>NC_047064.1:13533572-14733572 GCF_902459465.1 Asterias rubens | reverse complement strand
ATAACAAACCTGTGAAGATTTGAACTCAATTGGTTGTTGAGGTTGCGAGATAATAATGGAAGACAAAACACCCATGTCACACCATGGAGGTAGAATAACGAAGTTATGTGCTTTCAGATGCTTGAGGTCTTATTCTGAGGTCTCAAAATCAAATTCAAACATTTAAGTGGAAAATTACTTCTTTCTCGAAAACTACATGACTTCAGAGTGCGCCGTTTCTCACAATGTTTTATACTCTCAACAGCTCTCATTTGCTAAATACCAAGTCGGTTTTTATGCGAACAATTATTTTGAGTAATTACCAAGAGTGTCCCTTGCCTATACATGTAATCGCAAAGTATACCTTTGGTTTTTGGAACGGTTTTATTGTTTTAATTAGTCCAATATAAATGTAGATGTATACAATCAAATTATCTTGTGATTATTTCATTTTAAAAGATGGTCGTGTTTCTGAGATATCACGGGGAAAGTCTGGAAAACTACTGGGGGTGTGGGGGCGTAGACTTGGGGCCTATATGTGGGAGGGGGTAGGTCTTGAAAAGCACATCTAGGGATATTGAGGGGGGGGAGATGGGGGCCATGTTGGAAGGGGGGAGATGGGGGCCATGTTGGAAGGGGGGGGGAGAGTTTTGAATCCTTAGGAAAGGGTAACTTCTACAGTGTGGAATTAAAAATCAAACACAATTTTAGACGCAAAGCATATACAAATACACATACAAAATGCTTTATTGTAACTAAAAAATATTGCCTGGAGAGGCAGTTGATAAAAATTACGAATTCCTTGCCAAGTTTTTATAACATCGGTTGATCTACATGTAAATAACTCCATGGGATTTTTTTGACAGACTAACGGACAGACTTAAGTAATCATATTGAATTAATTATTGATTTACAGGAAACGTCAAGTTGCAATGAATCATGCCATCTTCATGGGGGTCACAGGAATAGCCCCTCCAAAACCCAAATATTACCGGTCTCCGCTGGGAATGCCGATGATTTGCCAAACCAAACACGACATCCCCCCAAAAAACTTTGCGGTAAAAATGTGAACTTCTTAGTAAATCTTAAGCGGGATTAAACAACTACATACAAAGCCCAACTACAGCCACAACATGCAAGTTTTAAAATAAATACTCATTGGGCGAAACAGCACAAACATTTTTTGAAGATCGTGCAATTTAGGTGCATAGTAATACTCTCTGTGAACATTTTAATAACAGCTTGTGGCTGAATCGCTCAAAATAATCACACCACAAAGCAATTTTGTTAGCCAGAATTGGTTACCAGCCATAACACCGTCTCACTCTAACTGGTTCCCTGCTCGTTTTTTCTGTGCGGTAATTTATTCCAAAAGAATAATTTTTCAGGAAAGTGAGAAAAGATGAAACACAATAGTCTCCCACCTTTAACATTCCATTGCTAGTCGTAATTCAGTGAATATTAATACGCCTCGTACCAATTCATGATCGACAAATCTCGCTGGTAAATTGACCATCCTTTGGCACCTGCTTGTTTTTGTTGTTTACCAAGTACACACCTCTTATCAACACACAGGGTAAGTATGCATGCATAGGGTGCGTTCGTTTAGCTTCCCCGGGTCGACCCCGGTGTGTGGCGTTTTTTTTGTCCAGGACGAACGTGGGTAATTATCTGCACACGTTCATCCTGGGAAAAAAAAACGCCTTACACCGGGGTCGACCCGGGGAAGCTAAACGAACGCACCCATTGTAGACTACTACCAGCATGCGCTTTATGAAGCAAACAAGGAACTGTTGCACATATGCAATGATCGCTAGCTACATGCGCAATGATCGCTAGCTACATGCGCAATGATCGCTAGCTACATGCGCAATGATCGCTAGCTACATGCGCAATGATCGCTAGCTACATGCGCAATGATCGCTAGCTACCTGCGCAATGATCGCTAGCTACATACGCAATGATCGCTAGCTACATGCGCAATGATCGCTAGCTACATACGCAATGATCGCTAGCTACATACGCATGAAAAGATGGTTGCACACACAAGTTTCAATCATTGTATATAATATTCCAAAACTCCATGAAGTATAGTAAAAACAAATATAACATGATTCTTTTGGTTTTACCCTCTCACCGATGTGTATTAGCACTGTATACTCAGTACTTCCCCGAGTCCTGTGAAAAAAACCAATCACAGGCATATTGACTAGTGCCCGCTAAGGTACCATTCCCGCAAAACACACGCGCGCGCGCTCACAAGCCTATATTTATTAGTTCATCCCACGTGACCAGGTTTCAGCCAACCAGAATACAGAACAAACAAGAGGTGTGTTATAACTTCACCTAGTCACTTCGTTTTTTTTTTTCCCCCCCGAGGCAAAGGAACTACCTTGTGAACCCTGAATGACAAGGGGAGCTAATATTACCAAATGTACTAGCTAAATTTTATACAGTAGTCACTTGACAAGCAGCCACAAACATTAATGGAACAGAAATTAATTTACTTTTAAATGAGACCATGATTCAAATCATACTTGGTTCATGTCCAGTGAACAATGCATTGAGCCAATCTTAGGTAATACTTAAAAAGAGCAGATTTAAACCACGGTCTCTGGCATACAGTTCATCTTTTCCAAAATAATTATACTGAAGTAAATTGTTTCCCTTTCTGGGACAAAAAAGCAATGAACCAATTTACATGAAAAATAATTTTAAATTGGGTTCCTTTAGAGTGCACAATTCATTGAAAAAATCTGACATCAATTCACATCAATTCACAAATTACAGAACACTATAAGTAAAAAATCATCCTGAGGTATCGTTTCAAATGAAGCACATACAAACATAATTGTAGCACTTCGCACTATTGACAGAAAATTTTCTCAAAATACCCATATTCTACCAACAAGCTCTCACGGCATCAGCACGCAAGATCGTAATACTGTCAGTACGCATGCTCAAACCATAGAAATAGAACCCGGAGAACGCCGTGTTTGTCATTGTGGGAGCGGTTTCGTTGAGAGATCTATTTTATGGACGCGCATATGCCACTTATTTACATGTGAATGGCAAAATATTTTGCCATATACAGTAGGCGTCACATTGACCAACGACAACACATCTTGCTGTTTTGCCATACATGCGTGTCATGCGAGGCTCATTTTGCCATACACACGAATCACGCGATGATCAATTTTTCTTTTTGTCTCTCTTACAAATAAAATGTGCCTCAAACTTTGTAAACCACTAAGTGTCATGTGGCTGGCGCGACATGTCAACCACTTCCCAGGATGCCCTGAAAATAGCATCTCTTGGCCTTTACTCCAGAGGGCGCACTATATTTGGCACTCTATTGCAAATTGCTTTCCGATCATTATGCTCTTCCAATGATGATATATTGGTTCAACGGCAACTTGTAGCTGCAGCCTACTTTATAGAGCAATGACATTGTTTGTAAAGCGAGTATAGGTGGACCAGGTCAAAAGCTGTAAAACCTCACATGCATGTTCGGCGGGTCACCAAATTTGGCGTCTCAAGGTGTTCATTTGTTTACTTGTTTAACAAGCTCTAAGATTGGTACCACTCGACACATTCTTCACATTAGTCTTCTGTCCACCTTCTTTTTGTTTTACTGCACTCGGATGTTTCTGAGCGATAAAAGTGAAAGAAAACCCCACAGGTAGCAAAAACAATAAAGGACATGCAAATTAAATTACTGTACAATTCTTCAACAAGGTTTATTTATTTTATTTTGTAAGCAAATTTTTAAAATCTTGTTAATTGAAATACACACTCCTTGGTCCAGAAAGGGGGGTTAAAGAAATTAACTAATACAGCATTGTGTTCAACTATTACAGCAATGTGTTCGATATGGCAGAAATTTTACGGTAAATTGACATTGTTTGCGTACTTCTTAATTCTGCACATACTTCCAAGAACACTCAATAAACCTGGTAATTTTGCTGCCATCTAGCGCCCACAAAAGTCCCCAAATGCAAGTTTGCAGAAAAGTATGCCGTCTCGCAAAACCAATTTCATAGAACTATTATTTATTAACCACACAAAAATTGCTAAGCACTTGAGGTGTGCTAAGCAAAAACAAGCAGGGAACCAACAGGCCTGGAATTACACGGGGGGCTGTTGCCTTGGTGCTACTTCAAAGTGTCATGCAAAATTTTAAGATTTGCCAATGCAAGTGCCCTTGGCAAACGTAAAATGGCCTTGCCCCCTCAAAGATGACATACAAGGCCTGAACAAAACCAATCAAAACCGGTGTCTAACAGATAGCATTCTTGCTGGTCAGATAAATCTGCTTAGTAATATTTTTCATTGGCACATTTTTTTAACAGCTCTTTTAAAATTTGGATAAATGGGTTCGGAGGGACTTCCTGATTTATGGTCTTACGTTTTTTCTATTTACAGTATTTACAAGACTTATCTGTACAGTTGACTAGACTGTACACGATTAAGTGGGGAATTTTGTTTTAAACATTTCTACAAGTATACTATTCTAGTGCATTTAAAACGGGGGCGGGGCAGGGAGAAGAAAAAAAAAGAAAACAAAAAGAAAACAAACACAAACAAAAACCACTACTTGACAAGTTAAAAAGCAATGGGACAATCATTCTTCATTAAAAATACAAACAGGAACAATTCAACACATCAAGTCAGCGAGCGTCCAATCGGAGTGTGTCGACGAACTGTGCGTTTAGTTATATTTCTTTTAAACATCAATGTTTTCACCGGCTCATCATAATTTAATTCTTCTTTCGCTAGAAGCCTCCGGACTTAAAATTGATTGAATTGAAACTCACATTAACGAGGAGTTAGTCAAATCTTTTTGTACATACACGTATATATTTGGCAACATGGCGTGTTGGTTGGATGAAAGGGAGTTTGCCAGCACCAGAATACTGCTTTAACGTTGTTTTTTCAAGCGAGAAACAAAATGTCGTCCAGTTGCGAGTTTGAGTGTGCAGATTGCGTCTTCTTCCAAATAACTCCTTTTTTTGCAACTCTTGAATGAAATCTCATAAAAAGAAAGCAAAAATATACAATCTGGCCAGTTCATCCATCGAGAAATCCTTTTCTTGTCCACTTTTTTATTCCCAATGTAAAATTGAGTTTTTATTTTTGTGTTAGAAAACTCACTACGCTTTGGTCTCTTTCTCTTTCTCTTTGGCTGTTATAGCGTCCCTCATGTCTTCTTCTTTAGACTCCGTGTGCCACGTCAATCTCTCTTCGTAGAATGCGATGACGACCTGGGGACACTTCACATTGGCTTCTTTCGCTCGGACCAAGTCGGCGCGGTCACTGCCTTTCCTACAAAAAAATAAAAGAAGGAAAACAAATTGGTCAAATGAGTTGGCTAAATCAGTGTTGAGAGCATGTCCATTTCATTCAAAGGCACTGGACAGTTTGTATACTTTGAATAGGACCCTACCATTTCATTAGGAATATAAGTTCAGAATCTTTTTCCGTAGCTCCAAGGATTTTCTCTGGTTCCAGTTTTCTGTCAAAGCCCTCGGGCTCTGTCGAGCTTGCGCTTGGTGTGCATTCTAGCGTCTGGCCCTGTAAATAAGAATGGCAAAGAATTAGTTACAAATATTCTGCTGTATGTTTCCCTTCAAGCAAATACAAACTGCTCGTCCTGAAACACATCAGGTTTTTTTTTTTTAAACCAATAATTTTATTTGAAGATAGGGTGCCTGACATAGTTTAGCAAACATAACTTGCGACTGTCCGTTTAAACCGTTTCTACAAATTCCAATCGGAACTAGGAGCCCATCTCAGCACACTTTCAAGGACTAAAAGTATATATATATCTTCTTCTTTTTTTGGCGTCTGGCAATTTTTCGCCTTGTTTTTCTCTACTTTTGTCCTTGGTGGTATAGAGTGCTTTTGTGGGGGTTTGTTCTATATACATACATGTATGTATTTGTTTCTCTCTAGTTCTGTGTTTTGCTGTTTCTACAGGGCCCCCAGGGAGAACAGTGTTTTTACACTGATGGGGCTACCCTGTATAAATAATACTTAATAATAATATAAGTTATCACACAAGCGCAAGTGGAATACGGAAAAATATAGCGCTTCGGCCTCGTTGGATATGGGACACACAAGACATTAGCCGTGCAACATAGGTTTTTATCACCACTCCATTCTGCGAATCAGATTGGAGGATTAGCGCGTACTTGAAGATAATAAACAATAACACTGTAATCCAGTCTTTACAGTCTGTATATTCAGTAAACCACAGGTAAATCACTCCGTTGGGATTCGAACTTGTGACCTTTGCATTGCCATAGCAGATCTCTTACCAGCTAGCCCGATGGCTAGAGGCAGTTCAAATCCTTAGCAGCGTATATTAATAACAACTAGTTCTTAGCACACTTTTACAATAACGTATCAATGCGCTTTACATTAGTGCCCTGGTCATTGGGCCAATATCATTTCTTTTTTGATCTTTCTCAACTCCATGGGGAGTATACAACCCTGGGTTGCAGTGGCTTTTCAAACACAATATCAACCTCTACCCTCGCACGTACCCATTTTTACTCTTGGGTGAAGAGAAGCACTTGTAGTAAATTACCTTGCTCAAGGACAATAGTGTCACGACCAGGATTCGAACCCCCAGAGCTTGAATTCGATGCTCTAAACACAGGGTTCAAATTTGACACTGGACAACTGGCCGAGGCAAATGATTTCAGTGATTGGCCAGTAAACTCTGAACAGGACAAGTCTAGTGGTCTTGTTTATTAACATCTTTGTCTTTAAAGACTGAAGCCCAAGGTTGAGTCTCACAAATATATTTCAATCCAAGTCATGACACCACATGATTTAAAGGATTTGGATACTTTTTGTTACACAAAACACAATGTCCACAGATTGACAATAAACTTACAGTTTGAAGATAATGATGGTAGAAAGTATACCTTAAAATATTAGTTGCCGAGGTGCTGTAATTTGGGAGAAATTAGCAAAACAATGGCATGAACATATAATTTACGAGCTAAAATAATTGTTGTCTCCTGTGACAAAAATGAGTAAAAAATTTAAATTTTCGTCTCCTGAGACAAAAATTATTTTTGTGACTTGTTTTACTCATTAGTCAAAAACTACAGCACCTCAGTAAGTAGTATTTCAAGGGAAGCTTTCTGCTATCATTATCTTCAAATATTGTGAGTTTAATGTAAATCTGTGGACATTGTGTTTTGTGTCCTACAAAAAGTATCCAGACCCTTTGATTAAAAAAAGGATTTGACCTTACCGCCGTCATCTTTGCCATTTTAGGAACTCCTTCACCACCGTTGAGTTTGCGTTTATTCGCTTGCTGAGGTAATTTGACCGAGTCAAGGTATACCTGGATGAGCTCTGGACAATCAAGATTCTCCTCGGGTTCCCATGTGTTCTGGTCACTGAATAACCATAGAAAAAAACATGCAAGCGTATTTTAGTTTTGGTTATCTCATGAGTCCCTGAGCTTGTTCGCTTGTTCACACTAGTCTGTGGTCCATAGTAAAGGCATTGAACACGTTTGGTAATTGTCCAAAACCAGTCTTTTCACTTGGTGTTTCCCAACAAAAGCATAAAATTACAAGCCTGTGAAAATTTTGGCTCAACTGGTCATCAAAGTTGCAAGAAAATGATGAAAGAAAAAACATCCTTGTTGAACGAATTTGTGTGTTTCAGATAGGAATAATAGACTTCTGGCTGGAAGGCTGGAATTCTTTTATTACTTTAGCGAGAAATTACCCATTTCTCAAAATCTATGCTACTTCAGTGGGAGACGTTTCTCATGTTTTATACTATCAACTGCTCTCCAATGCTCATAACCAAGTATGTTTTTATGTTACTATTTGTTTTGAGTAACTACTAAACGTATACATTCCCTTTAAATGGAGATGCTTATGACGCTGAACTTATCAGTCTTGCGGAGAACTTTCGACTAGTCCTCAGGCCAAATTTCATAGAGCTGCTAAGCACCCAAATTTGCTTAGCATGCTATTTCTTCCTTGATAAAAACTGGCTTACTAACCAAATTTATTCAGCTGTTGTTTGCTTATCCTGAAAATCACGTGTAAGTTTGGTTGGTATTCCTGTTTTTATCGAGACAAAAATGTCATTCTACGCAAATGTTTGTGCTTGGCAAATCTATGAAATTGGAGAACGCTATTGACTTTAGAGTCAGTCCTCGAGTGCTTCAAAAGGGAATATTGTTATCGTTGTTTGCTTCTCATATGCAACTGTAGCAGAAAAAGCCCTATCACTACCCCAATGTTCCAATGGGCAGGGTACACTGTGAAGTAAAAGGAACTTAAAGCACGGGTGATTAGCGTAGAAGTTGTGACTATCGTTTGCTTACTGATTGACTATTTGAGGTGCGACTTGTCAAGTAGCATATACTTCATTAGTCGCCTAGGCTTGGATGACCTCAAAAACCTACTTGTTAAACAGATTGAGAAGAAAAAAAAATCCCCTTTAAAGGTAAGGGCGAGTAATAAATTTCACTAGTCCCCCAGGCTTAAAAGGACAAAATGGCAACTAGGCTGTTTGTGATAAAGGACTATTTTATCCTGCCCATGTATATTGTACACCACTGTGTTATCTTCCTACTATTAAAGGCAGTGGACACTATTGGTAATTACTCAAAATAATAATCATCATAAAACCTTTCTTTATTACCAGTAATGGGGAGAGGTTGATAGTACAAAACATTGTGAGAAACAGCTCCCTCTGAAGTGAAGTAGTTTTTGAGAAAGAAGTAATTTTCCATGAATTTGATTTTGAGACCTCAAGTTTAGAACTTGAGGTCTCAAAATCAAGCATCAGAAAGCACACAACTTCGTGTGACAAGGGTGTTTTTTTCTTTCATTAGTATCTCGCAACTTCTACAACCGATTGAGCTCAAATTTTCACAGGTTTGTTATTTCATGCATATGTTGAGATACACCAAGTGAGAAGACTGGTCTTTGACAATTACCAATAGTGTCCACTGTCTTTAAGTGGTATGAAAGAATAAAGACCTTGGTCACGAGCTAGGAAAGCAACCATCGTATACTGCCTTAGTTATTTTCTAGACTCATATCACTTTATGACTAGACTTACTCTGGGTAGCCTTTCCATTTGAGGAGGTACTCTACTTTGCCTCCTTTAACCCTCCTGTTGAGGACCTTCTCCACCTGGTAAGCTTCCTCTTCCTCCTCGTCAGCTGCGCTGCCCTCAGCCATCGGGTCTTTATCCTCCTTCTTCGACATGGATTTATCTTTGCTCTTTGGGTTACTTCTTCCCATTATTTTCTGACGACCTTGTGCTGATAAATCACGGCTCTGTAGAAAGGCAACACAAAAACAAGTACGTTAATACTACATGTATCAGTAACCGACATTGGAAAGATTGAACAGATAAATGTTCTGATTAAATAAAGGCAGTGAGAAACAGCTCTCTGAAGTGCTGTATTTTTTGAGAAAGAATTAACTTTCCACGAATTTGATTTCGAGACCTCAGATTTAGAATTTGAGGTCTCGAAATCATGCATCTGAAAGCACACAACTTCGTGTGACCATGGTGCGCCAAGGCTGTTTTTTTCTTTCATTAATATCTCGCGACTTTGACGACCATATTTTCACAGGTGTTATTTTATGCATATGTTGAGATACACCAACTGTGAAGACTAGTCTTTGACAATTACCAATAGTGTCCAGTGTCTTTAACACACAACACACATGGTAGTGAATTGTTCCCTTGAGTAGCAGAGCAAAATGCTCCCCAAAATGGATCAGTTGTTACTCAAAAATCAGCATTGCTACTAAATATTGGCATTCAGTGCCCACAAAACTATGCAAAATTGTTGGACGTCATGATTTTTGAAAGTGGTAAGACTAGCTGTCGAAATTGTACGTGTTGGACCTGAAAGTCGTTCGAGTTTGAGTCGTAACCCTCCGGCATCGCCGTCGGCAGGAGGGTTACGTTATCGCAACTATAAACTGCTCACTGCTAATGAAATTCATATTAGAACAATTTTTTTTTATTATGCAATACTTTCCTCTGTCTCTGAAACGAAGTGATATTTGATTTAAAATGTCACGACCAAAATAATTAATAGACATAAATCAAATGTGTTTTACAATTTGACATACATGCTGAAAATTGTGCTTGGCTTGCTTTTTTCCCAGACTTACACAGCTGACAAGTGACAGCAGACTCAGCCCAAATTTTCCGCAGTCTTTTTTCATTTCATGTATGTGGGGCCTCTATTTTATCAAACAAAACATGAACACTGTGACTGTCTGCTCTACCAGTCGAGCAGTACAATCATTTTAGATTTTTTAAATAGATTTAACTTATTTAACCCAATCCACCATGACCATCATCCACTTTCTTACACTTAAGGTTTGATGGGATTTTTAACATTGTAGGCTTATGCCTTTTAACACCCCATTTTGTATCCATTTTCATTCAGGTATTTGTCGAAGCTGTTTTTGAACTGATTGGTTGTCTTGGCTTTGAGTTTGACCACTTTGGCTGGGAGTCTATTCCGGTTATCTACAACTCGTTGCGTGAACACCACAGTATGAATATACTCTTGTGGAGGGATGTACTTATTGGAAGATAGATAGATTATTTAGATAGATAGAAATCACATGACAATTGAATGACAAACAACAATGGTATGCAATTGCAATTGCATGCAATGCAACAATGTCGATCCAGGAATTTTATGACTTAAAAAAAGCTACAACAACTTGCAAGTTCCACATCTTCCTCATTAATAGGCTAGCACTTGGTAATAAAATTTAATTTTAGGTTTTTGTTTCAACTGAATGAAAACCAAGGGGAACCCTACAAACGACCTGTGCCACTGTTTATTGCAACCCTTGCAAACACATGCAATAAACACATGCAATATCCGTCGGTGTCGGTGTCGGCGACACACAATACATTTGGGTCGGCCAATCGTTAGAACACACATGTCATTTCGTTTAAAAAACTGTTTATTTAATTTTAATAACATATAAAACACCGTTCAGTCAATTAACTCAAATAAAACTAAACATTTATGTATGTTTAGAAGTTTACTAATACACATCAAGGAGACAGAAAGACAAGAAACTTACAGTCTTTTACTTCTTAGGTGATTCTCAAGATTGTGAAGCATGCATCCGAGCACACGAACAAGGCGGGAAAACAGACTCATACAACAACCTGCAATTAGTTGATATAGCGCCCCCTTGCGTTGAACTGCGGCTCTCCTATCCTACATCACAAAAAGGGGGTGGGGCCAGGTGGGGGATGGTGTGGTGAGAGTAGAGGCTTTAGACATGCTTTTTGCTGTTCGGTTTGGTCATGGTCAAACCAACTACCTCTATGGTCAAACATGGAGGTAGGAATCAAACTACGTCTATGTTATAATAGATGTTGAATTTGCATCGGGATAAAGAATATTAATTTTGGTTTTTGCCACACACCGATGTGTGTTAGCACTGTATTTTCAGTACTTTCCCGAGTCCTGTGAACAAATATCACAGGCATGTTACTCGGGTGGGATTCGAACCAACGACCCTTGCAATTCTAGAGCAGTGTCTTACCAACTAGACTACCGAGGTTGCCCGGTAGCTAGAGGCAGTTCGAATCCTATGTTTTGGCAGCGGGACCACAACGATATAATAGACGTTAAATTTGCATTGGGGATGAAGAATATTAATTCTGTTTTTTTACCCATACACCGATGTGTGTTAGCACTGTATACTCAGTAATTTACCCCTCTGTTTAAACCATTAAAATGTCAATCAGGTGAAAGGAAAAAAAACCACCATAATTTGTACTGTTCCTTGATACCCAAATTCATATGCGCTCTGGTTGGCAGGCATTGGGTTTGATTAGCAGGCATGCTTGGTAGGCACACCTTTTTTTAATTGAGTCAAAATTACAATAAAACTCAATTTTCTATTTCACATATTGGTCTCTGATTATAAGTTAATCAAAGTCACATCACCAATTGTATACCTCAAAGATGAGCCGGCCCCCACCTCCCCCATTATGGGAAGTAGAATTAGTCTGAGTGTTTCCAAAGATCATCCCAAGGAAAATCTATTGAATAGGCCACCACTGTTTCCATCCTGAGTCACTTGCCTATTCGGCACCCACTATAACAACAAGCTAAATCCCAACTCATTTACAAAAACATCCCCCCATTCATAACCAACCCCGCCCGCCCACTCCTCCATAAACACAACACATCACATGTAGTCTTGGTGCAAGACGTTTCTCGTTTCCTTTTCACGCACACCGCGGCCAATTCACCGACAGCGCGCGCACCGACTCACCTCTGCGGTGGACTATAAGTCAGGTGAGTCGGTGCGCGCGCTGTCGGTGAATTGGCCGCGGTGTGCGTGAAAAGGAAACGAGAAACGTCTTGCACCAAGACTACATCACATGGAGCTTTTCAACGAGAGGGCGCTGTCCAACAAGACCGTTCACAATGTTTAAAGTCTGGTACCTTCAAAGGACAACAGTAATTATCACTTTAGGAGTAGTGGAACCATACGACTGGAATGCAGACAACCTTGTTTTTTGTTATGAGCGCGAGGTTGACCCGTCCGTGGGTTGACCACAACAATACAATACAATCAGGAGGGCAGCGGAAGTGTTTAGTTGCATTATTTTCAACAGAGAGACCGGTGATGCTGTGCACAATGTCAACGTTGTGTTGATTGGGCCGTGTTGGTTTGGGGGTAATTTTTGGGTCTAAACATGGGAAAGCTGCTTTATTTTGTTTCACATCTGTATCTGTTTAGTGTGGTGACTGCAAGTGTGTGTGTTCATCGGCCACCAGGCCGAGACGAGGTAGGCAAAATACATTTTCTTGCTATGTTTTTTTAGTTACACAATCACGATTAACGTGTCAAACAAATTTATAGTTGCGATAATCGTAACCCTCCATCCTCCCGACGGTCGGAGACCGGAGGGTTACGACACAAGACTGATATTATCGGTGTAACTAGCAGTTTTTACCAGTTTTTGCCAGACTCGTGATCAGATTCGTCCTTTTTTTCCACTTTCCAAAATCATGACAGACATTCTAAACACATGGAGTTGATCTTTATTGTATGACAACGTCATCTGGAACCCTTAAAACAACATCATGAAAATATTTGGCAGAAAAAACGACAAAAACTTACCAAAAGACTGACCGAATATATCCATAATCCATAGCGGGGCCAACTAGTGATTTTGAACGTCGCACTTGCTTGGCAACAACCAATCAGCGTGACCCAACCAAACACGCATCTGGACGAGCCATGGCTGTCGTATGCGTATCGGCCATTCCAGCTTGCAAACTCACCGCCTGTGTGTGTAAGCACCGATTCACGGACCGAAAAAGAAAAAGGTGTATCTCTTAATTTGAGTCATTGTAGACCCAGTGACTGGGGCGGTCCTACTACTTGCCGTCAACTCGCCGACTTGCCGTCAACTCGCCGTCAACTCATTTTCGTGCCGTCAACTCAATAAATTTACATGAAAAATCTATAAAAGGGGCACGGAAGTGTTAAGTCTGGGCTAAACTACATATTTCTCATGGTTTTCGGTAAGCGCTAGATTCCTTCTTTTGAAATGTTGACATTATAATAATTAATAGGCCTATGACCGATAATGTCAAAATTTCGAAAAAAGGAATCTAGCGCCCCAGTCACTGGTTCTAATCTTATTGTGGTAAATTATTTACTATTATATATTATTACATATCGAATAAAAAAAGTGGTGGCATGAGGCGTGATACAGAAACTTTTCAAAATTATTTATGATTAAAACATTGTTTTTGTATGAATTGTAAACTTTTTCAAGTGATTTTCTAAGATACCCGTGCATGATGTGTAGATAGAAACATTAGATAGTGTCTTACTTTCATATGCCGCCTGTGTCTTACAGGTATAACTACAGGGTCCAATTTCATGGCTCTGCTTACCGCCAAATCTGCGCTTACGATCGCGATTCCCCCGAATTTCTGCGCTAGCCTTGTAAGCGTAGAATGTGGAGAACGCACGCGCAGACGCCCAAATTCGCCGCTAACCCGTGAAATACGCTTGCCGTAAGCACAGAATTCCCTGCTTCCGTAAGCGCCGATTCTGTGCTTACGGTAAGCAGAGCCAAGAAATTTGGCCCAGATTGTTTCGACAGACGGACAGACATTCACATACATATTTATAGTTCTGTTTTCAAGAGGAAACAAAATCGTGGTATAGTTGACTTTTGGTACGAATGCAGTTAATTGAGTAAAACACTGACGATGCGCAAAACACTCATTGTAGATCATACAGCTCAGCAATGAGTCAATGACTAGTCCATAGACACTGTTTAAGTGGACTTGTCGTTATGGCAAAAGTACAGCAGCTCCGGTTTACTGAAATTGAGATTACAGGAAATTGAGATTACAATTTAATTCAACTGCATTTATCTCTTCCCCTGAGCCAGAATCATATAAAGTCTTGGTAAAAAGGTATTCTACAGAATGGAATGCCTAAAATGGTGTAATATAATTGCTTCTTTTAAAGACACTAGACGCTATTGGTAATTGTCAAAGACCAGTTCGTCTCACTTGGTGTATCTCAACATATGCACAAAATAACAAACCTGTGAAAATTTGAGCTCAATCGATCGTTGAAGTTGCGAGATAAAAAATGAAAGAAAAAACACCCTTGTCACATGAAGTTGTGTGCTTTCAGATGCTTGATTTCAAGACCTCAAATTCTAAATCTGAGGTCTCGATATCAAATCCGTGGAAAATTACTTCTTTCTCGAAAACTACATCACTTCAGAGGGAGCCGTTTTTCACAATGTTTTATACTATCAACCTGTACCCATTACTCAGAATCAAGAAAGGTTTTATGATGATAATAATTTTGAGTAATTACCAAAAGTGTCCATTCAAATCAATTCAAGAATACATTTTATTTCCATACTTCCATAAAAGAATAACAACAGTTACATGTATTAGGAGTAAAGCAAAACATATCATTAAGTAAGAGTAAACATGAATAAATTAATAGAGGGCGGGGCTGTTTTGGTAAGCATTTAGCTTGTAAAAAACATCCAGACAGACAAGAAAACAAGACAACCAGACAGGCAGACAAACAGACAAAAGGGCAGATGAACATAATACATGACACAATGAATTCGTAATAAAAGCGACAGGATGCCAGAACAGTTTAAGCTGAAATTAAATCACATTGAAAATTAAAGTGTCAAATTACGTTAAATTGCTTTAAAAAAATAAGCTGGTCCCAGTGGTCCGTTGGTGCTGCAAGTTATGTTCAGGCTTTTTTCCCCCCTTTTTGTTTATACCATACATGTAGATCTTGTTTTGCTACTAATCTGTTAACTTCAACTTCAGACTTTGGTTTTATTTGGAATGTGGAAAATTGTTGCAAGTATTTTTTAAATGATTCAAATGGAGCCAATCGCAAGTTAGATTTGAATGATGTGGTACAATGAATACCAGACCTACCAAGTCTCACGCATTAGGCGTGAGACTCACGCATTTGGGCTCTGTCTCACGCTCACACGCACAGCAACTATTTTCTCACGCATTGGGGCCAGACACCGGGGAAATTTTTTTTTAACGACAATGCCTTGCCAAATCGCCGGGGGGGGGGGGGGGTGGTGGTGAGCTTTGAAAAATTTCACACATAGCTGGCCTCTGGACTTGGCATCTCTGGACGAAGCTTAGTCACATGTGACTGCTTTTACAATGTGAATTCCTTTGACTATAGAGATAGAACTTGTCTAGTTCAAATGGTTCAGGGCACGTTTTTGTGTGATTTTGTAAGCAACCTTAGACACAACACACAATTCTGAATGAACATGTCACATGTTATTAATGGTAAAATCGTACCATGTTTTATTGCCCATCCTGAGGTTGTTGAACAATAGCTTGCCCGGATCATGTGATGTACATTACAGAAATGTCCAATTAGAGTAATCTCCTGTGGCCAATTATGTCACGGGCATGGCACCAAACATGATACTAAATCGTACCAGCAAAATGCTTACTTCAAATTTTCTGCAGCCATCTATTTGTCAGAAAGAAATGATACACGGCTTCAGATCAAGTGGTTCTTTTGCAATTACTACCCTATCTTAGTCACAAATGACTGCCTTTACAATATGTGAATTCCTTTGACTATAACGTTTCTAGTTCAACAAATGGTTCAGGACACGCTTTTGTGTGATTTTGCAAGCAACCGGAGACACAATACACAATTCTGAATGAACACATGTTAATGGTAAAATCGTACCATGCTTTGTCCAATCTGAGGTTGCTGAACAACAGCTTGCCCGAATCATGCAATGTACATTACAGAAATATCCAATTGGAGTATTCTCTTGTGACCAATCAAGTCATGGCACCAGACATGATTCAAAATTTAACCCGCAAATTGGCTCACTTCAAAGTTTCTGTCAGACATTGTTTTACTAATTTCTCAAAAACTACAGCACTTCAGTAAATAGTATTTCAAGGGAGGCTTTCTACTATCATTATCTTCAAACTGTGCAAGTTTAACGTAATCTTTAAGTTTTGTGTTAGAAAAAAGTACATTGACCCTTTAAAGCCATTGGACCCTTTCGGTTCAGAAAAAAAATTAAAAGTTCACAGATTTACAAATAACTTACAGAGTTTACAGAAAGCAATGGTGAAAGACTTCTCTTGAAATATTATTCCATGAAATGCTTGACTTTTTGAGAAAACAGCAAAACAATATAAATTCTCGTTAACGAGAATTACGGATTTATTTTAAACACATGTCATGACACGGCGAAACGCGCGGAAACAAGGGTGGGTTTTTCCGTTGTTTTCTCCCGACTCCGATGACCGATTGAGCCTAAATTTTTCACAGGTTTGTTATTTGATATAGAAGTTGTGGTACACAAAGTGTGGGCCTTGGACAACACTGTTTACCGAAAGGGTCCAATGGCTTTAAGGCAAACCTCAACTATTTGTGATAGGCCAAATGTCTAGACTGTGGTTCTGAATCATCCCTTTCATGATATATAAACACGTACAACTCACTCTTTTATTTCATAAAGTACACTAACAAGTAAACTTTAAGGCAATGTTAGGTCATACCATAGTATACAAGTACTCCAAAAATTAATGGATGACCCTGAAAACTTTTTAAAGTAGGTAAAAAGCACAGCAGCTGTCGATTTTTTTGAGAAAGGATTCCCTTCCAAGAAATTTGTTTTTTAAAATTTTGTACCCTTATACATTTGAATCTGTACATTTGAATCTGAGAAACAATCACGCATGAATCAAATTCTCGGATAACTGAGGGATGGTGTCCGCTTGCAACTGCTGCAGCCAGATAGTTTACTGAGCACTGTAACCTCACTAAACGTGGATGGATTTCACTTTTTTGGTAACAATACGGGGACATTTTTTTGCTGGGTTCTCAGCAAGCACAACCCTGTTCAGCTGAAACTTTTTTAACTTTGACTTTTAGTGTATCTTTGTACTTGCTTATGACCCAACCTTTATGAGCACAATTTCATAGAGCTGCTCTTCGGAGAACACATTACTGAGAAACAAAAGAGGAAGTCGTGAGTCAACAAGGGCTCACCCCGCATCTTGAAGTACCAGTCATAACAGGAACAGGAAGCCCATTTATTGTTATTCTTGATGGATACTATTATGTTTCATAGAAAAATAGAAATCGTAGAAATTGATGCTCACTTATAAAAGGGTGAAGCAGTTAACCATCATTGGTATTTGGTAATCATGATTCAGCCCTTTGTTGTTGTTGTTGTAACAAACATTAAGGGCTCCTTTATGTGGGAAATTACTGAAACATTTTAAGGGACTTAAGCCATGTTCATACTTCCTGCGAATGCGAATTCGATGCGATTTTGACAAGAGAGTTGCTAAGCACAACTCAATACTATGAATTATTTGTTGCGAATTTGTAACGTCAACATTCGTATCGCATTCGCATTTGCAGGAAGTATGAACCGGGCTTATAAAGGCAGGGTAAACTCTTGGTTGTTGTTAAAGGCAGTGGACACTATTGGTAATTTAGTCAAAATAATTATTAGCATAAAACCTTACTTGGTAGCGAGTAATGGAGAGCTGTTGATAGTATAAAACATTGTGAGAAACGGCTCCCTCTGAAGTGGAGTAGTTTTTAAGAAAGAAGTAATTTTCCACGAATTGTGTTTTCGAGGTCACGAAATCAAGCATCTGAATGCACGAAACTCCGTGTGACATGGGTGTTTTTTCTTTCATTATTATCTCAGAACTTCAACAACCAATTGAGCTCACATTTTCCAGGTTTGTTATTTTATGCATATGTTGAGATACACCAAGTGAGGAGACTGGTCTTTGACAATTACCAATAGTGTCCATTGTCCACTTGATTTACCCCAATGATATAATGCATAAAATAAGAAATTTGTGAAATCTTGGGCTCAATTGGTCATCAAAGTTGCAAGAAAATAATGAAAGAAAAAACACCGTTGTTTCTCAATCTTAATATAAACCACAAGGGAAACTGACTGGGTAAATTTGTAAATGATTTTTGGGGGTTGAACAAAGAATCGAACCAACGACCTCCGGATTAATGTGCTGGCGCTCTACCAACTGAGGTATCTAGCCCTGTATTGGCGGTGTCCCTATATTGTCAATATCTTTGTTCGGGGGTGCCAGTCAGAAGCCATACAACCGTTAACTGCCGTGTAGCCAGGGATCACACCCAAATTACGATACAACCTGGGAAGCGGCAGCTAGGGGATCACCTTAAGGGGATGCGACTTTTTGTTTCTAGTCAATTCTTTGTTCAACCCCAAAAATCATTTACAAATTTACCCAGTCAGTTTCCCTTGTGGTTTATATTGATATCTGAAACAAAAAGTCTGTACCAGTATGTTTTTTTGGTGCATCAATGACCAAATAGATAATAACAATAAAAAACTGTTCCGTTTCACTGGTTTCACATCATGTAGGTTTGGTTCACACATATCCTGAGGTGCTCAAAAACACTCTCAGTTGAAGCTGAAAAGAAAATCTGTCTGAATTTTAATAATAGTTTTTGTAGAGCAGGTCCATGAGCGGCGTTTGCAGCGGTTACCGGTGCTATATAAGTTTCCATAATTATTTTTTGAAAATTGTATTTATAAACTCTATGAACACCTGCCCTTTTGTATTAAGCTCTGGAATTATATAAAGTTTAATTTTTTTTTTTTTACAAAACAGAACCATAGGTTGGATAATGCTGCTGAGAAAAAAACAGATGTCATACGGTGAAGGGTTTGATTTTAATCTAAAATGAAATAGTTAAAGATGTGCTTTGATGCGCCTGAGATGAGAAACATAATGACTCTTTAATTTAATCCTAAGTTAGGAAGAGTGTTGTGAAATCGACTGCTGGCATCTTAATTACGTGGCCCAGTGGATAAGAGCACTAGACTTAGCTCTTGTGGTTTCTGATTAGGGTTATTTTAGGTACTTAACATACCATAGAGCAAGGAAACATACAGACCAAGACACTGGACACAATTGATAATTGTCAAAGACCAGTCTTGTTACTTGGTGTATCTCAACATATGCATAAAATAACAAACCTGTGAAAATTTGAGCTCCATTGGTCATCGAAGTTGGATAATAGTGAAAGAAAAAACACCCTTGTCACACGAAGTTGTGTGCTTTCAGATGCTTGATTTCAGGTCTCGAAATCAAATACATGGAAAATTACTTCCGTCTCGAAAACTTTGTTACTTCAGAGGGAGCCGTTTCTAACAATGTTTTATACTATCAACCTCTCCCCATTACTCGTTATCCAGTAAGGTTTTATGCTAATAAATATTTTGAGTAAATACCAACTAATGTCCACTGCCTTTAAACAACCATTGGAAAATGGGTTCCATTTCTGAAGTTGATCCCTCCCTTTAAAGTTACTATCAAACATTCTGCTGCATCAATTGTGTAACCTTTGACTATGCAATAGCTGAAGAGGTCAAGGCAACTATCCAGACATTGGAATAATTATACAGTATGATGAGGGTTTTCACCCAGGATTTCGCAAAATGCTGAATGGACAGGAGGTCCACAGAATGTTTATTAGCAGCTGGTTAACGTACAGGTTGTAAGAGCCTAAACGCCGAGTCACACTGCAGCGATAACGAGAACGATAACGACCACGACGCACAGCGAACGCATTGTGCTGGTTGAATTGCTCCACGCAGAATACGCACACCCTCGTTATCGTTCTCGTTCTCGTTATCGTTATCGCTGCAGTGGGACTGGGCCTTAACAATACTGCGCAATCTGGACCATCTAAAACAGAAAATTATTTACAACTTTGGTGAATCAAAATCAAATAATAAATACTTAATATTTGAATTTTGTTGACATCGGCCTCAATTTGCGTGTATTGGCCACAATTGTTATGTGTTACCATGGTTACAGTCATTTCATTTCATTTTATTTGCCAGCAAACATGAAAAAACACAAACATGTATTAAAAAATTGCACATCAAAGATTTACAAGAAAAAGCAATATTACAATGGTTATAAAAAGAGAACAGCAAAAAATATGCAAAAACACTAGCAAATTACTGAGAAACCTGGCCTGGCCGCGGGCAGATATAAGGATTGTGTAGGAAACACCTCCAGTGGGGGTGGAACACAAAACACTACAGACGAAAAAAAAGACAAGAACCCTGGCAGGGAAAGCCAATAGTCACTTATTTGATTGTGTATCGGTCTGAATTTGCGTGTATTGCCCAGATAAGCAAGTTTGTGCATAGGGAGTCGGTGATACTGCACAAAATAATTTGTAAAGCTCATTAAAGGCAGTGGACACTATTGGTAATTACTCAAAACAATTATTAGCATAAAACCTTTCTTGGTGACAAGTAATGGGGAGAGGTTGGTGGTATAAAACATTGTGAGAAACAGCTCCCTCTGAAGTGCCATAGTTTTCGAGAAAGAAGTAATTTTCCACGAATTTGATTTCGAGACCTCGAAATCAACCATCTAAATGCACACAACTTCGTGTGACAAGGGTGTTTTCTTCTTTCATTATTATCTCGCAACTTTGATGACCCATTGAGCTCAAATTTTCACAGGTTCATTATTTTATGCATATGTTGAGATACACCAACTGTGAAGGCTAGTCTTTGACAATTACCAATAGTGTCCACTGCCTTTAATTACATATTTAGCAAGTTCAATCGCAGGTTAAAGAGTGTAACTTTGATATTGCTCCAAATCAGTCTGGAAAGGTGCAGCTGAAAATGTTACCTTTAAAGACACTGGATACTATTAGTAATTGTCAAAGACCAGTCTTCTCACTTGGTGTATATATCAACAAGATGCATAAAATAACAAACCTGTGAAAATTTGAGCTCCATTGGTCATCGAAGTTGCGAGATAATAGTGAAAGAAAAAACACTCTTTTCACACGAAGTTGTGTGCCTTCAGATGCTTGATTTTGGGACCTCAAATTCTAAATCTAAGGTCTTGAAATCAAATTCGTGGAAAAATACTTTTTTCTCGAAAAGTATGTCACTTCAGAGGGAGCGCTACTATCAACCTCTCCACATTACTCTTTACAAAGTAAAGTTTTATGCTAATAATTATTTTGAGTAATTACCAATAGTGTCCACTGCCTTTAAAGCTTGTGTTTATTGAAAAGCAGATGCTGGTACAATGAGCAGCGGACTGTGTATAATCATGCGGCACTTTTTCACATGGATGGATGAATGTTGCGTTCACTCCGGTGGAGCAAATTAGAGAGGGTTTGTAATTCTTTTACAGGCAGACAATTTTCTACATCCAGTTGGGCATGCTTTCTCATGTATAGAAAAGACTGTGAGGACATTATGCTTTTAATGATGGTTTTAGAAGATAAGTAGACAAAAGGGTAGATGACTGATTATTTTGAATGCATTTATATCAAAATAATACATTTAGGGTCTACAAGTGTTATTTCATTTACTTGATACTATCTCAGATGGACCTTGTTTTTGAAGAATTGTTCACAAATACCTCGTACAGTTTCACTATTCCTATTGGTCGAGAGCGCGTCATGTAGGGGGGTGTTTAAACAGTTGATAATGAACAGTGTTTATGGCCGGTTGTGAGCGGATACTCCACGCTGGTCTTGGTGCAAGACGTTTCTTGTTACGGGCGAGCGGGCGCGCTCTGTGTGAAAGGAAAACGAGAACTTGTTGCACCAAGACTATACGCGCACGAACGGAACCGGAAACTGTCATAAATAGGTTTCTCAGTCAAAACAATGCAACACACGTGCGTCGTACATGTACATACAGAGCTCAATCATGTCGGAAACGGATAAGTTTTACAGAGTTTCTTACTTTATTACGCCTTTTAACCAAAACAGCATTTATGAATGGGAATGAAAGAGTAGTGACGCGTTCTTTAACGGTCGTATAAAACCTTGCAGGGTTGTTGCCAAGTGATAAAGGCCCTTGCCTTCGGCTCAGGCCTTTATCAAACGGCAACGACCCAGCGTGTTTTAAACAGTCGTGAAAGAACTCGTCGCTACACTTTTATTCCCTTAATAATGGAATTAACTTTTATCTGTGAGTTTTCAGACTCAGTAATTGAAAACTAATTAAAAAATAAAACTGCTGGTGCAATACTTTTTCAGAATTTGATGCTTTTATCTGGCTATTATTGAATATTGCTTTTTAAACAGTAATCTGCTAAGCATGCTGAGCAAATACATTTGTGTGGAACCAGTCAATAACACTGCTCTTTTGGCTGGTAACCTGTGCCCAATTTCAAGGCTTTGATAAAGAGCAGAGCAATAAGGCCCTGCTACATGTATTTGCAACTTTTATAAGCGTTTTGGTATTTTGTAAATGATAGCATAAAGGAAAGACTTTAGGTCCAGTCTGTAATGATAATTTGTTCCGTACTGATTACTGTGCATCCAGGAGAAAGCAAACTAATTAGATTTCGCAAGGTTCATTCAAGCAGAATGACGTTCGACAGAATTTCCAAATTGCCATGAAAGGTTGTGAAGTCAAGCAGTGTACGGCCCTTAATGGCAAAACAGCCTTGCTAGAAAAATGACATTTTGAGAAAAAGCAAGTACAGAGGTGTTCGGTTTTGCCACTAACCGGGATGAAAGTGTAAAAATAGGAAAATATGCCAAGATGGAACATTATATAAACGATGTGACCGATGTTTACATTCAAACCGCCCTCTGTTGACAAAACACTATATACGTCATGTTTAGCCGGGCAAATGGCCAAAAGATGCATATAGTCATGGTAAGACTGCATACACTTTCTAGCTGGCTGCCAAAACACAAAGGTTTTGCCCGGCGGTATGCGCGCCAATCATGTTATGGTTTTTGTGTGACGTCAGAGGTCACATCGTCTATATTCACATCCAGACATAGCATGCCTTTGAAACATAAGAAAGGGAAAATCACCCACAATTTACTGGGAAAACATAAAATAATTTTTGAGTTTGGCTGTTTTGCCCGAGAAGGGCAGTGTAGCAGATGAAGAAGGTGAATTTGGGGTTTTTAGCATTAAATCACCACTCCACCCTTTGAGAATACACGTAGGCCTTGGTGCCCTTGCTCTTTCAAAACAAAAGCATGCATGCCTGTAAACCATAAGGGAAAACTGACTAGTTAATTTTTTAAAACTCACCCAGTCATTCTCCCCTGTGTTGTATTTCTTGATATTAAAATAGCCAAAAATCCCATCCCTTTTAGGTGATTGCCTGGCTTCCGCTTCCCAGGTTGTATCATAAACTCGGGTGTGATCCCTGGCTACAAAAACATGACAGTTACCGATTATATGGTTCTGGCTGGCGCTGGCCCCGAACAAAGTTACTGACAGGAATATCACCAACATAGGGCGGAAAAAATCATTTTGAAAAGCTCAGTTGGAAAATAAACCAGGTGTCATTGGTTTAAGTCCTGCTCCAGTGAATTTTTCTTTTTTTTTAAAACCCAATTTAGAATTTGTATTTATAAATAAAGCCCCAACAATATTACCCCAAATACTTCCCCGGGAATTGACTCCTGAAATATTGTCTGACATTTGCAGATAAAGTATGGCGTTCATTTGGACCAAACACCAACAGGCCGATTAAGAAAAAGAAGTGCGTCTCATCCCCTACGCATCCATGTGGAATATGAAGATGATGTTGATAAGCTACCTGCAGCTACCTCTTTTCTAGTCAAGGTAATGTCCGTTAGGTTCTCCCCAGGATTTGTAAAAACTTTCAGGGGGCATTCTGGAACCCAAAGTTGCAAGATTGGCCGAAGCACACTGAATTGAAACAATTTGCAACTTTTCTAAGCGTTTTGGTATTTTGTAAATGGCCCCATGAATTATGATACCATAAAGGAGAGACTTTGGGTCCAGTCTGTAATGATAATTTGTTATGTGGGTGTTTACTGTGCATCCAGGAGAAAGCAAACTAATTAGATTTTGCAAGGTTCATTCTGGCAGCATTTGTCGGAATGGTTTTATGTTATATAATGTATTCAGTACATTTATTTCAATGCTGTCATACAAAACAATAATACAATAGCGTACATTTATGTCGAAATTAAAACAAGCAATATAGTATATAATGAGGTATGATTAGGTACACAATACTTCAAAAAAAATAAACAAGTAGTAATTTAAAGACAACATTTAGGTGTAAGGTTAAAGCCATTGGACCCTTTCGGTACAGAAAAACAAAAAAAGTTCACAGATTTACAAATAATTTACAGGGTTTACAGAAGGTAATGGTGAAAGACTTCTCTTGAAATATTAGTCCATGAAATGCTTTACTTTTTTAGAAAACGGTAAAACAATATAAATTCTCGTTAACGAGAATTACGGATTTGTTATAAACACATGTCATGATACGGCGAAACGCGCGAAAACAGGAGTGGGTTTTCCCGATATTTTCTCCCGACTCCGATGTCCGATTGAGCCTAAATTTCCACAGGATTGTTATTTTATATATAAGTTGTGATACACGAAGTGTGGGACTTGGACAATACTGTTTACCGAAAGTGTATAATGGCTTTTAGCAAAATCCTTTTGTGCCCTAACCTGTTGACAGACAAACATGATACTAAGGAACACAAACAAAGACAAAGACAAGGGACAACATGGTCAGACGATAGGTGTAGGCATACAAACAACACAAAGGCGAGTCATCATTAAATGGGTTGTTCTAAAACCCCCTCGACCCACGACCCCCTCGACCATCGACTTTTGCGCGATCTTTTTTTTTGTACACCGAAATTGCCACAGTTCACAACCTCAGCCAATCACACACAAAATTGTGTATGCTGACATCGACTACCATGCCTCGCACATCACAACAACACAGCGTACGAGACACGTAGTATGCACGAAGCAAACTTCGCATGATTGGCTGCCGAGATCGGGCCTGTGCAATTGTGATGTACAAATAAAAAACCGCTGTATTTCCACGTGTGTCTCTTGGCCGATCCAAGATTATTATCCCAACTGGGAACCTGCATGTACCGCCCGAGTACGATTACGGCCAATTCATCAGTGATGATCAGGCGGACCCATTTCCGGCCGATCGCTCTCGTCCTGTGTACTATGGTACTACTAGTTGCTCTATAAGCGGAGCTCAAGGTTGTAGATCCGACCATGGAGTTAGAATTCTACCTCCATGACCCGCCCGACCGACCGAATGGCCACACGGTCGTGCTTGGGGTCCCCAATCGGTGTGCACTTGTCGTGCGGAAGCGGGGAGTAAATACTCCCAATTCTGTGTGGCTGATGCAGATAATATAACCGCAGTCTCAGACTTGAAGTCAAGTCTAGTCGTGGAAGGAAGTTGCGTCGCGGATCACACACTGTGAATTCTAAATCGGAGACTTAATTCTTACTCGGCCGTAAAGCAACATTTTATGAATTCGGAATTGGGACATTCTTCGAACACGGGGTGGACGTCGGAGAGTCGTGGGTCGTGGGTCGAGGGGGTTTTAGAACAACCCTCATTAAATGGACTCGTACGTTTCCCTATATTAATGGTTATGTGTGTAAGCACTGTATGCTCAGTTCTTTTCTGACTCCTGTACAAAAAATCACAGGTATTTTTGCTCGGGTGGGATTCGAACCCATGACCCTTGCAATTCTAGAGCAGTGTATTACCATATAGACCACCAAGATTGCCAGTTATTAATATATAATTGTTTTTACAAAGCTCTACTGTGCCATAAGTAGCATTCATAAATACCTCAGTGTCACATAACCACGGGATGTGGCTCCAAACAACAAATGTAAGAAAGACAACCAAGCCATGCACTCATGAACCGCACCCTAAACTAAGGCTACAAGGAATTCTTAAACTCACCCAACCATGGCACCCACTCTACAGAACAATAGTCACCTCTCAATGCACACACATACACCCTACATCAGCCCACTCATGTCTTCCCAAATAAGGACTTGTTCACTCAACTGGAGTTCACTGACTGCATCACAGAACTAAATGAATATTCATTGGGTCTCTAAACTCTTGACCAATAAAATAAATGAGGGAAATATTATGGTTTATTTACAACACTAGATCACTTGTGACACTCAGACAGTTTCGCTATTTCTATTGGTGGAAAGCGCGTCACGTGGGTGTGTATAAACCTTTGTTTATGACCAGTAAAAAGTGTTGAAACATTTTTATTTTCATTTTAAATGGATGTTTTATGATTTATGAGAGTTTGATCCTGTAAAAAAAATGTGCATATTTCATATTCCACATTTTGCACGTATTAGCTTGATTATTAGCTTGTGAGTCGTGCTTGAATGGTTTCTCAGTTTTTTCTGAGGGTCGGTATCTGTTAGCAAATGCTTTGGCCAGAGTTGTGGCTGGTACCTGCTGTCTCCTTCCTAAACAAGGATGGATTCAACGTTCTTTTGAAAAAAACAGTAACAGTTTGTTGCTGTTTTCTCAGACTCTGGATTTAGCTGAAAATTGTCAAGCGATTTTTGTTTTTGTGTGTGTGTGTGTGTGATAATTTTGTCTATCACCACACACTGACAAAAACAATCTATGAACTTCAGAGGCCTCAAAAAGTCCATGGCACACACAGCAATTGCCCTGGTGCCCTGTGCTTTTGCTGCAATGCCCTTTGCAAAGTTTAAGAGCAAATGTACATTATCATTTGCCTCAACGAAAGCCCCTTACCAGAGGAAAATTGCCATGCCTCTTCAAGAACGATGTACAAAACCTGTACACAATTTCCCTTTTATAGCCGAGAATGTATCAATTGCCACTCAAAAATCATCAGCTTCTACTCAATGTTAGCACTTAGTGTGCACAAAATAAGCTTCTGACTAAAAGTTGCTGGATGAAATCGATCCCTATATAAACCTTACCTTACCTTAAAATGGATACATAAACCTTTAGGGGAAAAGTTAAAAGACCACAATCTCCCTTTAAGGTTGATGCCTTCCTCTAAAGGCCGAGTCACACTGCAGCGATAACGAAAACAATAACGATCACGACGCAAAGAGAAAGCATTCTATTGTTTGAATTGCTCCACGAAGAACACGAACACGCTCATTCAACCAATGGAATGCATTATCTCGTTATTGTTATCGTTCTCATAATCGCTGCAGTGGGACCTAGCCTTTAGGAATTCATTTTTTCACATTACTTGATTTTTCTCCACTTACATGTACTTATAATGTAATTCCAGTGGACATAATCTGGCTATAAAATGTTGTACTTTCTACTCAACACCAGGATTATAAACCCTCGAATGCCCACAAATTGTTGTCATGAAACAAGTTAAACTGTTCTGACGATCAACATGGATTTTGACTTTTGACTCTCAGATTAAATCAATGCATTGCTGGGGAAAGATGTGGAGTTACCATGGTAACCCAAAGCTCTGTTGTGCTCCCGTTAAATGTCATTACTTGCGCATCAAGCTGGTAAGGCTGGGAGGGACGGAGTCGCTTGGGAAATGCAAAAGTGACGGTTATGTCTTGCCATCTGTTTTCACCATCATGAAAGTATATTAAGAATGTAACAGATAATTATGGGTTCATTAACGTTCCTGGTCAAATAAAGGGCGCCGGTTTGAATGGGTGGGGGGTGGGGTGTTCTGTGAGTCAATGGTTCTAAAACAGCACAAACACAAAATGATTTTTCTTGCAATGCTACTATTGATTTGAGTTGAAGGCATTCTTTGGTCGTTCAGACCAAGTAACACTGGGAGTGCTCAGTAAATTAAAGCGAGCATTGATTACTCAAGAGTGAGTGAAGAATGCCGGCCATTTGGATGTTGGCAAACTATCCAGAGCTTCTTAATAGAATGTAGGATGCCGCTAGAAACTGAAAAGCAAATACTGTTGCCATGGTGACTCGATGGTTAAGTTCAAAAGGTGACTCTCCTTGCTTTGAATTCTTTGGATATCCGTTCTTTACTCGTTAGTCAATGATTCCGTTGACGCACATTCTGCCTACATTGTTAGTCTCAATGTACAATTTGTTGAATTTTGTAATCACGTGATACGAAAAACCCAAATAAAACAAAAATTACCAAAACTACATGAGCAAAATAGAAAACCTACACATAGTCCTATAAGTTGCTGTTCATACATAAAAAAGGCAAATAGTAAAAAAGAAGAATGAAGAATTGAAGAATGTTTTTGTTTAGTTATTTGTTTTGTAAATCTTTCTGTCTTTGAGGGGGGGGGAAGGCATATCTCAGAATTATGGTCGGAAGAAACAACTAAAATAAATAGAACCTGGTAGTTTGTGTCAAAGGCACTGGACACTATTCATAATTACTCAAAATAGTTATTGCCATAAAACCTTACTTGGTAATGAGTATAAATGGGGTATAAAACAAAATTGAGAAACAGCTCCCCCTGAATGCTGAAGTAACGTAGTTTTTGAGAAAGAAGTAATTTCTCACTAAAATATTTGAATTTGATTGAGTCCTTAAATTAAGATTTTGAGTTCCCGAAAATAAGCATCTGAAAGCACACAACTTGTGCAACAAGGGTAAATTTTCTTCCATTATTCTCTCGCAACCTCAACGACCAATTGAGCTCAAATTTCACAGGTTTGTTATTTTATGCATAATTATGTTGAAATACACCAAATGAGAAGACTGGTCTGTGACAATTATTACCAAAGGTGTCCACTGCCTTTAATAGGGGCTGATTCAGGCCTTGAATTTTGTTCTTGAAGGGACACAGCAATTTTCTCGGTGGTAAAGGTCACATCTGAGGAAAACGTATTGGAACTTTGTAAAAGGCTCCACAGCAAAAGCACGGGGCACCACGGCAACTGCTGTGGATGCAGTGGGTTAAGTCATGGCCTGCTGTTTCTTGAATTGAGCTGTTTCGACTCAGACGTCCACTTTTAGAGAACACCAGTGAATTATTTATTTGTGTCAAAAGCATTTGAGTTTCAATTGGGCATCGCTTCTAGGTTCACCTGCAGCTATTTTAAAGTGATCTCTTAAAGGGAAAGGTTCTGA
Organism: Asterias rubens; assembly: GCF_902459465.1. Classification (NCBI taxonomy): domain Eukaryota; kingdom Metazoa; phylum Echinodermata; class Asteroidea; order Forcipulatida; family Asteriidae; genus Asterias; species Asterias rubens. The sequence continues at coordinate 14,704,077 of NC_047064.1, read as the reverse complement.
CTAAAAATTGTGAAATGGTAGGGGTGTTTATATCTAGGCAAGACCTCAGGGCTAAAATGCAAGGCATCTGAAATCACACAACCTGTGCGACAAGGGGTGTTTTTTCCTCCAATATGCTCCTGCAACTTTGACAACCAATTGTTTTCAAATTTCCACAGGTTTTTTATTTTATGCAATATTAAGGGATTGTGTACCTTTGGTTATTGGAATCCCCTGGTTGTTTCAATCCTATACAGAGATACCTTTAAACTAAACCTATGGAATATGTAATTTCAAAATATAGGCCTACATGGTAGAATTTTCGAGATATTGCTGAAAATTGGGAGTGGTTTAAAACACGCACTAACCAGAGAAACGATACTGTCAGTAACGCTTCTCAGATTCAAACTTTGGGGGATAAAAACTAATATCTTTTCCCATAACCATGATAGCCGCAGTAGTTCAAGTGAAAACTTTCTCAAAATGCAGTAACGATAACGCGTACCAAGCATAAAACAGACCCTTTGTGAGAAAGCTGTGTAATCAGTCATGACTACTTATAGTCTATGTACAAAGCTACGCTGATGTGTATTGACACTTAAAGAGTTGTAATACTTCAAGCGTTAACTGTATCTCGGCTTTGGTGGATGTGATGATATGGAATTGGTGCTCCACGATTTGAAATGTTTCAGCGCAGATTTCCCGTGTTGAGCAGTGCCACATACCCAGGACTCCACCCAAGTATAGACCTTCAGTATTACACCCGCCCCCCTCGACACACACACATACAAGAAAACTATGGTGACGTTTCTCATTTATATTTACAGATTTATTAACATTTTACGTTCTACAATATTTACAAGCTCTGCCGTTAACTTTACTCTTGTTCTGCCTTCCTCTGGTGGGGGGGGGGGGAGATGTTCCGTTCTTCTCGTCTAACGGTCACGTGCGCTCACTCGCAGTGAGGTCCCAGTCCACCTTCATCAACTTCTCAAGTACCACCAGTGCGGGGCTTCTCCCAAGGCACAAGCCCTGTACATAAATACATAATGAACACCATTCTAACTACTCGGTCTATTTAAAACAAGTCATCTCATAATATCACAAAAGAATACAAACTTATTTCTCAGAGCCTTTGTTCCACTCGGGCCCATTAATTAAATACCGCAAGAATAGAGAAACACAATTTGAAATTCGGTTGGCTAACTCGCCCGTCTTGGATATTGAATCACATACTCTTTGCATTATTAAAGATTGGACAACGTTCTTCCAGTGACAGTAAATCAAATAAATTCTCTTAAACTGTACAATAAATGCAAGGTTCCACTTTAAATTTAACAACATTTAATATAAAGTTTAACTTACAGGAATACTGGCGAATCCTGGCTTTCTCGAAGTTCTGCTCAAAATTGCCACATATAACTCCACTGAAAACTATTGTTGGTTGAACTCTCACTAGTTCTCACTGCCAAAGGCTGGCTATGCCCTTTCTCCTAAGGCTCGCAATTTAAATCTTTGAGGCAGGATTCACACCCTCTCCTCAAGAAGCTCTGATGTCGAATGCCAAAAATACATATTCTATTCCCATGGGGCCTACACACCCTCCCAAACCAGAAAAGAAACTTAGGAATTTTATTTGTATTCCCCCTTAACTTTTTATCCCTGCTCACTTAAGCCTGCTCATGAATATTCATTGTTCCAAATAACCCTTAACTTCACCAATCAAAACCTTTGTTGAAGTCACATTACTTCTTTGCATAAAATAAGATGGCTCACCAAGTTTAAGGAATTTTGAGGCGCGGTTTGGCCACTCAAAATAAAAACTTGTTATCTTACAAGACAAATTTAAAGTACTATACATGCACTCTGGCCATACACAAATTATATTATGTTACTCTATTACCATAAGATCTGGAGTAATTTCCCTACTTTTGTTTCACTCTGTGCAAGCAGTGTGAGGACATGACACACATGCTTTTATTTGACTTTCTATAAAAGGTCTTAATTAAAGGTAGATTTATTTTTGGCATTCCTGCAAGAAATTTACGTTCCAAGTTACTACAAAATAACTCACTTGGCTAAAGTACACGACGAGCGCCGGACTGTAAGATTTGTGCAGTTTGTAAGGATTTCATAAAATTTGTTTGGCATTTTTTGGAACTCCTGGTAAATGGAGTAAATTGATCTGGGGTGGTCTCCAAAATAATTGGTCGCAAAAAGAAATATTCTGTTTATGATCTACTAACTCCATACACTCGTACTAGAAACCTCCGTTCTGCCAACAAAGACACCCTCGTTATTCCTAAAGTTACCACCAAAGCATATGGTCAACGTAGTTATCAGTTTGCTGCACCTCATTTATGGAACAATCTCCCTCTACACATCAAACAAGCCACCACGATCTCAAGTTTCAAGACTCTTCTCAAAACATATCTATTCAAATCTTCATATATACTTAATTATTCTTTTGTTTTCCCTCTGAGCGCTTAGAGACCTTCTTTTGGAGGTGTTAGGCGCTATAGAAATACGGTTGTTATTTATTATGTACTATTTAAAACATAAAAAAAAAATCAAACTTCATGTATGTTTCTCTTAACAAAATTTTGATTATCATAACAATGACATTTCAATTTATGACCTTACATGTATAGCACTGAGCCAATGATAGTTTTCTGAAGAGTTCAGTGAAATTGTGTGGCAAAGTATTGTTTCATATCCGGTTGATTCGTATGGAGAAATGTCAGAATAATTTGTTTTTGAGAATATTAATTCCTTCATTCAGCTCCCCTGAATTTTGTTCATCTTTAATATTTGTTTTCCTGTAGCCCCATACCCCATACCAAGAGTTGCTTTTAACCTTGTAAACTGGCATAACAAAGCCTCATCTCTCAGATTGTTAGTTTAAAGGAACACGTTGCCTTGGATGGGACGAGTTGGTCTATAAAAAGCATTGTAACCGTTTGTTAAAAGTAAAACACAATTAACTAACACGGTCGGCCATTTATGGGAGTAAAACATTTGACTCACATAAATGGCCGACCGTGTTTGTCGACAATGTAAAAGGACAACCGTGCAATTTCGAGGCTTGTTTGTGTGGATCATTGTATTCTACTTTTACAACATCTCTCTACTCATATGCCTTTTATAACAAACGGTTACAAACGCTTTTCAAAGACCAACTCGACCGATCCAAGGCAACGGGTTCCTTTAATTTTTTTAACGAAAATCACCAAAATCTTGTTTTTTCTTTCATGTTTTCCTTCAGAATGATCTGTTGCCCGCTGCCGTCTTACTTTTATCTCGTATGCTTAATGTTTGGTCGTCAGCTACAGGCCCTGTTAGGCTAAATAGGTAAGTCATCCATGTCCCCCATCGGTGCATACAGATTCGCTCAGGGCCCTTCCATAGAGCAGCTTCGTAGCCGATTTGGCGCTTACTGCGCGAGTTTACATTTCACAGCGCTGCTAACCGTTAATACACGAAAAAGTACTTTAATGCTAACCTTCTGGTGCCTACTGTATGAATTTTCAGCAAACTGTTCTGCCATAATTGGCACAAAAATCTGCCTACCGTTAAGCAGGGCCGTGAAATTGGATTCAGGGGCTGTTTTCACAAAGAGTCAAGATTGATCTAAATTGCAAATCAATGGTAGTTGCTAAGTAAAGTGTGATGTCACAATGCAAATCAATATGGTGATACTGACAATTTGTCTTACGATGATTTTTTATTGCTTTGAGAAATCGACCCCACTTGTGATAAAGTACTACCGGTACATACATGTGTACAGTGTAAGAACTCTGTTTTAGCATTACTATTGATTGTAATGAGGCAGATTTGTATTTGATATGTTGGTCCTTGAGGGCGCTGTTGTTTTATCTTGTCGTCATTTGTTTCTTTTCAGAGCATGTGCCTACTCGCATTACTACACCTTGCCTAATGATACCCATGAGTACTGCCTTGGTGCTTGTGGGAATGTCACACAATGTGGGCCTGTCACGATACCTAACAAACATCTTCATGTGAGTACAGAAACCCTAGAAATCTACCTTATAGGGTGTCATGGCCGAGGGGTATAAGAGCATCGAATTCAAGTTCTGGTGGTTGAAGTCATCGGAGTGTGGGTTCGAATCCTGGTCGTGGCACTTATGCCCTTGAGCAAGATACTGGGTGGGTTCGTTTAGGTTCCCTGGGTCGTCCCCGCCGTGCTCACTCGGGTGAGCCCCTGACAAGAGCTAATCGGACAATCACAATCACAATAATGATAATAAGAACTGCATATTATTATAATAAATAATAATAATAATAATAAGAACTGCATATTATTATATACTAGTACTACTCTGAATAGAATGAAACCACAGTGTGTTGTGTGTTACCTCATGATTGTTCATTTCACCGTTATTAATTGCTTCATATCCATTTTTCATTATTACTTCTAGGCGTGCTACACGTGTGATGAGAGCCAGAGCCAGTGTAAACAAAGCGGCGGGGAGACGGGTCCAGGGGTGGCTGACACGGATTTCATTCTCTACGTCACCGCGGAGATGACCTCTGATTGTCTGATAGAGGACACAACGGCGCATGCGTCTTTCTGTCAACTGGAGGCCACCCTGGATAGGTTTGTGACTTGAAATGTCATAAATAATTGTAATAATAACTAACCAATTTTCCAAGCGCATAACACATAGTGATTAAACATGTCCCTATGTGCCGTAGAGAAAAAAAGGCCAACAGAATATACAAGATACAAGATGTACTAGGTATCAAACAAAATGCATGAAAACAATGTGGGTCTGTAGAGCAACTTTAAAGTTAACAATGGAGTCAATGTTTTTTAAATGTTCCGGGAGATTGTTCCATAAGGTTGAGGCAGTGTGAGCGAAGCTGCGTTCACCATATGACTTGGTCAAAAATGGTGGAATAGGCCTAACAACATTTTTTCCCCTTCTTAATAGAACAAAAGATTTCTTGTAGGTGTGTACAATGTTAGCAGCTCTATCAAATAAGGAGGCGCAAAATTATTTGAACATTGATAAGCAATATTTTGAATGAAATGCGAGAGTGAATGGGTAGCCAGTGTAAGTCTCTTAGAGCAAGAGTTGAATTGTAGTGTAAAGTAATGCACACAAATACGGATATTGTGACTGTGTAAACAGACAAGACTGATGAGTGGCTCAGTTGCCTGGATGAATATTAATACGAATGAGATGGTAGCTTTGTCTTTATTTCAGGATTTGTTTACATCCTTTTGATGCAGAATAGGGAAGCAGCAGAACAGAAGAATACATTTACCCCTGACTGGTAGTAAATAGGAATCGTGGCTTTTTGTCACACTCATTGCACTGACTCGTTAACCATCCTTTGTTATACTAAACTGGGAGGCATTCTGGACCCAAAGTGTGGTCAAAATATTCTGAGTTGAAATGAGTTCCTTGGAATGTTGTTACGACTTGATGTTTTGCTTGGGTTTTAGTTCCCCTCTAAAAGTTCCCCACACACTTTACTACTGTCCAATGGAAGTGCCCTTTGCAAATGGAAAAAGGCCTTACCCTGTGTAAGATCAAATCCCAGGCCTGCTCTCTGTGTTCTGGTCGTCCATGTTTCATCGACAATGTGTTCCGACACGCATGTGAGTATAAAGACAGTATCAAATATGATGTCACCACTCAAAATTGCCCTACAACATGGCGTCTGTGAACGTGTACGTGTGCGTGCTTGTGCCATATACATGTAAATAAAACCGGGAAGGCTGCGTGCTGCGTGATTCAAACGTCCTGCCCTGCAAGATGGCCACTTCCATAGCAACAAAGGGGTTATTTGATACGATCTATACAATGTAGACCATGTTCGACCATGTGGTGGGCTATTGGTTCAGATTCCACCAAGGTACCCTTGTTGTTTCCCTCTAACCATTTTCATTTGTTATTTTCCGTGCAGGCCGATTGCTGGCTACATAAACCTGTGTCCGAGCGCTCTGAGCACCGATCCATCCCACCGCACCATGCAACTCACCACCGTACAGCATGAGATTATTCACTCATTGGTAGGTATTCATCAATATCCATCAAGCTGCTTAAAAGCAGTGGACACTATTGGTAATTACTCAAAATAATTATTAGCATAAAACCTTACTTGGTAACAAGTAATGGGGAGAGGTTGGTAGTATAAAACATTGTGAGAAACGGCTCCCTCTGAAGTGACATAGTTTTCGAGAAAGAAGTAATTTTCCACTAATTTGATTTCGAGACCTCAGATTTAGAACTTGAGGTCTCGAAGTCAAGCATCTAAAAGCACACAACTTTGTGTGACAAGGTGTTTTTTCTATCATTATTATTTCGCAACTTTGACAACCGGTTGAGCTCAAATGTTCACAGGTTTGTTATTTTATGCATAATTATGTTGAGATACACCAAATGAGAAGACTGGCCTTTCTAAGCAGAAGACAGTGGTCGAAAGTGTTCTGCTCAGCAACAAAAAGGCAGGATACCACTCACATTTTGTGACATATTGTTTTGACTGGTAACCATATTTTTGTTATGCTTAGCTACTTTTGGTGCTTTTAGCAGCTCGATGAAATTGGGCCCAGATGTCAGAAATATAATTTTTAAGCTATGGTTGTGCATCTACATCTCATAATTTTCATTGCGTAGACTTTGTGTGCGGCCCTATGATTAGAGACAGCTAGTCGAAATGTTGAGACCAATTATGAACTTGATCACTCCGCGATGAAGTTAATAACAAGACGTCCCCTCGATCCACTAAAGCAAAACACGTCTAAAGCAGAACCTACCCAACTCATTAGAGATAGCCATTACATGGTGTTACCGCAAACCTTTCTATATCGTATTTCCACCATGCAAAGTTTCAAATCCTACTAAAGCAAAACAAGTAGTCCCTGTCGATTTTCTACCTTCCGCACAGGTAGTAGTTAAAACGACGGACAGTTCCTGGGTGAAGAGAAGCTTATGGTTAAGCATCTTGCTCAATGGCACAAGTGTCACAACTGGGATTCGAACCCACATCCCGATGACTGAACCACAAGAGTTCGATGCTCCTATCCGCCCGGCCATGACACCTCACACTACTGCAACAGCTTTTCTAAAAGTTGCTGAAAAGGCCAATAGCCGTAAACAAAGTTGCAGGATTTAAGCACGCCTAAGCTGCTTCTGTTTATCTTGCTGCATCTTAAAAACGAAGATATGGTCAGCGTCCTGCTGTTGAATACAAATTAATAATAATAATAACAGGTATTGTGTAGTGTCTTACTTTTCATTTTTTTGTTTTTCCCTCAGGGTTTTACTGCCGCCTTATATGCCTTTTATCATGACAGTGAGGGTCTGCCGTTTACGCCTAGGGACCCATCAGGTCTACCACCGTTTAGTGAAAGGTAATTTATTACAAAACTGCATTGAAAACACATCTTATGACACGCCAACTTTTCTTTTTGGTCCATGAAAATCATTTGAAACGGTTTGTTATGAAATCAGTGTGGTTAGAAAGACGTTTTTAAAGTAGAATACAATGTTCCACACAAATATGCCTCGAAATTGCATGGTTTTCCTTAGTAGTAAACTAACACGGCACGCCTTTTTGTGAAGTCAAGTTTTTGACTCCATAAAATGGCCGAGCGTGTAAGTTCGCAAAGTAAAAGGAAAACCACGCAATTTCGAGGCATATTTGTATGGATCATTATATTCCACTTTTAAAACAACTTTCTAACCATATTGATTTCATAACAAACAGTTTTAAACGCTTTTCATAGACCAACTCGACCGATACAAGGCAACAGGTCCCTTGGAATTGGATGTTTATTTGCCACTGAGTGACTGGGAGAGTCTATGTTAATTTTTGATTTTTACCCATATACACTGATGTATGTAGCACAGTATACTCAGTACTTTCCCGAGTCCTGTGAAAAAAAATCACGGGGCATTTTACTCGGGTTGGATTCAAACCCACGACCTTTGCAATTCTAGAGCAGTGTCATACCAACTAGACCACCGAGATTGCCCGGTAGCTAGAGGCAGTTCGAATCCTATGTTTTAGCAGCGGGTACTGCAAACGATTTAATAGATGTTAAATTTGCATCTTTATCCCCGATGTTAAATTTGCATATTTATCCCCGATGCAAATTTAACATCTATTAAAGAGTCTATGTTGTTTGTTTGTGTTTCTTGACAGCCTTGGACTGTACCAATGGAGTGATAGGGTGATTAAAGAGCTTAAACGGACGGACTGGGATGTACGAGGAGGCCAGATAACACATACGATACACACAATGGTCACACCTAATGTTAGGGTAGGTGGATTACGTACAGAGTTCTATGTATTTAACCCAATGGGAAACTTTAGACTATCTGCCATTCACCAAGAGAGGGCGCTCTTCACCAGGTAATGTCAACAACTTAGGAATAGGAGAAGCGTGAGTGATGGTCACTGACAGCAAATACATTGCGTTTTGCGTGTTTTTGATTTTGTATTTAGATTTAGCCAAACTGTATTTTGTTTTTCATAACACAATGCCAGCATAAACCGCACTGTTCTGGAACAGGACGTACCGGACACGAGTTCCCCAAGGATAACAAGTGGTGTGCATGAGTTTTTGGGAGTGTTTCTTCTAGGGTAATTAGCAAAAATTCCAAAATGCTGACCTACAAAAAAATTGAGAAGAAATATGAAGTTTAGTGTATGACAATGTATCTGATTTAGTTTTCAAGAGGCTGAGAGACTTCTAAATATTTGTGGAGTATTTTTGAATTTTTAGCATTTACCATTGTTTGCTATAGGAGTTGTGCACCCTTACCTGGTAGGTCTGCTGCCCTCTAGTGACAGAGCTTTCAAAAAGTCTCCCATTGCATATATCTGTTAAAGACACTGGACACCTTTGGTTATTGTTAAAGACCAGTCTTCTCACTTGTTATATCTCAGCATATGCACAAAATAACAAACCTGCTGTCGATTTCACAAAGAGTTAGGACTCGTCTTATCTCGAGTTAGGACGAGTAACTCGTCCTAACTTAGGATTAATCTTAAGGTCTGCATGCTACAGTGCAGGGTTGGGACTCGTCCTAAGTCCTAAGATTAGTCTTAAGTTAAGAAGAGCTTTGTGAAATCGACGGCAGAACAAATTGATGTCAATTGGTCATCGAAGTTGCAAGATAATAACGGAGGAAAAAAAACACCCTTGTCACACGAAGTTGTGTGCTTTCAGAGTAGCGCAGATTTTGATAGTTCAAAGCATTTTGAGAATAATTTCACTTTGAAATTGTGGTTATGGAAAAGTATCAGTTTTTATCCCCAATAATTTGACTCTGAGAAGCGTTACAGACAGTAACATCTCTCAGATTTTGTATTCCAATTATGGATTATTCTTCCTGTATGGTCATAATTGCTCCTGATTATCTGCGGTTTCTTAAAAATGGGACTACCTTTTGAAATGAAATTGTCACAATTTATTATGATTGTATAATCTACATTAATATGGGATTAAAATAATCAATTGGTTAAAAAACCAACGTTATACTTTCCATTTAAGATGTTATGAGCTACAAAACTCTAGTGTCCTTAATTTGAGCCTTGTTGTAATCTAACCCTTGAGTGGTTTCAATGATGATCTTATAATAAAGTAGCAAGGGAAACTAAAATGAATTTTTAAACAAATTTACAGAGGGAGGCTAGAGCGCATTTTGACTGCCCAGTCATGGTTGGAATGGAAGTAGAGAACAACGGAGGTTACGGAACAAAATTAACTCATTTTGAAAAAAGACTTCTGGAGGTAAGGTTTAGTATTAGTAGGATTTGAAACTTTGCATGGTGGAAATTCGATATAGAAAGGTTTGCGGTAACACCATGTAATGACCATCTCTAATGAGTTGGGGTGGTTCTGAAAAGAACCGTCAGCTTTCTCCAGAAGACGATCAGAACATACTGATCGAAACGTCGAGTTGAAACCAACGGTTCTTTTTAGAACCACCCCAACTCATTAGAGATAGTCATGACATGGTGTTACTGCAAACCTTTCTATAGGTTTAGTATTGGTAAATCTTTCTGGTAATGAAACCAAGGGACTCTTAAAAGAGTGACTAGTGCCATGACTCCCAATTAGATACATGTACTTGTTTAGAGAAGATGAAGAAATAGTCAGTTTGAGATGTGCGCCATTTTTTCCCACGGATCGGTGTTTCCCTCCCAGGGGTTAGAGACGTTTGCAGAGCTAGCGGGTGATATGGCACGATGAAGGAGGAAAACCCACATAATATGTAGCATTTGAAAACATAATGATGGGCTTTTTCTGAGGTAGGGCCCACAGAGGTTAAAACAGGTTGGCAAGAAGATTAGGTAGCCAGCTTGCACGTTAACAATGGATTTGCATTGGTATGTCATTCATTTTCATACAGTAAGCACTGGAAGAATGGCATACCTTTTTGTGCTTTACATTTGCTTTGAAATGGAAACTCCCAAAGTAAGCACAAATGGGCCATTGAGCAGCAGTATGAAATGTTTGTGGTCTCCCTATTTTTTCAATACTTTTATTTGGTGTGCCAGTCAGAAGTCACAACAAAAGTTCTAAAATTGACTAGACCTGGGCCCAATTTCATGGCTCTGCTTACCGTAAGCACAGAATCGGCGCTTGCGGAAGCAGGGAATTCTGTGCTTACGGCAAGCGTATTTCACAGGTTTGCGGCGAATTTTGGCTTCTGCGCGTGCGTACTTCACGTTACTAGGCATTCTACGCTTACAAGGCTAGCGCAGAAATTCGGCGCTTGCACGTAAGCGGGGAATAAGAAAGGCGGTAAGCAGAGCCATGAAATTGGGCCCTGGATTTGAACCAACAATCGCCGGATTAACGTGCCGCCACTATAACCAACTGATGAGCTATCTAGCTTTATGATATTATCTGTCTCAATGCAAAGGCATGTCTTTAGGGACCATTGCTTACAAGCTCTGCTTCTAAAATAGATCCCTCTGCAGTCTCATAATTGTTTTCAGTTAGTTCTTGCTATATATCTTTACTGTAAAGTTGGTTTCTATAAATTGATCACTCTTGAGTGATAATGTCTATTGTTGTTTAATACTTTGGAAAATAAATAAACCTTAAACCTTGATGTTAGTGGTGTCCCTAGTCAATATCTTTGTTTGAGGGTGCCAGTCAGTAGCCAGAGAGTTGTTAACTGCCATGTAGCCAGGGATCTTACCCCCGGATTAATGTGCCTGTGATCTACCAAATGATTTATCTAGCCTTATGTTTGGGGTCTCTCCAGTTTGTCAATATCTTTGTTCTGAAAAAACAGTACTATGTTCGTTTGACAGAATGAAGCTATGACCGGGACACACACCCATGAGCGCGTCTTCTCTCGTCTGACTCTAGCCGTCTTAGAGGACACGGGATGGTACCAACCCAATTACGACATGGCTGACCCTCTGGACTGGGGCAAAGGACTTGGATGTGATTTTGTTAGAAAAAGCTGTAAATATTGGATGGATAAACAACGCGAATCGTAAGTGGAGTTGTGTCTCGTGTCTTGTCGAGAACGTTTTAGATTTCCTATGAATTATAACTTATTCAACTAAATGTACCTGTTGTGCATAAATTCGGACTTGTGGAAAATAATTACAGTTTTTACGAAGGCATCTTGTGGACAAGTTTGGAAGGTGGTGCATTCTGCTCTAGCAACAGGGCTTCTAGTGCCTTATGGACTGTGAACTTTCAGCCTCAGGTGGCAACGTGTCCCTGGTGACAGTTGATTTGGGTCGGTTGCCCAAATCAATTAAGTGTAGCCTTCACCTTGAAGTGGCCATTCGATCTTGTGAGTTTGGGTGATATCTCATTACAAAAAATTAAATTAAAAAACTTGGCATAGTTGAACCAAAGTGAGGTTTACAAATTTTAAAAGTTTGAAATGTAAAAGCATATGGGTTCTAAGCATTCAGGTTAGGTATCAATGTATATTCAGGTTGTGTATCCATCTACTTCTCTGTGTGGATTTGTTGTTTGAGAACTCCTCTTGCTATTTATTCTACTGCTGTTGAGTAGATTTCAGAATTCGGGAGACTTCTTATTCCTCTACGACGGCTAGAGCAATCTGGTTGAAATGTTGAAACCAATAAGAGCCCACTATGCGGCATTGAAGTTAATAACGAGAAGTTCACTAGGTGAAAGTTTAGTCCCGACCGATTTCCTACCTTCCACCCAGGTAGTAGTTAAAGCAGAACAGCTCTTTTCATAGCTAAGTAGTCTCCTGAATTCTGAAATCTACTCCTCAATAATAGAATAAATAGTAAAACAAGTTCTCAAAGAACAAAACTACAAAGCAGAGTAGATATATACACATGGTATAACAATGCAATTAAATGAGTTTAACATTCAAGTTTGGCCACTTTGTTTTGTTTTTTGGTCAACTGACAAGTTCCCCCCAAAAAGTCATTGTTTTTCTCCCTTTTTTTTCTTTACAGTCAGGAAAAATTGAGCCCTTTTTGTGATGTAATACGTGAAGAGCCATTCACATTGACGTGCAGTGTGGGTAGAAAGTCAGTAGCTCTGTGTAATCTACATCAATACAGCACGGACTTGGATCCCAAATATCAGGTACAGTGGAGACTACGTCACATGACTTCATTTACATGCCCATTAGGCCTGGGCGAATAATTTGAATATCCGGTTAATGGCGAATAGGTTTTCCTATCTGTAACCGCAAATGCCTTTTTTTTCTTAACCGTATGTCCGCAATGGGCGCGAATACCTATTTATAAACCGGATAGTCCTGTAATTACAACCAAGTAACCGGATATTCTTTAATATCCGAATATCCGCGGACGTCGGGCGACAACTGATAGGAATGTTTTGTCTGAATCCTTATGACACTTCTATTAAGACAGCATAAAACAGCATAAATTAAGTATTTAACTATGCGCACCTCCGTTAAGAGTTTAAACAATGACATTTCAAAGATTACAAAAGTTTTCCTTCACGTAGAGTCAATCACGATCAAAAGAAAAAGCAAATCGCCATCTTTAAATTAGACACTGTCTAAAACTAATATCAATCCGCTCAAAAGATCTCATTCACAAACGAACAGAGCCCCCCCCCCCCCCCTTTTTTTTAAGAAGGCGCCCTCTAGCGGGAAAAAAACTATTTGAATATCCGGTTAATTTCGGATACTTGGCCAGCGGTAACCGAATACCAAAATTTCACTATTCGCCCAGCACTAATGCCCATACACCGATGTGTGTTAGCACTGTATACTCGGTACTTTCCGGAGTCCTGTTAAAAAATATCACAGGCACATTACTTGGGTGGAATTCGAACCCAGGACCCTTGCAATTCTAGAGCAGTGTCTTGCCAACTAGACTACCGAGGTTGCCCGGTAGCTTAGAGGCAGCTAAAAAAGTACAATAACAATTATAATAATATTCTTTATCCCCGATGCAAATTTAACATCTATTATATTTCATATCCATGGTTTCACCACATTAAATAATCCCTAGCATACAATGCAAAATGCTAAATATTTGTAAAACACGAAAAATACTTAGAAGTCTTACATTTTTTTTGCAGTAAAGGGAAAATTGTTCATTGACTCTTGAACTTGAATCCTCTGCTTAATTTGATCTGGGGAGTCCCTGGGACTGTCCAAATAAAAAAAAAACGCCGCTTAACCCGCAGTGTAATTTTCCAAACGTCTGAGGCATCAATCTTAAAAATTGCCCCTACACCTCCCAGTAAATAGGACCATTTTATGTCATCTAAAATACCCTAAGTTGGAAGTCAACAACCCCCAGGTCACAATTGGGAAATGTTTTTACACTGTATCCATTCTCTTGGGTTCTCAAATCTGTCTAGAATAGAACATTTTGAAGGCCTACAAAATGAATGAGGCTGAACGCTCTGTTTACCAACGGACTGCACATGACGTCATTGACGACCATCTTTGATGACAGACAGCGAAAGCGTGGACACACTGCGTATAATATCTCTCAGCTGATAAGCCTTTCATGCATGCACGTTTCATCAACGATGGCAGCCAATGCTAGGGGTGTATTTTGCTTCCCAACTTAATTATTTGTATTCTTTTCTTACAGTATTTTGATTCATTGCCGGGAGTTAGTAGCGAAGATTTAGCAAAATATGGCGGAACGTCTGAGTTAGCAGATTATTGCCCTTTTCATCAGGTTGGTATATACTAATATTTATTAAAAAACTTGATATCATTGTTAGTTATGTGTGGTAATGAAACAAAATATTTTTCAAAAGTGCCTTGAAGCCTGTAACAATCTTTGGAGAAAAGATCAGTTTTGTTTTTTTATAGAAATTAAGACATTCATTTATCACTGGTATGTAAAATTCTTCATATGCATGATCGAGAGCCAGTTCTCACTGGTCCATTCACCATTACGTGCCAGTTGTAGCTTGACAATGTATTTCTGTTATCAATAAACTTCAACATTTCCTTTTTCTGTTAAAATGTTATGTTGCATTAAAGAATCAAATTCCTTTCAATTGTTTTGCAGCAATTTAATTATAAAGAACCAAGTGGTGCTAAAAAATCTACAACGTGTCAAATTTCAGCAAATACACCAAGTAAGTACGAAGGACGCATGGAGTGATGTGTTTAAACGGTGCACTCGTGTTGTGGGTCTGGGTTGTGGTTTTGGGGTTCAGCAAGACGTTTTATCACAATTGCTTTGTCTTTTGAATGGAGCCCTAAAAGGCTGGAAATCTTGTAAAATATTGCTGTTTGGAATTGCCGAGCACCTTGGTGGATAAGTGTGCTGTATGAAACTTTGTTGTTATTATCGTTGTGGTTATTAAACCAAATGTATATTTATACCTCGCCATGCAAGTCCTCAACTATAGTTATTGTCAGTATCATTCATCTTCTTAAAGACACTGGACACTATTGGTAATTGTCAAAGAGCAGTGTTCTCACTTTGTGTATCTCAACATATACATAAAATGACAAACCTGTGAAAATTTGAGCTTGATTGGTCGTCGGAGTTGCGATATAACCAATGAAAGAAAAAACAGCCTTGTCACACGCAGTTGTGTGCTTTCAGATGAAAATTACTTCTTTCTTAAAAACTACGTCACTTCAGAGGGAGCCGTTTCTCACAATGTTTTATACTATCAACCTCTCCCCGTTACTCGTTACCAAGTAAGGTTTCATGCTAATAATTATTTTGAGTTGTTACTAATAGTGTCCATTTAGTTGACTGTATTAACCATCTGACTTTATAAACTCTGCGATATCACAAATGTGATCAATTACAATTGACTATTTCAGGTAGAAGTGAGAATGTAGCCGCAGAGTATTATGGGATGGGGTCAACGTGTGTAGAGCACGGGGTAGCCTGGCGACAGTCACAGTGTGATCAATATCAAGCACAGCAAACATGGGGAGCAGGATGTTACCAGGTTAGCACACATATTCATCTGTTATCCACCTTCCTTACTCCATTTCTTGCATGCCTGCTTCTCGAAAACGTTGTAGCCGCATCCTTCGCAATTCAGCTCTAGCTGCGAGTAAGGACGATTAGCCCCCCAAATTATTATTTCTGCAAGTTATATTTGTTTTGGCCAATTCCACGGTTAAGCCTTGGTTCATACTTCCTGTGATTGCGAATGTTGTATGAATTTTGACGCCACAAATTCGCAAGGAATAATCCGTATCCGTCGCCCTGTGCTAAACTCCTGCAAAACATTCGCAAAATAAAAAATTTCAAGAATTATATCATGAGTTACCAATTTTGTGTGTCTTGTATATCATACATGACACATTTTTCTGGATCTCATCTTTGGTGCTGAAGTAGGTCTAGGTTTACCTTAACTTCTACGGGGATATTAGTTATTAAACCTTTTCAGTAAGGTAATTACAGCCCAAGGAACCTCACAAGTACATCCAAAAGGTAACCAGAATAACCATGGAATTGCCCTTTTAAAAATGTTGAGCATGCCAACCTGTTAATACTTGTGGCGCTATTTGTTCACTGGTTGTTTGTATGGTATGTTTTTTTGAAAACCAGACAATGGGAACGATCTCATTCTTCCAAATACCAACAGAAAAGTATCTCAGAAACGTAAATTTAGGGTTTTACTCATATACACCGATATGTGTTAGCCTTGTACACTCACTACTTTCCCAAGCTCTGTAAAAACAATCACATGCATATTGCTCGGGAGACATTCAAACCCCAGACCTTTGCAATGGACCCTTCCCATGAAATATGCTAATCACATTCACGCATGCGTACAGACCCTGTTGGTTGGCAAACGCCATAGAGTTGTGCACTAAGCAGACGCGCAATCGCGTCTGCGTCACGCACCCATTAGCCGTGTACATAACAGCGCGATGTTCCCTCATTTTGCCAACCAAAACGTTAGTGCGCACGCGCTATGTGCAATTTACATATTTCATGGGAAGGGTCTATTCCAGAGCAGTGTCATACCAACTAGACCACCGAGATTGCCCAGTAGCTAGAGGCAGTTTGAATCCTATATTTTAGCTGCAGTTAATGTTGCTTTATCTTCTGGGTGTCAATAAATTCCTTTTTTTTTCTTCACGCATTTCTTGTTAGTATTCTTGTGGTAAAGATGGCCTTAAAATCACCATAGAGGGGGTAAACTATTTGTGCTCCTGGGAAGGTCAGTCGATCGCAATCAGGGTTACGTCGTCAGAATACCTCCACACAGGAAAGATTGTCTGCCCGTCTTGTCAAGAACTCTGCGGATCATTATGTCCTCGAGGTTCCAAACGTGGAAAAACTCTGGAACTTACAGTTAGTGGTAAGCAGCGATCAGTCATGTTTTTGTGTGTTTGTTTTTTGATACACTGGTACCACAGACTCTTTTTTTATTGCAATGCACAATAAATTGTGTAATCTTCATGTATGTTTATTTCCAGTAAGAATAAACCATTAATGAATGAAGGGATGAATGATCTTTCTTAGCAGTAATTCGCTTGCCAAATGCCACTTAAGGCACTGGACACCTTTGGTAATTTTCAAAGACCAGTCTTCTCACTTGGTGTATCTCGACATATGCATAAAATAACAAACCTGTGAACATTTGAACTCAATTGGTCGTCAAAGTTGCGAGATGATAATGGAAGAAAAAACACCTGTGTCACACGAAGTTGTGTGCTTTCAGATGCTTGATTTCGGGACCTCAAAATCTCATTCTGAGGTCTCAAAGTCAAATTCGTGGAAAATTACTTCCGTACAGCCGTTTCTCTCAATGTTTTTTTACTATCAAAAGCTATCCATTGCTTGTTACCAAGTAAGTTTTTATGCTAACAATTATTTTGAGTAATTACCAATTAGTGTCCAGTGCCTTTAAAACACCTGAAGACCAGTCAAAAAATACTCTAGGTGGTCCGACTGGCTAGCGCTGTTTTGAAAAGCATCCCTTTTTCATTTGAAATATGGACTTCTGAAAAAGGTGGTGGACTAGTAAATGACAAGCTAACTGGTCCCGCTGGCCGACCACTGACAAAGTTGAGGGCAAAATCTGTAAGGGTGAAAGTAATATAATGCTACGGCTCTGGTGCTTCATCTGGATGTGGGTAAAGATAAATTTTGTTCATCGAATCCCGGTCGTGACACTTGTGTCCTTGAGCAAGACACTTTACCATTGCTTCTCTCCACCCAGGGGTAAAATGGGTATTGTGAGGGAAGAGATGGTTTATGTGATTGATAAGCTTTGAGCTTTGTAACTCGTAGCACTGGCTGTATACTCTCCAGGGAGCTGAGATGGTTTCAGGAATGATTTAAGGCCCAGTGACCAGCCGTCGATTTCACCAAACTCTTCCTAACTTAGGGATTAATCTTAGGACTTGGGATGAGTTAAATTCCGAATCGCAAGACCTACAAACACATTGAACCCATCCTGAGTTAGGACGGGTTTACTCGTCCTAACTTGAGATAGGATTAATCCTAGCGTTTCGTGAAGTCAGCTGCAGGGGTAATAATGTTTGAAGTGCTAAGAGACACCCTAGGGCTGTGGTTAAGCACTTTATGAAATCAATCTTTTTTACTATTATTATAAATATATATTTTGAGTTGAGGTGTTAGTTGTAAGACTATAGTACAACACTTCAACGCTCTGATTAGAGTTCTCTTATTGGAATTTGTAGCCTGAAACACTGTACTAATCTTGTCTGATCTACAGAACCCGGTGATGAAGGGGAATGTCCCAAGCTAGCTTACGATTCTATCGGAGTATGTTCAGAAGACTGTATCATTAGTGACCAGAGTTGCGGTTATGGCAAGAAGTGCTGCTCCAATGGCTGTGGGCATAGGTGCATGAAGATAGTCAAATCTTTATCAACAGGTAAGCTATTCAAATTCATTTCAATGGTTTCATATCGTAACAGGCTAGTGTATCTAAGCCTGGGCGACTAGTGAAATTAACTACTAGACTAATTTGCGCCTCAAATAATCGCGACTTTGACACTAGTCGCGGCCATTTTTGTATTCATAAGATGCATTGCCGCAGGCGGAATCTATGCTGGAAGAATTGAAGGATTGTTTCACTGATGTCTGATTTTGTTTTGTAAGTAAATTATCTTGTCGTGAGTAGTCGTGAGCCACACAATTGATTCATCAAGCAGGAAGTTGCGACCATTTTTGTAGTAGACGTGGCGGTATGGTTATTGAGTAATAAAATATAAACAAGTATTAGAGACTCGACTAAGCAATCAATAGTCATGACTTTGACAGTAGTTGCACTAGTCGCCCAGGCTTAAGTGTATCATCAGGGATGATCCAACTTGAATCCAATTTCTGGAATTTTCGTAGAACCTTTGTTCTAGTAGCGTGTCCAGGGCCCAATTTCATAGAGCTGCTAAGCATAAAAAAATTGCTTAGCATGAAATTTTGCCTTGATAAAAACAGGATTTCTCAACAAAATGTCCACGTGATTTTCAGGATAATCAAACAACAGCTGAATACAAGTACCAAGCAATAATCAACAAATGTAAAACTTGGTGAACTTGTTGGTAATCCTGTTTTTATCAAGGAAGAAATTTCATGCTAAGCAAATTGTCGTGCTTAGCAGGTCTATGAAATTGAGCCCTGGCCAACAGTCGAGAGAATCATATTCTGATGGCCAAGTCGTCAGAGGTGTGGGTTCGAATCCTTGTCGGGGAAACCTGTGTTCTTGGGTAACATACTTAAACTATTATGAGGAGTATACGGTAACCTGCCAGGGTAGAGGTTGTTGATGTGAATGATTGGAAATCCTTGCGCCAAGTTGGCTGATGGTCATAGTTGCTTATTATAGTTGATATTAAGTAATGCACTACAAGTGAAACTGACTGGGTAAATTTTCAATGATTTTTGGGTTTAACAAAGAGAAATTGACCGCAGCAGGATTTGAACCAGCGACTTAACTTGCCGGTGCTCTACAAACTGAGCTCTCTATCTAGCCTTATGCTGGCGGTCTCCCTATTTTGTCAATATCTTTTTTCGAGTGTGCCAGTCAGAAGCCATACAATTGTTAACTGCCATGAAGCCATGGTTCATACCCAATTGGTAGAGTGCTGCCACATAAATCCGAAGGCCGCTGCCTCGAATTCCAGTCGGGTTTTTTTTCATTTAACCGCAAATTGCTATTTATATTATTAAGGAAATAATCACAAAATTGCTCATTTTTGTTTACTTCCACAGATGAACCTTGTCCTGGTTTAGCCCCGGATGTCGCAAGGTCAAAGGTCACGGTAGTCACTGTTTTACTTTCATTGTCTTTCACTCTACTTTTCACAAATTTATCTTTATAATTTTGTTGCTTGCCTTAAAAAAGAATAACATTTCATAAAGCGACCAATTTCTTGTTCTTTTGTATCTTTGTACATTGCTCCAAAATTTGCCCACGTCATTCCTCTTTTGTTATTCTTGAGTGATTACCGAAACCATCAAACTCAAAAACTCATCGCCTCTCGCTTTTTAAAAATTAACTTCCGCAAAAGTATGTATTTAAACACTTCATCCCAATAAGCACATATTGTTGGTATTTTGATCAAATTTTGTTTAGTGCAAAGGTAAAAATATGGAGAAAAAAAATTGTTTGTAATGTACACGTAGAAACATTTAATTAGGAAAATATCATTTCAACACTTTGCGTTTACTTGAACCTTTTGGGTTGAGCTGTAGTAAGTCCAATCTTTCATGCTGTTGCAATCAGGTACAAGCAGGCGTGATGTTACTTTAATTTGATTTCTGATGTCTGTAAAACTACGCAAAAATGTTACTATACATATGCCTTTAAATCTCTCAACTGGGCCCAATTTCATAGAGCTGCTAAGCACAAAAATTTGCTTAGCATGAAATTTCTTCCTTGATAAAAACAGGATTACCAACTAAATTTCAACGTGATTTTCAGGATGAGCAAACAACAGCTGAAAACCAGTAACAAGGAATATGCAACAAATTGAAATTTGGTTGGTAATCCTGTTTTTACAAAGGTAGATATTCCATGCTTAGCAAATTTTTGTGCTTAGCAGCTCTATGAAATTGGGCCCAGGTTGCTGTTTGGGATTGGTCCCTATTTGTTTCAAAACTATTCCTATAAACCCCTACAGTATACAATTGTTGCACGCTGTGACTGGGTCAGAGGCGAAGCCAAGGGTCCCACTTTGTCTGAGGCGAAGCCAAGGGTCCCACTTTGTCCAAGGCGAAGCCAAGGGTCCCACTTTGTCCGAGGCGAAGCCAAGGGTCCCACTTTGTCCGAGGCGAAGCCAAGGGTCCCACTTTGTCCGAGGGCGAAGCCAAGGGTCCCACTTTCCCCGAGAGTATACAATCTTAATTATTTTAATTTCCTGGTTGTCTTAATTCTTTCACTTCCTCTCAGGGTGTTTTCACTTCTAAAACTGCCACTATTTAATCAGTCAACATGTAAATAGCAACGCACAGGCTTTTAGTAGTACATGTACCTCTGTAGAAAAACATGTTCAATTTGTCATTAAACAGATGATTTTTTTATTAAAGAATGAGCAAAGCGCAAAATGGCTGTTTTTTATTGTGGAGAACATTAGTTATGATGCGATCAAACAAATGAGTCTTTTATCGACCCAGGGTGTTTTTTTAGTTGTAAATACATTTAAAAAGAGCTTAATCTATGCTTTAATGCTGTAAAATCACATGTTGGTACCATTAAGTTGTGCAAGTAGAAACGCCAAGAGATGTGAGAAAAAGAAATTTAAAGTCAAATTGTTTATTGAACATGCATCAGCACAATTTTTGTCATTGTTTATTTTGACCCTTTTTGATGTTATTTATCAGGATGGAAATTGCCAAATGCCAATTATAAACAAACTAAGATAAATTTCGACATTAAAACCATACTTTTCAAAATTTCAACCCTTGGCCTACTTCGGCTTGTTTCACCATAATTTCCGACAAACGACTCGTTTAGCTTGATCGCATCACATTTCAGAGAACTATTTTCTGCTGTTAGAGGTTGTTGACTTCCTCCCTATGGGGATATAAATATAAAGGGTGGTAGCTTTAATAATTCAATAGGACAATTTGAGGCAAATTGCTCAACTTCTCTCAACTCATGTTGTATTTGTTTGATTACATCTCATACACATTTAGATTCGAAGTGGAGTGTTTTTTTATTTATTACGAGAACAATTTTGATGAAATTTAGCAGAAAAGGTTGTGCACAACATTAGTAGAGTGAAACTGCTTTTAAAGTCGACAGATTTGACGGTCATGGTGGAAATGGTTTTGCCTTAAAGGTTTTAATTTTTGCGGAATGTGAAAAACAATAAGTTTTGATCTCGTCCACACTCTGTTGTTTAAAAACAGTGAAAAATGAGCAAGGTTTTTTTTGGTCTCACTATTTTCCTTGCGACTCCGATGACCGACTGAGCTCAAATTTTCACAGCTTTGTTATGTTTATGTTGGGTTACACAACGTGCGAATACTGGTCTTATAACAATTGCGAATGTTATTCACATGCTTGTAAGGTTTTACAGTCAAACCCGTAGCATATTGTGAGGCCGTGGTCAGGTGGTCACAAAAATTAGTCACAACATTGAATATTCATAACAATCTTGTAAATATGTATGAGGTGTAATAAATTTGACTAACAATTTTTATAATGTCATGAAATAACTATTGGGAATTGCTGGTATTTTTTAATAAACAATTATTTATAAAGGTTAATGAAATTAAGTGTAGCTTAATAAGCACAGAGTAAATTACAATTATGTAAATGAAGCTGCATCCTGTTTGATGCAAGGCATGAAGACGACAAACAAACACCCTAACATACAAACAAATAACAAGTCAAACAAACAAACAAACAAACAAACAAACAAACAAACAAACATAAGCTGGGCATTTGATAACTGAGGTAAATTTGTTTAAGTAACAATAATTTAAGTAACAATTAAACATTTAACTGCGTAAATTATGTGCTTTTAAAAATTTGTCTTTTGTGCAATGGATTCTGAACTAACATTCTGCCATTCTCAAATTTGAGAAATCAAAGTGGCTTAGATTATTTTTAACACAATAAAGTCTGAATACGATTGAAATATTGAATAGATAAAAAAAGTAAATATATAACATGTTCCACCAGGTGTATTTTGATTTTTCGAGACAAAACATGTATCTTTTTGAAGACAAACCATTATGAGTTTGTGTTATTGTAATTTTCAATTGTATCGATGATTTGCCCCAGTTTTTGTTTGTTTTAAGAATTATTTCCCAACACACCAGTATATAGATTGTTTCCATTCTGTTATTTCCCAACACACCAGTATATAGATTGTTTCCATTCTGTTATTTGTTCAGATGTAGCTATTTTGTTTCTCTGGACTCTACTTTTACCAGTCTTGAAAACAATTTGAGCACATGGCTTAGTTTGCGGCTTGAGCTTCATCAGAAAATTAAAAAACTTTTTTCAATATTGGACTGGGAACAACTAGGGAATGGGCCCTTAGCCAGAGTCCAAGCCTTGAAGGGAATTAAGGCCTAGGACTGTGTAGGAATCAATGGCTGTGGCTAGGTTTGGCTAGGATACAGTTTATGCCTACACCGTTATGGTTCATCAACGTTTGGTGGACGAGTACTGTATATTCATTCCCACCCTTAAGTTTTCATAAAATAAAATAAAACACCAAGCAAAAAACCTTGATTATTTTGAATGTGGCAATCAAAATAAGCAATGGCGATATAGGGATCCTGAAGCGATGCTGGTAGAGTACAATAATTTCCACCCTCTAGTTTAAAAAAAAATGTAGGGATCTTGTGCCGATTTAGAGATCTTGAAGTGCTATTTCAGATGGAAAAATATTTCTGGAGGATTGGTACTGGTATGAGAAGTGAGCTTTCAGATTAAAACTTGTCTATGTTTCTGATAACAAGTAATTGCTTGTCGACTGCTACAGCAAAAGACACTAAAATCACGTACAACTGTAAATTACCACAAGTGTTGCATAAAACAAGAATGACTTGCCCAATGGCATGTTACTCTATGTGCAGTGCCGCCATATTTTTCATCTAGTGGAGGAAAAATGAAATAGCAAAGCTCAACAGCATATAATTGATTGTATTTGTGTTGCATTTTGAAACAGTATAGCATGTGTAAATATCTTGTTCTTTTATGTTGTAGTGCTTGAAGCACTTCAGTATTATTTAATCATGCAATACACAGGAGGGGGAAAATGGTTGTAAAAAAATAAAAAAATAAAAAGGCAATCGCAATTGGGTTATCCCGCTGCTAGATATTCATTTAATTTGACTCGTAATCCAAGGATTAACACCCATTTCAGACAGGTGCGCCAGAGTTGTGCCAAACCAAAAAGGTTAGGGGCGACTCTAGGTTGACCCAAATAAATTTCAGCCAGGAGAAATTAAAATAACATTTACATTGGCTCGGCTCATGACAAGATTGACGTCTAAAATCAAGGTGCTCCAGAGCCGTTCCAAACGACTGCAACAGTCCATCTTTCGACTTCTAGCGCATCCAGTTACTCCTGGACTGCAGGACTTGTAATCATAGGGATTTGGATTCTGATCCCTCGGCTAACTGCTGATTTGACAAGAATAAGTTTGTTGTCTAGTTACTGAATCACAATTTCTTGATTTGTGCGCTTCATAATCATAGACGTAACACCAATGTTTTCTGTGAATCAGCTCGGTGTTTATATCCCCTTGTCAGAGTTTGCCGAGTTCCCTTAACGGGAAGATCAATCATTCAAACGTGTATGCGCCAGACCACTATAAGTTCCATACAAAAATGCGCAAAGTTCCCTTATTTTGAAAACCAGTAGTGTCGTTTAGCTCCCGTCAGGGGCTCACCCGAGTGAGCACCACGGGGTAGACCCAGGAAAGCTAAACGAACGCACCCATTAGTAGTGTTACTTCGCATGTACCATGTGCAGTTTACATATTTCCTGGGACGAGTACATCGATTTCACATTATATTTAAACCTACTGTAATGTTGTTTTTTATGTGTATGTACATTATAATTTTGATCCACCGTGCTAAGATGTTAAGGTTTAAAAGACTTATATGCTTCATGAAAACAGGGTCCAATGTTATAATTCCTAACAAATATTGGGCCCGAGTTTAATTTGTTACTGCGTTTAATTATTGTTAATTATTAATTTATTTTTCATGGTAAAGTGAAAATTTATTATTTAATTTTAGCTTGAGCCAAAACCCATTATCTTTCTTCTTGCTTTTAAAACTTTAATCGACCACTTTTCTAATTATTTGGATGATTTGGATTTTTAACTTCATAGTGGCAATTGAAATAGAAACTGTAGTGTAAGTACCTCAACATTTGATAATAAAAATAAACACAATTACAGGATGTTCCTTTTTCCTTCTTTTGTGTTTGATGTGTAGTTCACATTCTTATTAAAGGGAAGGTACACATTTGGTAATTACTCAAAACAAATATTAACTTAAAACTGACTTGGTAACAAGCATTGGAGAGCTGTTGATAGTATAACACATTGTAGGAAACGACTTCCTTGTGAAGTAACGTAGTTTTTGAGAAAGGTAATTTTGACACTTTTCTAGCTAGAAGTTTTGTATTCCTATCTGAAAGCACACAAATTCGTCCAACAAGGGTGTTTTTTCTTTCATCGTTTTTTCTTTCATCATTTTCTCACAACTTTGATGACCGATTGAGCCCAAATTTTCACAGGCTTGTTATTTTATGCGTATGATGGGATACACCAAGTGAGAAGACTTGTCTTGACAATTACCAAACGTGTACCTTCCCTTTAAATAGCTCCATGGTTGTACCCCAACGCGTTCAACCCTTTGGGGACCCTTCATCCTATATATTCATCATAAAATGTCAAGACATTGCCAATATTGTTCATTTCTTTCATCGAAACAGAAAACAGAATGCTAGTTTTATATCTAGACATGACCTTAACTGTGACCTCTTTATCTTAAATTTCAAACACTCTGCTAGTTTTTCAAGGAAAATTGGCAACCACAAAAGAAAACAATCTTAAAACTGCACGCTTTGTTAATATTCGTGAAATTTAATATAATTTTATCACATTCATTCTACATTATGAATATTCAATAAAATAAAAAGAAGATTAATATCCAATGCAATTTTCAGCGGCTGCAACTTTTCACTATTAGAAAACGAAATCGATAAAGGTTATTTTTTAAATGATAATTAAAAAATTAAAATAGAAAGAATACAGTAATCCTACTGTACAGGAATTTTTTTGTATGTTACAGCAAAATTTGACAGCAAAGACCAATCAGAAATAACCGGGACAAATTGGATGAATGTAGAAATTAAAAAAATATGGCTGGTGTATGAGTTTTAACCACATACATAAAGAACCTATAGACGGACAGTAGGGGGCACCAAACTGTAAAATTTGGTACTTTCTCAAACCATGGGCGGAAGTTAACGTGGACCCGCTGCTTTTAGTACACGTTTTGGTATAACCTTGAGGCAGTGCCCACACTTCATAATTATGTTTAATAAATTTTCATGAGATATTGACCCGATGCTGGATTGTAACCTTAACATTTAAGACAACACTTCATAAATATTCCATATGACTGTTTACAAATGTTGGGCGTTGAGGTTTAACTGTTAAAATGTCATTTTTAAAACGACCTTTTTTCCGGGAAATCCAGTCTAGACTCACTCTGTTACACACAAGTTCATATTTTGGCCCGCCGTGTTGCGTACGCTCGCGTCGAATGCACACCAAACAACCGCGTATCGGTAGCACATAAGTCCATGCGATATGCGTCATCAACGCCCGCGCAAAAAACGCACTGACGCGCACTTTGGCTGGAAAGTCCGTGACGAACATATTTTCTTTGCAAAATCCTTCTACGAGAAAACAAGAGGTTCACATAATGTAGGAACTTGAAACACCATGTGGACGTACACAGGTCCACACAGCGTTTCTTACAGTGTTGAAGAATCGGTTTTTAGTTAAGAGTACAGAACAAAGGAATGTCCACAAAGTGACTGCAACACAGAGCTGGATGGTTCCCCTTTATTCTACACCTGGAACATCTCAAATGTTACAATTCAGGAAGTTTACAGACTTTATGCATCTCCAGAAATACAAAACTACAGGTTTGGAAACAATGCTTTGGTGTGTGCTTTACTTCTAAAGAAAATTTGACGGGAGCAAGAGACTTTTTACAAAATCAGGTAAAATTCCTGAGAAATCATATGCCTGAAATAACATTTACTTCATGCACAACCAAATAATTTATACTTTACAGATGATGAGGCCCATAATTTCTTCATCACATAATCCTTATCAATTTAAAGGCAGTGGACACTATTGCTAATTACTCAAAATAATTATCAGCATAAAACCTCACTTGGTAACGTGTAATGGGAGAGGTTGATAGTAGAAAACACTGTGAGAAACGGCTCCCTCTGAAGTGACTTAGTTTTCGAGAAAGAAGTAATTTTCCACGAATTTGATTTCGAGACCTCAGATTTAGAATTTGAGGTCTCGAAATCAAGCATCTGAAAGCACACAACTTCGTGTGACAAGGGTGTTTTTTTCTTTCATATCTCACAACTCCGAAGACCAACTAAGCTCAAGATTTCACAGGTTTGTTATTTTATGCATATGTTGAGATACACCAAGTGAAAAGACTGGCCTTTGACAATTACCGAAAGTGTCCAGTGTCTTTAAGATAGAACTAAAAATTGTCCATTGGCTTGTTAGTAACGTCTTAATTTGACTAGACTTAACCGTACATTGCCAGGTTTTGTACACAAACGGACAAAATGTTGAATTGTTTTATTTTTTATGCTTAAGTGCATAGCCACAATCACGGGTACACATTTGGTTTACAAAAACACAGAAAGAACAACAGATAAACATTGAGTAACTTTTTGCAGATTATTGTCTTTGACAAACTCCAGAACTTTGTAATTATTTGATGTATAAATAACAATGAGATAACTGCTACATCAGTGGTTTTCAAACGGTTGTCCATAAAAAAGGCACAAACAAAATTCGAACCATGATTATGTAATAGATGTTAAATTTGCATCGGGGATAAAGAATATTAGTTTTTTGTTTTTTTTAACCCATGCACCGATGTGTGTTAGCACTGTATACTCAGTACTTTCCCGAGTTCTGGGAAAAAAATATCACAGGCATGTTACTCGGGTGGGATTCGAACCCACGACCCTTGCAATGATTATGGCTGTGCACTTAGGTTTACTTTCCACGGTGCTCAAATCACTGGCCTCTGGTCCTTCGTAAATTTTGAGCCCTGACCTTACGTCACGCTGTCTAACAATAGAGTAAAGACAGAATAGCCCCCTTTTGCAATAAAAACGATAAAAACAATAGTTGTTGTTAACGTCTGCTTGTCTTGCCTCCTTTTCTCTTCCCGGCAAAGAGATGCTTGGGCATCTTACTCGGGATCTTACGATCAGCTTCACCTTTCTTGGCCAACATGTTGCTCTTGCGTTGGACGACCTTTCTCATTTTCTCCACCTTCGTTTGTTGCTGTGGGGGGGGGGGGGGGGGCGGGAGGAAGAAAAATCAAAGTGTTAAAAAAATTGTGCAAACTAAAAAAAATTCATCACCTAAAAACACTACGGGAAAGCTCCACTTAAGGGTTTATGAGTTTGGCCACAAAAAATTGAAAGTATACATCCTTTTCACAGAGTGGGTGCGTTTACATTAAATAACTGTGGCAGTGTTGTAGCCATGGTGGGTGGTGCTGGGGGAGCCTGCCAAGAACTAGAAAATTTTGCCCAGCACTCTGAGAAAAAAGACACTGTGCTGTACAGCACAGATTTCCCCCAGATTGCACTTCAAAAAATGATGGCCCCATATCTAAACATGAATCATTTTCTTGAACCGCTCACCCTTGGTGGACTAACTTGGATTTAGAGCCCACCACTAGAATTGGTCTAGCTACAACACTTTGCTTGGGTCATTATACTGAAAAAGGTGAACAATTTATATTTGAAATGTTGGCAGCATTGCACAGTTTGGGTAGGAGTTTAAATAAGGGTATCAAATACAATGGTGTTATAATAAGGGAATCGTAACTTATCCTCGTTTTCAAACTGAATTCGATGTTGGAGTCCTCTTTAAATTTATAAATGTTGATGAGATCAATAACGGACAAAGGACACTTACTACGCTGTCTCTAACGCCTGAGAGATCTCTTGGTACGCGCGTACTGCTGATAGAGCGCCCTCTAGAGTCTTTACGCTGTCTCTTAGCTACCACTGGTGTTCTGCTACGGGATCGTGTCCTGGTGTAGTGTCCCTAGAGAAAAAAAAAAAACCCAAAAAACACAAATGTATTTAAAACAATATTGGATCATCGGCTGTTCCTGTTGGGTGCCTCAAGACTGGTCCCCCGTATTTATCCACAAGGTTAAAAGACACTTTTGGTAATTGTCAAAGACCAGTCTTCTCACTTGGTGTATCTAAACACATGCATAAAATAACAAACCTTAATAAAAAAAATTAGAGCTCAATCGGTCGTCGAAGTTGCAAGATAATAATAAAAGAAAAAACACCCCTGTCACACAAAGTTGTTTGCTTGATTCATATGCTTGATTTCGAGACCTCAAATTCTAAATCCCAGGTCTCAAAATCGAATTTGTGGAAAATTACTTCTTTTACGAAAACTACGTTACTTCAGAGGGAGCCGTTTCTCACAATGTTTTATACTATCAACAGCTCCCCACTACCTAATACCAAGAAAGGTTTTAGGCTAACAATTCTTTTGAGTAATTACCAATAGTGTCCACTGCCTTTAAAGACAGGTACTGGCTTTTTAGAACCACTGATTTCAATGATACAATGATTTCATTGGATAAACATGCAGTGACGTAAACATGCAGTAGCGCATTGGGACACCCTTCGGGAGTGAAAAAGCACTATATAAAAACTTAACATTATTATTATTATTAACAACCACAAGAAAAGTCCAGCCTACACAAAGAAGGATGTGTTGTACTTACGTCCTCTGCTGGTTCAACCCCTAATTCTGTCATCTCAGACATGAATCTCTTCCTCTTGACCTTCAGAAACAAAACGGATTCAAGATTAATTAATTCATAATTTACATATTTTATCAATCTGCAAATACTTGGTTGCTTGAATCTCATTCCTGTTAAGTCGTCACAACCAGGCCTGATACTTCAAAGACAATTAACCGCTTTACAAATTTCTGCTCAGCAGAAATGAGCAGGATAACAGTAGGCAGGTAACCTTATTCTGGTAAGCATAATTTGGTTGTGCTTAGCTTTGAAAAAAAAAACACTGATCATTGCCACGGTGCACCTTAAAATGTTCTTAAAATGTTTGAGTCATAGAAATGCCCCTCACTAAGGAGAAACCGCCTTGCCCTTACAAGACTGAAGTACCGAGGCTGGGTGCCCCCTGCCAAAATTAGACGATCCAAAAAATAGTGAATATTCATTCAATAAAAAGACAACAGATACTTAAGCTATAATGTTTCACATCGGACCATAGACCCCTAAACTAATGACCTAATACATCCAGGGGTCTTGTGTTATTCAAATTGGGTGCAAGTGTTGACTATTGGCCTTTTCAAAAACTTGGCTTTGGCTTGAATATTCGTCTCAGGCTAGCGTGGCCTGGGGTTGATTCTACATTTGCATTATGCAGTGCGTACGCACTCAGGGATTCAGACATGAGAACGGAGCCTGAAGCTGAATCCAAAGCTGAAGCCGTGGTTTCTAAAAGGGCCTATGAGTCAATAATATTTCCAAACAGTGGTAAAGGCCTCGACTTCTGACCCCAAGCGACGTCTTACTTTGAGAGTCAATGGCATGATTTACTTACAGGTTGTGCTGGTCGAGGCATGTGAGGTTTATTAATGCGACGTTTCTCCTTTGATGCATTCATGATCAGTGTCTTCTTGTCACGAATCCTTGAAGAAAAAGAAAAAACACCAAACATTATTTTAAGTTTTCAATATTAAAGAGGGGCTCCAAAAAAATTCATGTTTATTTTTCAACAGTTAAAAAATCCATTGGCGAATATAAATCCCCAATAAACTCAAAAACTCTTTTCAAAATGATGTAGACCAATTTCTCTGAAAGTCAAACAATTTTTTCTAAGGACCACATTGTATTTTAAGACACTAGACACGTTTGACTCAAAGTACATATTAGCATAAAAACTCACTTGGTATCGAGCAACAGAGAGTTTTTGATAGTATGAATAGCTTGAAGTAAGAGAGATTTTGAGAAAGAGGTAATTTTTCACTCAAATATTTGAAACTGAGAAAAAATCAGGCCTGAAACTTGTAGGCCCAACAATTTTTGAAACAAAGTTGTTTTTTCCCTTCATTATTTTCTTTCAACTTTGATGACCAACTGGGCCCAAATTTGTTCAGTTTTAATTTTGTGCACATGTTGGGATACATCAAGTGAGAATAATGGTCTTTGACATTTACCAATAGTGTCTGGTGCCTTTAACTGACAAATGTAAATTAAACATTTAAAAACAAATAAAAAACAGAGAACGGACAAATTTGTCTTCTATTTCGTTCAGCAACTTCTTCGTTGATCTATCTACTCATAATTTGAATATATTTATAAAACTTGTAAAATGTGTAAGTTTAAATGTAGGGCAGCAATGAAATAAATGTGTGCACATACAAATCTACTTACTTCTTGGCAGTTTTTCTTATCTCCTTCATGTCATCATCTTCATCCTGAAAAAGGAGAAAACAAATCAAAAGCATCATTACCACTGAACAAAAACATCAACCCTCCTACTCTTGTTACCATTTTCCAGTGAGTTGACCAACCACTTAAAACTATTCACAGAGCTGCCAACATTTGCATCTTGCAATCAGAAATGTTATGTACAACAACTAGAGAGACATTTCAAATTACATTCAATGTAATAGAAAAAACTTTCCAAAATAGGGGGATTTTCAAATTTGATCATCAAAGCATGGAAAGTGTCATGGCCGAGTGGTTAAGAGCATCGAATTCAAGTTCTGGTGCTAATTCACCGGAGTGTGGGTTTGAATCCCGGTCGTGACACTTGTGTCCTTGAGCAAGATACTTTACTATAATTGCTTCTCTTCACCCAGGGGTATAAATGGGTACCTGCGAGGGTAGAGGTTGATATTGTGAATGAAAAAGCCTTTCAAGCGATATAAACTATTGCCCAGGTTGTATACTCTTAAGGGAGCTGAGAAACATAAAAGGGATGTTACATGTATTGGCCCTATGCCTAGGGCACTAAATGTAAAGCGCATTGATACAGTTATTGTGAAATGCGCTATATAAGAATTGGTTATTATGGAAAGATTGGTTTATTTTCAGGGAACTTTCTGCAGAATCAGGGAGAGTTGGCAGCTTTGCATTCCACTGCACTTGTTGTGAATGGTGACATTGGTTGTGCATAGAAATAACTGTACATTGTTTACTGTGTAATTCACCACATGATATAATATTGCAGGCTGGCATGGTTTTTGTATCATACAAAAACCACCACAGTGGATGGTATTGATTGGTCAGACAGTAGGAGGGTTGACCAGGTTGGCATAGTTTATCATTCAAAACCCACCACAGTGGATGATATTGACTGGTCAGACAGTAGGAGGGTTGACCAGGCTGGCATAGTTTATCATTCAAAACCCACCACAGTGGATGATATTGACTGGTCAGACAGTAGGAGGGTTGACCAGGCTGGCATAGTTTATCATTCAAAACCCACCACAGTGGATGATATTGACGTGTCAGACAATAGGAGGGTTGACCTAGTATTGGGTGATACATTCACCGCATGACATCACATAACACTCTGGCTATAGTTTATAATCATACAAAAACCACCACAGTGGATAATATTGACTGGTCAGACAGTAGGTGGGTTGACCAGGCTGGCATAGTTTATCATTCAAAACCCACCACAGTGGATGATATTGACTGGTCAGACAGTAGGAGGGTTGACCAGGCTGGCATAGTTTATCATTCAAAACCCACCACAGTGGATGATATTGACTGGTCAGACAGTAGGAGGGTTGACCAGGCTGGCATAGTTTATCATTCAAAACCCACCACAGTGGATGATATTGACTGGTCAGACAGTAGGAGGGTTGACCAGGTTGGCATAGTTTATCATTCAAAACCCACCACAGTGGATGATATTGACTGGTCAGACAGTAGGAGGGTTGACCAGGCTGGCATAGTTTATCATTCAAAACCCACCACAGTGGATGATATTGACTGGTCAGACAGTAGGAGGGTTGACCAGGCTGGCATAGTTTATCATTCAAAACCCACCACAGTGGATGATATTGACGTGTCAGACAATAGGAGGGTTGACCTAGTATTGGGTGATACATTCACCGCATGACATCACATAACACTCTGGCTATAGCTTATAAATCATACAAAAACCACCACAGTGGATAATATTGACTGGTCAGACAGTAGGTGGGTTGACCAGGCTGGCATAGTTTATCATTCAAAACCCACCACAGTGGATGATATTGACTGGTCAGACAGTAGGAGGGTTGACCAGGCTGGCATAGTTTATCATTCAAAACCCACCACAGTGGATGATATTGACTGGTCAGACAGTAGGAGGGTTGACCAGGCTGGCATAGTTTATCATTCAAAACCCACCACAGTGGATGATATTGACTTGTCAGACAGTAGGAGGGTTGACCAGACTGGCATAGTTTATCATTCAAAACCCACCACAGTGGATGATATTGACGTGTCAGACAATAGGAGGGTTGACCTAGTATTGGGTGATACATTCACCGCATGACATGACATCACATAACACTCTGGCTATAGTTTATAAATCATACAAAAACCACCACAGTGGATAATATTGACTGGTCAGACAGTAGGTGGGTTGACTGTGTACTGTGTAGATAAATTCAAACCATGATATTACATGAAAATTGCAGGCTGGCATAGTCTATCTGCCATTCAAAACTACCACAGTGGATGATGTCGACTGGTCAGACAGAAGAAGGGTTGACTGCGCACTGTGTAGATGCATTCACCACATGATATCGTAGTGCAGGCTGGCAAAGTTTATATATCAGTCAAAAACCACCAGTGTGGATGATATTGACTGGTCAGATAGTAGGAAAAACCACCAGTGTGGATGATATTGACTGGTCAAACTTACCGACTCGTCGTCATCGTACATCCCAGCCTGTTCTCTCAGCTCCTCCTCACGTTCCAACTCCTCCAGCTTGGCCTCGATCTCCGGATCCACGTAATCAATGATGTTGTGTCCCATCCACATCTCGGGAATGATGTCATCTTTCTCGTCCTCCTTGACGTCCCACTCCCTCTGGAGGTCCAGGATGTAATCGTCGGCTGCCTCCAGCTCGTAGTCTCGGTACAGCTTGCGTTTGGGTTGGTCTACGTCCATGGCGTGCTGGCTGGAGCGGTTGGCGATGGCAGCTGGGATGCATGGTGGCCTCGGCTGTTGGAATCCATATTGGAAATACAAATCAGTTTTTAATACATATATTATGTTAAGACAACACTCAAATCTCACCCATTTACAAGAGCCAATGATCATTGGAATATGGCGCCATATTAATGTACGATTGATTGATTGATTTAATAGGTTGGTTCATAGATTGGTAGGCACTCCAAAAATGGACAGAAATAGGTAGATCTGAACAAAAGAGAGTTTTTGTATCGTTAGAAAGAGTGCAAGAATCATGATGTGTGAGATGAAAGGGGATTGTGAAAGTGCGTTTCCAAATTCATATTTGTCACCCTTTCACTTTTCACTTGGCTCTGTCTAAATCAGGCTGGACACCTAAATCAGGCCTTGACACCTAAAAGGTACAGTCATAGATTGGTACATACTCCCAACAACAACAAGTAAAAACCAAAACAACAAAACTTAAAAAGATTTTTTTTTAAATATAGACAACATCAGTCACAACATCAGCCTTTCCAACAGAGGAGAACAAAGACCCTTAAAAAGTAATCTGCAATTATAATAAAACAGGAGAATCAAAACCAAATAAAGACAATTTTCTGACCTTGGTATCCCTCTGAGCTGGCATGGCGACTCGGAGACGATTAAGAACCTCTGTGACTTTCTTTCCCTTCATCTTCATATCAACTCTCTGGGCTAAGAGACGGTCACAAGCCTGCAAGGATGGGAGGACACAATACATCAGGGCCAAATTTCATAGAGCTGCTCAAGCATAAAAGGTAGCTCAGCAAAACAAAATAGCGCTTACCAGACGTGGGTTACCAGCCAAAATACCATGTCACATGCACAAATTGTGACGGGTAACCTACTCATTTCTGCTAGGCAGAAAATAAAGAAGCAATATTTCAGAGGGCCCAATTTCATAAGCCAATTTGAGATATGGCGGACAAAATACTATAACATTGTAAAGTTTGGGCAAATTTTTCTGAACACTCCCAAATCAAACAGTACACAAAGAGCTGCTTGAGCTGAATATTTCTAAAAAAAATTCTGCTAAGCAAAAATGAGCAGGGTACCAGTCACAGATTGTACATGACAAATTGTAATTTTAGCCGGTGTTATAAGTATAGTTTATTGTGGCTATTGGAGAGTGCATTGGTTGCTGTGGGTATAATACATTGTTCGCTGCATGTACAGTGCGCTGCGTTTGAAGTAGAAGAAAGACATTTTATGTGACATGCAATTGACCACTTTGTAAGGGCCGTTATAATTCTTAGTAGCCCACAGGGCAAGTTGAGAAGTGGTGTCTACTAACAAGCCCATAGCAGTTTTACTGGACCATGTACGCTGGGCTAGTGTTAAGGGTGAGCCCTGCACATCTTATCAATCCACATTCATTTAGGCCGTGTCCGAAACGACGACTTCGGCTACAGCTACGTCTAGATCAGCGCGTCTACCAGTGTTGAAGAATAGGCAGACGCGCGCGATCTAGCCGTAGCTGTAGCCGAAGTCGCCGTTTCGGACACGGCCTTAATGTCCGATGTTGGGGGTAAATGTAAATGACCTCTAACCTCTGTCTTGACCTCCATGACCCCGTCCTCGGTTACTGTGCTCATGCTGATAACTGGAATATCATCTTCCTTAAATTTATCGAGGAATGCCTTGAAATAAGATCAGACAAAGTCAAAATGAAATTAATTCCAATATGCTTTCAATTTGCTGCGATATTGCACCAACATCAGTTTCAGGTTGTATCGTAATCTGGCATGTGATCCTTGGCACACCGGAACAAAGATTCTTTATTTATTGGAGGATCTCAACATATGCATAAAACAACAAACCTGTGAAAATTTGGACTCAATTGGTCATCGAAGTTGCTAGAGAATAATGAAAGAAAAGACACCCTTGCTGCACAAATTTGTGTGCTTTCAGATGCCTAAACAAGGCTTCAGGCCTGAAGTTTATTAATATTTAAGTGAGAAATTACCTCTTTCTCAAATACTTCAGAGGGATCCGTTTCCCACAATGTTTTATATTATCAACAGCTCTCCATTGCTCGTTACCAAGTACGTTTTTATGCCAACAATTATTTTGAGTAGTTACCAGTAGTGTCCAGTGCCTTTAAATGACCCCACATACCTTTTTCTCAGGAGCTAGTTCATCCAAGGTCACGATGTCCGTCTTATTTGCGCACACAATCAGAGGCTTGTTAGAGAACAGCGGGCGGATACTTTCAAACAGCTCCACCTGTCAATCAAATTGAACACTTAATCCATCAGAACCCTCATAGTGGCAGACACTCCAAGAACAGGCCTCAACAAAACCCACAGCACCCTCAGCAATTGCTGTGGCGCCCTCTGCAAATTCCAACACAAATTTATTTTCCTCATAAAAGAATCCCAGTCATGACACCCGTTATTATTCCTTCCCTTCACCCAGGGGTATAAATGGCTACCGGCAAGTTGATATAGTGTATATATGTACAGGCCTCCAGAGCGCCTTCGGGCTCTATATTTACCAGGGTGAGAAAGATTACAGGAATTTTATGGGCCCAATGACCAAGGCCCAATTTCATAAGCGTTGCTTAAGGGGTAAGCAAATTTTCATACTTACTGTAGCAGACAAATTTGCTTAGGGGCAAGCGTATTTCACAGGTCAGCAAAAAAAAAAATGGGTGGCCATATTGCGCGTTTACCGTGGGTTTGCATTGTGACGTCTTTTATTTTCGTGTGGTAAGCACCGGAAGGATAGCATACCTTTTCATGTGCTTACGGTTAGCAGCGCTATGAAATGGAAATCACACAGTAAGCACAAAAACGGCCGCTAAGCAGCGCTATGAAAATGGGCCCAGGGCATCAATGTTAAGCGCTTTGATACATTATAATTTGCGCTATTTAAGAACTAGGTATTATTATTACTATACCTGCTCTTCGACGGAATGACCACACTGCTCCGACACGTCCAGGATGTAGAGTACAGCAGCCCTAAGATGAGCCAATGCCGTGATGGCTTGCATCTCAATGGTGTTCCTATCCTCCAATGGATGATCCAGGATTCCTGGTGTGTCCACGACCTGCCAGCGTAGGTAACGGTAATCCATGTGACCTACGTACAGAGACTTGGTGGTGAAGGCGTAGGGTTCAACTTCCACGTCTGCTCTGGTGACCTGATTCAAATGGAAAAGCATAAAATAACTTTGGGTTATGAACACTATTTTTGAGTGTTGAACAATCATGGGGGGGTGACATCAGAAGAATGAGTCTCATGGCCTAATGAAATTGAATGATCATATAAGACCACTGAATGCTAAACTGGTGAAATTGAACTACCCCTTTTGATTAAAGGCAGTGGACACTATTGGTAATTACTCAGAATAATTATTAGCATAAAACTTTACTTGGTAACGAGTAATTGGGAGAAGTTGATGGTATAAAACATTGTGAGAAATGGCTCCCTCTGAAGGAAGTAATTTTCCACGAATTTGATTTCGAGACCTCAAGTTTAGAATTTGAGGTCCTGAAATCAAGCATCTAAAATCACACAACTTCGTGTGACAAGGGTGTTTTTTCTTTCATTATTATCTCGCAACTTCGAGGACCGATTGAGCTCAAATTTTCACAGGTTTGTTATTTTATGCATATGTTGAGATACACCAACTGTGAAGACTAGTCTTTAACCGTTACCAATAGTGTCCACTGTCTTTAATGAATGCTGATTCAACGAAGCATTTTCTTTTCAAACCAAATTGAATGAGCCGAGTGTGAAAATGAATTGGATTTTTGTTAAAATTGGCCAAAACAAAACCTTAAAATGTTAAATAATATAATTCCAATACCTTGTTCATGAAGCTTGACTTTCCAACGTTGGGGAAACCACACAGCAACAGTGTGCGTGTGTTGGGATCGATCGACGGTAGACGAGACAAATGTTGGCGGACTTGTTCCAGATACTGTAAACTCTGATTCTGGCGTTTCATGATGGTGCACATGCGACCCATAGCAGCACGCTTGAGCTGCTTACAACGGTAAAGAGTGTCTCCATACTTCAAGAGGCGTACATAGTCACGGGCAACGCTGCAGAGAAAATATCAACAACTTATTGATAATCAGGCTTGATACTTAACTGATGCAATGAAGGCGATTGCCTCCGTGCCCTTTAGTTATTGGCTTGGTGCCCTTGAAATGTAGAAACATACAATTTCCTCAAAGGGTGCCCTTTACCAAGGAGAAAATGCCTTGATGCCCATTGCCCTTTCAAAAACAAAGCATACAGGCCTGGATAATAATTACAATAATTTGTGAGGCTCATCTTTCTCGCTCGCAGCCGTGAAGCTGAATTGCGAAGGACACGGCTACAACATGTTTGAGTCGCAGGCATGCAAGTGTGCCTGTGGCAGTCAGCCATATGTATGGCCATGGAAAATTGCCCGAGATTGAAAGTTTTTTACGGAGGAGCAAAAACGGTGGGCCCGGACAGTAAGGACATATGGTATGAGTGCAAAAAATAGTTAATGGCCTGATGTTTTTCGTCACTAGCAGAGTTTTTCCCAAATGACAATTTGAGAAAAAAATAAACCAATGCATTTTTCATTCACATAGAAATTCTGAGTCTTACTTGTCAATGAGATGTCTTGCAGTGTTGATCTGTCCAAGAGCGAGCTTGTAATGATCTTTGTCATAGAGAACATTCATTAGATCAGCATAAAACGGATGGATGTCCTATAAAAAAGCATCGATCAACATGATAAATAAAGTGTTTGCTTTGACAAAATACAACAAGGTCATCTATCACAAGGTGCAATGAAAACAAATTTGATTCTCAGCTTTGCTGATTTTACTAGAATAATTAGAAAGCTGTAATGTGATCCACTAACTGCTGCTTTATAGGTTGTATCATAAATTTGACTGTGATCCCTGGCTACACGGCAGTTAATGGTTGTACACGTTTGACTTATGACCAGCACCCCGAAAAAAGATATTGACAAAATACGTAGACCGCCAATACAGGGCTAAATAGCTCAGTTGGTAGAGCGCCGGTAAGCAAATCTAGAGGTCACAGGTTCAAATCCCACTGAAGTCAATTTGTCTTTGTTCAACCCAGCTGTCACCTCACTAAACATGGATGCATTGGACGATCATACAGAAATACTGCGACAGTTTTTTTTCTGTTAAGCAACTAGACCCTGTTTAGCTGACCTTTCTTATAGTTTTGCCTTTAAATCTGTATTCTGTTGACAAAAAACAAACATTGACCATGCTCATTTGTTGTAAACAAGATTAGTATCTTAACCCTCCTACTGATACACCATTCAAAACCATTCAATATCCACGAATGTCTACAACCCCATCGTTTTTTTACACACAATTTACCTGTGTGCATAACCCTAGCCGCATGGTTTCAGATGGTCAGCAAGCTGTTAAACAAATCCTGTAGTGTCTATGACATGGTGTGTGGTAACCTGGCAGTAATGAATTGGTCACCCCCACACCCCCTGATATCACCCAAAGTCATGACTTAGTGGGATCCTTGATGCACCACTTAAAACAATCCTCATAGGATGCTGTACCTGGTTTATCACTTTGTTTCAAAAAAGGCACCAATATTAATGAATCAAGACTACTTAGAATTTACTCACCTCTAATTTTGGAAAATCGGTGATAATCATCGTGAGTTTGTCATGGTAATTCTGCTGGGTGTATTTGACTTTGCGCATGTAAAATTGACGGATACGACTGATCTTGTAATGTTTGTGAACGACCGTAGGTGTCTTGCGCTGTGTCTTAGACAGCACAATGTCGATGAAGTCCTGTTGGTGAATAGAAACCAATTCAATGTTAGAATCACAAAACAGTGTGGAAAACAACACATTATTGACTTGAGAGAATTTTATTTTATGTGACTTGAAAGAATTTGGTTTTACGCGACATTACTAGCCGTGTACACAAAATTGTGTTTCTATTTAAAAATGATTTCGCCTCCTGGCATGCCTGGAGAAAGATCTAAGGCATAGGGCCAAGAAGCTGGCACTATTAATCGGGCTATATACTGCTTGAATTTGGGGTAAAAGAAAAACTGTTTTACTTTTAGAACTATGTGTGCTTTATAACATTAAAACAGAAATATAATTGCAAAACCTGACGTAAAGTCTGTAATTTTAACAAGAACAAAAAACACGAACTAATGGTCAGACGTCATCTTGGTTTAAAACTGTGTTTTGACCAGTCCATTATGATATGGGTAGATTTAGCGTTTACCAACAACAGAAGGCAGGCGACATGTGAGGACCTTCTCTACACTTGGTGCGTTCGATTAGCTTCCCTGGGTCGATCATGCGGTGCTCACTTGAGTAAGCCCATGACAAGAGCTAAACGTTAACACACGCGCCCTCTCTTTGTGACGTCATGCACCTGGGGCAAGCCCCCAAGTGACCCACTCCACAAGCAGGGCACTGGGAGCTGATCCGGTTGAGCCCCTGGAAGGACGACAAAGCTATTCGAATGTACCGGGGCAGACCGTGGTCGACCCAGGGAAGCTAATTGAACGCACCATCTGTGTGCACAGTTGAAGGTCTTTACACAAGGCCCGCTCTCTATTTTTAATGTTGTAAGCGCCAATATATCCTACCTTCATCATATGTATGTGTTGGGCGCGATCGGACAATCTATGCGATCGGTCGATCGCCCTGCCCTATTGAAAGATCTATTGGGCGCGCAGCAATCGGTCGATCGTGCAACAATCAGTCGATCGCGCAACAATCAGTCGATCGCCCAATGAACATCTTTGTGCAATTGATCGATCAAGGTACAAGTATTTTTTTGCGAGATCAGCCGATCGTGCAGGAAAAGTTTCGCGGGATCAACCGATTGTACAGGAAAAGTTTTGCGCGATCGACTGATCGTGCACGAATGGGTTTGGGCGATTGACCGATCGTGCAGGAATGGTCTCGCGCATTCGACCAATCGTGCAGGAATGTGCTTATGGACTGGTCTAAACACGGTTTTTAAGCCAAGATGGCATCCGACTGCTCCCTGTGAAAGTTCAGGGTTTTATTCTGGTTAAAAATTCAGACTTTTCGTGACATTTGAATTTGATGATTTAATATTTGTATATAAACCACACATTGACATAGTTCTAATAATTCTTTGGTTTATTTGCAGTTTTTGAGACATTTCAAACTTGTTGTCAGCGGCGTGTTGTTGGCACTCTGGTCTGGACTTGTTGTCGGCTTGGTCGGCTTGTTGTTCTTTTTTGGGGTCCTACTAAAAGCCGACAACTCGCCGACAACAAGTCCAGAGCGCCGACAACTCGCCGCCAACAAGTTTTAATTACCTCGAAAATTGCCAATATACCATAGATGTATTAGAACTATATGTGTTCTGTAATATAAACATAAATTTAATGGAAAAACTTCACGAAAAGTGTGAATTTTTAACCAGAAAAAAAACTGAACGTTCACGGAAAACGGTCGGACGCCATCTTGGCTTAAAATCGTGTTCGGACCAGTCCATTATGATGCGGGTGAGTCAGACTTAGCAATAGAGGGCGGGCGTCATGCACTGTGCACACTGCAGTGAAGGTCTTCACATGAAGCCCGCCCTCTGTTGTTGACAAGTGCTAAATCTACCCGTATCATAATGGTCTGGTCCAAACACGGTTTTTAAGCCACGATGGCGTCCGACCGCTTTTCGTGCAAGTGAAGTTTTTTTCTGGTTAAAAATTCACACTTTTTGTGAAGTTTTTCCATTAACTTTATGTTTATATTACAGAACACATATAGTTCTAATACATCTATGGTTTATTGGCCATTTTTGAGGTAATTAAAACTTGTTGGCGGCGAGTTGTCGGCACTCTGGACTTGTTGTCGGCGTTGTCGGCGAGTTGTCGGCTTTTAGTAGGACCGCTTTTTTGTTGTCAGCTTTTATATTTATTAGTTAGTAGAGTACAGTAGGACCGCCAACATACAGATTGCTTGTGTTGGAAGCGATATCGGATAACTTTCAAATGGCAACACCACTTTTTCACCAATCTTTACAAAAAGGGATAGGCCTATCTCATTGACTTGAGTCTTGAGTGACAATTGGATAACTTTCCGTATGGCGCCACCACTTTTTAGTTTTACCCTCATTTTTACAAAAAGGGATATCTCTTTGAGGTAAATAAAATTAGATACTATATTATTTCATATCGAATGAAAAAGTGGTGGCGCCATACGGAAACTTTTCCTGACAATTTGACAATTAATTAATAATATAGTAACAATATATTAATAATTAAATCAATCATATAAAAAAATCAGTCAATCAATACAAATCAAATTGATCAAATTCAAAATTTTTAAAAGAACGAAAGGTTACCTTTGACGTCGGAACGACGGTTATTTTCTTAAAATTATACATCGACATGATGGTTGCTATAGTAAGGAGACAAACACTGGTGAGAAAAAAAAACGACACTCTGTGAAAAACCGGTAAAACGCTACAAAAAATTACGGAAAATATACATTCCGTACCGCATGTACGTTCTTAATTAAAGAGCGTGTATTTCAGACACGTGGATTGCGACACCACCGAACGGTCTGGTTTCGTACAGCAATCCCTGTATCAAATAAGTAGGACAGCGGTAGAAGAAGAACCAGACTAGTAGAAGGCATACATACATGGTAATCCTACTGTTGCATAGCATCTCATGACAATAAAGCTGGGTACCATGCAGTATGCGTTTAGTCTCTTTTCAAACAGTTTTTTGCAGATGGCTCTCGCTTCGTCGCCACCACTTGAGGGACAGACGAAGGGGCGGCCGGAGTGGGAGAGGACCTCCATGGAGAGACTGGGAAGAGGGAATGTTCATCAAGATAACACAAATTGCCCAACTAGTTCAGAATATTTCCCCCACTTATTCAGTAAAAGCTGATTTGAAACGTGGACCCACTCATGCAAAATATTTCATGGTATGGGGATGGGGAGGGTGGGGGTCGCCCTCGTTTTTAGGGCGACTGACACTGGTGTATTTTGTCCAGTATCGGCATTAAAGGGAAGGTACACGTTTGGCAATTACTCAAAACTCTAAACAAATATTTACTTAAAAACTGACTTGGTAACGAGCATTCGAGAGCTGTTGATAGTATAAAACATTGTGAGAAACGACTCCCTCTGAAGTAGCATAGATTTTGAGAAAGAGGTAATTTCTCACTAAATTAATAAAATACTTCTAGCCAGAAGTCTTTTATCCCTATCCGAAAGCACACAAATTCGTCCAACAATGGTGTTTTTTCCCTCATTATTTTCTCTTTTAATAATTTGGGGTCCATTAAGTTTTCATATAGTCACGCACTCTTGTTTTTGCGGACTAGTATTTTCTGCAGCTTTATGAAAATTGGGCCAGGTCCTTCCATCGTAGCTAAACAAGGGCTTGCTTGGATGGGCCAATGTGCCAGGTCTAAAGTCCCCAAACCACGATGCGTTTAAATGTTAGACCATCGGGAAACATTCAAAAAGTATTGAAGAAGGAGCTTTTGTTGGATTTTCCTGACAGTGATGTGTTCAAGTGGGTGTGTGTGTGTGTGGGGGTGGGGGGGGGGTTTACATTTTGCATGAGTGTCCAACTTATAAACAAAAAGCATCAAAGTTTACGTGAAAGCGCCCCTGTCATATACAATGAGTAATAGCACTTCTCACTGCTGCCCGTGATCAATGTAGCTAAGGGAACCGTTCCACCACTGGCTTTTTCAAACAGTGTCATCTTCTTTGTGAAACCACGAGCCGCAGCCCCCCACCCCCCCTCCATAAAACAAAACAAAAACAACAGCAACGAACAAGCAAAACAGATCAAGACAAATAAACAAGTTTACACACATGCTCGAAACACCATAAGGTGTAGAAAGTATACCTTTGTTTTTGAACCCATCTCTCTAAATCCACATTAAATTAAAAGGGAATTTATATTTCATGTTATTATGCATTAATCAACAGATGAAGTGCTTCTTACAAAGAAAGTTGTTTCGGGGTAAATTTTGCATTTTTTAAAAAGTTTTATTCCTCTTTTTTGTATTGTTTACCCCCAAAACACCGGTGTGCAATGTATACTCAGTACTTTCCCGAATTTTGTGAACACAGCTCACAGGCATATTACTCGGCCGGTGGGATTCGAACCCAAGGATTAGTACTGCGAGATACAGTGCACTGCAGTGCTAACACACACGAGTGTACATGGGGTAAAAACCAAAATATATGTTTCGGAGTAATTACCAACGGTATACCCTCCACTTAAAGACTCTGGACACTATTGGCAATTGTCGAAGATATGTCTTCACACTTGGTGTATCTCAACATATGCATAAAATAACAAACCTGTAAAAATTTGAGCCCATCGGTCATCTTATTAATTAAAGAAGAAAAAACACCCTTGTCGCACCATGGTCACACAAAGTGTGTGCTTTCAGATGCTTGATTCGGATACCTCAAATTCTAAATCTGAGGTCTCGAGATCAAGTTCGTGGGAAATTTCTTCTTCTATCAACCTCTCCCCATTACTCGTTTAATCAAGAAAGGTTTTATGCGAGTAATTATTTTGAGTAATTACCAAGAGTGTCCACTGCCTTTAACAAGAATTCAAAGTTCATCACAAACTATTGAAATAATTTGCACTATTTAGGCGCGAAGTTAAAGTTTCATGTTTTAATGAACAGGATAAAGAAAATGTAAAGCAGGTAAACATTAAAATAATTGTATAATTGGAAAGAT
Organism: Asterias rubens; assembly: GCF_902459465.1. Lineage (NCBI taxonomy): Eukaryota > Metazoa > Echinodermata > Asteroidea > Forcipulatida > Asteriidae > Asterias > Asterias rubens. The sequence goes on along the minus strand of NC_047064.1, from coordinate 14,659,445 downwards.
TTGTCCTATCTCTCACTATTAATTAATTTTCCAAGTGAATTTCCCCTCTTCATCCACAGTGAATTCCATGATGACAATAGTTCAATTAATTACATTTACAATAAATTAAATAATTTTATATACACTTAAACACTAGAACCAATCACATACGGCTGCTTAAACACACAAAAACAGCTTAGCACAAAACAATTTTTTTAACCAGAATATGGTTACCAGCCAAAATTCCATGTCAAAATGTACCACCTGTGACTGGTATGCTGGTTATTTTATAATTTTGTCTTATAAGAAAATTGTTAAGCAATGATAAAGCAGCTCTATGAAATTTGGCCTTGATTTGTACTTCGAGAATGCATGTTTAATATAGTTACGTAAAATAACACAATTATCTGTAACATAATATAATTAGCCTTTCCCATGAAATTACACATACACTCTCGGTTGGCAAAAGCCATATAGTTGTGCACGATGTGCAGCTGACAAATTTCGAAGGGTCTATTTTACATAATTTTTTATGTGCAAGCAGAGGCAATAAAGTAATATGAAATTTTGCCGTGATTTGTACTTCAAGAATGCATGTTAGTATAATTATTATACGTAAAATAATATAATTTGCTGTAATATAATATTTAGCCTTTCCCATGAAATATGTGTTAATTACATATACTGTTGGTTGGCAAAAAACATAGAGTTGTGCACGATGTGCAGCTTACATAATTTCGAAGAGAAGGGTATATTTTTACACAGTTATTACTACGTAAAGAAATGCTTGTTTAAAGGTGCCGAAATGTACCCCATAATACGATGATATTCAAAATCCTGTGCATGTTGGACCCACGTTCAACTGGACCCCCCCCCCCCACTAAATAATGCCATGGATTTTGTTTTGTCAACGTACTGATTTATAGACAAAATTGTTCCAGAACATTTTAGTTGAGTATTACATTGCGTATTGCTGATCAGAAAACGGCAACCCTTGCCGTGTTCATAAAGAAGAATCAATCCTAGTTCAGCGAGGTGATAGCATAAAGGCGGCGTTTCCTTCGACGTCCTTAGCCCGATTTCTAACCAACGGGGGCATATCAGACGAAACAACATCTCAAGATGCTTACTACCTTTTCAAAAGGCTTGGTGTCATACCAAAATAAGACCCTACACTTGAAGGCAGTGGACACTATTGGTAAGTATTCAAAATAATTATCAGAATAAAACCTCACTTGGGAACAAGTATTATGGGGAGAGGTTGATAGCATAAAACATTGTGAGAAACGGCTCCCTCTGAAGTGACGTAGTTTTCGAGAAAGAAGTAATTTTCCACGAATTTCATTTCGAGACCTCAAGTTTAGAATCTGAGGATTCGAAATCAAGCATCTGAAAGCACTCCACAACTTCGTGTGACAAGGGTGTTTTTCTTTCATAGTTATCTCGCAACTCCGACGACCAATCAAGCTCAAATTTTCACAGGTTTGTTATTTTGTGCATATGTTGAGATACACCAAGTACGAAGACTGGTCTTTGACCATTACCAATAGTGTCCACTGTCTTTTAAATGAGGCCGAGGGCGTTCAGGCATACATTTTTAGGGCGCATTGACTTTAACCGCAATTTCAGAATAATTTCGGGATGGTCGAGTATACACCTTTTTTAAAAAGCTTTAATCATTCCAAATTTGTTTAATAAATAATTTATTTAGATTTTTGACTGTTTTAGCAAACTTTAACAGCAACATTTTATGTTCTGAGCTCTCATAAGTAGGCCCCCTATTGTATTGCACACAAATTCTAGCTTCGCATCTTTATATATTCTTATTTTAGACATATTATTTGTGTACAAAGAGTTCAACTCAAATGAAACACATCATTCTCAATTTTAAAGTCATTCCTATTAACGAGGTTTATCTCTAACTTAACAAGTCTAGGTTTAAACCACAGATCTAAAGTATAAAAAAGAACATAGAAGGGAAACATTCACGGTTAACCACCACACCCCAAGTATGAAAGGGCACCATACAAAAATCTGTACATTATTGCAATAGATACAATTAAAAAGTTTACATGAAAGGGGTAGGCTGTGTTAGTGATTTAAATTTACTTAATAATTGTGTGTAACTATAGCCTATTCGAGTCGCCAAAAGAGAAGCAAGGACGTCCACACTCTGGCAAACACCCTGCCCCTTTTTGTTAAAGGGTTTGAATAAGTGGACATCCCACAGTGTCTATTCGTAGTGTTGAAGATTTTTTTTAAGTGCACAGAACAGAGGAATGTACAGATAGTGTTTGCAACACAGAGCTAGAGCTATCAACCATGTACGCGCCACGCACAACTCTCAGCCAATGGTTTCGGCTTATGACGTCACATCCAAGAGGTCTACTTCGGCCCTTCCATGGCAAAACAGCCTTACTCGAATATCTTTGTTTCTTACAATTGAGCCATTCTAAGTAATTGAGGGAATTTTTTTCCATTTCAAAGTTTCGAAGGCATACTATGTATGGATGTGAATAAACCAAATGCATTGACGTCATCCAGCCGCCATCTTCGAGGAAAAACGGTGACCAAACAATCGAGACGACAGATCTGTACACGCGGCGCACAGTATTGGCCAATGAACAACCTCCTTTTGACCACTAGGTGAGGGCGCCTTACTGAAATGACGTCATGTGCATAAGGTCTAGTGTCCTCACCTCTTGTGCACTTTCGCGTTTTTATGGCAATACAGTATCTCTGTATACTTTCATCAAAAATGAATTTTTCGAGTGAGAAAATGGCAGGGCTGACTTGTGCAAATACGTTTTCACTATATGCGGCTTCGTCTCAATGATATTTATCAGGGAACCTCTGCCACTAAAAAGTAATGGGAGACTTCGGAACGGTAGGTGGCAGCAGACTTAACAGGTAAATTTCCATACGTAGTTTTGAGCATGCGCACTTTACCTGGAAAGTCTGCTGCAACCAAGCGTCCCAAAAGTCTCTTATTGTCTACTGTCACAACTTATTTAACCAACTTATTAACCATAGATGCATGACATGTTATAATTTCCACGGTGATAAGTTTTACACAAGCCTAAAACTGTAAGGCTGTTTTTCACAGCTCGTTTAGTTAAAGTACAAAATCGTTAATACAGTATCACATTTTTAAATGATTTGGTGTGTTTGAGAAATTTCACTTCACTCCAGAAAACTAGCATAAGGAATTTGAAATAATCTTTAGTTTTCCTCGTCGGAAATCAACTAAAATTGCAAAGTAAACAGACTCTACTCCTTTGACGGCGAAGAGGGCGCTATTGTGACATTATCTTTTAGATTTGTTGTCCGCAACGTGCTGCAGCTGCCCGATGAAGTCATCTTCGTCCACTACGTCATCACCTAAAAAGTTAATTGACAAATCAATAATAAAAAATTGAAAATAAACATTTATTAGGTGCACACTCAGCATTTTCATGTAAGGTATGTGGGAGTACATTTTAATTATGATACCCACTCATTTGTTTACATAGCATCATGTACTGGGTGCTGTGGCGCAATATGACCAGGACCGCCAAGGCAAACCCCTTCTCTTTTCGATAAGTGCACTGGGTTCGTTTACGTGCGTTACACAACACACGGGACCAATTACGGCTTGTACGTCCCATCCGAAAGACGAAGCATCATTGTCAATCGTCTTGATTAAGGACAAATGTGTCACGAATAAGATTAGAACCCACACTCTGCTGATCAGAAATACCAGAGCGTGAGTCCGTTGCTCTTAACCGCTAGGTCACAAAACGCCACAATTACCTATTGTTTCTAAGTGAGTTTTTGTATTATGAAAGTTACTTCTTGTTTTTTATATTTGGGGGAAAAGAAAACTTGACTAGAGCGGGATTCGAACCAACGACCTCCAGATTAACGTGCACGCCCTCTACCAATTTTAAGCTATCTATTTGGCTAGATAGCTCAGTTGGTAGAGCGCCGGTACATTAATTCGGGGTCGTTGGTTCAAATCCCGCTCTATAGTCAAGTTTTCTTTATCAACCTCAAATCATTTAAAATCTAGCCAATTAATTTCCCCTGTGCTTTATTAATTGATTATATTTTAAATGACCAGTTCAGTTTTGTGAAATCCTACCGTTTTCTGACTTAGAGAGGGCCTCCCTCAGCTCCTTGACAAGTTTAAACTCCTCATCTTCCATCTTGGTTTCTTTCTCCTCCTCCTCAACATTACCAACATCTGCATCTTCGTCATCATCATCATCATCATCATCGTCGGCAGATTGGTCACCAGCATTTTGCAACCTGCTGATTTCTTCAAGCTCTTGCTCCATATCCGCATCTTCCTCCATATCCGCATCTTCATCTTTCTCGTCTCCATCTTCATCCGTTCCTTCCTCCTCCTCCTCATCATCATCATTCTCATCGTTTTCCCCATCAGAGTAATTGTCACCATCTGCTGGAGTGTTCTTGTCGATCACCTTATTGTCATCTTCATCATCATCATCTTCGTCATCCCTGTCTCTATCCTTCCCATCTGCAGTAGCTTCATTCTCAGCGCCTTCTTCATCATTATATTCAGTGTCTGGCTTCATACCTTCTTTAAGGCCATTAGTGTCTTCTTCATCACCATCGTCATCTTCGTCGCCGTCGCTGTCGTTATCATCATCATCTTCATCATCATATTTATTCTTAATGACATTATCTTCGTCGTCATCGTCGCTGTCGTAATAACCATCACCTCCTTCCTCCTGACTGTCACGTAGTATCTCGTTGGTCTGTTCTCCTTCTTCGTCATCACCATCATCGTCGTCGTCATCGTCGCTGTCATTGTCATCGTAGTTCAAATCTTCTGAGCTTTCAGTTGCGTCTGATTCCTTTCGGTTGATAAGTGACTGCAACTAAGATTTTAAAAAAGAAGAGAAATTGTTGATATATTATTTAAATAAAATTAACACCGATTATTCTTTTCAAAATGGAAGCAGAAGAGAAGGTTGATTTAAAGACAACCCATATGGTGACTCCTCACTCTTAAAGGGAAAGTATACGTTTGGTAAATCACTTTAATAATTAATGGCAATAAAAGTTGACTTGGTAAGAATTACAGCAGCTTGCAATAAAAAAGCGTTTTGAGAATCATTTTACTTCGAAGTAATGTGGTTTTGGAAAAAGATATACTGTCTTTATCTCCTGAAGTTGGATTCTAAACAATGTTACTGTCAGATACAATCCCAATATCGCTATTCCAAACGGATTATTATTCCAGTGTGGACATAACAGCTCCATATTTCTACAGGGTAGTTTTACTGTATATCTACACTCTACATAGGATTAAACCAGTTGAACGGTTGCAGAAACCAAAGCTATATTCTTCCCCTTTAAAGCCATTATACACTTTCGGAACAGAACAAAAAGTTCACAGATTTACAAATAACTTACAGAGTTTACAGAAGGTAATGGTGAAATACTTCTCTTGAAATATTATCCCATGAAATGCTTTACTTTTTGAGAAAACATTAAAACAATTATCAATTCTCGTTGTCGAGAATTACGGATTTATTTTAAACACATGTCATGACACGACGAAACGTGCGGAAACAAGGGTGGGTTTTCCCGTTATTTTCTCCCGACTCCGATGACCGATTGAGCCTACATTTTTACAGATTTGTAATTTTAAATATAAGTTGTGATACACGAAGTGTGGGCCTTTGGACAATACTGTTTACCAAAAGTGTCCAATGGCTTTAAACATGAATGTGCAATATGACAAAAGTTTGTTTTTAAACATTGGCGTAACATTGTTTAAAGTTAAGATGTCAAAAACCCACCAAAAATTCGATTCGAAGTTCAAGCTCAAGACTTGTTTTTTTTTTCTTTTTACTTACAATGTTGTAGATTTTGGTGATGAGAGTTTCAGTCTCCTCCTCAGTCGCCTCCCCGTCATCTGACAATGAATCTCCATCATGTGAAGCGCCCTCATCGGTAGCTCCTTCTTTCTCTTTATCGCTATCCTCTACGTCATTATCGTCATCTCCATCTTCATCTTCATCATCTCCTTCGTCATCTCCTTCGTCTCCTTCATCATCAACGTCGTCATCGTCGACGTCATCGTCATCGGTAGTCTGCTGTTCCTTAAGATTTGCCTCCCCTTTTTCATCGTGATCATTGTCACCATCATCATCGTCTTCTTCGTTGTCATCTTCAGCGTCTTCTGAATCTTCTTCATCCGCATTTGCATCTTTGACTTCCTCCACTCCTTCTTGACTCTGATCTTCATCACCATCATCATCATCTCCACTATCATCTTGAAGATTTTGGTTTAAAAGTTCTCCTTCAACATCTTCATCATCATCATCGTCGTCATCGTCTTCTTCGGTGGCGGCATCCTCTTTCATCTCCTTATTGTCAATGGTGTCGTTGCCATCGTCATCGTCATCATCATCATCATCATCATCACTTTCTTCTCCACCATCATCTTGAAGATTTTTGTTTAAGAGTTCTCCTTCAACATCTTCATCATTGTCATCGTCGTCAGTGTCGTCTTCGGTGGCGGCATCTCCTTTCTTCTCCTTATTGTCAATGGTGTCGTTGTCATCATCATCATCGTCGTCATCATCTTCAGTGACGTCGGCATCGGTGTCCATGATCTCAACTGTGACCGGTGGTGACTTTCTTGAGAGACTGTGCAGATCCTCCCCAAGCTGGTCATTTACGTCAGCCACCTCGTCTACCTACAATGAGAATAATGTATAATGGGATGTGAGGTATTGCATGGGTGAGATTGCAATATATATATTAGATTTTGTTCTTTTGGGGAACTTGTCTTGCTTTACATTTTACTACCGCGGAGTAGAGTTTCGGATTTCGGGAGACTTCTCAGTTCTGAAAAGAACTGTCCTGCTATAATAATCATGTGCTGCAGTTAGAACGGGGGGGGGGGGGGGTGGTTACGAGAGAGGGTGTTTGCTTTTTATTTATGCCAATTCATAACTTGACCCTTATAAACGTTTGAACCCATCACTGATTACCGTTTTTGTTAAATTGTCTGTAACTTTCTTGAGAATATAAAAAATGTTAGAGGACATTTTAGTTGGTAACCTTTTTATGGTAAGCATTTTATTTTTTGTGCTTAAGCAGCTCTATGACATTGTGTCCAGGATGATGTTTGCACAGTACCAATTAGAGGCAGAAGAAGCAGAATTACGTCGAGCCAAACGTTTGGAAAGGGGCACAATCCCAGAGTCCGCATGATACTACAGCTACGGTGGCCGCCTCAAGCCATGAGAGCATAAACAGGTTTGTTTCCAGTCACATCCAGCCTTCCGGAAGGCGCCTCGACTCCACTGTCTTTATATCAACTTGTAATGGAACATTTGTTAACGTGATATGAAAGAGAAGGCACCGTCTTGAAATGTCAAGAGGTCCATTGGGACACCTGTCTCACCCTCAGAGAGGCAACAACGAGGTGAACGGGAAAGATGCGAAGTGAAAAGACTCTGCATCACTTCGAGCCATCATCACCATCATGCATCTTAAAGGCACTGGACACTATTGGTAATTACTCAAAATAATTGTAAGCATAAAAACTTACTTGGTAATGAGCAATAATATAAAACATTATGAGGAACTGCTCCCCCCCGAAGTAAGGTAGTTCTGAAGTATAGTTTGCACTTGCACCCCAGCTTATTATAGACCGTTACAAGGTGCTTCAAATTATGTGCATGTCATGAGGATGGGTCTTACAGTTTAAAACAAAGCTCTACATACCTGCACAAAATTGTTTTTATAAGAATAACTAATGACCGCTTTGGGACTCCTTTGAATTTGGGTGTGAAAAGAACCGATACATATTCGGGGAAATGTGCTTTAAGATCACACCTTTAAAATATACTTGTTATACTTTAAAATGTCAATAACTACACTTTTGTAAAGGTTATTTCTATATAGGAAACCCTTTTGTGGTGCTGTAAATGTCCACAATGATTATGTTGCCGTTAAGCATATGAATGTAGTTTGTATTGTGGTCGTTTAAAGGCACTGCATGGACACTATTGGTAATTTCTCAAAATAATTGTTAGCATAAACAATTTACTTGGTAACGAGCAATGGAGAGCTGTTGTTAGTAGAAATTTAATAGGTTTAATTTCTCACTCAAATATAAGTTGACTTCAGGCCTGAAGCCTTTTATTATGCGTCTGAAAGCCTTAGCAACAAGTGTGTTTCTTTCATTATTCTCTTACAACTTTGATGACCAATTGAGTCCAAATTCCCTAGTTTTGTTATTTTATGCGTATGTTGAGATACAAATGATTATACTGGTCTTCTGGTGAGAATACCAAACGTGTCCAGTGGCTTTAAATATTTCAAGTTTTTGTTTAGCTCTAATTTTGTTCCCGCCTTCTTAAGTCTCCTGCCTCTTCCTCTTCGTTCCTTGAGAAGAAATAACAGTCTTGTGTTAGTGTACCATCCAATTAACATGACGGTGCGGGTTTTTAATAAAGAGGGCGAGGAGTGCCTGGGGCCGGCTAGATCGTCACCCAGAAAGGGACGACTTTTTATCTCGCTGTTTTGGTGTCGATAAAGTATCGTCGTTATTGATTTTTTTTGGCATGTCTCCCGGGGATTCCGTAGTTTGCATCCGGACCACAGTATGGTTTCGCATTTTAGTTAATAAATGAAGGCAATGATTGAGATGTGACAGATAATTCATTGTGATAGTCAGACTAAGCCAAAACATTTTTTTTACGTTGCTTTGAGAAGGAATAAAGTCAATAACAATAATTTAGAAGCGAAGTTTGTTCTAACCCCATAATAGTACAATTTCGAACATGTATTCATGCACAATAGTTTCTGTATTTAAGGCAATGTATACTTATGGTTTTTGGAACATTTCGAGTGTTTGTAAAATGCAGTTGTACACAATGATAATAGCTTGTAAAAGATATCAGTTGTTATGCCGCAAAATTTGAATCTGAGAAGCGTTACTGGCAGTTTCGCTTCTCAGACTGTGTGTTCCTAGTGAAGATTGTTCTTCCTGCGTGGACATATTAGGGAGTTTTCGTTTTCGACGACGGATGGTTCTGCGACGGTTTTCAGCCAAACGTTGTCGTTTTCAGCACAACGAAGATTCATCCCATGTACTGTTGTAGAAATTGAGGGACGACCGTCCTCAAAGCCGACGCATGCGCAGATGGCGCCAAATGTCATCATTACCGTCGCTGAACCATCCGTCGTCGAAAACGAAAACTCCCTAATAACTAGCTCCGGATTCGGTGACATCTAAAAAAAACTTTTAAAAACGTGACCACTTTTGAAATGAAATGAAATGCTCACACATTAGTTTTGCTAGCTGTATATCTACAATAGGATTTAAACAATCGAGCGGTTTCAAGTAACAATACAAGGTATACTTTGCCTTTAATTCTTCATGTTTCTACGTCAGTCGATACTAGTTCTCATTTATTTATTTATTTATTATGAAGATTATTCCCAAGGTAACTTAGTACCGTAATTGAATTATGCTTCAAATTATAGATGGGACTTGGCATCTGCTTTAGTTGTGATTCACAAGCGAGTCGAAGTCCAAACATCAAAAGCTCAATTAATGCTGTTAATTGTTTACAATATTCTCGTTAAAGTCATAGTGTTCCTAAGGGTGCACTCCACTAAATAAGGAGAAAACAAAGACCCCTTTTTATGAAATGAAGCCACGGGGAAAGATGAAATAAGATTATGCTCATCCTCAGAATCTCCAACTTGGACTAATGATGCGAATATGCTGATCACAAATACTGTCTTATACCTGCAGTGAAGAAAACTGATTATTCTTTACAAAGAAGGTGTGTGCGGGGGGGGCAGGCTTAATGAACAGACCTACGTGTTTGTTTGTTTGAGACGGTTCACTGGCTTTCAAGTTGAATAGGTGCGGCCTCGTTCCCAGGGGTGATCAATCTCGCCGTGCCATTTTCCCCTTAGCGCGTGCTGCTCGCTCATTCGTGTCGAGAGGTAGGCTCATAACTTACAAGATTTAGGCTTTAAAGATTTTCAAATTTTGCCTTTGAATTTGGGGAGTACCTCATGAATACAGGCCACAGGTCGTTTTTTTTTAAAGAATAAAACAGAAAGAATTTTTTTTTTTTTTTCTTTTTCTGGGGTAATAAGCAAAAACTCCAAATGGCTGACCTGCCAACACTTTAAAAGAAATCTGGAGTTCAGTGGTCTGAAAATATTTATCTTCGAAAAGTTTTCAAGAGGCTTAGAGACTCTAAATTTTGTGTATGAGTAATTTGTTAATGTTATGACGGGGATGGGGGGGGGGGGGCTTGGGAGGACGGCTGGGGGGGGGGGGGGGGAGGCTTCGACACACTACCAACCCCATACACGAAGCACTTACATCCACCACTCAGCATGATCAAAGTGTTCATTGGCAATTCGTCAATATGAAACGATATAGCTTACCCTTTTAGTGGGAATGTTTACGTCGTCCGCCGAACCATCTCCAGTCTTCTTTGACGTCTCCGCTAGAAAATAATGGAGAAATATGGAGGTTAAAAAAAATGACATTTAGAGTGCACTGTCTGACAAGTTAGTGTTTAAAATCGATTCAAGTGCTGCAGTTCCACGGGAAAAGGTGGCAATTTATTTTAAACTTTCTACAATTAAAGGTAGGATTTGGTATAGGGCCTAAGGCTAATAACACCATTGTTAAATTCTAATCTAAAAGCTTACTGCTTAAAAAGTTAAGACTAGAACAATTTTTCTATGAAAGATTTCCTTTTGACAGCAGTCATATTCGAGAAAAATGTAGTGACATTAAAAAAAATGCAACACTTGTACAACCAAACATTAAAGGAGCACGTTGCCTTGGATCGGACGAGTTGGTCTTTGAAAAGCGTTCTGTAACCGTTTGTTATAAAGTCGATATGGTTAGAAAGATGTTGTAAAAGTAGAATACAATGATCTACACAAATATGCCTCGAAATTGCGTGGTTTTCGTTTTACCTCGTCGACAAACACGGTCGGCCATTTATGGGAGTCAAAACTTTGATTCCCATAAATGGCCGACCGTGTTACTTCGCGACGTAAAACGAAAACCGTGCAATTTTGAGTGATACTTGTGTGGATCATTATATTCTACTTTTAAAACATCTTTCTAACCATATGCATTTCATAACAAACGGTGTCAAACGATTTTCATAGACCAACTCGTCCGATCCAAGGCAACGTGTTCCTTTAAGGGCATTGTGTTTACATTCTGAAAATTACATGGTAGTAATTTTGTCTTTGGACTCACCCAACAGATTTAGCCCAAACTTTCACAGGTTTGTTATTTCATGGCTCGGGAACTAGTTTGTCAACTTCCAATACCTCGGGGAGCTAATATCGACTAGTCACCCTTAAACCATGTAATGTTTGTATAATATAGGTTTTCTCGGTCAATTTTCGGAAAATGAGCAGCCAATTTAACCACCAAGCTATTCTATTTCGCGCAAAATCGAATGCTACTCAAAAGGGTCATTCGATTTCGTTTTGGGATTAGTCAAATGTAATGTTGCGTCATTCGAATTAACAAAATAATCATTCATCAAAGCAGCATTCAAATTCGCAGACGCTTCTTAAGGCGTGTGTGTCACGAAAAAGAATGACGATACGCTAAATTGAACAGAGTGCTAAAGGAATTTGACTCGACCCAAAACGAAATGGCCGAATTCTGAATTTGAAACGCAGTAACAACTGGAGAGGCAAAACAGCTTTAATTCGAACGCATGAAAATGAAATTGACTGCTCATTTGCCGAATTTGACCGAGAAAACCTTTAAAACAACATTTTACGTACAATACGTATCTCGTGTACGTACGTTACAAGTATCGTCTACGTTTACGATAAGACGGGGTATATTTTGTTTTATTTATGCATGTGGCACTATTGGCAATCATAGAGCTCCGTATCAAACACAGCGGCTATACAAATTGAGCTCCCAACTATGACGTAACGTGAGTGATTACGTATAACGGAGCTTTTTGCGAATCTTTCAGAAAAGCGCTGGATATGGTTATTTGAAATGACTGTTTTTTTTACAAGATTAGACTGGATTTCCTTGTTTATTGAAAACATGTTAAATTAAATTCAGCAACGTTTACGACTGGACATTTTTGTTCACGCAGATCTTCAAGACACATTAAGGACATACAAGTCATGTATGCGCCGTTTTTTCTTCTTGTGTGTCTGTCTGTAAAAACACACACTCCTGCGATTTATCACACACAAAGGTGATGAGACGGGAATCCTGACCTCGCCTGTTAAGCACAGTCTTCTTATTACATGACGGGAGCCGATGTAATACCGTTGGGATACATCGTCAAGTCAGCTCTAAATGTCAAGATGAATCCCGTAGACTTAGTACACACAGTGTGTGTAACACATTGTGTAGTGAGTTGGAAATTGATTTCACCTCTGTGACATTAGACTGGTCCTCGTTTTCTGTAGCCGGGGACTCAAAAACTAATCAAACATAGCACCGACCTGTTACACAATTTGATGGAACCGGAATGGCCCAAAGGAGAGGCTTTTTACTTTGTTTCAAAGGCAGTGGACACTATTGGTAATTACTCAAAATAATTATTGGCATAAAACCTCACTTGGTGACAAGTAATGGGGAAAGGTTGATGGTATAAAACATTGTGAGAAACGGCTCCCTCTGAAGTGCCATAGTTTTCGAGAAAGAAGTAATTTTCCACGAATTCGATTTCGAGACCTCAGATTTAGAACTTGAGGTCTCGAAATCAACCATCTAAACGCACACAAATTCGTGTGACAAGGGTTATTTTTCTTTCATTATTATCTCGCAACTTCGATGACCGAGGAGCTCAAATTTTCACAGGTTTGTTATTTTATGCATATGTTGAGATACACCAACTGTGAAGACTAACATTTACCAATAGTGTTCACTGCCTGAAAGAGAGGATCGTGAGTGAAAGCCTAAACTTGTGATTTGTGACCTGCAATTCTTGAACATTTTCATGCATATTGACCAATACGTTTGAAAGTTTTGGCTGTTGTTATCGATGCATGCAAATTTGCTGCGTCCATCTTTGAACAAAAATAGGCTGTGACATGTAAAGAGGCAATCATCAAGGAAGTTGCAAGTCCAGACAAGAAAAACACATCAATAAGGATGACTATAAATAAGAGCGTTTCTCCCTCAATAGTGGTCCACTAATGCATGTTAAAACACATGGAGACAAGTTACAATTCTCTCAAAGTAAACCGACTGGCTATATGTACGGTGTTGCAAAGCATCCTCTGATGATAAATCGTATGAAACACAGACTAGGAACAAAACGGACTATGAAAATTATGATAACTGGTCCTGGTGGCTTACACATCAATGGACAAAGTAAAGGGCAAACCATAGAGCTATATAGAGGCAAACAAAGAATTTATGCATTTCAAGCAGAGTTCACGGTCTTCAGTGACTCCAGCACAGCAAGCACGCTGGTCACTAATGTTCAGCCGATCAACAAGCCCACCGGTCCCCCTTGCCGTGAGGCGAAAACATCACCCTACCCAAGCATTCTTACCTTTTACGTTTATTAAGAAAACTGTCGACACAACGAACACGATAAATATCCTTCCGAGAAAGTGACACATAGTGCTTAATTCCTTGGTTTTCAACTTGTTTTCTTGGGACCCCTCCGTCCAAAAAAAAACTAAACTCGACTATAAAGGTGTTGCCAACACGCAACAAAGCTAGACTACGGAATGCACGGGAAGGTCAAAAACTCCCCTCTAACAAAATGGTACATGCTAGTGAAAAGGTTAGTGACTTCATCAACCTAAAAGTATTGAAATGTTTCACTAGGTAAAATAATGTACCCTGGGAAGAAGTGTATTCACATCTGTCTCTGCTGCCATTTTATTTTGTTTTCTTTGCTGTTTCAATGTCAGTGAAAATTATGAGTCTTGCATCAACGAAACTCCGCTGCTGCCATAATATAGACCTTGAGTTCCTATAGATTCACCGTAATTTCTTAATTTGATTTGTGGAGTGTTCATGTCTACCTCATACACCCAAAATGTAAGGTGTAGGCCTGCAGTGGAAGCGAACAAAACTAAATTCGCAAATATAGATTAGATTACCAAGTTTTCTGTGAACATTTCCCGGACGAGCCAAATTTTTATCAAAATAGCCATTGGCGCAAAAATATCCAAGGCGGTAAAACAAAACTTGCTTGCGTCGATGTCCCTTTAACGTTACCCTTGCAGACTATTGCCACTCTAGCTATTCTTCCATCCTTGCTCTGCTGGCATTTCCCCTTCAAGGGACGCATAGAGCATACATTGTTGACATAGCTGGCCATGTCAGGGGTCTCTGCTGATGACACCCGACGGTGGAGAGACCGAGAGAGGTTGTCCCCCCAAGAGATATGATTTCATATCAGAGAATGGAATATGCAAATTCACGGACTGAAACAAAATATTTTCTTGTTGAGGCAAACAAAATGTCAGTCAATTGGTTTCGGCACGCCATTATACGTCATTGTTTATTTCAGCCTCTGGTTCTATTGTTTTAATCATATGTTAAAGACACTGGACACTATTGGTTATTGTCAAAGAAAAGTCTTCTAACTTGGTGAATCTCAATATATGCATGAAATAACAAACCTGTGAAAATTTGAGCTCAATTGGTCGTCAAAGTTGCGAGATAATAATGAAAGAAAAAACACCCTTGTCACACGAAGTTGTGTGCGTTTAGATGGTTGATTTCGATACCTCAAGTTCTAAACTTGAGGTCTCGAAATCAAATTCGTGGAAAATTACTTCTTTCTCGAAAACTATGGCACTTCAGAGGGAGCCGTTTCTTATAATGTTTTTTACTATCAAGCATTCCCCATTACTCGTTACCAAGTGAGGTTTTATGCTGATAATTATTTTGAGTAATTACCAATAGTGTCCACTGCCTTGGAACGTACATGTAGATGTGTACAACTTAAAAACTAACGTGTAAAAATTTCAAAAGGTGGTTGGGTTTTCGAGATATCGCCGAACATCTGGAGCGAAAATGTCCACGCAGGAAGAATAATCCCTAATAGGAATAAACAATCGAGAAACGTTACTGACAGTAACGCTTCTCTGGTTTTTCATTTCATTTCATTTTATTTGCCAGCAAACATGAAAAAAACACAAACAAGTATTAAAAAATTGCACATCAAAGATTTACAAGAAAAAGCAATACAATGGTTATAGAAAGAGAACAGCTAAAAATATGCAAAAACACTAGCAAATTACTGAGAAACCTGGCCTGGCCGCGGGCAGATATAAGGATTGTGTAGGAAACACCTCCAGTGGGGGTGGAACACAAAACACTACAGACGAAACAAAAGACAAGAACCCTGGCAGGGAAAGCCAATAGCGACAAAAAGTCACTTTCAAAGTGGCTGACCTTTTGGTTCGGGACAATAACGAGAATTAACAAGACACACCCTCCACAGGAGGAATACGTTTTACCCACCAGCCAAGCCAGGCAACTCATATATAAAAGACAAGCAAGAAAAAGAAAAAAAGCATTTAAAAAAAACAAAAAAAACACAGTTTTGGCCCCCAAAAATGATACCTTTTTACATAACCATAACACTTCGAATTGAAATCTCTACAAAAATGCTTTATTCTATATAAAAAGCTGCTGTTCGCTTCTAACCAAAACTTTGTGTTGCCATAGGTTTTAAGAGTGATTACCAACCGACGTATAGATTTCCCTTCAAACACAAAACCTCTCTTTAGAGCAACTCGGAAACTGGTTTTCATTAAGGCCCAGGCCACATTCGAAAAAGCTAACCAGCCTAATTATGTTCAAGAATAAGGTCATTATTGTGATGCTTGAACACAATTAGTGTCACAGCCGTTTTTCATCCTACTCAGCGATGGTAAGCTCTGATTGGCTATTATACACCGCCGGATAAAGTAATTGTATTAACACTTCAACGTCATTGGCTGCTACGGAGGCCCATGTAGATCAAGGACAGACTCATGCAGACTATTACACTGTATATAGATGATTCCATGTTCAAGCCAGCTGCAGCGTCTATAATAAGACACCGTAATTCTTTCAATCGACCACACTCGACAAAACAACAAGGACATTCAATTAACACCTGTGCCTTTATGTTATATTTCTATAAATAAACTTGAATATTATTGTCCCCTTACAACGGACTTTTTTTGCTTTGCCAAATCCCTTGTTAGTGAGAGAGAGGAGAAAACCCGACAACATGTAGGAAATATCTTTATCCCCGAAGAGTTTTTCTTTTTTCAATGCAAGTTTTCTGAGCCTTTCCTTGTCCTCGACTTGACGATTCCCCCGTTGGCAGCAGCTGATATGAAAACAACATGGGGGGGGGGGGCCTATATATACCTAGGGAAAGACTTCCGAAATGATCCGTCGAAGGACACTCTAGATCTTTCTGTTTGACTGATGTCCAAGAAATTAGTTAATTAGCATTACTTCCAGCGCAGCTGATGCCGTCAAGATTCATAAGTTATTGATATCAATTTTATATGGTCATTGTCCGTAAGTGTAAGGCCGTAGCCAAATTGGCGACTACAGCTACGGCTACGGCTGTTGCTAAGGGTGTTGCTAAGGACGTGCTATACTTCAATGCATGATGACGCAGAAATCTAGCCGTGGCCTGAGTCAGTGAAACAACAAGGGCCCAATTTCATAGAGCTGCTAAGCACAAAAATTTGCTTACCATGAAATTTCATCCTTGATAAAAAACAGGATTACCAACCAAATTATCCATTTGTTGCATATTGCTTGTTACTGGTATTCAGCTGTTGTTTGCCTATCCTGAAAATCACGTGGAAATTTGGTTGGTAATCCTGTTTTTATTGATGTGAAATTGGGCCCTGGCTGTAGACATTTTCCCGCGTAAATACGACGTAACCTGCGACGTCATAGCTTACAAAAGAGCAACATAGACTGGGTCCAAGTTCATAGAGCTGATTAAGTACATACGTATCTCAGCACAACAAAATTCAGCTTACCAGAATAAGGTTACCAGCCAAGCTTCCACGTCACATGTACAATTTGTGACTGGTATCATTCCGATTTGCTGAAAATTAAATTGTTCTGCAATATTTTCAGCACCATGAAATTTGGCCCTGCAGTATTAATGTCCTTGAATGTATACATTGTCACTATTTTTGTAAACAAAGGTTATAGTCTTCGTTGCACTTTTTGTGTTTTATTAATCTCAACAGCCAAATAGGCATGGCCCTACGTATACCACTGGGTGAGCAGGTGAGGGCGCAATCCTTTATAAGAAAACAAGGACACAGTAGAATACGTATTTATACTGTCATGATTGCGTTCCGAATAAGTTTCACCTTGACAATTATGAATATGCAACGAGTTCTTGCATATTCATAACATTCATGTTAAGGAAAGCAAACTGCGCAATTTTACATTTTCTCATTTGTTGATCTTCATTCAATTTGAATAATTAACACACAGTGGACCCCTGTTCAGAACAAACATGCATTATTTTTTTACGAAATAAGATTTCATATAAAATCACCTTCGTTTGACTCGCTTTTCTCAAGTTCATCTCGGAGCATATGGATCATGGCCAAGGAATCCTTCTTTTTGAAGAACTGAAACAAAACAAAATAAACAAAGAATGTTTGGTTAAAAAAATAGAAAGAAATTTTAAAGGGAAGATAAACGTTTGGTAACACCTCATTGACAACAGCTTTCGATAAAGAATTTTGACTGTCATTTCACTTTAAAGTATTGTGGTTATGAACAAAGATATCATTTGGAATCTCCCATTTTTGAATCTGATAAGCGAATTTCAATTTGATTACTCCATTAAAGACCCTGGACACTATTGGTAATTGTCAAAGACCAGTCTTCTCACTTGGTGAATCTGAACATATGCATAAAATAACAAACTTGTAAAAATTTGAGCCCAATCGGTCGTCGAAGTTGCAAGATAAAAAAACACCATTGTCTTACGAAGTTGTGTGCTTTCAGATGCTTGATTTCGAGACCTCACATTCTAACTCCGAGGACACGAAATCAAATTCGTGAAAACTTACTTCTTTCTCGAAAACTACATTACTTCAGAGGGAGCCATTTCTCAGAATGTTTTATATTATCAACCTCTCCTCATTACTCGTAACCAAGGAAGGTTTTATGCTAATAACTATTTTGAGTTATTACCAATAGTGTCCACTGCCTTTTACATGGTACTCTTCCTGCATGGACATAATTGCTCAGGATTTAAGGTGATATCTCCAAAACGCGACTGTGGAAAATGTCCACATGTTTATATAGATGGTTTAATATAGATGGTTCCAAACACCAAACGGATACCTTTCCTTTAAAACACGCGTATAAGATGTATACAAGAACTCGTTGCCCAAAGCTTATATTTTCATTTAAACGATTTCAAACCCATGTTGAAAAAGGACAGGCAAATGTCTGAATAATTTAGATTTTTCACTTGTAGTATTACTTTTGTCTTTCTTCAATTTTCACTCTCGTAATTCCACAAATTAATTTTGGAAGAGTCATCGATCAATCATTCTCTCTTGACATTCAGTTTCTATTCCTTACGGCTAGTCTCACCTCATTGACGCAATCCGGTAGCTGGTCTGGATTCTTGAAGATAACCAACACACAGTCATACTTGTTTAGAACACGAACCTGTAAAAGTAAAAAGATAGCGGCTGGGATTAAGACTAAGTAGTCCTCTGATAAAGGTTGACTCTGAGACGCTGCCGTAGCAAAACTAGCCTTTTACCAAGTCGCAGACGTCATCGAATAAGATGAAATATAAGGCACGAAAGAAGGCCAGCACGAATGGTGCCATTTTGTATGCTACAATACCCCCCCCCCCCCCCTTGTTAGGATGACGCATCCATGGGGTAAATGCGACTTGACAGAAAACTATAGATCTGAGAGAAAAGATGTTAAGTGATTAACCAAATGTAAAACATGTCAAGGTTTAGTCGTGGAAATGCAACAAATAAACACCACACTGTCATTGTATTTTTGTTAGTTAGAGTGCAGAAGCGTCATATTGTAAATATTGCTGATGGTGAAGGGTTGGGACCGACGTTACAACCTCTTTCCCACCGTAGGTATGTAGCGCAGCCACAGACTCTGTGGGTGCGTTCGTTTAGCTTCCCTGGGTCGACCCCGGTGTGTGGCGGGTTTTTTTCTTCCAAGACGAACGTGGGTAATTATCTGAACACGTTCGTCCTGGAAAAAGCAAATGCCACACACCGGGGTCGACCCGGGGAAGCTAAACCATGGCTAAACGAACGCACCCACATCTTTTCACGAAGCAATAAACAGATATTTTCGTGCCGTTAGTACGTTCGACCTAGTTCCACCTCATCAGAATGTTTGAGCGTGAAACCAGACTTTCTGCTTCTATTCACCCATCACTCTTGATTTGCTGAGATATAGGCCTACGTACAATGACCTATTCGAACAGCTTTATTCCACATGCTGCAACTCTATGGAACTCCTTGCCTGGTGCCAGTTTCCTATCATCACAATCTAGACTGTTTTAAAGGCATGTTACACACCGAACGAAGCACGTTAGAGACAGACGGTATTCGAACCCGGACCGGGTAATCTGAGTTACTGAAACAGTCCCAGCAACTTAGCCCACTGAGCCAGGTACTCAGTCACGGGTCTTTTCATGGCAGCTTGACCCCTGCAGTGAACAGTCGTATATCATCCGTTGCGTTTTGTACAGAGAGGCACACTATGGGTGCGTTCGTTTAGCTTCCCTGGGTCGACCCCGGTCTGCCCCGGTACGTTCGAATAGCTTTGATGGGGCTCACCCGCGTCAGCCCCCAGTGCCCTGCTTGTGGAGTGGGTCACTTAGGGGTGACCTGAGGTGCATGCCGTCACCACGAGAGGGCGAGTGCGATCGTTCGATTAGCTCTTGTCAGGGGCTCACCCGAGCTGTGAGCACTGCGGGGTCGACCCAGGGAAGCTTATCGAACGTACCCTATAATGGCTCTGTAAAGTGTATGTTTTTCGGTTAGTCAAAGGCAAACCAATGCAGTTATACCAATGCAGTCAATAGCGATGTACATCTGTGTATTTAAAGCCAAGCACCTGTCCTTGCCGTTGCGGATAAGCAAAGGGGACCAGTCTTGTCGGGCTCTTCCAAAACCTCGGCTTAGGCCCGTCTTCGGGGTCAGGGCTTCAGACTCTGGAAACTACAACACGACGTATCACTACTCCAAACTTGTCCAGACCGGGAGCCAAAGTCGGAGCCGAGGTTTGGAAAAGGCCCAAAGCTATGACGTCAGCCACACGCCCCTTAATTTCTGAATCATTCATACTGCGATGAACCCAGGTTACAATTTCACCAGGCCCCTATATCTGTGCATATATCGATCCTTAGACAGATAGCGGTGAACAAGCTCATTTTTAGTCCGGGTAGCGCTTCTTATTCTTAATCTAATTATTCATCGTGCTGTGGAAGATACATCGCCTTTCCAGATCCGCAGATTAAAGGCTCTGGACACATAGGTAATTACTCAAAAATGTTTTAAGCATAAAACACTTACTTGTTAACAAACAGTGGAGAGCTTTGGATTGTATAAAAGATCGTGAGAAACGGTTCCCTCTGAGGTAGTAGTTTTGAGGAAGGGGTAATTTCTAACTAAAATATTACAGGCCCAAAGCCTTTTATTTTGACTCCTAAAAGCACACACTTGGGCAACAAAAGTGTGTTTTTTCTTCATTGAACTATCGCAAATTCGATGGCCAATAGCTATATAATTTTCGCAGGTTTGCTGTTGTTATTTTAAGTTGAGAGACACCAAGTGAGAATTCTGCTTTCTTGACCACTACCAAAGGTGTCCAGTGCCTTTAATCTTATCTCATCATGGAAGATACATCGCCTTTCCAGATACACAGATTAATATTATTCATAATTTTGAAACGAAATGTTGGGGACTTCTGGCTTGAGGCGGCGTTCTTGACGATTGTGAAAACCATCATCGAGCTTCAAATCGCGTCTCCGGTTTCAATCTCAAAATTGAAAGAACCTTGGGGAGAATGTTTTCTTAGGGTAAGGAATCGGGATGTTTTTTCCCCCGTCCTTGGAAACATCATCGAGTATAAAAACGGTATTATTCCAAGATAGCACTTGTCCTTGTAAACACTCACGTACATTCAAAATCCACAAGCAGCAAACATACAGACTTCCTACTTATAAAACAGCTTGATGAAATACAATTCTCATCTTCTTCATTATGTTACTGTGTTTGGTGCTTTTACTCCAGGGTCGTTTTTCTTAAAGCGTGGTTTCGAATCTAGCTGAAGCTACCTCAGCCGCTTTGGGGCTGTTTGTTCTGGTTTACAGGTTTTCAAATTATAGACAGAGGCAAACAAGTATTTTTTGGTAATTGGAGGATCAAGAAGCTTCTTAAGCACGAAAATAGCTTATTTTGCCTACTTTACACATTTGTACTGACAAAAATATCATGCCATATACATTGCTTGTGACTAGTATTTAGCTGTTGTTTGCTTAGCATAGTGGAGTCTTGGTTGGTAATCTGATTTTACATAGCAGTGATTTTTTTGCTTAGGCAAAATTGTGTGCTTAAGCAGCTCCTTGGGCCCTGTATAGACAATAAACCCTTCCCATGAAGTGTGAAAAATGGACATCGCGCGTGCTTAAGTTGGCAAAACGAAGCGTTGTAGGATTGAGGTATTTCTGAAGGAAAAAAAACCTGATTACTATTGCGTAAGAATTCAACGTTTCGATCAAGCTTTTCTGACCGTCTTCAGGAGAAAAGATTGACCCTCTGATGATGTATGCTTTGCGAGTGTACTGTGAATGGGTCACATTAATACGCCATGTTCATAACAACCCAATAATTCAATCCGCACAGCAGGAGCAATAATTGTATCAGCCTGAATATTATTTATAATTACCGTAACAAATAAAACACCTGTCTCTATCTCAGTCCACAATGCACCGAGGAATGAATAGGCATAAGGTTAAAGACACTGGACACTATTGGTAGTTGTCAAAGACCAGTCTTCTCACTTCGTGTATCTGCACATATGCATAAAATAACAAACCTGTCAAAATTTGAGCTCATTTGGTCGTCGAATTTGCAAGATAATAATGAAAGAAAAAACACCCTTGTCACACGAGTTGTTTTCTTTCAGATGCTTGAGTTCGAGACATCAAAATCTAATTCTGAGGTCTCGAAATCAAACTCGTGGAAAATTACTTCTTTCTCGAAAACTACATTACTTCAGAGGGAGCGGTTTCTCACAATGTTTTAATCAACAACAGCTCTCCCTTACTCGTTACCAAGTAAGTTTTATGCTAAATATTATTTTGAGTAATTACCAATAGTGTCCACTGCCTTTAACCTGTTTGCTATGCCTACAGTGGAGAGAGACTTAATAATCAATTTGTGTGTAGGGGGGGGGGGGGCATTACGTGCCTCTGGTCATGTAGCGTCTTCAAGCCTAGGTCAATAAGGATGCTTCTCGAAACTGTATGACTACAGACCATGAGGAACTCCATTGGCAAGGAACTACAATTGGTAGCTTTACACAAAGCTTTAAATTTTTACAAATTGAATTGCAAATGGACTTTAAACATGTTGACTTTCAAACTATGAAAACATTAGTAAGAAACGCTGTGTTTATCATGTAACTGTAAGTGCACTGTAGACCACTTCCATTGGCCGCCATCTTTGATGAAACGTGTACGCGTGAAAGGCTACCATTGGCTTAGGCCTTGTCCGAAACGACGACTTCGGCTACAGCTACGTCTAGATCAGCGCGCCTACCAGTGTTGAAGAATAGCAGACGCGCGCGATCTAGCCGTAGCTGTAGCCGAAGTCGCCGTTTCGGACACGGCCTTAGAGTATAGTGTACAGCGCGTACGCTACACGCTTGCACTTGTCCATTGGTTTACATCAAAGATGGTGGTCAATGACGTCATGGGCACTCCATCAATACAAACATATCGCTTCTTGGAACTGAATGAATACAGATCACGAGGAACTCCCTCGATAGTTTTACTCAAAGCTTTCAATTTAATAAATTGTATTGCTAATGGACTTTCAACATGTTGATTTTCACACTATGACAACGTTGTTATAAGACACGATGTATGTATCATGTAACTACTGTAAGTGCACTATAGCTCTCCTGCACACGGCGTCACAAGCCCATAAACAGTCCCTCGCTGAGGGTAAATAAACCGGCCGATTGTTTGCTTACTGCGCGATTTTCATTTTAGCGCTGCTAACCGTTAGCTGACGAAAAGGCAAGCCTAACTGCACGAAAATGAATGACGTCACAATGCACATCCATGGTGGACACGCAAGATGGCCGCCCAATTGTCTTGCTAATCTGTAAAATACGTTTACATCGTAGACATGTGTCTGCTACAGTAAGCACGAACGATTGCTTACCGTTAAGCAGCTCTACATGAAATTGGGACCAGCTATCATTGGCTGAGGAGAGACGTGGGTGCGATTACACGCGTGGACGTTAGCATTGCTTGAACATCGAAGATGGCGACCATGCAATGCTTGGGTTCTAATCAATGATCGTAGGCCTTTAGCGCCGTTGGTCATTTAATACTTAGTTGGATCTTTGCCATGTTCAGAGCCCAGCTAGAGAACTTGACATGTTAAAATGTTTCGGGAAATGGTTTATCTGTATTGATGTTTTGAAATGAAGTATGCATGCGTTGTGTACGCTGATACGACGTTGAAATGCGCGTTAACTTTTGCGAAACGTGCGCTGAGAATAAAGTTGCCCGTTCAAAACTCGCTTTACATTCGTAAATGAAGGAAAGTGGGTGATCTATTTATCCACAGTTAATTGGCATAATAAATCATAAAAATGACTCGGCCAAGCTTATGTTGAAACGTGGATTGTTATGCATATAATTAAACCGTGGGCATGTTAATAGGATGCCGGTTTGTGACGCGTCTGATGCAAGATGGCCTCAGGTTTTGCAAATATTGATTTTAATGTTTGCAAATAAGAGGGCTGCACTCTAAACAAACTATCGTGTTGTTGATAAGAAAGTTCTTGCTCTGCCAAGGTGTCAGAGTTCACAGGTTTTCTCCTGTCCTCCTGACAAGGTAATTTCTTGTCTTGTTATTACCTTCTCGCATGATGACAAGCCTTGTCATTATCTGGTCACAAGGTTTTCATAATGACTATTGTCATTGTCTTGTCAAATTCTTGCATTGGTCTTGTCACGGTAACCCTGTGAACTTGTCATGCATTATTATTGTCAAAACCTCTGATACAAAGTTGTGGTTTGGGTGAACTTTGTAGTTTGGTCCAATATTCTATACGGCACTGGCTTGCACACCGCGGAATTCCTCGCGCCAGTTTCTGTTGTGGATGCTCTCTTGTTACGCCACTTTATTCAATAAAACATGGCATTTTAGGCATTGCATAGTGGGGTATCAATATTTGGTTTGCGGTAACACCATGTGTATACCTACTTGCCAGGTAGATTTTGTTCTTTAGAGAACTGTCTTTATATTCTGCTAGTATTGCGGAGTCAAAAGATTAACAGAATTCAGTGACTTCTCGGTTCTAAAAATAACTGTTCTGCTTTTTAGCACCTGGGCGGAAGGTGGCGAATCGGCCGAGACTACTACTTTAGCTTTTAGTGTATCGTTATTACCGTGACTACCGCGGAGTGACTTCTTAATTTGTCTCATTGCTCTTCGCCATCGTCAGGGGGGACGATGGTATAAACCAAATGTAACAATCATGTGCCTCTAGTTTTCATTAGCTTGATAAATTAATGACAATCGGCCAAGTCAACGTTCGATAAAAATTTTTACAGCAATCTAAAAAGAGGATATTAAACATCCCATGCTATTGAACCTTTCAATCAAGCAATTTTGTTTTTTAATAATGACGGAGGAGCACATGGGAAGCAGAACGGCGCTATCATACGTCATTTAATAATAAAGTTAATTACTAGCGTGGAAAAGATCCACTTAAAACAAAACAAGGTTTAATTAATTCGAACAATTCCTTTCCCCCTATACATGTATATCGTAGTACAAAGTAGACGTATAAACGGACGAGCATATAGACTCTAATTGATTTGCAGTGTACGATGGCTGAATAGATAATAGTATTGATGACGTCACAGTTTGTTGCATAAGAATTGGGAACCTTTGTGTCTCAATACGACTGTTGGAAATACAGTACCCAGTTACAACACTTATAAGCAATGCAGACCAACCGTGACGTCATCAGTGGGGTCAAGTGCTGTCAATGGGTGCGTTCGTTTAGCTTCCCTGGGTCGACCCCGGTGTGTGTCGGTTTTTTTTTCTAGGACGAACGTGGGTAATTATCTGCACACGTTCGTCCTGGAAAAAAAAACCGCCACACACCGGGGTCGACCCAGGGAAGCTAAACGAACGCACCCATTGCTAGTGCACACAACCATTTTAAATGTATTAGTATGAAATATTAACGGGCCAGAGCCGCCCACGAGCCCCAAGCAATGGTTTCGAAAAGGGTCACAAAGGTGAATTTAAAATGTAATCATACCAATCGTCAAAATGGCTTCTCGGAATCCGACTAGTTGCTACGACAACCACTCTGCAATCCTCCATTATAGCATACTTCGTCACATTGCATGATTTGTGCATCCCTTCCTTCCATCATTGTCAATACCAAACAATAGAACAGTACCGCCCAAACTAGTCTTAAATTGTTTACTTTTAAGCGCTTAACAATTCGCGGAGTTTAGAAATTAATCAAAAGTAATAGGAAGTTCAAATTTACATAATGACATTCTACGAACCGGACTATACACTAAAATACATTGCATCATCAAACCTGATAGATCGATGGTGACAAAAATTCAGGCAACCGTGCACGAGTGATTCATGCATGTCTCTTTCCTTCATAGCCCGCCAAAATCCATACCCAAATTACGCGGCAAGAAATTTACCTCTTTTTACCCAAACCCGCGTTTATTCACACGTCTCGTTCTCGGACTTTGGATCGAAGGCAGTGATAAAAGAAAATCGTTACAGTCCACTTACCTCGTCGCTAGGCAACGCTTCGGCATCATCACTGGTAGTTGGAAGTGCCCCTATTTAAAAAAAAAAGATGGAAATGAGTATGAATATTTGATGTGGTTATATTGGAAAATGGTCACAGAGTATGCATGATTTAACATTACTCTGACGTGGCGTGTGACGGGGTATCAATTACGATTCTTTTCTTGTGGCATAGTCAACATTAGTCTTGGTGCAAGACGTTTCTCGTTCCCTTTTCACGCACACCGCGGCCAATTCACCGACAGCGCGCGCACCGACTCACCTGACTTATAGTCCACTCACCGCCCCGGAGAAACGTCTTGGTCCGTGTGCATATCGCTCGGGAAATTCCGAGCACATTCCAATCATTCCGTGCTGCGCTAGGCCTGCATAACTCTGACGTAGCAGTATCAGCATAATTTCCCACAGTCTGGTATCTGTACGTCTTCGGTGCAACGCAACCAGAAACAGCCAGGCTTCCTCGTATGGTAGTTGATGTGTAGGGCTTGTACATTTACGTTCGTCTTTTAATTTTTGTAAACATGATTGCTGTAGAACGATGTGCGAGTTTTAGTTTGCCCTAAAATACGTTTTTGGGGAAGATTTTGAGAATTTTTGTAAGTGCAATTAATTGAGGGAATGGAATCTTAAAATGTTAAGAACGAGGATGTTTAGCAACAGAGCTAACAGAAATAGATCGATGTACACGAACATGGGATTTTCTGGCATTTTTAGTCTTAGTCCAAAGGGTAACTTTGTAGGTAAAAATAATTATAGGGGCACAGTGCCTGAAAGTACTTTTATGCAGAAAAAACTAAACACTACATCCGAAACTTCCGTATCATACTCACACAGCTTGGTCAAAATCAACCAGTGGTCGACCACCATTAAATATCTAAGCCTATGAGTAATTTGACACGTCTTCGCGAATAAGAGGCCCAGACACAACACCACGTTGGCATTCGGTTGTGTACTGTGTGCATGTGTACAAGAAGGTACATGTACATGTCAGTATCCTTTGTCCACGGCTCCACGCACTTGGCCACAATTAGACGTGACATGTAATGGAGGACAATTTTGGCGAACGATTGTGATCAACTGTGCTTTATAGTTAAGTGCCGATAGCCATGCAGGATATCTTTCTTTATTTTCGAAATAATGTGCAAATATACCCATACAAGTTACAAGTTCTCTCATCTGAAAATAAAACACTCGACTCCTCGAGTCTTGCCGATGCGGTCAGCAATATTGTTATAGTATTTTTTCATTGACTGACAATTTCTTCCCTCTAACAATCGATCGCAACCGCTGATCTCTAATATTATAAATAATAACATAAAGATCAGTGATCGCCTTATGCGCAACAAAACGAACATGGTATGTATTTCCCCGGGTTCCCGCCGTAGCATGATGCAGCGAGGCTTTTACTCGACACGTCGGGTGCATGCAAGCATAGAGTAAGGATGCAAGTTACCAGGCTGGCCCGCTTGTCTGTTTCCAGTTGTGCGCGTGCGTAGTATTTTGTTGACCCACACGTTGAATATGTATGTGAGGTCACATAACTCAAACATGCACACGGACCAAGACGTTTCTCCGGGGCGGTGAGTGGACTATGTCAGGTGAGTCGGTGCGCGCGCTGTCGGTGAATTGGCCGCGGTGTGCGTGAAAAGGGAACGAGAAACGTCTTGCACCAAGACTAAGTCAACATTGGCGGTTCAAAAACGATTTTGCTCACTATGGCGAAACTAAGTTAAATGCTGCTTGGCGAGAACATTCATTGTCAACATTAATCCAATTAATTAAATTTACTATACGGGGTTGGTAGAGCTGACAACAATATAGTCTCCGACATGCAGTGTTCATGATTTGAGTGATCAACCATGATACATGAAATAACGATCCCGTGGTTATTCATGTTGTCGAGTCAAGAGAGAAAAGTGAAGAAAACACAAACCATGCAAAATGTTTGGCATGAAACACACTGTTCTTAATTTGGGCTGAAACAGTTTAAAGTGTTTTAGTTTAACATAGCAGGCGTTGGATGGACGACATCACAGAGTTTGGAACCGTCACAATGTATGATGCGACGCGCACAGGGGAAAGATCAAGATGGAACAATGATTGAAAGGCCTTCCTCCTGCAGTGGAGCGACCGTAGGCTGAATAGATAGTTTAACATTACTTTTTTAGTTCAAACAAAAACAACCTGATACAAAATAATTTCAAAAGGTGGTCGTTTTTTTTTATAGATACCACCGAAACTCCGGAACAAATAATGTCCACCCAGGAAGAACAATCTCTGTAAATATACAATCCGAGACGCGGTTATGCGGCAATGCTTCTTATACTCGAACTCTGTGGTGTAAAAAGTGGTATATTTTAACAATAACCGTAGTACTTCGAGTTGTTATTGCCCTTGCGCTAAGCAAATGTTGCAGCTTTACAATAATTTTCCCCTACTAGTGGGTCCCATTATGACGTGGCATAAGCACGTTGGTCACTTCCTCGCTATTCCATTGTCTTTTATTAAAAACAACAAAAGAAACTATTTATAATTGGCTGAATAATAAAAACGCCTCTGCAATGGAGCGGAAATTACTCGGTTGTAATTACTTACTGATTAAGAGTAGTGTTTCATTTTGTTTTCTCTAATTAGTTTTCACCTGCGCTCAATTATGGCAAAGGACATGTTATTACAAACTTAAAGGATTTGGGTACTTTTTGCAACACAAAACAGATTTACATTAAACGTACACTGTTTGAAAATAATGATAGTAGAAAGCATACCTTGAAGTATTAGTTCTGAGATGCTGTAGTTTTTGAGAAATGAGTAAAACGATGTCATGAAAATACGTTTTTACATGCTAACATAACTTTCGTCTCATGATCACTGAAACGAAATTTATTTTCAAGACATTGTTTTACTCATTTCTCAAAAACTACAGCACCTCAGCAAGTAATATTTTCAGGGAAGCTTTCTACTATCATTATCTTCAAACTGTGTATGTGTAATGTAAATCTGTGGACATTGTGTTCTTTGTCCTACAAAAAGTACATAGACCCTTTAAAGGGAAAGTCAGGTATTTTCAAGTTTCGAAAATGAACCAGTCAGGTTTCAAAGCGGCAGCCATCAGGGGTTCATCACAAAGGGATACAACTTTATTTCTTCTTCAAATATCAAGTAATAAAAAACAAGGGACATTTTTTCAACCAGTCAATTTCCCTCACTATTTATAACAATTTTCTTTTTACATAATGACATTTTTAAAATGAACGATGCCATTATAAGGAACTTTCATCAGAAGGCCTGTATACCTTATGTATGTTTTCCTTAAAAACAAAATTAAATCAATTATAGGTTTAGAAAGTATTTTTTTTTTTTATTATAAGGATTCATTTAAAACCATACATTTGGATTTAGCAAGTTCAGAAGTTACGTTGTTTTCTTTGATATAGCACCATTATAAATATTCGCACAAACACAGCCGTAAAACATTATACCCTATTCATTAAACAAACTAATAAAACTGTATCACTTTCGAAGGAGATGTTGGTAATAATTCACGAATTGATGTAGGCGTTCAGGTAGCAGTTTAAAATGTTTGAGAGCAATAGCTATTTTTTAAAATCTGATTTATACGTCTACGTTATTATCAATGTGACAATCTTTTATGTGACGAAAACAATCGAAGTATTACCCAAGAGTCATTTGTGATATTTAACACCATAAATTTAGTTTGTGTCTGTAGAGCCATGCACTGTTCATTATAGCTTTGTTTAGAAATAACCAATGTACTTTGGGGGGGGGGGTGTTCATTAATGACAACATAAATGTCAGCTTTTAACAATGGCAGGATCTTCCCCAGAAACACGCTTAAAGACACTGGACGTTTGGTAAGTGTCAATGACCAGCACAGCAATATTTCCTTCTTTCCATAAAGAAAATTATTGTAGGATAATGTTTATTAATCATAGGCAGTGGACACTATTGGTAATTACTCAAAATAATTATTAGCATAAAACCTTACTTGGGAACGAGTAATGGGGAGAGGATGATAGCCCAAAACATTGTGAGAAGCGGGTCCTACTGAAGTACCGTATAGTTTTCGAGAATGAAGTAGTTTTCCACAAATTTGTTTTCGATACCTCAGATTTAGAATATTAGGTCTCAAATCAAGCATCTGAAAGCACACTACTTCGTATGACAGGGGTTATTTTTCTTTCATTATTATCTCGCAACTTCGATGACCGATTGAGCTCAAATTTTCACAGGTTTGTTATTTGATGTATGTTGAGATACACCAAGTGAGGAGACCAGTCTTTGACAATTACCAATAGTGTCCTGTGTCTGTGAATCATTTTAATCACTTATCGTATGAGAGTAACCATGTATTAAAATGGTTTAGCATGGTTTGCCTTAGTTTAATAAGGTTTGCTGTGGTTAACCGTGGTTTACCGCGGTTTATTATGGTTTAGTTAATTAAAATGAGACCTTTCACAAAGTGCGCCGGTTGTGGCCGGCCGAATGTCAGCAAAACATCAGTGTTGAAACAAAGCGCAATTAGCTGAAATATCTCTTATGATTTGTTGGATTGTTTCCAACAAGTTAAACTTATTTTTGCAAATTGGTGAAACATTTCTACAAACTATGGCTTTCCATTATTTTCCAGCCTCGGGTTGGCAAAAACGTTGGAAAAATGACACGTGTTCCACCAATCAAAATATCAAGTGGCCTACACATCAAAATGTTCCCAACGCAGCAAACACTACGGTGGTTATTACTAAACTGAAACATTACACGGCAAGTCCTGAACACTTTGGACAGTATCAGAAACGGGGGCAGACGGTGGCAATTATCATTAAAAGCATTTATCATCTCAACCAAACTAATGATCATTACCAACCAGACAAACCATGAAATTAGGCTGTAAAAGTTCAAATCATGCGTGTATAAACTGAACAGGGAGAAGTGCATCTGAGCGTAACATGACGGTGTTGCCTCGGAAGACCTCGGTGAAGCATTTTTTTACCTCAAGTCAAAAACGAGTGGCAAAGCCAAAACTGAGAGTAAATTAGACTGGTATATTATGTGTAGTTTTCTAGAGGAAATTGAAGGCTCAACAATAGTGACCGCAGAATGGCCAAAAAACTACATGTAACCATTCACAGTGTATGAATACTCCATTGGTTGCTTGGTTTGGGAATTTGTTTTCAGACACAACAGTAAAGTGGTCACCATCTTCTAACACGTCTGTTAAATCTATTTTCTTGGATGGCAACTATCCGAACATTACCATTTCGGCGCCTTATAAATTAACGATTGCTTGATTGATTGATTGCTTAATTAGTTAGTCAACCAATCGATCAATTGATTGACTAGTATGATGCATACACCGAAAAGAACATTTAGGTACCATGTTGTCTACTGACGTGCATTACGGAAATAGACGTCCATGTTTGCCAAATGCTTAGAGTGAGTTCCGTATTTTTGCTTGGTGACAAATTGCAAGTTTGCCCGGCTTACAAAGTACATTCTCCCGTCTGACACGTTTACTCTATTGTAAATTTTAATGACGCCTTAAGCGTGACTTTTTAATTCACTTTCGAATTCTCATTTTCACAATTTACCCGTCTTCAAAATCCGATATTGGTCTCTGCACGTCGCTACAACCCTAGATGGTATACACACCACTCAATAAGAAAGTGCAATTACCTCGGTGATATACACTGCATTCATCTTGAAGGTGTTTCCATCTGCATTTTAATCAGGAGTTCTTTAATTTAACGCGAAAATGGAAATCCACTTCGCCTAATCCCACGAAGTTTGTTTACCTTGAGCCGACCACAAACTGCTCAGCTTGGTCAAATCTCATTACGTTCTTATATAGACAGGCTGATTTTGAATGCATTTATACAAGATGCAGTGCTAAGGCTTATAGTATATATTACGTCTGGAAGTACACGGTATGGGACGTCTTCAGTCGTGTTCGCAAGAAGTTCGATGATGCAACCAATATGATGTGCAAATCTCATGGTACAAAGACTCATGTACGATTCAAACCAAGACGACATCGGTGAAATAAATAGTTTTTAAAGGTAGTGGACACTATTGGTAATTGTCAAAGACTAGCCTTCACAGTTGGTGTATCTCAACATAAGGATAAAATAACAAACCTGTGAAAATTTGAGCTCAATCGGTTGTCGAAGTTGCGAGATAATAATGAAAGAAAAAAACACCCTTGTCACACGAAGTTGTGTGCGTTTAGATGGTTGATTTCGGGATCTCAAGTTCTAAATCTGGTCTCGAAATCAAATTTGTGGAAAATTACTTCTTTCTCGAAAACTATGGCACTTCAGAGGGAGCCGTTTCTCACAACGTTTTATACCATCTACCTCTCCCCATTACTCGTCACCAAGAAAGGTTTAATGCTAATAAATATTTTGAGTAATTACCAATGGTGTCCACTGCCTTTAAAGGCAGTGGACACTATTGGCAATTACTCAAATAATTATCAGCATAAAACCTTACTTACGTGGTAATGGGGTAATGGGGGAGCTGTTGGTAGTATAAAACATTGTGAGAAACGGCTCCCTCTGAAGTGACGTAGCTTTCGAGAAAGAAGTAATTTTTTTCACGAATTTGATTTCGAGACCTCAGATTTAGAATTTGAGGTCAAAGGTCAGCACGCTGCTCTTAATAAATTTGTGCAGGGTATATCCTGCACAAAATGTTAAGAGGCATGAGATAACTGCATGCTTTCAAACCCTTTGAACCTGGCCGACAACCATTTACCAAGTGTCCTCACACCACTTGCCACCATCTGGACCGGTTTCCCAGGGTTGTTTATCAATCTTAATTGCTATAAGCAAAGTGTGATGTCACAATACAAATCACCATGGTGATGGTGGCACGATTGTTTTGTGCGTAAAGTGCTCGCCTCTCACCAAGGAGACACTGGTTCGATTCCCGGCCACCACAGCCATACAAATGTGAGTTGAGTTGTGCGTTGGTTCTCTGCTGTTCCACGAGGGTTTTCCAGGCCATCCGGTTTTTCTCCCTCGGAAAAAATCAAACACTTTCGGTATTGGTTGTTCTCCGTGGTCATAATGGGTTGAGGTGGCTGGCAGCTGAATGCGCCCTTGCATGCCTGCTTCTCAAACTCGTTGTAGCCGCGTCCTTCGCAATTCAGCTCTATAGGATGAAATATTTCTGGAAGAATTTGCAACTCGGGATACCTTTTACAACGTCATATTTACGGAAATTTATTCCTTAATGTGATGGTCCTTCAGAGCCAAATACAAGACAGTATCGATTTATGATTTGTTTGACTTGCTGTTCAATTTCCTTTGTCATCTTCAAAGAGTGTTTCTACCTACATGTACATGGAATATATTCATGTCTTTGTCTTCAATAACAAACCATTGCAGTCAATGTTATAAGGGTCTACGTGCGCTTTCCCTCCCCAGACCTACCACCTTTAGGGGCGGATCCAGAGACTTATTTTGCCAAGGGGGGGGGGGGTGGAGAAATAGAGAAAGGTGGTAAAGCGGTGGGGGGGGGGGGGGGCTAGACATCCACTGATCCAGCGGTCCCGTCCCTGTTGACAGAGAAAAGGGGTGCAGGGTAATTTGCGAAAGCCGGTATCCTTCTCTCCCGTTCCCCTCGGAGTAAAGAAAACAGTTTTGTGATCTAAGCGATATAATAGTGCACCAATTGAATGTAATCTATTTTGAATAGGGGCAGTCTATTAAAGATAAGAAGGTATAGCTCTTAAGGCAGCTGGATGGTTGGAGGACGAAGATGTGAATAGTGGTCATGACAACTTGACAAGACGGAAGTGAAGATGTTTGCAGAAGATGAGTGTGGTTTTAGGAGGAGATGACTAGGAGGCAATGACAGGATTATGGGAATGAGCAATATCAATTGGCCTTTATCACGCTGTCATCATCTTGGTCATGTTCCCTGTTTTCATAACAGTAATGAACGCTAACATTCATTGAGCAAACATGGCACCAGACTATTATTTCGTCCAGCCTCAGTTTGGTTTCAATGAGTTGGAATGGAGTAAAATCAAGATGGCAACACCATGTACAAGGTAAAATTAATAGGCAAGAAGATAGGTCCTGGCGTTAGAGCAAACTAGTCGAAACGTTGAGACCAATAATTAAGAACTTACTCTGCGGTAGTGAAGTTTTAAACAAGAAGTCCACTCGATCCACTAAAGCTATACAATAAAGCAGTAGGCCTATAGCTCCGGTCGATGTTCTACCTTCCGCCCAGGTAAGCAGGCAGTTCTTTTCAGACCTGGGAAGTCTCCCGAATTCCCAAAATCTACTCCGCGGTATAGCAGAATATGAAGGAAGACAAGTTCTCAACCTTGACCCAAACACCTGATCATCAGAAGGTACGTATAGGCTAAAGTGATGTTGGCTTAAATGACTTCTTCAAAAGCACTTAGCCAACTCAACGACGTAGCCGACTCAAATAGATACACAAAATACATCTGTTTATAAGCGAGCCGTTGTTTAAAGAGACAACGCAACAATAGCATTAGCTTTTACACACAATTATCTGTAATAGCATAACCACAGAAGCAATTATCTATAATTACCAACGCCAATTAACTATGCTATTATAAAATGACAAAAGCGAAAATGGTATGTTTTTTTTTCAGAACCCACAACTGACTTTTTATCTTCACGTGCAGATGTGCGTTTTCTGAAAGCATTTTCTCACTGCAGATTCGTTTACTTTTGCCTCCCTTTAACTTTGCACATAAGGAGCTTTCAACATTGCAATTTGTAGTAACTAAAAACCCATAACTTTAAAGGCAAGGTATACCTTTGGCTTTTGGCATTCGGTTGTTTTAACTTTATATAAAGGTAGATATACAAGAGAACTATAACCTGTGAACATTTCATTTTAAAAGGTGGTTGCGTTTTTGAGATATCGCTAAAAATCCGGAGTTATTAATTACGTGCGCGCACGAAGAATATATTCAATAATTGGAATACACAATCTGAGTAACGTTGTGTCAGTAAAAATTCTTGGATTCAAATTTGGGGGAGTAAAGACTGATAGTCTCCTGACGATGACTAGAGCAAGCTAGTCGAAACGTTGAGACCAATTCAGAACTGACTCCGCGGCAGTACAGTTAATTACGATCCTATAAAGCTAAAGTAGTAGTCCAGTCTATTTTCTATACCATCTGCCCTGGTAATAGTTAAAAAGCAGGACAGTTCTTTTCATAACTGAGAAGTCTCCCGAACCTTCGATTATCTACTCCGCGACAGTAGAATAAAGCAAGACAGTTCTCTAAGAACAAACTCTACCTTGCAAGTAGATACACACATGGTGTTACCGCAAACAAAATAATAATACCTCACCGTGCAATGCCTCAAATCCTATATAAAAACTGATAGATTTTAACGTAACCACTCTACTTCAAATGGAAATGTTTCTCAATAATATGCTTTATACTATCGAAAGCTGTTTTAGGCTTCTAATCTAAAGTTTGTTTGCCAAGGGTAATCACTCTGGAGTTGATTTTAAAAAATCCTTGTCTGTGCTATATCCATTTTAAACATATTACATAATTATATTTGTATCGTTGGGAGGCCCTGCTCAACGTGTATTCCAATTGTATATATGTCTAAAGATGTAAAATAAAATAAATAAATAAATACGTATATCCAAACGTAAACCTTCCCTTTAAGCCACCGTTAGCAGTGACACTTTGCAGCGTGGATACTAAACGAAAATTACCGTTTTGGTTGCGGGGCTTTTTGACACAAGTTCCCTGCGTCTGTTTGTTCAATCCGAGCTCGACTTTCCGCGAAACGGTGCCTTGGAACAAAGTTTAGCTTGTTATAATAATCTCGTCCGTTGCAATTAGCCATGATTGAACAATCTGTATTGCTCCCAGCAAAACTATCAACCACTTTCAGTACCATTTCATTCTGTGCCTGCTGACCATGCTGTTTTTAGATATCATCCATGCTTCGGACGGGACGTAAAGCCGTTGGTCCCATGTGTTGTGTTACGCATGTAAAAAAAAACAAGTGCACTTATCGAAACGAGAAGGGGTTTGCCCTGGTGTTCTTGGCTGTGCTACAAGGTGCCTCGGCGCATTAAAATGCGCCGAGGCATTTCGTTAACCCTTATAAGGTGTTCATAATTGGGTCTCAGAATCCATCACTGCAATAACCTATATCTTTCTGAGAGTTTGTGTATACTCAGCGCCTTGAGTACCTTGTTTAATAGAAACGTGCGCTATATAAGACTTTGATATTATTCCGTATTTTTCTAACGGTAACGCCATGTCTGTTGACGCTGCTCTCATTTGAGTATGCCTTCACACCATGTAACACGAGTTACAGTGAGTAACTCGGGAAAAAAGCAAATAATAATTGTAAGTTAGCAACATGAGTATAAACTCGTGTTTGTTTAACACTAGCAGCAGTGAGTACGGTCATAGATGTGAGCAAGTAATGTGTAGCAAGTAATGTGTAGTGGTTTGAAGCAATGTGAAAAAACATGAATAACTGTGAGCAACAAGATTAATGATGACTTTAAGTGAATACATACGTTTGGTAATAACTCTTAACTTTAATAGCAATAAAGATTGCTTTCGGTATGTATAAAGCAATTGAGAAATATTTCAATTCAAAGTTGGCTAATGTGGCAATATAAAAATATCTGAGTTTTTATGCCCCAAATTTTAATTTGTTGCGAATACTCACTGCCTTATCTTTTAAATAGTGACACCAATTTGTTGACGATGCTATACTCGTATATGAGTATACAGTTACGCGAGTCACAGTGAGTAACTTTGAATGAAACACGAATGAACGAGAGTAGCGTAAGTACAACATTGTGTGTCACAATGTGAAGCAATGTGTAACATGAGCAACAGTGAGGAACATGATTAATGATGACTTAAATGGAAGGTATACGTTTTGTATTCACTCTTAAAACTAACAGCAATGCAAACTTATGATTTGAAGCCTTTTGGTAATGAGGTCACGCAGTTGTTATGCCCCAAAATTCAAGAAGCGTTACTGTGAGTAATGCTTCTCAGATTTTGTACTTCAATGAGAGATTGCGATTATTGCGTTGACATATTCGTTCCTGATTTTCGGCGAGATCACCTTTTCAATTATTTGTGTTCCGTTTTTTTTAGTTTTGTTGTTTGATTGAAACAATGAAATGGTTTCAAAATAAAATATGTTTCTTTGTCTTTAAACAAAAGTGACAGGCTTCGAGCAAAGTTTTGTTCTAAATCCGCAATTGAAGCCAGGTTGGTTGATGTAATCGTATACTTTTGGCCGGAGACATGTTCACATTTAACAAGGGCATCGACATAATTTTTCAGATAACAGCATCCCTGCCTTACAAAATAAAACACTTGCCAAAAATGTACTCTTAAAATTGTAAAGTTCGTACGCCATTGTTTAAGATCGGGCATGTATAAAAAAAAAAAACATACAAAACAGACTGCCTAAATTTAAAGGCTGCGTATACCAGTCTTATTCACGCACAGGTTTGTCGATTACTTCGCATCACCTCCATTCACCAAACATTTTATGAAAATGGATTTTGAATATCCGTTTTAAACAATTTAGAAAAAGGAGGAAAATATGTAAACTTGGGAGGAAAATCAAATTCCAACCACAATGCCACAATGGTGTCCCCTGTTGTGTAAAACCTGTGATTATGAAATAATTCTTTAGTCACTCTCGTTTCCTTTATAAAATTAAATCTGGTTAAACGAGATTTCATTCTTGTTCTTTTGTATATGAACTTCGAATGGATTGAATTTATTCTCAAACCTGAATGCCCGGCACAGTGTAAATTGAGTTCAATTTTTGAAGAATTTTTGAGGGACTTTACCTCGCCTGACATCCAATTTCCGGAGTTATTTGTCCCCTAGAATATCTTTTGTGGATTAGTTTAGTGTGAGTGTAAACGTTTCATGCCTGTATACAAAGCGACTCTGCGCTGCGAAGAGTTCTTTTATAACTCGCACAAAATCAATCCATTTCGAAAAGACATTCAGGCGTTCGGTTATTTGATCTTAAATTTTAATTTTGCACACCGTACAGAAAACAGTTTAGTTGGCATGACAATCATGTTGAGCATGGTTAAAGGAAAGGTACATGTTAGGTAATTACTCAAAACAATTTTTAACTTAAAACTGACTTGGTAACTATCATTCGGAGAGCTGTTGGTAGTATAAAACATTGTGAGACATGGCTCCCTCTTAAAAAAAACGCAGTTTTTGAGAAAGAGGTAATTTCTCACTAAAAAGTCTTTTATTCCCATCTGAAAGCACACAAATTCGTCCAACAAGGGTGTTTTTCTCTCATCATTTTCTCGCAACTTCGATGGTCAACTTAGCTCAAACTTTCACAGGCTTGTTATTTTATGCTTATGTTGGGATACACCAAGTGAGAAGACTGGTCTTTGACAATTACCAATATTGTACTTTGCATTTAAGTCTGGTTTGTAATAGATATTTAATTTGCAAAATGTATTCATATTTTGGTTCTCATACTCCGATGTGTGTTAGTACTGTAAAACCCAGTACTTGAAAAAAAAGTCTTGTTTATTTTAAATTTTTAAACAAGACTAACTTTGGCTTTCGGCTGGCTATCGTGTATAACATGTTCATTGTCTATGGCGCTAACATTACCATTTTTGTCTTCTGATAAAGAACCTTCATTAATGTAAAATGACTTATTTTTTTGTCTATTTACCACTCTAAGGCGATCAATACACAGCGAAAATGTGTCATTAAAACGAGAGGATAAAAATGTCCTTCAAGCTACGACGACTGGCCTCATCTATCCCAACCTTTATGAGGTGGCTATGGTTCAATAATGGCTCATTACGAATCCTTCAAAGAGGGAGAGTTTCAAGCAATGATTGGCAAAACCTTGTGCTAAGAGCTGCTTGGGAAAAAAATCTTCACACATTTTCCGGTTATGAAAGCGTATTGCCGTCACATGAATACACAAAATCTCTCTTAGAGACACTGGACACCTTTGGCAATTGTCAAAGGCCAGTCTTCTCGCTTGGTGTACCTCAACATATGCATAAAATAACATACCTGTGAACATTTGGAAGAATAAACACCCTTGTCGCACGAAGTTGTGTGCCTTCAGATGCTTGAGGTCTCGAAATCAATTCAAATAATTAGTAAGAATTACTTCTTTCTCAAAAACTACGTTACTTCAGAGGCAGTCGTTTCTCACATTTTTTTATACCATCAGCAGCTCTTCATTGCTCGTTACCAAGTAAGTTTTTATGCTAACAATTATTTTGTGTTATATAACCAATAGTGCCCAGTGCCTTTAAGGTTGGATAGTTGTCGTGTACGTACACGATAAGAGATATGGTTTTTATTCATGTGCCGGGAATACGCTTTCGTATCCGTTAATGTTTTATCTGTAGCTTTTTTTGTGCATGGTGGCTTTTAGTAGATTCGTTGATGTACATTTTAATGTGATGAATGTGAGATGCCTCTATCTCTGAAAAGTGACAGTTGTCTTTTATGTTTTTCCCCCACTGCTCGCCATTGAGCAAATTGGTAACCAGCAAAACAATATTTATTCCTGTCACGTGGTACGGTTTTGCACATTTTCTGCATGCATTGCACGAAATTGCAGCAAGTTTGTGTGTGTTTCTAAGAAAGAAGTAATTTCTCAAAAAAATATTTGAATTGAAATCGAGACCTCAGCTGAGGTTGCGAATTCAAGCACTGAAAGCACACAACTTGTGCGTCAATGGTGTTTGTTCTCGCATCGGACGACCAATTGAGTTCAAATTCTTTTACAGGTTTGTTATTTATGCATGTGTTGAGATACACTAAGTGAAAAGACTGGTCTTGGCAAATTACCAAAGGTGTCTAGTGCCTTTAATGAAACCTAGTTTGATTTAATTGAATAGGTTTTGTTGCAATTGGTCGTGAACAGACCCTAATAAATGTACGATATGTGCTCCTACATTCTGTTGCATACCTGGCCTACCTGAGAGTTGTACATAGCATTTATGGAAACAATGATTCACGTACATCTACTATGGCCCTCTTCAAACCATTTATACACATTCTGTTTATCAAAATTGCGTAATGTCAAAGGCTTCCATTCTTGGTTAAATCTTAACATTCTCATATACTTACTTTCCAATTATCAGATTTAAAAACATCACTATGTATTACATAAAGCTGAAAAATACACACTCTCTCATGGGTTTGCTGATGTGTATAAATATGCTGAACACTTGTCTATTTGCAAACCCGCGTAAAAAACGTGTTGCAACCTCAGAAAGAGTCGACACAAAACAATCAGGTTTAGCTTCTAATGGGATTGAACGCACCTTTCTCGGCTTAAAACCTCGCATAGTACAGCTCTACGTTTAGAAATAATGTTTATTATAATACATTTTGAGAGTGGACAATCATTAAGGTCAATAAATGTGCTCATACTTACGGGCATGTGCCTCGTCCGTCGCTAAGAAGAACATCAAGACTAGACATCCTACAATTCGAGTCGGTACGCACATCGTGGGCGAGACGAAGACGATCCGTCTACCGGGGCTGAAGGAGTGGGCGTACGGGGTCGACAGCAGACACAACACGCCGGACAAGAGAGGAGAAGGTAAGCAAATACTTAAGTAGCTCAGTGAACAAGATTTACAGTCACCGCGAGAACCCTCGTAGCTGCTTTGATGCAGACAACCAGCTCCTCAACGTGTGCTGCCTGTTAAAACCGCGCCAACATAAAACCACTATTCCTCATTGATTCACCACTACACCGTTGCCATTAGGGATGTAAAATACAGCTCTGCGCATGTGCACTGTCTGCAGAAGATGACGGTTGCTAGGCAACGGATGGCTGCAAAGCGTTCATGCTTAATCAGTTTATTGAGGATGCAAAGGCAAGCTCCTCTCCGAGTGCCAACAGACAGATCTGGTTTCAGACTCTGCGGGTTCTCAAAGCAAACTAACCCTTCAAATTAACCCAGTTTTTTACGACTGTAAATTTCAAGCAGTCTGCTTCTAGATTATGGCCTACATTTTGACGTGGTGCAGGAGACAGGAAACATTTCGGTTACTTGGCCCTACTCATTTGCATGATCAATTAGTGTCCACTGCAATGAGCCAGCCAATAACAATGATGTATGAGAGGTCTTATGCCAAATTGGCAGCCACGATTGGGCTCCACCTACGCCCAATTAACAACTTAAACTGATAGGTCACATGTCACTTCATACTTGTGTCTAAATTGACATACTGACTCACCTAAAGCAAAGTCACCCAAGTTGGGCTAGTAAACCTATAGCTTGGACGATCATCAAATTTCGGCGAACAAGCCATACTCGTATATATTCTAAACTCTCATCTCTGTTCTATGATAAAACCAAAAGTAAGTATTGAATGGAAGAAATTTGACCAATTCGATGGGCACTGGTTGAATCTGTCCCCGCACCTCTATGGTACCAAATAATTTGACCTATCCCCGGCCCTCTGTTGACCAGAGCCTCTATATCCTATGTGTACCAAAGTCAACGGGCCCTATTATTTCACAGTTTCCAATCCCACTTTTTATTAAGAGATTCCTTCTAAATAAAAAACGTACATACAATTGTTTGTTCTCTTCAGTGTCCAGTAGAATATTCTCCTTTGATGCTCTCCTTTTAAAACTAAAAACATATTTAAAGGGCAAAGTATATTACCTTTGGTTTTTGTAACCGTTCGATTATTGTAACTAAGATGAAACTAACATGCGTAACGTAAATGTCCATCCAGATATCACCAAAAATCTGGAGCGGTTACGTCCCTGCGTAATTGGAGAACACAATCTGAGAAACGTTAATGTCTGTAACGCTTCTCCTTAGATTCAAAACTCGGGGGATACAACGATATATATTTTTGCGTAACCACATTTCTTCCAAGTGAAATTATTCTCAAAATGCTTTACACCAATTAAAGCTGTTGTTGGCCTACTTCTAACCAAATAAGTTTGTATTGCCAGTAATTTTAAGAGCGATTACCTAGCGTGTGTACACTTCCCCTTTAAGTTTCAACAATAGAGATGTGTCAGTTCTCTGTCGGGGCACATGAACATGACTTCTTTACCATGAAATGCACCTGCCGACATTGATGATGAGTCTATGTCGTCACGGTAATTGTCTTTTAAAAGATACATCCATCATGTGTTACTGCAAGAGGGCTGGCGAAGGGAACGTCCAAGGAATGATGGAAAAAAACACCCAAAAAACACATGAAATGACAATTCTGAACACACAAGGAAGATATTCTTCAAGATTAATTTATTGTGCTGGCGCCCCGAACCACTTTACTCAATCAGGTAATCTGTGTCATAAAATAAAAACAGTTTTTCAATACATTAATAATATCTCTACCGAGGACAATTTTAACATAGTTAAAAAAAATTACAAACTAATCTTATTTCCATTGGCTTTAAATCATTTTGATAAAATTTTGCGGCCAGCCTTTCTGGATTGCTTTTGTTATTGTCTTACCTTGGAGATGTTTGAGATGTTTTCAAGTTACAAAGTAAAACAAAAACTGTGCTTATTAAAGCTAGGTAAATGCAACTGTAGAAATTCATTCACCAAAAATACGGAGAACACCTACAGATACGTAGCCATATATGGTAACCAAGGTTTTAAAATGTCTACCTTTTTTAAACTGCGGATGGGCGTGTCAAAAGAAGAAGAAAAAGAAGAAGGGAGCATAATGTTGACATCAACATAAAAATAGGGGCAATGAATGTACTAGGACGATGTGTTGTTGTCAATTGTTCGATTTGACACCCTTCTGTTGATATTTTAAAGGCAGGGTACACTTTTGACGTTTGCCTTAGCCCTGTAGTCTCACGTGATGTATCCAAACATTTGCATAAAATAACAAATCTGTGAGCATTTTGGTACCATTGGTCATCAACGTTATGGAAGAAAAAACACCCTTGTTGCATAAAATTGTGTTTTCAGATGCCTATAAGAAAGGCTTAAGCATTGGTGTAAACGCGACAGTGGATCTTGATCCGCGGTCGTAAAAAAAAAAAAGCCGGATATAAAT
Source organism: Asterias rubens (assembly GCF_902459465.1). Lineage (NCBI taxonomy): Eukaryota > Metazoa > Echinodermata > Asteroidea > Forcipulatida > Asteriidae > Asterias > Asterias rubens. The sequence goes on along the minus strand of NC_047064.1, from coordinate 14,616,277 downwards.
CCACCTTTAGGATCTAGTGTAAACGTCGTCCTAGTGTAAACTGGGTCTTAATGTCTGAAGCCTCATGATATTAAACTTTGTGTGTGAACAATTACCTTTTTATCTAAAACTACAAGGACTACAAAAGGGTGTCGTTTCTAACAACGTTGTATAATATCAAAAGCTCTCCAGTGCTATTAACCAAGTACTTTTTATGATCATTCATTTCTGGAGGAATTACCATAGAAATAAGGTATACAAGTCATCTCACCGGCTGAGCCAGTGTCACTCATTGTGGCTAATGATATGGCTAGCAGCCATTAGCTGCTAGCCACAGCCACTGACACAAAAATGGCATCCTGAGGACAGTGCATGTTTAACAAAAATGTCCATAAAATGTTTAAGGTTATAAGAATGCATTGAAGACAATGAACCGGTCATGTGTCTCAAGCATAAAGGAAAAGCAAACAATACTAAATGTCCAATCAGTATCATAATCAAAATATTAATATTTACATAATTTGGATTCACACCCTTTGATTAACACCAATACTATCCGAGTACTGATATTCAACTAACATTATGTTCTCTCAATTCAACATATTTAAGTACAAAGTTTAGGTTTTTTTTTCAAAATTATCAAGCTTATAAAAGTGACATATTATATATACACAAGAAAAAATTAAAATTACAAAAAGGTATAAAATATTGCTCTCATTTTCCCTGTGAACTAATCAATATACAATACCAGCGCATTGTTTATAAAAAAAAACCTTAACAATAGATTGGTTCACAAAACCATTACAACTTTAATCATAGGAATGGGGTGTGTGCTTATATATATCTTTATTTTTTATATTTTTTATTTAAGTCGCCTGACACACAAGACCTGAAGTCCACTTCAATGTGTGGGCTACAATTTATTTTTGCCAGAGGCCCTTGCCACCTACTCCTGGGGCTGAAACAGGGAAACCCCCTTTACAGTCCATACGGATGTAGGCTTGGGTATCATCCATCAGAAGCCTGGCTGGTAGAGCAGAAAACACTACCTCCCCAACTTTACAAAGCCATCATGGTTAAGTGTCTTGCTTTAGAACACAAGTGTCACGACCGGGACTCGAACCCACTCTGCTGATCAAACACCAGAGCTTGAATCCGGAGATTTTACCCGCTAGGCCATGACTAACCAACATAAAACCCGACTATGTGACGGGGATATACAATCTGTTTTGGGAAATGATTTTCCACTTATTTGTTTTTACAACGAAAACTAGTGGCAAATCTAGAGGTTTTAACAATTAATTGCTAAAAAATAACATGGAATGATGCTATTGAAGGTGTTTACACACTTGGGTGTGTGTGATGTGTGTTTTTGTCTAAGCAGCTCTATACACATTTTGGTATTATATTGGAATTATTCAACGTGGAATGCAGAGAGTCTATAACTTTAACATTTATGAAATGGAAGACTTGAACTAATCATTATCCCAAACACCTTGCCTTGGATCGCACGAGTTGGTCTTAGAAAACCAACACAGTCGGCCATTTTGTGGAGTCAAGATTTTGACTCCACAAAATGGCCGACCATGTTTCTTCACGACGTATAAGGAAAACCGTGCAATATCGAGGCATGTCTGTGTGAATAATTTAATTCTACTTTTAAATTATCTAACCATTTGCATTTCAAAACGCTTCAAACGCTTTTCAAAGACCAACTCGACCGATCCATGGCAAGGTGTTCCTTTAAGAAAGTAACTATTACTATTAAACTTTCAGGTACAACCATTCACAGAACATCAAAATATCAAAATATGTTAGAATTGTCAAGACTAAAAGAACAAGCCAACACACTTCCCAAATGAGATTAACACATGGTTGTACTTTCTAGTAATAGTTACTTCTTATTATCGACCCCCCAAAAAATTCACCATCACTAAATTAGGCAACATCTTTACTTATAAAGAAATTTAAGATAAACTTCCTCCTCTGTTTCTTATGTACAACCCTAAGAATCAGGGCCCAATTTCATGGCTCTGCTTAACGCCAAATTCTGCGATCATGATTCTCCAAGCGCCGAATTCCGCGCTAGCTGTGTAAGCGAAGAATGCCTCGTATCATGGAGAACACATGCACACAAGCCAGAATCCCCTGCTAACCTGTGAAATAATTTCCCTGCTTCCGCAAGCGCCGATTCTTTGCTTACGGTAAGTAGAGCCATGAATAATGCTGCTAGGTAAGAAAATTTGCTTAGCATTAAATTTCTTTCTTGATAAAAAAAAGGATAACCAACCAAATTTCCATTTGTTGCGTATTGCTTGTTACTGCTTTTTAGCTGTCGTTTGCTTATATCCTGAAAATCACAGGGAAATTTGGTTGGTAATCCTGTTTTTATCAAGGAAGAAATTTCATGCTAAGCAAATTTGTGTGCTTAGCAACTCTATGAAATTGGGCCCAGGTCTTTTATATTTAGAGTCATTGTGCTCAACTTTCATTTATCAAAATAAATCTGGAAAATTTACAATTACAAAAGACCTTTGGCTTTATACAGGTTTAATTGGAATATCTCATGAGTTATTTGTTTGTTCATCTGCTACACAAAAAATATTAAAATGGGAATGATTTATTAGCAAAAAAAAAAAACTGAAATGACAGCCACACTATCAAGAGTGTTTATGGTGATCCAAGCCATAAACAAGTTGCTGATATAAATTCACTAATCAAAACACCAAAGCCCCCAAAAAGGTTGTATAATAGGTATATCTTTTTATGTGATTAATGTGCTCAAAATTTAGTCTTCATCTTATTTTCGCGTAAATACAGAATTTTTGTAATATTGTTGGCGTGGTGTGCTTCATCTTTAGCAGTGTTTTTTTTTCTAAACTCAAAAGATACTTTTTTTAGGGTAAAACCTGTCCTTAAATAACATCTGCAAACCGTAACATGGGGTGTCCCGGCCGAGCGGATAAAAGCACTGAAGCCCCAATTTCATAGACCTGCTAAGCACGACAATTTGCTTAGCATGAAATTTCTTCCTTGATAAAAACAGGATTACCAACAAAATTTACATTTGTTGATTATTGCTTGGTACTTGTATTCAGCTGTTGTTTGATTATCCTGAGAATCACGAGGAAATTTGGTTGAGAAATCCTGTTTATAATCAAGGCAAAATTTCATGCTAAGCAAATTTTTATACTTAGCAGCTCTATGAAATTGGGCCCTGGTGTTTATATTCAGTAGAGTGTGGGTTCATACCCCGGTCGTGACACTTGCTTCATGGAAATGAATTGCCAGCCAGGGCACAATTTCATAGCCCTGCTTCATCAGCAGAAACTTTTGCTTAACAATTTTCTAAGCAGATATGAGCAGCATACCAATCACAAATGGTACATATGACACTTAATTTTGGCTGGTAGGCCTACCCTTAGTCCGGTAAACTTTGTTAACTTTGTTATGCTTAGCAGCACGTCATCGACACACGTCAAAGTCAGTGACTTGCCTGTCATTACTTTGATAATGTGTCTAGGATCGATCAGGACAGATGCAAGTTAATTGCTAAAACGCAAATCTTATATCTTGTAACAGGACACTGTGTATTGGATGCAACAAAACTTTAAAGGCACAGGGGTGGATTTCACGAAGAGTTAAGACTAGTCTTATCTCGAGTTAGGACGAGTTACCCGTCCGAACTAAGGACTAGCTGTACATTTTTGATATCTCTTAGGACTAGTTCTAAGTTAGGACTAGTCCTAAGTTAGGACTAGTCCTAACTCTTTGTGAAATCGACCCCTGGACACCTTAGGTAATTGCCAAAAACCAGTATTTTCACTTGGTGTTTTTCCCAAAATATGCAAACAGATTACAAATCTGTGAGAGTTTTGACTCAATACGTCATCGAAGTAGCAAGAGATTAAAAAAGAAAAAACACTCTTCTTGCACAAATTTGTGTACTTTCAGATCCCTAATAAAAGGCTTCAGGCCCGAAGTCTTTGAGTTCAAAAACTACGTTACTTCAGAGGGAGCCGTTTCTCAAAATGTTTTATACTATCAACAGCTCTCTATTGCTCGTTACCAAGTAAGATTTTATGCTAAACCATTAGTTTGAGTAATTACCAATAGTGTCCAGTGCCTTTAAACTTGAGAACCAAGTGTTTATGACGCATGACTCCTATGTCGTTCACACACATTCATGACTGCTGAACCTAGTATTAAAGGTAAGTCGTGTGTCCTTCGTCACCGGTGTTGGCACAAGGGCCTAGATAATCTGCAGGAACATGACCTCTCTTTCCATTGAATTCTGCGTACCACCACGTATCGTCGTCCCTGTTAACGATGGTCAAGATATCACCAGCTTTTATATCAAGCTCCTCATCTCCCTGAAGAAAAAAAGAAGAAAAAAGCTGAGAGGATTAAACTTTCATGTTTTTAATTCTTGTTAGACTGAATTCATTGGTATATTTATTTTTTTTCAAATAAAATTGGGCTAAACTTTTTTATCTTTTTACTAGAGCGGAACTTTCTAAACCTGTAGCCTGCGGATTAAGCTCTGCGAATGCATGGATGTTTCTGCAGCAAATGTTTGGCAGGAGTCGAACACAGTTCAACTGTTGTGAATTTATTGTTGTCAATTTGTGACGTCAAAATTCGCTTTGCATTCGCAGGAATAAATTCGCTTTGCATTCGCAGGAATTATGAACCGTCCCTAAACGTTGGGGTGCTCTACCAACTGAGCTATCTACATGTATTCCTGATGCTTGGGAGTTCCCTTTTTTGCCAGTATCTTTGCTCAGTGGTGCCGTCAGAAGCCATACAACCTGTAACTGCCGTGTAGCCGGGGATCAAACCCAAGTTAACGATACAACCTGGGAAGCGGCAGCCAAGGGATCACCTTAAGGGAATGCAACCTTTTACTTCAAATATCAAGTTATAAACCTAACTGGTGTGTTGTTCGAAACTGGGAAATACCCGACTTTCCCTTTAAGTTTGTAATAACATGTCATTTGGCCTAATTGAGCGCAGGTGAAAACTAATTAGAGAAAACAAAATGAAACACTACTCTTAATCAGTAAGTAATTACAACCGAGTAATTTCCGCTCCATTGCAGAGGCGTTTTATTATTCAGCCAATTATAAATTGCTTCTTTTGTTGCTTTTAATATAAACACAATTGGAGGAGGGGGATACCCTCAAAGGGGTTGTGACTTTTTTGTTTTCTTTGGTTATTTCAGTTCAAACTCCATCTTGAAAATAGTTCCAGCTGGATTTATGAATGAACCACTACACGTCAGAAAAATCCAATATCATTTCGCCATGCTGTGTGTCTGTTTTCACTACAACAGATTCAGTGGTCACATTTTCCCATTGGTTTTTTTACGACGCGGCGCGAGCAGCGCCCTCTAGCGGCCTTGGATGTCCCTACTTATACATTGTATGGTACAACTTACCTGAGCTTCATAGTCAAATTTAGCCATGAACTTACTGGAGTCTTTCGCTTTGATTTGTCCAATAACACCAGTGGAGTAGTCGGACATTGCAGAGTAAATCCCATCTGTAAAAAAAACAGAACAATTTGTAAACAATAAAATAGTGGCTTCTTATATAGCGGGCATGATATCCGTCACTCAGTAACGCTCAAGGCGCTGCACGGTAATTCCAGCAAGGTATGTGGGACTACATTTGAATTATGAGACCTACCCCTTTTTCAAAGCACGTAATGGTTTACAAGGTGCTGTCTCGCTCAGGGACACAGGTGTCATGACTGGGACTCGAACCCACACTCTACTGATCAGAAACACCAGAGTTAGAATCCAGTGCACTTAAAGACATGGACACTAGTGCTGGGCGAATAGTGAAATTTTGTTATTCGGATACCGCTGGCCAATTATCCGAAATTAACCGGATATTCGAATAGTTTTTTTCGCCGCTAGAGGGCGCTATTAACAAATATTTAAAAAAATATTTGTTTTGCCGCTAGAGGGCGCTGTTCGTTTGTGAATGAGATCTTCTGGGCAGAGTGATATTAGTTAGACAGTGTCACTCGGTTCATTCATAAAATGACCGGATCTAATTTAAAGATGACGATTTGCTTTTTCTTTTGACCGTGGATGACTCTACGTGAAGGAAAACTTTTGTAATCTTTGAACAAATTACGTCAGAAATGGCATTGTTTTAACTCTTCACGGAGGTGAGCATAGTTAAATACTTAATTTATGCTGTTTTATGCTGTCTTAATAGAAGTTTCATTAGGATTCAGACAAAACATTCATATCAGTTGTCGCCGGACGTCCGCGGATATTCGGATATTAAAAGAATATCCGGTTACTTGGTTGTAATTACAGAACTATAAACAGCTATTCGCACCCTATGCGGATATCCGGTAAAAAAAAAAAGGTATTCGCGGTTACGGATAGGAAAACCTATTCGCCATTAACCGGATATTCGAATAATTCGCCCAGGCCTAATGGACACCTTTGGTAACTGTCAAAGACCGGTCTTCTCACTTGGTGTATCTCAACGTATGCCAAAATAATAAACCTGTGAACATTTGAACTCGAATTCGTCGCCGAAGTTGCAAGATAATAATGGAAGAAAAAACACCCTTACCACACGAAGTCGTGTGCTTTCAAAAGCTTGATTTTGGGACCTCAAAATCTAATTCTGATGTCTCGAAATCAAATTCATGGAAAATTACTTCTTTCTCGAAAACTATGTTACTTCAGAGGGAGCCGTTTCTCACAATGTTTTATACCACCAACAGCTCTCCATTGCTTGTTTCCAAGTAAATTTTTATGCTAACAATTATTTTGAGTATTTACCAATAGTGTCCATGTGCCTTTGAAGCCATTCGGAACAGAAACAAAAAAAGTTCACAGATTTACAAATAACTTACAGAGTTTACAGAAGGTAACCGTGAAAGACTTCTCTTGAAATATTATTCCATGAAATGCTTTACTTTTTGAGAAAACATTAAAACAATTATCAATTCTCGATAGCGAGAATTACGGATTTATTTTAAACACATGCGATGACACGGCGAAACGTGCAGAAACAAGGGTGGGTTTTCCCGTTATTTTCTCCCGACTCCGATGACCGATTGAACCTAAATTTTCACAGGTTTGTTATTTTCTATATAAGTTGTGATACACGAAGTGTGGGCCTTTGGACAATACTGTTTTACCGAAGGTGTCCAATGGCTTTAACCGCTAGGCTATGACATGCAAACGGCTTACCTTCTTTGGATGGAGATGATACTTCTGGTGGTGGTGGTAACGCTCGATGTTGGTCTATCTTCATTGCAGCTGGGATAGGGGGTAAGGTTTGTCGGCTCCGCCCATTTGATATACCCCCACCACTGCCTCCACTCGACTTGGCTGCCATGCTACCATCTTTATAGTAGCACTCGTACACGACTTGTGCTGTACAAATAACAAAGTAGGATAATATTGATTTACCTGATTTTTATTGTTTATTCATAAATACCCTGGACAGTTTCTCTAATCCTATTGGTGGAGAGTGCGTCACGTGTGGGTGTTTAAACGGTTGATAAGGACACAGCTGAAGCTGTTTAAGAATGGCTGGCTTCGCGTGTTGGGCGCGCACGGCAAATGTACGCCAGTTTAAATTATGCAGGATGAAATTAATAGCTATTAGTAACAGCGCGTAATATGTGTGTACACGTGCGTATACACACTGACCGACGTGCACAAATTTGTTTTACAAAAGTTTTTGAAAAATCGCAAACTACGAAAAAATTCACAAAAGAAACAGTGTCACATTGTCTATAATAGTGAGATTATTTTGCTTTTTAACATAAGGGTATTTATGAATGGGAATAAAAGAGAAGTAACTCGTTCTTAAACAGCCATTTAAAACCTTGCAGGGTCGTGGCCGTGCAGGCCCATGCTTTCAATTCGGGCCTTTATCACACAGCCACGACCCTGCCGGCTTTAAACAGCCATTTAAGAACTCGTCGCCTACTATTTTATTCCCTTATTCATTTTTGTCTGAGGTGTGTGAGTGATCAGCAGAGGGTACTATTAAATAGCTCCCTCTTCTGGTCACTAACAGTCGCTCGGTGCATAGACATGCACTAGTGACCTCCTTTTTAGTCCTCATCTGTAAAACATAAACCATTGAAATGTCTGGTTTACAATTTCTAGAACTGCATGATTTTAAGGGCCTTATCACACAAGGCAACTTTGACAGGCAACTTGGAGGCAGCCAGCTGCAGTGCATGCTACAGGACCACTTTGGTAGCACTCACCAATTCTGTAACGTTCCTTTAAAGGCAGTGGACGCTATTGGTAATTACTCAACATATTTATTTGCATAAAACCTTTCTTGGTGACGAGTAATGAGAGATTGATGGTATAAAACATTGTGAGAAACGGCTCCATCTGAAGTGCCATAGTTTTCGAGAAAGAAGTAATTTTCAACGAATTTGATTTTGAGACCTCAGATTTAGAACTTGAGGTCTCGAAATCAACCATCTAAACGCACACAACTTCGTGTGACAAGGGTGTTTTTTCTTTCATTGTTATCTCGCAAGTTCGATGACCGATTGAGCTCAAATTTTCACAGGTTTGTTATTTTATGCATAGGTTGAGATACACTAACTGTGAAGACTAGTCTTTGAAAATTACCAATAGTGTCCACTGCCTTTAAACCTGATTCATACTCAAGGCAAATGTAAAAGCAAAGCAAATTGTATTATGTAAACAGTGGGAAGACAGGGCAGTGCGCCTTGCTTGCCTATGTTACGAAAATTTGTATTGCATTTGCTTTGTGGAAAGTATGGTATTTACGTGTTATGGGCAAATTGTTTTCAGGAGGATTTAAAACTTGATATGGTGGGGGGAACAACTATGTTTCCTGTTTTCTTCTTTTTATGCGCTTTGAGCACCTTATTAGGTGGATACATGCGCAATATAAATTTTCCTTATTATTATTATTATTAGAAAATAAGGCACTATGAATTAATCCCTTTAATGAGCTGTTGTGGCTCTTGAAAAAATGTGTTGGTGTACTTTTTAAAACTATTTTTATGAGATATTGCGTCACATCACGAAGCCGGACGGCTACACTAAACTGATAAGGGCTGATGACCCAAATAAACTGTCACCAGGGGCACGTTGCCACCTACTCCTGGGGCTGAAACAGGGTTACCCCCTTCACAGTCTGTAAGGATGTAGGCATGGGTATCATCCACTAGAAGCCACCTACTCCTGGGGCTGAAACAGGGTTATCCCCTTCACAGTCCGTAAGGATGTAGGCATGGGTATCATCCACTAGGAGCCACCTACTCCTGGGGCTGAAACAGGGTTATCCCCTTCACAGTCCGTATGGATGTAGGCATGGGTATCATCCACTAGGAGCCACCTACTCCTGGGGCTGAAACAGGGTTACCCCCTTCACAGTCTGTAAGGATGTAGGAATGGGTATCATCCACTAGGAGCCACCTACTCCTGGGGCTGAAACAGGGTTATCCCCTTCACAGTCCGTATGGATGTAGGCGTGGTCATCATCCACTATAGGAGCCTGACTGGTGGAGCCGAACTACCTTCCAAACTGTTTATGAAGCGAGTATGGTTAAGTGCCTTGCTCAAGGGCACAAGTGTCATGAGCGGGATACGAACCCACACTCTGCTGCTGACAACACCAGAGCTTGCCAACCAACAATGGAACACTATGGGAAGCCATAAATGCAAAACAAGAAAAGATATAGCCATATCTAACAATGTTAATACACAAACATTCAAAAATAATATTGAATTTGTTTGAAATAAAGCAATTAATTTTATTTATCAACAACAATAGAAAGATCAGAATTGGCTGGTTTCGTTACCTGGTTTTAAACTTCCTGTAGCCTTTTGTGAGATGAACAACTGGATGTCTTTGTCCTCGTTGCAGTCAGACAATGCTTTTCTCATATCATCAGAATTCTGTCAAACAATTAAACAAAGATTATGAATTGAATTGATTCAATAAATATAATGTTACTTGTATTTTATTTTCTTCCAACCCCATAACCCTGGGAGTATTATTAATAAACATCTAGGCCTACAAAGGGACTTTTTTTTATGAGTTACAAGACGCTGTACATAGTATCTACAAATGAACATAAATTATAATAACGTAGCTTAGTATAAAAGCAAATGAGTTTTTAACATGCTTTTAAGGATTCAAGAGATGAAGCCAGACAGATGTGAAGATGGAGATTGTTCCATAATGACTGTGAAAACTTGTTGGCTGTACTGCGTGTAGGTGCAGAGTTTCATGTTGTGAAATATTATAAGTTATCACACAAGCACGAGTGGAATACGGGAAAATATAGTCTTCTGCGTCCCATATCTAAAGAGGCTGAAGGCCGAGTTGGATATGGGCAGCAGATGCGCTAAATTTTCCGTATTTCCACGAGCGTGTGATAACGTACTTATCTTCAAGCAAACTTGCCGCGTGACCATAGAACACACAAGACGCAGGTAGTGATATTAGCGGTGTAATAAAGGTTTTTATTACCACTCCATTCTGTGAATCTGATTGGAGTCTTAGCGCGTACTTGAAGATGAAGTTCAATATCTTAATATCTTAATAATATACCAATTTTAACTGACGAGAGAAATGAGGGCACATGATGCTCATGATTGGGTGATCGTGAGGTATTAGTATCATATAATAATAATAATAATAATAATATCGAAGTCTTATATAGCGCACGTATCTACCAAACAAGGTACTCAAGGCGCTGAGTATATACAAACTTTCAGAAAGATAGGTTATTGCAGTGATGAATTCTGAGACCCAATTATTCTCACATTCAACCACTGGTTTGAATCCTGCTTGGGGCACTACGTGGATATGATGTGGCTTTAACCTGCCTCGTGTCAGCGTTTAGTATAGTTGCGGTCAGTGTCATTAAACAATTTCTGTTGTGTGTATTTGCATCCACATAATGGCGGGAAACCATGCACCCTATCAAATTGGATTAGTACATGCTAAATGACAACCTGTGCCTAATTTCATGGCTCTGCTTACCGTAAGCAAATAATCGACGATACATCAAGCGTATTTCACTGGCAAGAGGTGGATTTTGGCTTGTGCGCATGCATACTCCATGTTACTAGGCTTTCTTCGCTTTTGGTAGCACGATTGGCTTGTGTGTAAAGCACTCGCCTCTCACCAAGGTGACCCCGGTTCGTTTCCCGGCCAGGGCCATATGTGAGTTGAGTTGTGTGTTGGTTCTCTGCTGTGCCACGAGGATTTTCTGTACCATCCGGTTTTCCTCCCTCGGGAAAAATCAAACACTTTCGATCTTGGCTGTGCTCCGTGGTCATAATGGGTTGATCTGGCTGGCAGCCAGAGGCGCCTTTGCATGCCTGCTTCTCGAACACGTTGTAGCCGCGTCCTTCGCAATTCAGCTCTTAGCTGCGAGTAAGGATGATTAGCTCCCCCAAATTATTATTATCATTACACAGCTAGTGCAAAAACTAAGCGCTTGTCCTGAATGGTGATCATTAGTAGAGAATAGACCGATCCATTCGGCTTCGCCCACGTCGCACAGGTTGAGCAAGAACACGTGAGCCTCTCCAATGCCATTCTGCCTTAGAGTTATAACTCTATGCATTTTGCACAACTCTGCCACCCGCGCCACCCATACGCGCACGCATGTCAGACCTTATTTTGTCTGACTTTTGGTTGCGCAATGGGTTGTGATTGGTGAATATGCAATGGGGCGGAGCTCAATTGATCGGTCTATTCATCAGAAAGCAGAGCCATGAAAGTGGGCCCTGTAAACATGGAGGATACGAAGGGAGAGGGGGGAAAGACAGAACAAGCTAGCATACCTCATCATCACTACAACACTGCAGTGATATGATGTTGGAGAACACCCACATTGTGTTCCTCAAGAAACGAATTCTCTCCATTTCAAGCTGCTGGAAGATCTAGAGTACAAAACCGTAAAGAAAAATTTTCAACATTTATTTGACGGTGATTGCGTACACGCACAGTCACTTTTTAACTACATTCCTTCTTTATCGATTTAGAAACACTCGCGAAAACTGCAGCACCTCAGTAATACCCCGTTCACACAGCCCTAGGGCATTACAAAGATCATGCCAATCACCCCGATCTCAAACAATTATCAAGTCGGGGTATGATCGCTGTCAAAATCCAGCAATTTGGCAAGTTGAAGACTCCGCCCAAACTTTACTGCTTCTACGTTAAAAGTGTTTCTGACTCGCTGCCACTAGGATTACTGAAGATTACACCAATACCAATGCCGACCAAGCAGTTTTCTAATTCCAAATGGTTGCCAACGGTGCTGCGTTTTTATTACGACCACAGAGATCCACGCTGCTTGTACGATAATGGCATTCCCACTACGACTTTGCCCCGCTTATTGTTGGCCACGATTTCATGGAGCTGCTTAAGCACAAAATTTTGCTTTAAAGCAAAAAAAATCTTGCTCAGTAAAATTAGATTACTGGCCAACACTCCACTCACTTGTTACGCTAAGTACACAAAACCTAAACACCAGTCACAAGCAATATATATGGCATGAAATTTTGGCCAATAACGTGTGCTGAGCAGCTTCCTTGAAATTGGGCCCAGAGATGCATTTGGTACCCACTGTCAACTCCCTTAATGTGCTTGAACTCAAAATTCTTAGTGACATTACCGTGACCAGTTTTTTCTTTTCTCTCAATGGGTAGACACTATGTTCTGCTGAAACTGTCACACTGTGACTTTTATTGTGTTTGTCTCAATAATTGTCCCTATAAGTCAGCATTAGGATGACAAAAGCCAATCTATGACCATACATGTACCTTTAAGATTTATATATTTTACCAGAAACTTACCACACAAAGTTGTGTCATTCTGTCTTCCCATTCTTGCCTTGTCTGCTCTAAAGTCACTACTTCTTTCTGGTATTGTGCATCTATAAAATTAAAATGATAAGAATTACATAATAATAATAATAACAATAACAACTGCATTTCTATCTAGTGCCTAACAATTCCAAAAGAAAGTCTCTAAGCGCTCAAAAGAACAAAAGAATAATTATGTATGATGAATTGAGAAGAGTCTTGAAACTTGAGATCCTGGTGGCTTGTTTGATGTGTAGAGGGAGATTGTTCCTAAATGAGGTGCATCAAACTTATAACTACGTTGACCATACGCTTTGGTGGTAACATTAGGGATAACAAGGGTGTCTTTGTTTAATCAGGACGGAGGTTTCTAGTCGGAGTGTATGAAGTGAGTAGATCTTTCAGGGAAGTGTGTCCACTTCCACAACTGCATACGTACATATTGATGGCTTTGGAATCGACTCTACGACTCGAGGTTGGAAGAATATGATTTCCAGAGTACTAATGTAGGCAAGAAACCAAGCAAGAAAATGAGTAAGAGACAAAACAGAAGATGGAGAGATGAACTAAGTACACATAGGGGCATTGCTTGGCAACAGACAGCGCAGGATAGAGTGAAATAGAGAATTGGTGAGGAGGCTTTCCTCCTGCAGTGGAGTGAAACAGGCTAGAAAGAATAATGTAGCCTTATCAAATGGCAAAAGTTGTGGGTTTTAAACACGTCACAGTGGATGAAGTGAAAATGACCTTTAGACATTTTCTGAATTTTTTGGGGAGATGTAATTACAGTGGATGTTTTTAACTCCCAGAACAACTTAGGTGTTAAAGGCAGTGGACACTATTGGCAATTACTAAAAATAATTATCATCATAAAACCTTACTTGATTACGAGTAATGGGGAGAGGTTGATGGTATAAAACATTGTGAGAAACAGCTCTCTCTGAAGTGACGTAGTTTTCGAGAAAGAAGTAATTTTCCACGAATTTGATTTCGAGACCTCAAGTTTAGAATTTGAGGTCTCGAAATCAAGCATCAGAAAGCACACAACTTCGTGACACAAGGTTTTTCTCTTTCATTATTATCTCGCAACTTCGACGACCGATTGAGCTCAAACTTTCACAGGTTTGTTATTTTATGCATATGTTGAGATACACCAATTGTCCATTGTCCAATAGTGTCCACTGTCTTTAATATGGCCTACAGACTGTAGTACCATTCCCTTTAGGACGTATGAACAAGCCATTAATCTTCCTGGCATCATTTTTTTCTTTTTTTTTGTGGGGGGGGGGGCTGGCCAGCATACCCAGCATTTTTGTTTGATTTCAACAAAGAGCTAGGACTAGTCCTAACTTATGACTAGTCTTAAGAGATATTAAAACGTATGGCTAGTCCTACATGTAAGTTAGGTCAAGTAACTCGTCCTAACTCGAGATAAGACTAGTCTTAACTCTTTGTGAAATCCAACCAAGAAACGTTTTGCAGACTTACCTGCTTGAGTTGACGTCTGCCTCAACTTATCTTTCTTTATTAGCAACTGTCAATGAAAAAAATACTGAAAATTTAGCAATTACTTCTTTGCATTTAATTTAATTTAAAAAATCTTGTATAGTTTTGGAGGCATCGCATAGTGAGTAAGCTTAATGGTGAGGTACCAGTGTCTATTTGGTTTGCGATATACTTTACTGTGTGGATTTGGTTCTTTGGGAACTACATGTAGGTCTTGGTTTTTATTCTACTGTCGCAGAGTAGATTTTGAATTTGTGAGACTACTCAGTTTTTAAAACGAACTGTCCTTCTTAATTACTATAACATTGGCAGAAAGTAGGAAATCGGCCGGGACTCCTACTTTCACTTAGTGCAAATTATTTTCTAGTTTAATCAAGGAAACTGACAACACTTTTGGTATCAGTGTTTGTTGACGTTTCCCAACCACAAAGATTCAAGTATTCTTTGCATGTTTTTATTCTATGCAAGGGAAGGGGAAATACACTTGGCATGTAATTTAACAAATTATGCACAATGCATGATGGACACTTTGTATTCTAAGCCTAACCCTAATTTCACCCCAAAAACAAAATAACAATAATAAAGACATAATAGATGTTAAATTTGCATCGGGGACAAAGAATATTAAATTTTTTCATAATTTTTTTCTATTTTACCCATACACTGAATTTGTGCTGGCACTGTGAAAAAATATCACAGGCATGTTTACTCGACTGGGATTCGCACCCACGACCCTTTCAGTTGGTAAGAGACTGCTCTAGAATTGCAAGGGTCGTGGGTTAAAATCCCACCCGAGTAAATGTGCCTGTGATATTTTTTCACAGGACTCGGGAAAGTACAAAGTATACAGTGCTTACACACATCGGTGTATGGGTTAGAACAAAAAAACTAATTTAATAATAAAATTTAATAATAAAGACATTTGTTAACAATAATAATAATAATAATAAAACAGTATTTATTAAAAGTACAATTAAACCTTTCTTGAAAGCGCTTAACAGCAAAACAAAGAAAAAATTGTGAAAGCTTGCGCGCGCAAAGCGTGAAAGCTTGCGCGCGCAAAGCCTGAAAGCTTGCGCGCACAAAGCCTGAAAGCTTGCGCACAAAGCGTGAAAGCTTGCCCCCACAAAGCATGAAAGCTTGCGCGCACAAAGCCTGAAAGCTTGCGCGCACAAAGCGTGAAAGCTTGCGCGCACAAAGCCTGCTTATACACACATGTGTAGTTTTACAGGCCTTCTCTGCAATCTGGGGTGTCCCATATGGTTTTATCTTCATTTTGTTATGAATTTAATCTAAGTTATAAAATATAATTTTACAAAAAAGGGGGGTAAACGGAGAAATCACAAACATGTACATGTGTCAGAATCCAGAAAAGTCAGTACAAAAACTTCATCTACACTATTGAAAGCGGATCACACCACTTCCCATAGACAATCAGGTCTATCATAATTCACAAAAGATTTCCTGTTACAAATTCAGCAAGACTACCTGCTTTATTGAACAATACATCCTCTAAAGGTCAAAAGGTCAAAAGGGAAGTGTCTAAATATGTCTGGCATCTACACTGTGGTGCACCCTACTAAATGGGGAAACAACAAGAGCGCCAGCCTCATCAATTTTTTTGAAGGCCCTCAAAATATTCTATATAAGACAAATTTAAGAGCCAAATAAAAGCGTACAGTTTCAGAAATTTGCCCAATTGCGACATTAGGGTTGTTGACTTCCAACACTAACAGAACATTACAGAATTTGGTTTTGCTAACAAAACGGCTGCTGGCAGTGTAAACACTTTATTTAATCCACCATACATAAACTGACAAACCTGTAGCTGTTTGAGATCGATCAGCCATCAGGGTCACAGTAAAATAGTGAAAAACCGATTACACATTTTGCATTGCATCGACGCCAAAATAAAATTTTATAAAACGCTCACGGAGAGATAATCTCTAAACGCGAAGTTGGATTATTTGTTTTTCATCAAGTATGACATTTTAGACAGAAATATTTCATGGGATGTTTTCAACTACCATCATCATTAGACCGTGTAAGTTTTACTTAAATCTGTGATCTTTACGATTTTTATTTCTTACCAATTCTGTAACGTTCCTTTAAGTATTTTGTATGACATTTAGCTCTGCAAAACATTTCCCGTTTGCTCCATGGACATTTTTTTCAAGAGTAATGCTTATCCTCAGATGCTTGGAAAATTACAACAATGTAGGGGCATTTTTATTTGCAGAAAGAATAACGAGATGGGCCTTGGGACTTCCCTTATCAAATTGAGCAATTGGGGACGATTTCACAAAGAGCCAAGATTGATCGTAACTGCAAATCAATCGTAGTTGCTTAGCAAAGTGTGATGTCACAATGCAAATCACTATGGTGATACTGACAATTTGTCTTAGAACGGGTTTTAGTGCTTTGTCAAATCGACATTGAGGAGTAAATGTATAATTTTGCTGTAAAAAGCAGTGAGACTTTTATGTTTTTTTATAATATTTGTATAATATTTTGCATTTTTGCACTATAGGCTATTGACCCCTTGCACGCGCGTCACACGCGGCGTCCGATACCACGCTCACCATGTTGGTGGTCAATAGGCTTACGTGTAAACGCCGCGTCACCTAAAAATCTGCACTTCACTGAATAACACAGGTTGACATTGACCACCAAAATGGCGCATCCAAGATTATTGTGATGATGACGTCAGGTGAAATGGGTCAATAGGTGTTTATTTTGTGGGATGCACCTCAGCGTTGAGGACATGTGTATGCATATGTAAATTACCAGGAAATAGTAATAAATGAACTGCCCAGGTCACTGGGCCAATAGACCCCTTGAATAATGAGAAAGGCTTTAGGGATGATAGAGATTACATGCACAATTTTACACACAATGAACAGCTATCGCCCAATGATTTGCCTCCTTTGGCCCAACTGAGGGCGCTTTTTGGCCCCAGTGAGGGCGATTTTTGAGCATGTGACTGGTCACCTGCAAGGGGTCTAAACCATTCCTGTAATATTTCTAAAAGGGCTCCATGGCCAGTACAAACTGCCAAGAGCTGCAGTGGCGCTCTGAAGGCCCAGTCACACTGCGGCGATAATGAAAATGATAAATGATAACAACGCAAAGAGAACGCATTCTATTGGTTGAGTTGCTCAGCGCTGAATACGCGCACTCTTATTCAACCAATTGAGGACATTCAACCAATTGAGAATGTGCATTGCAAACATTATTGTTTTCGTTCATGTAGTCGAGGTCTGTGACCGGGCCTTAGCCCTTGTGAAATGTGAACTAAAAAGAAAATTTTCAAAGGAAAAGAAATCTGCCCTACCTTATCTTGGTCCTTGGTTGGACCGACTAAGCGTCCTTTCATGTAAGCATCGTCAGCAATATCTGCTTCCTTGCATTTACCTTCATATGTTCTCTTACTCTGTTCACAAACAAAAGAAAATATCAAACAATCAACAATAGTAATTTAGCTTTTCAAAACTATACAAAGTGATTTCCTAGTCCTGCTAAGTTATGAGAGATAATTGGCTTTTGCCCTAACGATTTTAACACATCTGGGGAGGATTAGACTAATCTTCAATTGTCTTATCTCGAACTAGGACGAGTTACTCATTCCAACTTAGGACTATCCTTACGTTTTTTGACAACTCCTATAAAGACTCTGTGTAATCGACCCCTGGCCCACTTTGCAAGATACTGGACACTATTGGTAATTATCACAGACCAGTCTTCCCAATTTGTGTATCTCAGCATATGCATAAAATAGCAAATGGTCGTCAAAGTTGCAAGATATGAACAAAATAAAACACCCTTGTCACATGAAGTTACCTGTGCTTTCAGATGCTTGATTTGAAATCAAATTCGTGGAAAATTACTTCTTTCTCGAAAACTACTCCACTTCAGAGGGAGCCGTTTCTCACAATGTTTTATACTACCTACCTCTCCCCATTACTCTTTACCAAGTAAAGTTTAATTCTCACAATTGTTTTTTTTTTCTCAACAAGAGTATTGAATAAATGTGTATTGAATTGAATTGAATTGAAAGGTTTTATGCGAATAATTATTTTGAGTAATTACCAATAGTGTCCACTGCCTTTTAAGCTTCATTCTCCCCTTTTATAAGGTACATGTAAGTATTCAATTTCTGCGCTACAAACGTGAACAAATATTTGCTAACCTGTGAAATAGACTTACTCTTTAGCATAAAGGTTTTTTCTCCATGTACAAGCTAGCGTAAGAGACCAATACGCACAAATTGCGGGTCATTTTGGGGTCAGTACGCCAGGGATTTTTTTTCAAATAAAAAGAATGTTAGCTACTAATTTTACAATAATTTGAATGCTCCAGGATGCACATTTGGGCATTGAAAACCAAGATTAACGCCGAGTAGAAAACACACGGAAAACCTCATTTCAATTCAGTGTCCTTCGACCAAACTTCAAAAATGTTGGTCCAGAAAGCCTGCCAGTTTTGAAAAATCATGAGGAGAACCATGGTATAGACTTGCCTGCTTCCATAAAGCATTTATTTACACCAATGTAAACTTAATGTAATTTTAGCTAACTTGTTTCTAAAAGCAATACTTTTCTATTCTGAAATTGAATAAAAAGGTCACGGGTCTTATCCACGATCCATTTTTATAGCACGTAAATGCTGAATATAGTGCAATGGTTGGGGAAAAAAACGTTTTAAACTAATTATTTCTTCTTGGAAGATCTACCAGCTGTCTGACTCATTCAATGAAAGGATTTGTGGGAGCATTAATAAATCTGTATGAATGCAATCTGTTCCTATAGGACAAACCACACTAAATAGTGACTGAATCGTGCGCAAATCCTCCTAAAGGTTTTCAAAATCAGAGATATAAGATGTTATTACTTCTAAGGGCTGCTGAAATACGTTCCATAAATTGTGCCCTGAGGTTGTTGATTTCAAAACTATAAAAGTCGTGCGACCGACTACAAACTTACTTTTCACAGCTGTAAAAAAAAGCTTTGTAGTGTTTGCCAGGAAATTTGGCGATTGTTTTTCTTTTCTTAAAAATGACAAAGATCAACATCAGGTACATGTATATAGGATTTGAGGCATTGCATGGTGAGGTATCAATGTATATTTGGTTTGCGGTAACACCATGTGTGTGTCTACTTGCCAGGTAGAGTTGTTCTTAGGGAACTGTCTTGCTTTATTCTACTGCCGTGGAGTAGATAATCAGAGGTTCGGGAGATTTCTCAGTTCTGAAAAGAACTGTCCTGCTTTTTAACTATTGACAGTCATCGACAGTCTCAGGACGATGACTAGAGCAAGCTAGTCGAAACGTTGAGACCAATTTCAGAACTGACTCCGCGGCAGTACAGTTAATTACGATCCTATAAGCTAAAGTAGTAGTCCAGTCTAATTTCTATACCATCCGCCCTGGTAATAGCAGGACAGTTCTTTTCAGAACTGAGAAGTCTCCCGAACCTCCGATTATCTACTCCACGGCAGTAGAATAAAGCAAGACAGTTCCCTAAGAACAACTCTACCTGGCAAGTAGATACACACATGGTGTTACCGCAGACCAAATATACAGGTACATGTATGCCAGCCGTCGATTTCACCTAACTCTTCCTACATGTAACTTAGGATTAATCTTAGGACTTAGGATGAGTTGAGTCCCGCATCCAAATACGTAGGACGCATTGAACCCATCCTAAGTTAGGACGGGTTACTCGTCCTAACTCGAGCTAGGATTAATACTAGAGTTTCGTGAATTCGGCTGTAGGGGTGTTATAAATGAGGAATAGTAAATTTTCTGCATTCGTGCAATGGAGAGAACATTATCATTCATTGAAAGATGGAATGTTCCATTCAACTCCCTTTTAATAGTGGTCATTGTTCAAATGCTAGTGAGAACACCTCAGGACCAGTCAAAACCATAGAGCTATATATATTGACTAGAGCGCTAACACCCCGTTATACACGCACTAAAGTTTTGAAGCCGTGTGGGCGCATCCATGTTTAATGTACAAACCAATACAAAAGCTTGAAATTTTGTACGGCAAAACAAAGTAATTTTTTCACAAATTTGATTTCGAGACCTCAAGTTTAGAACTTGAGGTCTCGAAATCAACCATCTAAACGCACACAACTTCGTGTGACAAGGGTGTTTTTTCTTTCATTATTATCTCGCAAGTTCGATGACCGAATGAGCTCAAATTTTCACAGGTTTGTTATTTTATGCATATGTTGAGATACACCAACTGTGAAGGCTAGTCTTTGACAATTACCAATAGTGTCCAGTGGCTTTAAAGTGAAAGGGCTGGTTGGTCCTGCTTACCGGCACCAAAGAACCCCTGACTTTGGTTTGCCTCATTGAATGCAACAGTCAATCTTTCAACTCATGAAAATAATCTCAACATTGAAATGAATAAATATTGATTATTTGTATGTTATATGCAACTTGACTCCCTAAATAGCAGACCATTAGGTGACAATATCTGCGTGTGACGCCAGTACAATGGGTCAATAGATGGGTGTCCAGATAAAACACAGGTTTTCTAAAAGACAGACAGACTTAAAGGCACTGTACGCTATTGTTAATTACTCAAAATACTTGTTAGCATAAAAAATTACTTGGTTACAAGTAATGGAGAGTTGATGATAGTATAAAACATTGTGTGAAACGGCTCCCTCTGAAACATTGTAGCTTTTGAGAAAGAAGTAACGTCTCACTCAAATATTACAAGACTTCAGGCCTGAAGCCTTTTATTTTAGGCATCTGAAATCAGACAAAGTAATGCAACAAGGTGGTTTTTTCTCGATACTCTCTTGCAAAATTTGATGACCTTTGAGCCCATTTCACAGGTTTGTCATTTTATGCATATATGGTGGGCTACACCAAGTAAGAACACCGGTACTGATCTTTGACAATTACCAAAGCTGTCAGTGCCTTTAAAGCCATTGGGCCCTTTCGGTAAACAGTATTGTCCAAGGCCCACACTTCGTGTATCACAACTTCTATATCAAATAACAAACCTGTGAAAATTTAGGCTCAATCGGTCATCGGAGTCGGGAGAAAACAACGGGAAAACCCACCCTTGTATCCGCGCGTTTCACGGTGTCATGACATGTGTTTAAAATAAATCCGTAATTCTCGCTATCGAGAATTTATATTGTTTTACTGTATTTAGCATTTCATGGAATAACATTTCAAGACTACCTTCTGTAAACCATGTAAGTTATTTGTAAATCTGTGAACTTTTTTTTCTTTTTGTGTACCGAAAGGGTCCAATGGCTTTAAAGGGTGTATGTACTTTTTGTAGGACAAAAAACACAATGTCCACAGATTTACACAAGAAAGCTTCCCTGAAAATATTACGTGCTGTGGTGCTGTACTTTTTGGGAAATGAGTAAAACAATGTCATGAAAATTAATTTTGGTCTCATGATACCAAAATTATTTTAAGCATTTACAAACGTATTTTCATGACAGTGTTTTATTAATTTCTCAAAAACTACAGCACCTCAGTAAGTAGTATTTGAAGGAAAGCTTTCCACTATCATTATCTTCAAACCCTGTAAGTGTAATGTAAATCTATGGACACTTTGAAAACATACCCAAATCCTTTAAACATCTACATGTACCTTCATTTCCCATCAGTATATCACTAAATAATATAACATAAAGAATGCTTTAAAATATCTAAGTAATATAATATAATTCTTTTCATTTGCATTATGCTCTGACCAAATACAAAGTTTTCAAGTTGTCTGGTTAGTAACAGTTGCCTTATTCTATGCATAAAAAATGAAATGTGTATTAAAATAAGTATGGAAAATGCAGGCAATACATTTAACAGTACACGTATGTCATTTCCTGTACATTATTTTCTTTGCCAAACCACAACATCCCAACCTAAATCTTTGATATGAAGTTGATAGCTTAAGTACTTCCTTGTTTTCATATTATGTTGGCTTTTACACAGACTAGACAATGCACATGAACACTGTACACTGCTGGAATAAAAAACTAGGATAGACTACGCATACATAATAACATGATTATCCCTGGTTGCCAGGCAAATGGATTATGGTAAACTGATGTGCACACAGTGATGTTCTATTTGAACAGGAATGTGCATTATCACCTTCTCCTAAAATGGGCAGTTACTTGCATTCAATCGTGGGTTTTATGGTATTTGATCATTAAACAAACTGAAGTATGTGTGTGGTGTGAGACCAGTTGTAATATTAGGAGAACAAAACGCCGTAAATTTGCTGAGCAAAGTAAAGTTGTCATATAATGGCACAGACACCTTTGGTAATTGTCAAAGCCTAGTATTCTGACTTGGTTTATCTCAACATATGCATAAACCAAAATCTGTAAAAAAGAAATTGTAAAGGTTGCAAGAGCATATTGAAAGAAAAACACCCTTTCAGATGCCTAAAAAAGCTATAGGCCAAAAAGTCTTTTAAAAATCTTTTAATGAGAAATTACTTCTTTCTCAAAAACTACCTTACTTCAGCGGGAGTCGTTTCTCACAATGAAATACAATCAATAGCTCTCCATTGCTCGTTAACAAGTAAGTTTTTATGCTAACAATTATATTGAGTAATTACAATGAATTACCAAAAGCGTCCAGTGCCTTTAAACAAGAACAGGATGCAAGCCAACTCCAAACAGTGCTCGCATTTGGGGGGGGGGGAAATCCACAAGACAACAGCGCTTGTGGTTAAAAATGTTAACTGGACTAGAATTCTAGACCACAATCAAAATAAGGGAAAGCTTTGAAACCCAGTTTGAGGAGCAGTGGGAGTATAGAACATGCATTGAAGTTAACTGGGGTTTTGGGAGCTGACGTTCAGACATGTAAAGAGAAGATAGATTACATTCGTCTTAAGTTTGGGTATTAATAACACTTCATTGTGTAATAACTCAATAGAATTAAATGACAGTGACAAAGGAAAAACTTTTTTTGAAATAGTTTTTGAGATATTGTTAAATGATTTTCAAAAAGCTGCTTTAGTTCAAACCAAGTAATTTTTTCTGCCATTAATTTTAAGGGTGATTACCAATCATCTTCCCTTAAAGTTAAAGATTTTACAGGCCCAACTACAATAACTTACATGTATGACTTTGTTGTGCTGATCCCTCTTGGCAGTAATTAATCTCTTGATGCCATCTTCTTCCTTCCTTCGTTTCTCTTTCTGAGCTTCGCGGAATTCTTCCACCTTTTTGGCTTCCTCTGTCAGCCTTATCGAGATGTTGATGTGAGACTGGCCGCAATTCTCCGTCTGTGACACAACTTCATCCCAGGATGTTTTTAAGGTTCTGTAACCCAACAAAAAAGTAATCAAGGTTTTTTCTTCAGTTCAATAATGTAGTTGATCTTAAATTTGCATTTGGGGTTTTGGTTTACCCTTACACTGATGTGTGTTAGCACTTTGTACTCGGAACTTCCCTGTATTCTGTGGAAACAAAAATCACAGGCACATTACTCGAGTGGGATTCGAACCCACTAATAATCTGAAGGTAATTACTGAGTATACAGTGCTAACACACATCCGTGTATGGGTAAAACCAAAATTAATATTCTTTTTGCCCGGTGCAAATTTTACATTTATTCAATCGTTGCAGAACCCACTGCTAAAACATAGGACTCTAACTGCCTCTAGCTACCGGGCAACCTCGGTAGTCTAGTTGGTAAGACACTGCTCTAGAATTGCAAGGGTCGTGGGATCGAATCCCACCTGAGTAATATGCCTCTGATTTCTTTCCACAGAGCTCGGGAAAGTACTGGGGATACAGTGCTAATATAAATAAGGGTAAAACCCATTAATATTCGGATCACTAGTGAAAAAAGTTGGATAGAATGAAACAATGGTTTTCTCTCTCATTCGGTCTAGTAAATTTACTCAGCAAGTAATAAACTTAACTTACCCTATCTCATCTTTTCCACCTGAGCTCTTTGCAATTTTGACGAGTGTTTTTCCAAAAGCGTCCTCTGCCTTTGCTCTGCAAGAAACAAGTACACACAGAAAACAAGTCTGAGTCTCAACTTACAAGTAGTTCATTGTACATGTACGGCATATTTACCTTGGGAGGCACGCAACTCACAAAATTTCACAAATTTTGACAATTGTAACAATTTACTCCCCCATTTTGTATCTGTATCAATAAACAACATTTTTGAAAACCACAGCTTGGGCCTTGGCTCCGGCTTAGGCTTTGTTACTTAGATAGTGCACTTTAAATAGAGGGTTTCAAATTGTTGGATGAAACATAAGAAGCCATAGTAGAAGCCATAGCAGAAGCCATAGAGTAAGCCATATCAGAAACCGCAGAAGAAACAATAAAGTAAGCCCAGAAGAAGCCATACTGGAAGCTACTAAAGAACCAATAGAAGAAACATAGCAGAAGCCAAGAAGGAACCATATTAGAAGCCACAGCAGAAGCTACAGAAGAAGCCATAGCAGAAACTGCAGAATAAGTCAAAGTAGAAGCCACAGAAGAAGCCATAATGGAAGCAATTGAAGAACCCGCAGTAGAAGCATAGCAGAAGCCAAGAAGAAACCATATTAGAAGCCACAGCAGAAGCTATAGAAGAAGCCATAGCAGAAACTGCAGAATAAGTCAGTAGAAGCCACAGAAGAAGCCATAATGGAAGCCATTGAAGAACCCACAGTAGAAGCCATAGCATAAGCCACAGTAGAAGCCAAAGCAATAGCCATTAAGCCATAGTTTTGAAAACCACAACCTTGTCTGTCAAAACTTCAGCTTGACTTCTCCCAACTATACATGTAGCTAGAAAGATCAGGATGTTGACTTAACAGACTAACTAACCTCTGTTTGAGAAATTCTTCATAGTCTTTACACATCTCTCGTCCTTCTTTCATCCGTTTGAGCAGCACATCATAACCATTTGTGCTGTTAAACTCAGTGTCCTGTATAGAGAATAAACCAGAACAAAAAAAGTTAACATCTATTTCTACATTTAGTAAGAAAAAAACTTGTCCAAGATCACAGATTCACATAAAACTTAGAAGGACTAAAAAATCCCTTAAGTGAAATATTTCTGTCTGAAATGTAATATTTGATGAGAAACAAATAAAACTAATTTCCCTTTTGGGACTTTGGAGTTTCCCTTTTGGGACTTTGGAGTTACTTGTACACATACAAAAATGTGTAATCGATTTTTAACTGTTTTCTTACGACCAAGACGGTCGATCCATCTCAAACTTCAACAGGTTTGTCAGTTATATATATGGTCGATTACATAAAGTGCCTACACTTCCAGCAAATGTTTTGTTAGCAAAAACCAATTCTGTAATGTTCCTTTAAGTTTGACAAAACAACTGTGTTTTAATTATAATAAAAACCTTGCAAAACCTCACCTCCAACAAAAACAACTATCCTTATTCCTTATTCTTTAAGTTTATCCCGATACAAGAGCACTTTCACATCTCAATGAAAAGATTGCATAAAAAAAAGAGCGACCTCAAAGTATAAAAATATTTAGTACTAATAACTCAACAATACCCTTGTCATGCTTGCCCTCAAACAATATTATGACTTGAGTCAATACAGAAAATGAAAATGATCACATCCCATAAATGTCGTTATTTGAAGTTGAGAAAATTGATGGGAGTTTTCTGTAAAACATGTTGATCCTGTTTGTTCCTGTATTTTAAAGGGATGGTGCAGTATTTAGAAAGAGCACTATTCATTCTTACTTATTGACTAGCTCTCAAGAAGTACAGTGCTTGGATTTAAGAGATGTTGTACAAATTTAAAACAATCAAATCCAGGTAATGTGCTCTGAAACTTTAATCTATGAGAATTGCTTTGCTGCAGATCAGTGCCCAAGTTCATAGAGCTGCTTTTTATACAATGTAACAGCACAAAAAGTAGCTAAGCACGACAAAATTATGCTTACCAGAATAAGTTAACCAGCCAAACTACCATGTCAAAATTACAACTTGTGACTGGTGTCCTGCTCATTTTTGCTTAGCTGCTTATTTTCACATTCGACTAATGTCCTTCAAACCAGGGAAAATGCAACTGTTAATCCTCCCGAATCCTGTTCAGGAAGTTGTCTATTTTAGAGGATTTGGGGCTACAGGAACACGTATCACTGCTGGGCCAGGCTTACATACCAATCTTATCCAACTGCAGGATTGTAGGCTTTATTTTGGAAAGGGCAAGGGCACCAAGGCGATTTCTGATCGCCTTGGAAGGGCACCAAGGCGATTTTTTGTACTGCTAAGTAGGTATAAACATTGTTGGTAAGTTACCACAAAATTGCAGGATTGGTATTTGAGAAGTTGGGAAGATCTCTAACCAGGATTTTAAATATTGTTCACCCACTTAAAAGCAATAATGAATAAACCTAAAAGCAAGGATACTGAATTAAGGGGTTTTACAAATACCGTCCCTTGAAAAATAGTGGGTTCCCCAATTCAACACCCAAAAAATGCAAACTTGTGTGTGTCTGTGTGACTAAATTGATGTACAGTTAAAGGCAGTGGACACTATTGGTAATTACTCAAAATAATTATCATCATAAAACCTCACTTGGTAATGAGTAATGGGGAGAGGTTGATAGTATAAAACAATGTGAGAAACGGCTCCCTCTGAAGTGACGTAGTTTTCGAGAAAGAAGTAATTTTCCACGAATTTGATTTCGAGACCTCAAGTTTGGAAATCAAGCATCAGAAAGCACACAACTTTGTGTGACAAGGGTGTTTTTTTCTTTCATTAATATCTTGCAAATTCGACGCCCAATTGAGCTAAAATTTTCACAGGTTTGTTATTTTATGCATATGTTGAGATACACCAACTGTGAAGACTAGACTTTGACATTTCCAAATAGTGTCCACTGGCTTCAAGAATATTACATTACCAATCATCTAATAAAAGGAAGAACTAAAATACCTTTTAACACTGAAAACTGGAATGACATAAACATACAATACCCTTTAAATTGAAACTTAAAACATGGAAACAAAATTGAAACTAAGTAGGATTTGAAACTTTGCATGGTGGAAGTAAGATATAGAAAAGTTTGCGGTAACACCATGTAATAACAATCTCTAAATGAGTTGGGGTGGTTCTGAAAAGAACCGTTGGATTAACTCGACGTTTCGATCAGTATGCTCTGATCGTCTTCTGGAGAATGCTGGACTCTGATGCTGCATGCTGCTTAAGTACTGGGCGGTGGATCAGTGGTGATGCATGAAGGCGGGAAATAGAGGCGGGAAGTGAACTCGATGATGCGTGGTGAAACCTGTTGTGGAGCCTTGGGTGGTGTGTGGGGTGTGTGTGCTCACTGAACCGTGTCAGTAGGAACAAGCACAGGGGATAGTGAGGGTGTGGGGCCTAGGTGACTGAGGGTATAGATGACCCAAAGCAGTCTAATGGTTGGGGGCCTAGGGGGTGACCGTGGATATAGAAGATCCATTGGTCGGGAGAAGGGGGAGCCAGATGTCGCTGATGTGGAAGCTGATGTCTTGGGGTACGGTGTCATGCTTGTGGATCTCTATGGCCTCTCTGATGCGTCTAGGGTGCCACGCCTGGATTGGAGCGATGATTTCTGCTGCTTCCCAGTTCACTCGGTGTGCTTTTCTGCTTTGGGTCATCTATACCCTCAGTCACCTAGGCCCCACACCCTCACTATCCCCTGTGCTTGTTCCTACTGACACCCCCCACACACCACCCAAGGCTCCACAACAGGTTTCACCACGCATCATCGAGTTCACTTCCCGCCTCTATTTCCCGCCTTCATGCATCACCGCACACTTTTCTATAAAATTGAAACTCTTATTTCCTCCTTGGGTAAAGGTCGGACATCAAATTACAGGGCACAGGAAATTACAAAAACTACTGTTTAATTCCTTCTTACTCAATGTCAAGTCTACTTTCTCAATATATGGTATGAACTTAATGACTACACACTTATGGCAGATAGCAAGAAAACAAACCAATACAAGCAATATCCTAGACCCAGTGACTGGGGCGCTAGATTCCTTTTTTTGAAATTTTGACATTATCGAAATTTCGTAAAAAGGAATCTAGCGATCCAGTCACTGGGTATAGCAATATCCCAAGGGTGTGATATTCATGGAAGCCAGTCAACTTGCCTCCCAGCAAAGTTGCCCCTAGACCTAGCAACCCCCCCCCCCCCCCACCCCCTTTTAGGCCACAAACAAATAATGGCGTCGCACTTTGTGAATTGTTGGATTCATCAAAGGATCTGTATCTGTTTGGTACTGACTCTGAAAAAAAACGTCAATAAAAAACTCACATGGTAAGAAGTACGGCAGCTTTCCCGCTTTGGATAGTATACTATTACTAGATCAATTTATTTTAAGAAACATTTCACTTCAAATAACTGCAATTATTGAGAAAGATTACTGGTGGTTAAGGATTACTTCTAGAAACTATATAACTTATAGTTTCTAGAAGTAACCGGTGGTAATACCACACACGATAGCGATTGTGTATTCCTATTCTTCCTGCTTTAAAATTAAAGAAAGGCGTTATTATTTAAAGTTAAATAAGACAAAGTCAAAAACGGGTACCGATTTAAACCTACCCAAAAGTGTTCCACAAAGCGTGTCATTTTGTTGTCTCCTTTGCTGAAATGCCAGTGGGAAATGTCTCGCACAAACTTACAAACACATGAACATGTACATTAAAATAGTACTATGTGTAGCCAGCTAGTTCCGAAGTCTCTCTGGTTACATCGGATCACACATTCTCTTCTCGATGACAACGCTCTGCAAGCTAGCTAGCAATCAAGCATTCCACACATGTGGTTTGGGTTGAGAGAAAAAAAACTACAACTTACAAGCATGTAAACAAAACTTCGTTTTACTTTCTCGATTACACTTTCTGTTTAATTAAATTGCAAATTTCTTCACTAGTCAAGTTGGGATTATGAATCATCTGTTCGACACCACAACTTAAGGATCCGTTTTAAAATTAAACATTTATCACAGGTTTTCCGCAACCTCTTCTACACGGAAGTACAAAAACATAAAAAAAGATACATATCAAGTAGTCAGGTATCAGTCTAGCATACGCGCATATACATTGCAAACCACGACAGGAATCTATACTAAAAACGCCTCTTGACCTTTTACCAATTGACGACTGTTGTGTGTATGGTTGAATGCGCAAAGGGTAATTTGTAGGATAAAACAGTCGTTAGTAGACTTTCCCATCGTAATTCTAAGTTTTCGTTTCACTTGTTCCACCATTCCCATTAAAACAAACAATTATATCAGTTTTTAAATACCGGAGAATCTGTTTTCTTTCAATTCTTTAAAAAAAAAGAACCATTCGCAAAAAAGGGTTAGTTTAGAATCAATGTTCAAATGTTCCGAATCCGACCTAGACGACTGGAAAAACGTCTACACAATTGACCAATTGAAAACAAGCTTATAAAATATATAAACCAATGAACGCTTTCGTTTAAAGAATAGCGGGCATTTAATTTTTCTTTAGTTGTTGTCAATGTGATCACGTCAGAAACACCAAATCGAAGAACGGTAAGTTTGATACATTTTTAAAACTTTTTATTCCATTGTATCCGTTTATCTTAAAACATATAAACCAGCGCAAAGTAATACAGATGTGTAAGAAAATGAGGGTTTTGTTAATATTGTTTGTTTTCCTTGTTGCCTAATTTCCGGACATTACTTTCATTTAGTTGACTGCACTTGACTTTGTCAGTTGTACATGATGATGTTTGGCGAACTTACTTGAACTTACTTGAATCCACCGACGCCATCACACAACTGGGGAGGAGACGGTGGTTCTGGTTACTGGGGCAGACCGCTTAGATAAGCTTATGTAGAGCCCCCCGACGTTCTTTAGGAATTTATGCACATGTCCCTTGAAAATGTTCACACTTGAAGCTTCAATTGCCTTTCGAGGGAGAATGTTCCAGTAGTTGACCACTCTCTGGCTAAACCAGAACTTCCTGAGATTAAAAGGTTGGATCTTGATTTGTACAGTTTAAGATGGTGACCCCTGTCCTGTGCTGCATGGTTGACAAATCAAAGAAGTGTTCAGGGTTCAAGCCCTCAAGGCCCCTGAGTATCTTAAAGGTCTCGATAAGATCTCCTCGCAGCCTCCTGCACTCCAGGGTGGTCAATTTCACTTCCCTGAGTCTGTCAACATAGTCTAGGTGAGATAGACCTCCAATCATTCGCAATGCTCTCTTTTGAACTCTTTCTATTAGAGATTAGGTCAATGTCCCTTTGAAGATGAGGCCTCCACGCCTGTACACAGTAATCTACATTGTGTAGGTGTGGTCTAACCAGTTCTTTGTACAGTCTGATGGTTGTTGAGAGTCAGAGTGTTGCCATGATGGTTGTGTTTTAAATTATTTAGGTGTTAACTTTACGGCCTAGATATAGATTAGGGTGTTTTATTTTTATTCTGTGATTAAGCCACCTGGCTTATTCCAACCTTAAGTTTTATTTATAAATATAATGTTGCTTGTTTTTTTTTACCAAGAGTAAGACAAGAGAAGGAAGTAGGCCTATAATTAGCCTATAAATAAGTTCAGTTGTTTAGTTGTTATTCTTTTTTCATGTTTGTTAGACCCAGTAACTGGGGTGCTGTACTCTTTTTTGAATTTTGACATTATCGGCGAGTACGACAGAGAATGTCAAAAATTCGAAAAAAGTAGTACAGCGCCCTAGTTACTGGGTCTAGTTTTTTGTGTAAATCAAATGTAACTTAGTTTGATTTTGACTTTGATTGACAGCATTCATTATAAATATTGTTGATTGTTGAATGTTTTGCGGAGGGAAATTTATTTTTCAGTCTCTGCTCCTGCAACCACTTTTTTATTCGCTAAGATTATTTATGAAATAAAATACTAAAGAACTTAATTTTAAGAAAAGTTTAAAGGAAAGTTTTAAGATACATACAAACTTACCACATCTGTGCATTGTCCACTGTTAAACAACACTAATAGTAATACTGTAGTCGATGGTATGTTTACCTAACCCAGTCCAGCCAGGTGGAATTGCACCCAACCTGACAGAATCAGGGAGAGCGCAAGCAGCTGATTACAGAAATCTTGATCGGCAACTGTGCGAGTCCAATGCATTGCACGTACCATTTATTTACATCCTCTCCAGACAGAAGAGGAATAGAAAAGTTAATGCAAATTAAATCAGGTATATATAAGCACCCACCTACGTACCTTGGTGATGGACCATAGTGGCTCGGGCAGACTTTACTCTTCCCAATCTCATATTACTAACCCAGAAATTGTTTCATTTCAAATTTTCCTGATCTACATTGTTTTGCACATTTTATAATAACATTTGATAATTACATTTGATAATGTAATTCAATTGAATTTTTTTTTTAGCTTATCAATCATACAAAGTAACAAGTGAGCATCATGTCTTCAACTGAAGATGATAGCAGCATCCCAATCTTACCCTCTGACTCGCCAGGAAGCTCTGTCTCAACCACATTACAGGTAATTCAGTCATTCGGGTGGAACAAAGAACACCCTGTAAGTTCAGGGCTGTTAAAAGCACTGTACACGTTTGGTAGTTGTCAAAGACTAGCCTTCACAGTTGGTGTATCTAAACATATTTGCATAAAATGACAAACCTGTGAAAATTCGGCTCAATCGGTCATCAAAGTTGCAAGATAATAATGAAAGAAAAGTAACCCTTGTCACGCAAAGTTTTGTGCGTTTAGATGGTTGATTTCGAGACCTCAAGTTCTAAATCTGAGGTCTCAAAATAATATTCGTGGAAAATTACCTCTTTCTCGAAAACTATGGCACTTCAGAGGGAGCCGTTTCTCACAATGTTTTATACCGTCAACCTCTCCCCATTACTCGTCACCAAGAAAGGTTTTATGGCAATAATTATTTTGAGTAATTACCAATAATGTCCACTGCCTTTAAAGGCACTGTACACGTTTTGTAACTAGTTACTCAAAAAACATATTAGCATAAAAACTTACTTGGTAACAAGCAATGGAGAGCTGTTGATAGTATGAAAGATTGTGAGAAATGACTCCCTCTAAAGTAACTTAGTATTTGAGAAAGAAGTAATTTCTCACTAAAATAATTAAAAACTTCTGGCGAAAACCCTTTAATTCCTATCTGAAAGCACACTAATTTGTACAACAAGGGTGTTTTTTCATCATTTTCTTGCAACTTAAACAACCAGTTCAGCCCAAATTTTCACAGGCTCGTTATTTTATGCATATGTTGGGATATAGCCTACCATACCAAGTGAGAAGACTGGTGTTTGTTACTTCTTCTTTTGATGGTATTGTAGAGTGAGACAGGTTCTAACAAAACACACAGTTTGAAATGATACCCATGCGTGGACTCTTTGTGTAGGCTATTTACTCAGCATCTGACTAGAGCTTTTAATAAGTAAATCACTAACCAACTATTCACAAATCAAGAAGAACGAAAACTAGGGGATGCTTTCCCCGGCGTGCAGGTTTCCAGCAGAGCCGTGCTGACACCCCTACCGGTCCATCGGCACCGTCACTACAATTCAAGTACAACATGTATGTACAGTGTACTTTTGTATGTACATGTACGCTGGAATTTGGTTAAAATACATTGTTTTTAACTACTTTTTGTATTTTTGGTACCTTCTGGAAAAAACCTCTTGGGATCTTCACTAGGGGGTCTGAAAGTCTTGTGCATCGTAGAGTTACAAAGTAATGCAATAGGGCAGGTCATTCCATAATGTAATGGTACTTTGGAAGAAAAAAATATCATTCTTGAAGGCAGTTGAGGAAGATTGTGGTATGGGGTGTCGTGGCCGAGTGGATAAGAGCACCGAATTCAAGCAGTGGTGACTCTGTTGAAGCAGTGGTGACTCTGTTCAGTAGAGTGTGGGTTCGAATCCCAGTCGTGACACTTGTGTCCCTGAGCACTTGCGTCACTTGTGTCACTTGTGTCCACTTCAGAATAATCTTCTCTCCACCCAGGGGTAAATGGGTACCTGTGAGGGCAGAGTTGGTTCTTGTGATGGATTAGCTTTGATGCGCTACATATTTTTACACATTTAGCTGCACAGGCTGTATACTCCCCAGTGAGCTGAGATGGTTTAAGGAATGATTTAAGGCCCAGTGACCAGGGTTAATAATGTTGAAGCGCCATGAGCGTCACTGCGTGACGGACCTGAGCGCTTTATAAGAAGCCACTATAGTGGCTAATAATAGTGCACTATTATTATAGTTATTATGGGTTGTCGCCCCCTCCTGGATCTATGCATTTTTGGCTGAAGATGCTCCATAGCATTGATACTTGATATTAACACTATGACAAATGTCATGTTTCATGCTAGTTGTCAAATAACAGATGTGCTCTTGTGTTGTCAGAATGAGCTGAACAAAACCATAAAATGAAGAAGAAGACAAATTTGTCACACTTGTATCTTGTATTATCTTCTTCTTTCTTTAGGATGAATACCAGGAGTTATTGAAGTACGCTGTAGTCACCCCTCACTACGATCCGGCCAACTTACCTCAGTCTCTTGCTCAAGCAGCTCATGCTTTTTCTGGGCGGCAACGACAAGACGAACTCATCTTCGAAGATTCCACTGGTTTGTTTTTTTGTCAATTGTTACTTGAGTAATCTTATAAGGTGCTACATAGTAATTGGGTCACGAACTTCAACAACTAATCTTTCTGTTTAAGGTATATACTCGGCGCCTTGAGTACCTAGTTTGGTAGATACTTGCGCTATTGACCCATTTCACCTGACGTCATCATCAGAATACTCTTGGATGCGCCATTTTGGTGGTCAATGTCAACGTGTGTTATTCAGTGAAGTGCGCATTTTTAGGTGACGCACATTTACACGTAAGCCTATTGACCACCAACATGGTGAGCGTGGCATCAGTCGCCGCATGTGACGCGCGTGCAAGGGGTCAATATAAGACTTTGATATTATTATATTATCATAACAATCTTCTAGTACCTTATGACTATGTCATCAGATTGAAAGCCAGGCATGCCAGTAGTGCATTGGTTCCCTGAGTGTGACACTTAAGTACCTTAATTTGATGTTTGGTGTTTAAATGTTGAGTTTGAGCGTAGTAAATTTCTGAGTTTCAAGGTTAATATACCCCCACAGGGGAAAAAAAAACTATTCTCTGAGTTTTTTATTAAAAAAGAAAAAAAGAAAAAAAAACAGTTCAATTCAAATGTTAAAACTGTTTCCTTTTGATGCTTGTCATTTTTTTGTAAAAACAAAATTCTGCTCCAGTAAAAAATCTGAGCTGCAGGCCCTGCGTCTTGTGAATTTTTCTTACAAATTTGAACCATACGCCTCATTTCATAGAGCTGCTGAGCACAAAATTATGCTCACCAGAAAAAGGTTACCAGCCAAAATACCACGTCACAAGTACAATTTCTGACGGGTATCCTGCTCATTATTGCTAAGCAAGGGTGTTTGTAGCAGTTTGTTCTCACTTTAAATGATTTCCTCCTTGGTTTGTTTCCTCTCTTTTTAATAGCATGCCCTGCTCTATACAATCATTTATTTATTTTGTGCTCATATTGGTATTTATCCGTTTTTTCTGTTTTCTGTCCTGAAAGGCATAGACCTTATGCACATGACGTCATTTCAGTACGGCACCCTCGCCTTGAGGTATAAAGGAGGTTGTTCATTGGTCAATCTATGTGCGTTTCGATTGTTTCGTCACCGTTTGACCTCAAAGATGGCGGCGGGATGACGTCAATGCATAAGGTCTATTCCTTCTCAAGCTCTGCTTTCGGAATGTGTCCCCATACCACTTCCTCTTCAAGTTACTGTTTGTGGCCATTTTTGATGCCTCTTTTGTTAGTTTACTCAATATTATTGTCTATTTCCTGCCTGCACTTCTGTATTTTCATCTTTTTGTGATATGCGAATAAATGTTCAATGAATGAATGAATGAATGAATGAATATCACCAGGTTCAGAGGCAACAACAACAACAACAACAACAGAGGCAAGCTCTAGTGCTGAGGCTCTTAGAGGCAAAGAGAGCATTCAGGCCGTACAGGGTTCCACCACTGATGAGGATATCTCAGACAATGGGATGTCACAGACTACAGGGGAGAGGGAACCAAGGAGGCGTATTCCAGGTAATCTATGACCTCAAGGCAATCCTCAACTGTTAGTCTATGGGTGCGTTCGTTTAGCTTCCCTGGGTCGACTCCGGTCTGCCCCCGGTGCGTTCAAATAGCTTTGACGTCATTCCAGGGGCACACACGGGTCAGCCTCCCCTGCTTGTGGAGTGGGTCACTAGGGGCTGGCCCCAGGTGCATAGACCTTATCGCACAATAGACGTGGAATGAGGTGCATGCTGGTCTAGCTAACTATCAAATTTGGGTACTAGCTAGACCAGCATGCACCTCATTGACAGTTTGCGCTTGCGCAATGGTATTTGTGAAAAGGTCTATGACATCAATACGAGAGCGGTGAGTGATCGTTTGTTTAGCTCTTGTCAGGGGGCTCACCCGAGTGAGCACCGCGGGGTAGACCCAGAGAAGCTAATCGAACGCACCCAAAGATGCCTCTCTCCGTTTTAGTAATCCTAAATCATCCATGGTATGCTGCACTTTCCATGTTGGTATTAATTAAAGATATAATAATAATTGGTTTGTGGTAATCCCATGTGTGTATCTACTTGCCAGGTAGAATTTGTTGTTTAGAGAACTTGTCTTGCTTTATATATCTACTACCGCTGGGTAGATTTAGACTTCTCATTAACTTCACAACCGCGGAGTGAGTTTTAAATTGGTCTCAATGTTTTGACTAGCTTGCCCTTGTCATTGTCAGGAAACTGAAGAATATGAGAGACGTGGCCTATATTATAGGGGTTCAGGGGTTTTGGTGTGATTCACGGTGTGAAGTCAGTGACATTCGTCAGTCTCCTAAAGGCCGAGTTATACAGTCACTCGCATGATGGTCAGGCTATAAAAATCTTGAGGCGCAATCATAAAAAGACACAGTTTTTAGGCCTCAGCGATGACTACAAACTGTGTTTTTTTAGGATCTCGCATCAAGATTTCCATCGCTGACCATCGCGCAACCGAGTAGAGAAAATGATCTTTCGTTTTGTTTTATGAAGATCAAATGACCCCAGTACGGTCCTACATGAGCGGTCTGGTTGCCACAGCAACACCAGAGACACCAGACTCTGATGCGTCCACATTATCAGAGTCGGACCTGTCAAGAGGCAGTGGAATGTCGCCCTCTGTTGACCAGGACTTGGCCAGGATGGAGGCAAACCTTGATAATTGGAGTCTGGACTTGAAGCGCAATGTTCTGGTAGGTAGAGAGAGCACCTCACATGGAGTGCGTTAACATAAGTACATGTATATACATAAGTGTTTGTGTTTCCTCAAAATCTAATTCTGAGGTCTCAAAATCAAATTCGTTGAGAATTACTTTTCTCGAAAACTAGGTTACTTTAGAGGGAGCCGTTTTTCACGTCGTTTTATACTACCAACAGCTCTTCATTACTCGTTACCAAGTACGGTTTTATGCTATTTTGAGTAATAACCAACAGTGTCCAGTGCCTTTAAGGATAACAAACTTTGTCCAATTTTGGTGAAAATTATTACTGAGTATAACATTCACACTAGACCTATTTTTTAAGTTAAATATTTCCCTCTAAAGCAAAGTCATGTTGCGATTACTTGGAGTTATTATTGGCATTAAAATACGTGTTTGTTTGACTTGTTTCCTTAGGCTGAGCTGAGCCAGTCAAAGATATTATTGATTGAGCGACATCGACAAGAGATACGAGTCATCAAGGACAGGTACACGAACAATTTTTAATAATAATAACAAATTCTTAAATAGCGCATTTCACTAAACATATCAACGGTTAAGAGCATCGAATTCAAGTTCTGGTGGTTAAGTCACTGGAGTGTGGGTTCGAATCCTTTTCATGAAACTTGTGTTATTGAGCAAGATGCTTTACTGTAATTGCTTCTCTTCAACTAGGGGTATAAAAATGGGTACCTGCAAGGGTAGAGGTTGATAATGTTTATGAAAAAGGCTTTTGAGCTGCCATGGCGCTCGATGCTGTATACCCAACAGGGAGCTGAGAAAGATGAAAGAGATGTTATTGGCCCAATGACCAGGGTACTGATGTAAAATGCATTGATACAGTTATTGTGAAATGCGCTATATAAGAATTTGTTATTATTATTATTATTATTATTATTATTATTATTACATTAGTGCCCTGGTCATTGAGCAAAGAACATTTCATTACTTTTCTCAGCTCCCTGGGAAGTAATAGCCCTGAGCTACTAAGGCACTCCAGAGGTTTTTTTCATACACTTGAGTGTGCAAAAGCCTTTCTTGGACTCAAGTTTTTTGTAAAAAAAATCACCTCTTTAAAAAAAAAAAAAAAATTACTCAAAGGGAACATTTGTAACAGTGTTTTGCATCTTTGGTGCTCTTAATACCAAGTACGTTTTATGATCATAAACTTATGAACTAATAAAAAAAAATACACAAAAGGATACTATTACTTACCTTCACAAAATGCAGGATACACTTTTCGTAATTTTGTCAGAGACCAGTATCCTCTTTCGGTGTATTCCAACATGATGAAAATATCTTAACAAAGACTTTGTTTCTATTATTTATTATTTACATTGAATGCACAGACACGGTCGAGATATCGACCACCTCCAGAATGAGATTGGGAATCTGAAGGAGCTTCTACACACGTATGAGGTGTCCATCGAGCGCAAGGACGGCGTAGTGTCCAATCTAACGAGGGCGCTGCAGAGACAAAAAGAACGATTTGAAATGCTGAGAACGTTTCAGGCTTGGAAACTGAGACACAGTGAGGATCGCAGAGAGGTCAGTCAATAATAATAATAATATTGACTTCTTATATAGCGCGCATTTTTGTCACTCGGTGAACTCAAGGTGCTTTAATATACAGTATACTTTCCTGCAAGGTTAAGAGTGGGACTACGTTTGAATTATGAGACCTACTCCTTTAACATAGCACCATGTTATGGTTTGCGCAACATCCCGCAGATCAAACCAGGAACACAGGGGCAAACTCCCCTTCTCTTTTCGATAAGTGCACTGGGTTCTTTTACGTGCGTTACACAACACCTGGGACCAACGGCTTTACGTCCCATCCGAAGGACGAAGCATCATGGCTAGGTGTCTTGCTTAAAGGCAGTGGACACTATTGGTAATTGTCAAAGACTAGCCTTCACAGTTGGTGTATCTAAACATATTTGCATAAAATGACAAACCTGTGAAAATTTGAGCTCAATCGGTCATCGTACTTGCGAGATAATAATGAAAGAAAAAACAACCCTTGTCACACGAGGTTGTGTGCGTTTAGATGATTGATTTCGAGACCTCAAGTTCTAAATCTGAGGTCTCAAAATCAAATTCGTGGAAAATTACTTCTTTCTCGAAGACTATGGCACTTTAGACGGAGCCGTTTCTCACAATGTTTTATACCATCAACCTCTCCCCATTACTTGTCACCAAAAAAGGTTGTATGCTAATAATTATTTTGAGTAATCACCAATAGTGTCCACTGCCTTTAAGGACACAAGCGTCAGGCCGGGGATTCGAACCCACACTCTGCTGATCAGAGATACACAAGTTTGTATCCTGTGCTCTTAGCCTCTAAGCCATCACACGCCATAATGGAGTATTTTGCATGCTCAAATAAGCTCTACATTCCTGCAGTGTAGACAAACTATTACAGTGATTGTACAGCAGAAACTATTTAATCAGGCCCGATACTTCTCGAAGGCAACAAAGGACAAATCTAAACATATTTGCATAAAATGACAAACCTGTGAAAATTTGAGCTCAATCGGTCATCGTACTTGCGAGATAATAATGAAAGAAAAAACAACCCTTGTCACACGAGGTTGTGTGCGTTTAGATGATTGATTTCGAGACCTCAAGTTCTAAATCTGAGGTCTCAAAATCAAATTCGTGGAAAATTACTTCTTTCTCGAAGACTATGGCACTTTAGACGGAGCCGTTTCTCACAATGTTTTACACCATCAACCTCTCCCCATTACTTGTCACCAAAAAAGGTTGTATGCTAATAATTATTTTGAGTAATCACCAATAGTGTCCACTGCCTTTAAGGACACAAGCGTCAGGCCGGGGATTCGAACCCACACTCTGCTGATCAGAGATACACAAGTTTGTATCCTGTGCTCTTAGCCTCTAAGCCATCACACGCCATAATGGAGTATTTTGCATGCTCAAATAAGCTCTACATTCCTGCAGTGTAGACAAACTATTACAGTGATTGTACAGCAGAAACTATTTAATCAGGCCCGATACTTCTCGAAGGCAACAAAGGACATTGCCTCCATGCCCCCCCCTCCGGTCATTGTCTTGGTGCCCTTGAAATGATACAGTAGAAATTTACATTTTGTTCATAGGGTGCCCTTGCCCTTTCAAAAGCGAAGCATACAGGCCTGTTTAATGGAATTGCAGACAAAACTTGTATGTGTACATGAATTGACCTTTTCCCCCCCAACTCCTTTGTGTTTTGTAACTTGATTAAAAATACTGTATTAACTTGACTTCCTCCCAAACACAAGATTGTCATCAAAGAGGATAATGTTTGATTTGTATCATTTCTTATGTCTCGACACCGCCAGACTTTCACTAGCAAGCTAGCTGTCAGGCAGCGTGAACGACGCCAGATGACTAAAGTATGGGGTGCTTGGCACAGTCTGATCGAAGCTAAATGGAAACAACGTGTTGAGAAGGCGTGCCAATCCAAAGCCCAAGAAGTTTGTATGTCACTCACCAATGACTACGAGACACGACTCGCTTCGGTGAGTACATAGCTTCACCTGGAAACCATTTTTTTTAATCTTGATGTACCTAAAGGCTGGGTCACACCATCAAAACGTCCAAAATCTTCCTTTAAAAAAAACAAATTGTTAAACATGTTCGGTCTTGCTAGCACAGATAGCTTTGGCACGACAGTGTCTATAATGTGTCCCATTTGTTGAATTCTGGTAATGAATTGGGTCTGGCCTTTCTTTGAACGAGTTGAATCAATCTTGAGGAGCGAGAGCATCAAACTGAAAAATGCTTCAGAATTTGTTTTATCTCATATTTTTTTAATTGTTGGTTGCATTTGTGAATAGTTGAACGAAGCACTGGAGTCATCGCGTACTGAGGTGACGCGGCTCCACGCTGAGAGAGACATGTACGAGGAAACAATGAAGAAAGCGTTCATGCGAGGTGTGTGCGCCCTCAATCTGGAAGCCATGACAATGTTCCATGAGAATGAAGGTGAGACAGAGCCCCCTAATGAATATTCATATATGACTATTATCTGGGGCCCAATATCCTGAATATCATAGAGCTGCTCAACAAGAAAAAGAATAACTTTGCTAACCAGAACAGGGTTACCAACTAAAACACCATGTCACTTGTACAGTCATGACTGGTAACCAGGGCCCAGTTTCATAGAGTTGCTTAAGCTCAAAATGTATCTTAACTCTACATAATTTTGCCTACCAGCACAGGGTTACCAACCAAAATGCCATGTCACTTGTACAACTTGTGACTGCTTAGCGTAAAATTGTTTAGCATAATTTTCTGCTTAAGCAGCTCTATAATTAGGCCCTGGTTTCAATAAAAACATAGATGTACATGTACATGTAATGACAATATTTGCATCTCACCAGGGTCCAATTCCATGCAGCAGCTCAAACATGGTCCACCATTTTGGGGAGTCAAGAATAGGTGGTTCTACAAAATGGCGGACCGAGTTCAAAGTTCACAAAGTAACATGAAATTAATACAATTTCAAGGGATATGTCTGCCCTCACAGGTACCCTGGGTGGAGAGAAGCAATTAAAGTAAAGTGTCTTGCTCAGGAACACAAGTGTCACGACCGGGATTCGAACCCACACTCTGCTGAACAGAAACACCAGAGCTTGAGTTGGGTGCTTTTATCCGCTCGACCACGACACATGGCCGTCACTTCATTCAAACTTTTCTCTGAGAATGTTTCTTTGTCTGTAAACTTTAAGATAACGGTGGGAACAGTCGACCTAAATCTGATGATGCCCACCGACACCAATTGCCAACTTCGACAGGAGCACCCCACAACCCCCACCCGGTGGCACCCCACACCTCTCACCCAGTGGCTGGAATCATCAACACAGAGCCCCAGTCACGTACCGTTACGAGCCAGGGTGCAACCACCCAAGGCACAGTCACCCAGAGTAGTTCAGGAGCAATCGGCAAAAGTGGGGTGAGTACGTCACTGATTTACATCAATAATTTGTACTTTGAGCCTCTGTGTTTATATATTTTAAGACAATTTAACATCATCCTCTTTTCAAGATTTATCTTTTATTTTTAGTATTGCCAGGGCACAAGAAAACTACTTGAAGAAGTCATTGAACAAAGACAAATTGATAAAAGATTTGAGCTATTTATCGTAGCCCATGTTGGCAGTTTTCCCGCCTCTTTATTTGTGTTTGGGATAATTGTACATGAACAAATACTCTGTATGTGCGTATTAGGCGTGGAATGAGGTGCATGCTGGTCTGGCTAGCGATTAGACCAGCATGTACCTCATCCAACAGTTAGCGTTTGAGTAATCCGTATTTGCGAAAAGGTCTATTGACCCCTTGCACGCGTATCACACGAGGCGACCAATGCCACGCTCACTATGTTGGTGGGCAGTTAGGTTTACGTGTATTAACGTCGCGTCGCCTAAAATGCACACTTTCACTGCATAACGCGCAGGATAGAGTTAATATAAAAATGCACAGTGAAATTGCCCACCAGTATGGCGCATTCAAGATTTTTCTGCTGATGAGGTCAGGTGAAATGGGTCATTAGGCTTAAAGGCAAAGTATACCTTTTTTTTTTTTTTTTACCTTTTGTTGTTTTTTAATCCTATATAAATATAGACCTTATATAAATATAGATTATACATTCTTCAAACTAACATGTGAATTGTGAATATTTCTTTTACAAAATGCGGTCGCTTTTTTTTTTACATATCACCAAAAATCCAGAGTGATTATGTCAATGCAGGATGATTAATTTGTAATTGGAATACACAATCTTAGAGACGTTACTGTCCGTATTGCTTCTCAGATTCAAATTTGGGGAGACAACAAACTTAAATATTTATTCATAAATACCTCAGACAGTTTCGCTATTCCTATTGGTAGAGAGCGCATCACGTGGGTACGATAAACCTTTGTTTATGTCTGGTAAAAAGTGTTAATTCGTGGGCGTGACACGCGACCTTGCACCTGTTCTTATAAGACAGTTTCTTCATTCCTATTAGTCGAGAGCAACGGCTGAATCAGTTGTGCCACATCACGGGATACGCGCGATGCATTCCCTTATAAGGAGTTGTTTACCCGAGAGCGTGGAGGGCTTTACCATTTCATAGCTGGAGGGGTGTTATGTTGAGAGAAATCATTTAACAGCTAAAACTTTTGCATTTATTTTACTTTTGACCAAAAAGTGATGTGTTTTTGACCGAAAAGGTGTTTATGAATTGGAATCAAAGTGTGTTGAATCGGTTTTCAACTAGTGGTTTAAACCCGCCGAGGCCTGGTTCTTGATAATTTACCTCGACTTTGTCTTGGTAAAATTATCAAGAACCAGGCCTCGTTGGGATTAAACCACTAGTTGAAAACCTCTTCACCACACATTGATTCCCTTATCCATAACCGCATTACTTCAAAGTGAAATGACTCTCAAAATGCTTCACACTATCAAAAACAACTGTACTTTTAACCAAGTAAGTTTTTATTGCCATTAAATTATAAGAGTGATAACCCAAACGTATAACTTCCCTTTGAAGATGTCTTGTCCGAAATGATTTTCTTTCTTTCTATTTTAGTCGTCAGCTTCTAGAGCAGCTCACAGCTACAAGACGACAAAAACCATCACAGCTCGAGTCTCTACGAGGCCAGATACTGCGAGGTCAGGGCAGTCGAGTGGAGCAAGCTTAGCTCCCCCTATGAGTTCAGTCATGGTCGAGAGACATCACCCTGTTACACAGGTCTGTATGGATTGATACTAATACGCATCTCTTATTATTTATGCACATATTATTTATCACAATACTAACTCAAAACGAAGGCGATGGGTGCAGCCACTGCAAGTGATGGGGGACCTGTGCCCATAGCCTCATTTCGGGTAAGAATTATGATGCATGCATAAATATTAAGAGAGGCGTATACATACACCCCGACTACTTTTGCGTTGCTTTCCAAAGTAGAGGGAAATATATTGATATTTTGTTTGTCCCTTCTTTTTCTTTTGGGGGGGGGGGGTGAGGTATATGTTTTTGATAATTTTGTTAGCAAGCTACACATTACATTGCTGTATAGCTTGACGTCTTCTAGAATTTGGTATGTGTGTGTGTGATAAAGTACTTGTTGGACCAAGGACAAAAGGGGGGGGGGGAGAAAAGGACTCCATAGGGGAATTCTAGGGACTGAAGTGCTCCACAAAGAAATTTGTGTACAAAGTCTATGGGAAACTGTTAAGTGCAGAGACAAAGGAAAGAACAAAATCATGCTCTACAACGATGCACATTTGAGAATGTGTGCTTTCTTTTGTGTGTGATCATGATTGTTGCTTGTACTATGTTGATACAGAGTGAGCCCCCAACTATTTTTGGTTGTAGAAGTAAAGTTTGAAAGTTCTTTTTTTTAATAGTTAAACCTGCTTAAACTGAAAATACTCTGTTCTTCCCTTAGCAAACCATTGGCCATGCGATGGCTTCCCAATACCCTGTAACAACAGGCGTGGCATCTATGAGTAGGGACTCCGCCCGTCAGACACTCCAAGGCCACGCCCAATCCTACCAGCATGTTCCTAGGCAGCAACCATCGGGCGTGGCCCAGAGGAAGATCGCAGGGCAGAGTGGGCGTGTGGCACTGACGTCAACTCCCAACATCCACACAGTAAAAGTGGTCCACTAGACCAAAAATAAACGCAGCCATCTTTGTTGGGTTCCCAGTATACCGGCAGGCTCATTGTACATGACAACAGAAATTCAACACAGAA
This sequence comes from Asterias rubens, assembly GCF_902459465.1. Classification (NCBI taxonomy): domain Eukaryota; kingdom Metazoa; phylum Echinodermata; class Asteroidea; order Forcipulatida; family Asteriidae; genus Asterias; species Asterias rubens. The sequence goes on along the minus strand of NC_047064.1, from coordinate 14,571,852 downwards.
AAGTTGAACATAGAAAAATAATTATAAACCTTTTTAAAGTGTTGCTTTTATTCTTATTTTGTACTTCTTTTTTTTTTTTACAGAATTGTCTCATGTTTTTTTCTTAAATCAAAAAGGACTGTGTTATAAGCCCTGTTTTTTAGTATAACAATGAATTGTGAACTTTATGCATATATTTGTCCTGTTTTTGTTTTTTGCAGATTTGTTATTACATTTTTGTTGGCCTGAAGGTACGAACATTAAAACACACTGGACACAATTGGTAATTGTCAAAGACCAGTCTTCTCACTTGGTGTATCTTATCATATACATAAAATAACAAACCTGTGAAAATTTGAGCTCAATCGGTCGTCGGAGTTGCGAGATAATAATGAACGAAAACACACCCTTGTCACACTAAGTTCTTTGCTTTCAGATGCTTGATTTCGAGACCTCAAATTCTAAATTGTGGTCTCGCAATCAAATTCGTGAAAAATTACTTCTTTCTCGAAAACTACGTCACTTCAGAGAGAGCCTTCTCACAATGTTTTATACTGTCAACCTCTCCCCATTACTTGTTACCAAGTAAGGTTTTATGCTAATAATTATTTTGAGTAACTACCAATAGTGTCCACTGCCTTTAAGTCAAAATATTAAAATTCACATCAGTAAAGACGTTAATTTTACCAATTCCAACATATGGGAAAAAAATGGAGAACAAACTCACGAATAGTTCAGTGACATTTAGCACTACACTAGTGGCTTTATCAAATATTTTTTGATAGATGAACATTGAGTTCCAATACAAACAAAATTTTACATATTTTTTAATGTATAAAGTTAGCAATGATACCGTATTGTAAAGTATTTGTATTACCTCTATCATTTTTTAGATGCTTTTATAATAAATGTTTTATTTGAAAAACGACTTTACAAAGATGCCATATTGTTGATTTAGAGTGGACATAAATGAGATGTCTATCGCATAGATTATAAATGCTTCTTTGTCGACGGCGCGAGCTACACTCAGGTCAATCTGCATTTTCTGTGCCGCGTCATAAGTGACTAATCACACCACGTCTGATTCCAACCACCAGTAACAAGCAGAACATGCTTCTTCTTCAAGACTGACTGCTGCTCTGGAAATTTAAGACCCACAACACCAACGAGGAGAAGAAATCATTTAACATTTCCATCGTTAGTTGCCGGTGAATCTTGAGTACTGTTTGGTTCTAACAAGTAAACATGATGATCGACCACTTCATTGTTAATCGTCTCTGCACCTGTGATTTTACCTGGTTGCTTTTGGAAGCCAAGACGCCTAGGGATAGCTGCACTCATATCATTATTAGTGGCTACGTGGATTTCAAAGTGCTCGATACCAATGGCCTGACCATACTCAATAAGCTTCTTACAGCTCATGGTACACAATCCCTTGCCTACCTTATCCTCTCGTAACCAGTACCCAATATCTGCCGTCTCGGTTGGGACATTGATGGTTCTCAGAGAAACAACACCAAAGACTTCCAGTGATCCGTGCTGATTGGCATCATAAATCACACAATGCAGACCATTGCCAGAAGCTTCATGAGCCATCGCTGATTTGATGAAACTTGCTGAATCTTCAACCTTCTTTACCGCGGTGACCCAGGGTAGATATAGGCTGAGGCTGGCTCGGCTTTGATCCACAGCATCAAACAAGGCACTGGCGTCCGTCTCCTTCACGGGCCGAATGAAAACGGACTCTCTTATCGCCAATGGGAAATAGCGAGGTACTTGAAGCGAATCCATGGATCATAGATAAGAAACTAAAAAAGCCAAAGAAAATGGAAGTCTACTTAATAAAACTGAAAGGTTGTAAACTTTGGATTAGGTGCTTTTTGGGCTAAAAGAACATTTGCCATGGAAGAATGGTTGTTTAAGATGTTTGTAAAGAAGAACGAATGAATCCACAGTATATAATAAGGGAATAAAAGGGTAGCAACAAGTTCTTTAACGGCTGTTTAAAACCGCCAGGGTCGTTGCCGTGCGATAAAGGCCCGAGGCGAGGGCCTAGGCGAGGGCCTTTATCGCATGGCAACGATCCTACAACGATCCTGCAAGTTTTAACGGACCTTTAAGAACGAGTCATAATACTCTTTTATTCCATTCATAAAAATTAATGCCCTTTTGTTAAAGCGATTGGACCCTTTCAATACAGAAAAAAAAAAAAAGTTCACAGATTTACAAATAACCTACAGGGTTTACAGAAGGTAGTGGTGAAATACTTCTCTTGAAATATTATTTCATGAAATGCTTTACTTTTTGAGAAAACAGTAAAACAATATCAATTCTCGTTACGGATTTATTTTAAACACATGTCATGACACGGCAAAACGCGCGGATACAAGGGTGGGTTTTCCCATTATTTTCTTCCGACTCCGATTAAGCCCAAATTTTCACAGGTTTGTTATTTGATATAGAAGTTGTGATACACAAAGTGTTGGCCTTGGACAACACTGTTTACCGAAAGGGTCCAATGGCTTCAAAACACGTCAAACAAAATATAATTTAATATAGACACTTTGTTGTTTTGATGCGTGTGGGTTGTATTACGCGCCGTTACTAGTAGCTATGAATTGCGTTCCGCGTGATAATCTTGCGCGCACGCGCCCAACACGCGGAAGCCAGCCGGTCTTAAACAGCTTCAGCTGTGTTTTTATCGGCCATTAAAACACCCCCATGTGTCAGTGACGCACTCTCCACCAATAGGAGTAGCAGAAACTATCTTGGGTATTTATGAATATCTTTTTAAAGCATTATAAGTTATATTTATAATTATATTATTATTTATATAGAAGAAATAAAAATCAAGAAAAAGCAGATCCAGTAACTGGGGCGCTGTGTGTAGGCCCAATGAAAAAAAAATTGTACGACCGATAACGACAACTTCTTTAAAAAAAAAGAGTAGGCCTAGGCTACAGTACAGGACAGCGCCCCACTTGCTGGGTCTATAAATAAACAACATTATCTTGTTATTCAAAATTTAAAGGGCGTTAAGTCAACACTCACCAGGCTGGCCACACATTGATTCAAACAACCAAAACACAACGTATACACACACGTACGTACACATGTCACAAATTATCCACAAAAAAGAAAGCGCCCTCTCTTGCTAAAACTTAGCCTGAACATCTGACATCACACTACAAGGACCTTTCTTTTGTCAATAAACAAACCGCCTAAGCTGGCCGGCCGAATGTTGGTAAAAATATTAAATCGTCAAATCGATGTTTCAACAAAATTCAACATTTTCTGGAAAAACCTCCTATAATTAGTTGTTTTGTTTCAAAGAAAATCAACACATTTTAGTTACAAAAAATAGTGATCTTTTCTTGATTTGCACGTACGGTATAGTTTTCCACCAATCTGGGTTGGCAAAACCTCGGGCTGTGTGACGTTACAAAAGAAAGGTCTATATTATGTGTTGTCTGAATATTGAGCAGTCAGAGGCTGCTTGCTATAAGGGACGAATTCAAAATTAAACTAGACATTAGGTGTTTGTAAACAAACACAAAGCTGTTCCGTGTTCTTTTGCTTTGATTATGTGTTAACATTACCAAGGAGTCTATAACTGAAAAAAGGTTTGAAAAATAATGTACAGTGTCTTGAGTAAAATTAGGGCGTTATAACGCCCTAATTGAGAACTAGGGCGTTATAACGCCGTAATTTAGGGCGTTTTAACGCCGTAAAATTAGGGCGTTATAACGCCCTATTTTTCAATTAGGGCGTTTAGGGCGTTATAACGCCGTAATTTAGGGCGTTATAACGCCGTATAGGGCGTTATTACGCCCTAATTAGTGATCCAAAATTTCACCTTGAGCTTTTTGAAAGAAAACCATTACTTGTGCCTGGAAAAAAAATGCCCTGTGTTTGTGCTTTATCCAGGGTGGGTTCAACAGAGACTTTGCCCTCGGGAGACCAGACAATATTCATTGAAAATTGATGGGGCTACCCTGGTCAGGATTTGCTCAGGCCTACAATAACAAGTGAACAACTGGATCCGTTGGTTTTTGTATGGGGCTGGGATGGGACTTTGTGAATAATAATGCTGACAATAAGGGCTGGGCTTGGTTGCTGGTAATAACAGGTACTCGCCAGGATGCAGTTCTACTATACAGGTTTAACCAATCGTAGAAATTGGTATATCTTTTGGTTTAGATTTGGAAGTGATGGCGCCTATGTGGTATAGAATGGACGGATGTCAGACAACTCGTCCGTCGGACAACTCGAACAACCGTCGAGTTGTCTCAACCGTCGAGTTGTCCCAACTGTCGAGTTGTCGAACCGTCAAGACTGTCCGAGCTGTATAATACCTAAATGTCGCCCGACCTAAATGTAGCCCAAAACTTGTTCCTATGTGTCCCCGACCCCAAACCTTTTCCTAAATGTCGCCCGACCTAAATGTAGCCCAAAACTTGTTCCTAGGTGTCCCCGACCCCAAACCTTTTCCTAAATGTCGCCCGACCTAAAAGTAGTCTCAAAGTTGTACCTAGATGTCGCCTAGAGTCGCATCTATGTCGCCCCGACCTAAATATACCTTCGTATTTGTACCTAAACACAGTAACCCACACTTAACTTACCTTTTGCACACATTTTGCTGAATAAAACTGAACGTTTAAATTAACGAACTTCAAAGTCGTAGTATACCTTAAAGGCAGTGGACACTATTGGTAATTACTCAAACTAATTATCAGCATAAAACTTTAATTGGTTACGAGTAATGGGGAGAGGTTGATAGTATAAAACATTGTGAGAAACGTCTCCCTCTGAAGTGACATAGTTTTCGAGAAAGAAGCATTTTCCACGATTTTGGTTTCGAGACCTCAGTATTAGAATTTGAGGTCTCGAAATCAAGCATCTGAAAGTGCACAACTTCGTGTGACAAGGGTGTTTTTTCTTTCATTATTATCTCGCAACTTCGATGACCAATTATTATTGAGCTCAAATTAATTTTCACAGGTTTGTTATTTTATGCATATTTTGATGTACACCAACTGTGAAGACTAGTTTTTGACATTTACCAAAAGTGCCCAGTGTCTTAAAACCATTACTGCAAAGAGTTTTGTACGAGCCCTACTTTACAGGGCGAAGACGGACAAACAATTATTAGCTGTTCCGACCTACCGTCGGAACAGGTGTTGTTTTCGTCGAGATTTTTATTATTTTTATTATTATTATTATTCTTTGTTTCCGCCTAAAACCCCATAGCGTTTGTACAGCGTTTTTGTTCAGGCCCCTACTCCTAAAGTATGAGGATAAAATATTTAAATCATATATCAAATTGAAGCTTAGAACATAAGCTTTACTCTAACAAAAAAAGTGTAAACATTCTTCATTAATTAACCACGTGGTCTTCATTTGAATTTTTAATTTGTAAACTTGATGCAGTCACTTTCATGTTATTGTGAAATATTCTCTTTGGTAAATGCCATACAGTATGTACCTATCATGAGTTGTGACTTCTTGAGATGAGTCTAGGCGTTTGAACATAACTGGATGCAGTCACTTCCATGTTATTGTTAAACATTCTCTATGGTAAATGCAATTCAGTATGTACCTATCATGAGTTGTGACTTCTTGAGAGGAGTCTACTCAAGTCTCTTTTTCTTGTTTTTCTACATACGTTCTGGACCACAGCGCAGTGTCTGTTTCTTCGTTTCCTAACCGAGTTCTGGACTAATATGCTTTGTACACGAAGGCTTAGGGTTTTCGTTTAACGAACGTGCATATATAAATAGGGGTTTTTGACGATGACGACATACCATGGTGTCCACAGAATTACACTAAACTTAAATAGTTTGAAGATAATGACAGTTGAAAGCTTCCCTTAAAATATTACTTGCTGTGGTGTTGTAGTTTTTGAGAAATTAGTGAAAAAATGTCAAATTTAGACTCCGAGGTGTTTTCTTCGTGGACGAACGTGCGTAATTGAATAGGGGTTTTTGACGACGACGACGTCCTCGTCAAAAACCCCTAAAGGCATCTAATACTACATTTCAACCCTACTTAATAGTTAAAGGCGTTAGCAGTTCATATTTAGTGACAATGGTCGCAAAATCATGAAACGAGAATTATTTCGCCGGATCATAATCCCCTCTGTTAATGCACACATGTACAAACCCACAATGTTTACATCGTGCCCTTCTAGCCTAGTGGTCATCAGTCGCGACTACACATCTGAGAATTGCCAGTTCGAATCTCTGTCCGAAATCAATATTTTGTATCCCCAAAAACTAAAAATATATTTCTTTTTGTAATATTTCAGTTTGATTCTTATCTTTATATCGGTAGTGTTGCCTTTTCTTTTTCTCAAATGTTAGCCCAATATAACCTGTGTGCATGCATGACAGCACGATTATGGGGGGTGATGGTTCAACCGACCATGAATCACGGACCATATGCACAAAATAAAATATTCAAAAGAATATCCATATAATAGATTTGTCTGGTGTATAAACTGATGTCCCAGCCATGGGATTTTCGTGTCTTTTTGCTAGATTCCGCGCTCCCCAACCAAGGTGACTACAAAACGTCTCTAATGGACAACAATGGTATATTTCGACATGGTTTTTTTCCCAGCAAGAGTTGTGGGGCCCAATTTCTCTAGTATTTATTTTGGGTATTTTGTTTATCTGTTTCATTTAAATATATGGTTAAGTTTTATTTTACGCTAACTGTTTTTGTGTTTGTTCTTCCTGTAATTTTGAATTGTTTTGCCGCTACATAATATTACACCCACTAAATAGAATTGCTTACATTGCTTTCTTCGTTAGAAAAAGGGGGGGGTCCGTACTCGTTAAGGTTTGCTTTTTATGGGCCCCTCCATCCCCTACATGTGTTTGGCATTGATTTTTAGTTTTTGTTTTCTATTATTGTACGATTGCATTTGCTTGTAATAAATTATTTATTACCTTCTGTGTAGACTAAGCAAGTCTCGCGCGTATTTGAACTTGCGGGGCCATTATGTTCCAAACCTTATGGAGTTTTACGTGGGAATTTTTTTTAGTTTAATGTAGTTTATGACCATGAATATTAGAAATATTGTTGAAAATGTAATACTAGGTAACAAAACGTATACAAGTAAAATCCTTTCAACAAAAGAAATCCTACTTTTGGGATATCGACATTCCGAGATAAATTATCACAGGAAGACGACATTCTTCTTTTAGAATGTCGACTTCCCGAAATAAATTACCACAGGAAGATGACAACTGACGTTTAGGATGTCGACATACCGAGATAAGTTATCACAGCAAGACGACATCCTACTTTTAGGATGTCGACATCCCGAGATAAATTATCACAGGAAGACGACATCCTACTTTTAGGATGTCGACATTCCGAGATAAATTATCACAGGAAGACGACATTCTTCTTTAAGAATGTCGACTGTTTGTAGTTATAAGACTCCTTGGGGATAGGAGAAAAATTTGAAAAAAACCGTGACCTCAATTTGACCTCTACTTCCGAGTCAACCGGAAGTGGGACCATATCTCAAGAACTACTCAACCGATTTTCAATTTGTTTTCACTTAAATACAGACTCATTGACATTAATATTGACTGTGAAAACTCGTGACCCCATGTTGGCCTCTACGTCCGGGTGAACCGGAAGTGGGACCATACGCCAAGTACTATACAACCGATTTTCAATCCTGTTTGTTCAGTTTTATCCTCCTAAGGCATTAAAAATAAACTTTGAAAATCCATGACCCCAAGTTGACCTCTACTTCCGGGTCAACCAGAAGTGGCACCATATCTCAAGAACTACACAACCGATTTTCTAACTTTTTTCAGTTACAGACTCCTTGGGCGTTAGAGATTAGCCTTAGGTTACCGTGACCCCATGAAGTGGCACCGTAACTCAAGACACTGTACAGTATTTTTCAAACTTTTTTTCTGTTATAGACTCCTTGGTAATGTTAACACATAATCAAAGCAAAAGAACACGGAACAGCTTTGTGTTTGTTCACAAACACCTAATGTCTAGTTTGCAATGTTTTTACACAAATAGAGCTACGATTTTATGGATAGTCGAATTTTCCACAGGGGTAGACTAGGGGTATTGTGAAGAATTTGTCAGATGTTTGCTTCTACTGGAGCCTAAAAAGCACATCCCATCTCGACCTCTTTGGATATTAGGTGCGGGTGCACCGGTATAGAGATTAGTGGTTCACCCCCACTTGGTAGCAAAAGAATAAGGACAGTTTAAAGCCATTGGACACTTTCGGTAAACAGTATAGTCCAAAAGCCCACATTTCGTGTATCACAACTTATATATAAAATAACAAACCTGTGAAAATTTAGTCTCAATCGGTCATCGGAGTCGGGAGAAAATAACGGGAAAACCCACCCTTGTTTCCGTTCGCCGTGTTTAAAATAAATCCGTAATTCTCAATATCGAGAATTGACAATTGTTTTAATGTTTTCTCAAAAAGTAAAGCATTTCATGGAATAATATTTCAGGAGAAGTCTTTCACCATTACCTTCTGTGAACCCTGTAAGTTATTTGTACATCTGTGAACTTTTTCTTCTGTCCCGAAACTCGTGTATAATGGCTTTAAAGACCCATGCAAAAGACCAGTCTTCTCACTCGGTGTATCTCAAGCTATGCATACAATAACAAACCGTTGAAAATTTGAGCTCAATTGGTCGTCGGAGTTGCGAGATATAACTATGAAAGAAAAAAACCACCCTTGTTACACGAAGTTGGTTGCTTTCAGATACTTGTTTTCAAAACCAAACTTGAGGTCTTGAAATCAAATTCGTGGAAAATTACTTCTTTCTCGAAAACATTATACTATCAATCTCACCCCATTACCTCGTAATCAAGAAAGGTTTTATGCTAATATTAATTTTGAGTAACTACACACTGCCTTTAAATGGGATACATGGTCCTATACCGAGAGGGTTATAGGGACCGTCATTTTTCAAGATTGATGCTCGGATGTTCGGAAAATTACACCATTGTATGTGTGTTTTTATTTCAAGGGGGGGAGGGGACTCGAGGGGTGGTTAGTTTTAGTATAAACTTTCCCCTTTAGTGTAAACTGTGATCATACTTCTAAAGTTGTCGTGTGTTTTGTCTTTAACACTTTTTATGCACTGTACGATACGTAAATGGGGTTTATTTAGTGCTGTAAATTTCACACCTCAATATTTGCTAGGCCGGCGTTGCATTGCTGAAGGCTTTAGCTTAAAAACACAGCAAAAGATTGTTGGAGATTGATTGACCTCCGCCCCTAGTTAGCCACCAGGGCCTATTGAAGTCTACTGTTGAGTTTCTATTATTGAGCCATGGTAAGTTATTTTGCCGACCCTGCGCGGGAATTCCATTGGTATGTAAATAGATGCATTTAAAATTTAGCACAAAGAATGTTTGTTGGATCGTGGATAATGGATCGTGGATATTGGGTGAGCTACAGCTAAACCAAGGGTTCACATAATAAATTTACCTGTAACCAAATGGCCCAAATAGAAAACAACCACGAACGATTCGACGCCCTGCAAAAAATTTATATACTTCTCACCTACTGGAATATCATCATTTTTAAGGGGGGATTTTTTTTATAGGAGTTTCCCGTCTGAAATGGCAAGTCAGCTTTGGGTGGCCCCTTTTACCTCAATGCTTTTTCGCAATAGATTAGTTCCTTCTCCCGTAAACCTTTAGAACATCCATAGCAAAGCAATCAACAACATTAGTTTAAATGTTTTTGTTGAAATGTCGCAATAAAGCAAAATACTGTTGGATTTGAAACTTTGCATGGTGGAAATACGGTATTGAAAGGTTAGCGGTAACACCATGTAATGACATCTCTAAAAGAGTTGGGGTGGTTCTGAAAAGAACCGTTGGTTTCAACTTAGTGCTGTAAATTTCACACCTCAATATTTGCTAGGCCGGCGTTGCATTGCTGAAGGCTTTAGATTAAAAACACAGCAAAAGATTGTTGGAGATTGATTGACCTCCGCCCCTAAGAAGCCACCAGGGCCTATTGAAGTCTACTGTTGAGTTTCTATTATTGAGCCATGGTAAGTTATTTTGCCGACCCTGCGCGGGAATTCCATTGGTATGTAAATAGATGCATTTAAAATTTAGCACAAAGAATGTTTGTTGGATCGTGGATAATGGATCGTGGATATTGGGTGAGCTACAGCTAAACCAAGGGTTCACATAATAAATTTACCTGTAACCAAATGGCCCAAATAGAAAACAACCACGAACGATTCGACGCCCTGCAAAAAATTTATATACTTCTCACCTACTGGAATATCATCATTTTTAAGGGGGGATTTTTTTTATAGGAGTTTCCCGTCTGAAATGGCAAGTCAGCTTTGGGTGGCCCCTTTTACCTCAATGCTTTTTCGCAATAGATTAGTTCCTTCTCCCGTAAACCTTTAGAACATCCATAGCAAAGCAATCAACAACATTAGTTTAAATGTTTTTGTTGAAATGTCGCAATAAAGCAAAATACTGTTGGATTTGAAACTTTGCATGGTGGAAATACGGTATTGAAAGGTTAGCGGTAACACCATGTAATGACATCTCTAAAAGAGTTGGGGTGGTTCTGAAAAGAACCGTTGGTTTCAACTTAGTGCTGTAAATTTCACACCTCAATATTTGCTAGGCCGGCGTTGCATTGCTGAAGGCTTTAGATTAAAAACACAGCAAAAGATTGTTGGAGATTGATTGACCTCCGCCCCTAAGAAGCCACCAGGGCCTATTGAAGTCTACTGTTGAGTTTCTATTATTGAGCCATGGTAAGTTATTTTGCCGACCCTGCGCGGGAATTCCATTGGTATGTAAATAGATGCATTTAAAATTTAGCACAAAGAATGTTTGTTGGATCGTGGATAATGGATCGTGGATATTGGGTGAGCTACAGCTAAACCAAGGGTTCACATAATAAATTTACCTGTAACCAAATGGCCCAAATAGAAAACAACCACGAACGATTCGACGCCCTGCAAAAAATTTATATACTTCTCACCTACTGGAATATCATCATTTTTAAGGGGGGATTTTTTTTATAGGAGTTTCCCGTCTGAAATGGCAAGTCAGCTTTGGGTGGCCCCTTTTACCTCAATGCTTTTTCGCAATAGATTAGTTCCTTCTCCCGTAAACCTTTAGAACATCCATAGCAAAGCAATCAACAACATTAGTTTAAATGTTTTTGTTGAAATGTCGCAATAAAGCAAAATACTGTTGGATTTGAAACTTTGCATGGTGGAAATACGGTATTGAAAGGTTAGCGGTAACACCATGTAATGACATCTCTAAAAGAGTTGGGGTGGTTCTGAAAAGAACCGTTGGTTTCAACTTAGTGCTGTAAATTTCACACCTCAATATTTGCTAGGCCGGCGTTGCATTGCTGAAGGCTTTAGATTAAAAACACAGCAAAAGATTGTTGGAGATTGATTGACCTCCGCCCCTAAGAAGCCACCAGGGCCTATTGAAGTCTACTGTTGAGTTTCTATTATTGAGCCATGGTAAGTTATTTTGCCGACCCTGCGCGGGAATTCCATTGGTATGTAAATAGATGCATTTAAAATTTAGCACAAAGAATGTTTGTTGGATCGTGGATAATGGATCGTGGATATTGGGTGAGCTACAGCTAAACCAAGGGTTCACATAATAAATTTACCTGTAACCAAATGGCCCAAATAGAAAACAACCACGAACGATTCGACGCCCTGCAAAAAATTTATATACTTCTCACCTACTGGAATATCATCATTTTTAAGGGGGGATTTTTTTTATAGGAGTTTCCCGTCTGAAATGGCAAGTCAGCTTTGGGTGGCCCCTTTTACCTCAATGCTTTTTCGCAATAGATTAGTTCCTTCTCCCGTAAACCTTTAGAACATCCATAGCAAAGCAATCAACAACATTAGTTTAAATGTTTTTGTTGAAATGTCGCAATAAAGCAAAATACTGTTGGATTTGAAACTTTGCATGGTGGAAATACGGTATTGAAAGGTTAGCGGTAACACCATGTAATGACATCTCTAAAAGAGTTGGGGTGGTTCTGAAAAGAACCGTTGGTTTCAACTTGACGTTTTCATGAAGACGATCACAGCATCATCGAAACGTCGCGTCGCGTCGAGTTGGAACCAACGTTCTTTTTAAAACCACCCCAACTCTTTACAGATAGTCATTACATGGTGTTACCGCAAACCTTTCCATATCAAAATACTAGTAGCAAATTTGTCAATATAAATCCCCCCATGTTAAGAAACAAACTTTACACCTCTTTTTTCTCGTCTTGTCTCAGTTCAAAACAATACTTGGAATTCAGTTATCCATAATCCATAGTTCCACTCAATTTACAACACGACTATACTTTCATAGGATTTGAGGCATTGCATGGTGAGGTATCAATATATATTTTTGGTTTGTGTATCTACTTGCAAGGTAGAGTTTGTTCTCAGAGAACTGTCTTGCTTTATTCTATTCTATTTCTACCTCCATGATTCTACTGCCGCGGAGTAGATTTTTCGAGTGTTCGGGAGATAGGAGACCTCCAGCTGGACGGAGTAATAGTGAATGTCACGTGAAGTAGGTTCCACCAATCAAATGACAAGGATCTGTATGTCAGTTATATAAAAAAGTCTAAATCGCGTGTCTGATCTAAGTTAGGGAGCTATAGCCTGCTGTACATACTAAATTATATACCCCATGTGACCATGTTTCAGCCAAACAGAAAACAGAACTAGCAAGGGGGTGTTTCTCGCTCACTCCGTATGCATGTTTTGCTCCGATCATCACAAGTTTCTATTCAATAGTTTTGTCCCGGTGACTTAGTCGGCACTTCGTCGAGAGCAAGCCAACGGAGCACACCGTACTTCGAAGACAACACCCGGCGTCTCGATGGTGTTAAGGTAGCAGGTCCCAATCATTCTGTGGAACTGCTCTTAAAGGTGTGTTGAATTGGATTGAATTGCATTTTACTCATGTTTTCATCTCGTAAATGTCACAACAATGTAAACTTAATGTAATTAAAGGCAGTGGACACTATTGGTAATAACTCAAAATAATGATTAGCATAAAACCTTTCTTGGTGACGAGTTATGGGGAGAGGTTGACGGTATAAAACATTGTGAGAAACGGCTCCCTCTGAAGTGCCATAGTTTTCGAGAAAGAAGTAATTTTCCACGAATTTGATTTAAAGAAACTTGAGGTCTCGAAATCAACCATCTAAACGCACACAACTTCGTGTGACAAGGGTGTTTTTTTCTTTCATTATTATCTCGCAAGTTCGATGACCGATTGAGCTCAAATTTTCACAGGTTTGTTATTTTATGCATTTGTTGAGATACACCAACTGTGAAGGCTAGTCTTTGACAATTACCAATAGTGTCCACTACCTTTAAAGCCATTATACACTTTCGGAACAGAAAAAAAGAATAAAAGTTCACAGATTTACAAATAACTTACAGGGTTTACAGAAGGTATGGTGAAAGACATCTCTTGAAATATTATTCCATGAAATGCTTTACTTTTTGAGTAAACATTAAAAAAATTATCAATTCTCGATATCGAGAATTACAGATTTATTTTAAACACATGTCATGACACGGCGAAACATGCAGAAACAAGGGTGGGTTTTCCCGTTATTTTCTCCCGACTCCGATGACCGATTGAGCCTATATTTTTACAGGTTTGTTATTTTATATATAAGTTGTGATACACGAAGTGTGGACCTTTGGACAATACTGTTTACCGAAAGTGTCCAATGGCTTTAAGCAATATTTTTATGTAATTAGCAAGTTTGTTGTGCTTACGGGCTTTATGAAATTGGGCCCATCACTCTTCCAAGGGCGGATCCAAACCAATATTTTCCCAGGGGCCAAAATCTGTCCAAGATTGAGCATGCGAGAGCGCGGAGCGTAAAGGCGTATGCAGCGTGTGGTCTGCGCCCGCTTAAAGGAACACGTTGCCTTGGATCGGTCGAGTTGGTCTTTGAAAAGCGTTCGTAACCGTTTTTATAAAATGCATATGCAGAATGTACAGAGATTAGTGTCAGTCTTATTGATTTTAAACAAAAATGAATTAGTGCCCATGATCCGATGGATTAATCTAAATTGAAACCATCTTAGTTTAGTGTCCACAGTACATGAGTAGGGAATGTTAAAAATCAAAGACCACTTCGAAGAATCGAGGTTGGTATTAAGTTTGACGTTCCAATTGTCAATAAATTTCCTTTTGACCTGTTTAGATAGGACTAAAACATGATAGATTCTTTGTGATCCCTTTTTTGTCCTTTAAAAGGACTTCAAGGTTGAAAGGTAAAAAAGGAAAATTAAGATGCGAGTGTTCTATCAAGATGTCCTTAAAGGACGACTTAATAGCTCTTAACACCCCACTATACTCCAGGAAGTTAGTGTGGACACTAAATGTGTTCTTGAAACCTTCAAGAGGGAGAAAATCCCCATTCTCGTCAATAAGATCACAAATAAACTTAACTCCTTTGCTTTCCCAATGTTTATAATAAATACACTTCCCACCAACTTTAATTTTATCATTAAACCAAAGCGTGCTCTTTAATACCTCCACTGCAGTTGTGGGTATGTGGACCCGAGTAAAATTATACCACGATTTGAACACATCGAGCCAAAAATTATTATAAATTCTTTGCGTACCCACAAATTTTGCTGAGCCACCTTCCAATAATAACCAACGAGTAATGCCAAAAATATGTTTACATAAAGTGGACCAGTCTGACGACTGGTTAGCCTTGTAAAGTCTACGTAACCAGGTGATTTTTAAAGCGTCTGTATACGCACGGACATCAGCCATCCGCAACCCACCCAGACCATAATCTTGGAGCATTGGTTTCTAGCAACACGGTCGTGTCCTTTCCAAATGAAGTTAAAGAACATAGTGTTTAATTCTTTGATCATATTACAGGGTGGGCCGGGGATGGTTAACACAAGGTAAGTAAGTTCAGACAAAAGTAAAGATTTGACAACGGCAATTCTCCCTAGAACGGTTAAGTGTCTCTTAGACCAGTTGAAGATTTGTCCACGAATGGAACAAATAACTCTATTGTAATTTAACAAAACCATGGAATTTAGGTCAGTAGAAAACTCAATACCAAGAATTTTAAAAATGTGCTCATCCTCAACCCAGTTCACCTTAATCTCTTCACAAAGCTTTTCACCACAACCCTTCTTAGAACCAACCCAAATGGCGTTCGTTTTCTCAATGTTAACTTTCAATCCAGACATACTTGCAAATAGGTCAAGAATTTTAAACGCTGCTTGCAAAGACTTCTCGGTGCCATTCAAAAACAATACCGTATCATCCGCATACTGGGATATTCGAAATTCTGTACCCTCAACCTTAATACCTTCAAGAATTTTGTCATTGCATACCAACATGGATAAAACTTCTGCACACAAAAGGAACAAGTAAGGGCTTAATCCGTCTCCTTGCCTACAACCTCTCCCGATCTGGAATGATTCTGAAAGGAACCCATTAACTAAAACTGAAGACGAGGCTTGGTTGTAAAGTACCCGGATCCATTTTGTAACTGAGGGACCGAAATTAAATTTAGCGAGCACTTTAAAAATAAAATCGTGAGAAATGGAATCGAATGCTTTTTCAAAGTCAATAGAAAGAAGTAAACCCGGAATACTATTAGATTCAGTGAGGTTCAGTAAATCATACATCAACCTAATATTTTTTCCAATAAAACGGTCTGCCATGAATCCTTTCTGACTTTCATGAATGATAAAGGGAAGACAGGATTTCACTCTCTCTGCAATACATGCCGAGGCAATTTTGTAAGATGTGTTCAGCAGCGAAATGGGGCGCCAGTTTTTCAAATACTGCCGAGGTTTGTTCCCTTTTGGCAGGAGAGTAATAATCCCGTATTTCTGAGTGACCGAAAGTTGACCTGAAACATTATAAAATTCAAAACTAAAACCGTCTGAGCCTGGGGACTTCCCCCTTTCGCCCTTTTTAACACTCGCATTAGTTCTTCATGGGACAGGGGCCCCTCAATGCTATCACGCATGCTGTCAGAAAGAATACTCTTGTCAGCCGCAGCAAAAATAGAGTTTAAATCAATATTATCATCAACTCTCCGAGTAGAATAAAGTTTTTGGTAGAAATTCCTAGCCTCCTGTAAAATGTCATTGGAACTAGTAAGTTTACAATTAGCGTCATTAATAACACATTTCATCGCTTTGTTGCAATCTTAGGTCAATTAGAGGCATCACGATAGGGGGAAAAAAAACACTGGAGCTGTAGAATTTGGTGCTTTGGGGGAAACGTTTTTGTATCACGCCACCACTTTTTCATTCCATATGATAGTATCTAATTTACCTCGATGAGACATCCCTTTTTGTAAAAATGAGTGAAAAGGTGGTGGCTTTATACGGAAAAGTATCCCTTTGGGGATTAGTACATTTTTATTGCAAGACATTATTTGATAGTGCTATATCATGAGTTACAAAATTATGCAACACGGCAGTGCGGCATTAGATGGTTTTTAATTATCACATCCATGAATAAACATGTTGAGTTTTCGGTTACATCACCAAAACAATGAAGGGTTGGTCGGTTTTCGGATCTGTTTTTGCATTATGCAAGTATTTGCATAAATACTAGTTACATTTTAGTGAGAAATTACCTCTATTCCAAAATCTATGCTACTTCAGAGGGAGCCATTTCTCACAATGTTTTATACTATCAACAGCTGTCCAATGCTCGTTACCAAGTCAGTTTTTTAGTTAATATTTGTTTTGAGTAATTACCAAACGTGTACCTTCCCTTTAAAAGTAGAATACAACGATCCACACAAATTTGCAAACTTCTGTACATTGGATCATTTTCAAATCTACCACACCATAAGACCTTGATTAGACAACATTTATACTATTATTTAATTTGATTTGATTTTGATTTGAAATGGTTTATACACAATGTTCGCGTCCAGAGGCAAAATTAAAACATGATGTTGTTGTACACCATTTGAAAACTTTAAATGCGAGTGGGACGCACCTCTGATATTGATAGTACAAAACATTTTAAGATATCCTTTGAAGTAACATGGTTGTTTAAAAAGATACCAGCTGTTATGTTCCAGTGGTCGATTTCACAAAGAGTTAGGACTCGTCTTATCTCGAGTTAGGACGAGTAACTCATCCTAACTTAGGATTAATCTTAAGGTCTGCATGCTACAGTGCAGGGTTGGGACTCGTCCTAAGTCCTAAGATTAGTCTTAAGTTAGGAAGAGTTTTGTGAAATCGACGGCTGAAGCGTTACTGTGGTAACGCTTTTCAAAATGAACTATTGTTCCTGCGTGACCATCTCTGAATTTTCGGCGATCTATCGAAAGCGCGACCTTTTGAAATGAAATGTTCATATTTTTTTCCTGCTTTTTACACACACAAAAAACTTATTGTATCATAATACCCGCATACACTGCTATTCATAAATCATAATGGTTTGTTATGGTCGTTCATCGCAGCAAAAAAAAATACATCACATCACATAACGGAGCAATAATGTTTCATTGTACCACAAAACGGACGTTCACTAGAAAAGATGTTGGTAAAATACCCGTATAAATATTTAGTTCAACGTATGTATATCTATATAATATAACTAAACTATTAAATTTAATACAATGATATTAAAATGAAATAGTATCGTAAAACCTCTACTGAAGTATCATTTATATCCATATTTTGACAATATGAATAATTCAAATATTGTGTATAAAAATATGTTAGTATAAAATATTAATAGTTGATTAATGACATTGTCATTACATTGATGGGCAAAACTAATGGATACCGCCTGAGGCTATAAGAAACACAACTGGCTCAATGTTTAAATTCATTAAAGGCACTGGACACTATTGGTAATAACTCAAAATAAGTATTAGCATAAAACTTTACTTGGTAACGAGCAATGGAGAGCTGTTGGTAAGAAATTTTCCACGAATTTGATTTCGAGACCTCAGAATTTTGAAGAACGGTAATGTTGTGGAGCTAGCACTAGTTAACAAAATTACCTCCCTCCCCCTTAATGACACTATGTTTTCGACAAATTTTCTCTGAACGAATTTTGACAGATTTTTCATATAAGTTTATCACAAAGTGTAGATTAGCGGTTTATTTGTTGCTTGATATGTTTTCTATGTTTTTCCCTATATTTTTGTATTTTCGTTGTTGTTGTTTTTTGGTCTTTTTTATGCAAGTCGCCTGACACACAAGGCCTGAAGGCCATTTCAAGGCTTGGGCTACAATTACTATTTTTTCCAGAGGCCGTTGCCACCTACTCCTAGGGCTGAAACAGGGGTGCCCCTTTTACAGTCCATACGGATGTAGGCTTGGGTATTATCAATCCAAAGTCTGGCCGGTAGAGCAGAAAGCACTACCTCCCCAATTTAGATTTGTGAGTGTCTATGTTAGTTTGTGAGTGCATATGTATGAAAGAAAAAAATATATCTTGCACCTAAACAAACAAAACATATATGTATTAACAATATACTACTTTCTGTTATTTTTGACAGGGTTGGCGTACATCTCTAGAAAGAAACATTCATCTAGTAGAAGGTTCTGTCGAAACCGATGACTTCTGACTACTAACCGGATACATACGGTAAGTTTAATTACTCGTTTTTTCCGTCCGTCTGTCCGTCCGCCCGTCCGTCCGGCCGTCCGCGTTAAAGTTTTTGAAAATGTTTAAGTTTTTGGTTTAAATTTAAGTTTTGGAGTGGAGTTGTTTTGGTATGAACAAGCCCAAGTGAGATTGTTAAATATAATTACCAGTAATTTTTTTGTAATTTTCTGATATTTTGGGGGAAAAAAACAAATGTTAAAGTTTTTTTGGGATAACAAAAATGTTAAAGTGTTTTGTTTTCAGGCTGAAACATTGACATCTGGATTTAAAAGAAACAAACTCAAATCAAAATCTTAAAGTTTTGAAATTATTTGTTAAAACAAAAATCAAACTCTCTGTCACTGGTTCCAGTTGAATGAGCTGAAACAATGAAAAACATAAATGATTATAACTCCTTATTGCAATGATGTACTGACTTGAAACTTAAGTCAAACATTGCTTCTTATATGTAGATTCATTTGAAAAGATAAAACTCAAGGAATTATTCACTGGTTCCAGTTGAATGAGCTAAAACAATGAAACACATTAAATGGTCATAACTCCTAATTGCAATGATGTATTGACTTGAAACTTAAGTCAAACATTGATTTTTACATGTAGATTCATATGAAAAGATAAAACTCAAAAAATAAATCACTACTTTCAGTTGAATGAGCTAAAACAAAGAAAACCATTAAATGATCATAACTCCTGATTGCAATGATGTATTGACTTGAAACTTAAGTCAAAATTGATTTTAACATGTAGATTCATATGAAAAGATATAACTCAAAAAATAAATCACTACTTTCAGTTGAATGAGCTAAAACAATGAAAAACTTGAATATACATAACTCCTTATTTCAATGATGTAATAACTTGAAACATAAATCAAATATAGCTTTTTACATAAAGATGCATTATAAGATACAACTCAAAAAGTGCATCACTGAAGAGTGCAAACCTTTAATCAAATATTGTTGCTTATGTACATGCAAATAATATGAATAGATAAAACTCAAAGATCACTGGTTCCAGTTGAATGAGTTAAAGCAATAAAAATTGTCATTACTTCATACTTGTCAATGTCCCCACCCTTTTGACCATCAGTTTATCAATTATTGGTTTTTCTGTCAGTCATTGGTTCTATCTGGTGATCGGCAGATCGCCATGGCAGCTTCGCTGTTCAAGTTAGTTGTTGTTTTTACCACTTTTTTAGGGGGGGGGCGGGGGTCTTTATTCTGTTTTGCTCGATTTGTTTAAGTTTTTGTTTGCAATAGCCAGTGATAAAAACACATGCATCTATTTCTTGATCTTGATCGAAATTATTCAACTGTTAAACTGGATCACAACTTAGTAGATTTCTGATTTCGGGAGACTTCTCATCGTTCTGAAACGAACTGTCCTGGGGTCGATTTCACAAAGAGTTAGGACTAGTCTTATCTCGAGTTAGGATCAGTTACTCGTCCTAACTTAGGACTAGCTATACGTTTTAAATATCTCCTAGGACTTGTCCTAAGTTGGGACTAGTCCTAACTCTTTGTTAAATCGACCCGAGCACTATCTACTATACCTTATGGAAGTGATGGGACAGTTCGTTTCAGAACAAGAAAGTCGCACAAAATCTGAAAGCTCTGGCGTTTTGGGGGTGAAAAATCGAGCCTTTTTATGCATAAATTTAGGAAAAAAAAAACTTTTTAAGCACTTCTGATTCATATAAATGTATCGTCTATAATTACGAACTGCAAAAAATCAGTCAATAATTGTGATTCGTAACCAGACGACAATACTTTATATAGGCATTGTGAAAATAGCAGTTAGCCTGGGATTACGAACTCACAACCTTGTGGCTGCAAGCTTCTGCAGTCTAACCACTAGACCACGGTGCCATAAGTATTTATTGGTGGCAGCACTTTTTAGCCTTGTACAAAATTGTTCCAGTAGAGGGATTGAAAGTAATATTGTTTAAAAGAAAATGTGGTTCTGTAGAGGATTACATGTAGGTTTTTATAAGGGTTTAAAAAAACTGGCTTTTAATCTCAAATTACGTATTTACCCATAGTTGTTAAGAAAATATTATAAATAAATAAATGTCTATCTTAATTTTAAAGAATTAGTGAAGCAATAATATAACGGTGAAAAGTCCAACTATAGTGCCATGCGATTGAAGACGTCATCGATATCTATAATATGATATTGTTCTATAATGAAAAATGTCCCACTTTCAAATTATTAATGTTATTGTTGCAAGTTTACACAATTACAAGGGAGTTGTCATAGTTGATCATTGCATTAGATGTGTTCAAAATCGTTCACCTCGTTCCTCGCACCTCGCGTTATCGGATATCCCAGATAAAAGAGTTATTTTGGCAGGGGAAAAAAATGCGAATGGCAAAGGAAGAAAAAGTAAATACTTCCACCGGAAATAAAAACCAAAAACTACACACGCATTTGCGACTTTTCTCCCTCGGCTCTTTTTTCCTTTCCCCTTCCTCCCCTTCCTCCCCTCCCCCATTATTATTTTGTCCTTTCTTTTTCTTTCCTTCCCTCTTTCTCTCCCGTGTTTTTGTTTTTTTGTTTGAGTGTATGATCGTTCGATAATAGCTCTTGTCAGGGGGGCTCACCCGAGTGAGCACCGCGGGGTCAACCCAGGGAAGCTAATCGAACCACTCTATGATCGAACTCACCCATAGATCATTCTAAATTTCCCCTCTTGACTTGTAACTAAATACTAAGGATGATGCTCTTTCTACCAGCACAACGTAAACCTGTAAACCACGAACTGAAATTTCTTTCATCGGGATAATCAAAAAGTAACGACCCAGCAATTCATCAGGATTACAAATTGATGCCAGGTATTTAAAAAACCTTCAACCAATCCATTGTGTACATTCCCCTTAGGCTGAAAAATAGTAATCATTAACGGGGGGGGGGGGCACTATTTTTGTTCCCATAGGATTTATCACCTGCGATTTTGAAGGACAGAAATGAATTGGACGTGCACAATAAGCCTTGAAATAAGGGTCTCTTTGAAAATATAACAGTCTTTTCGGCCAACTCGGTGGTGCAGGGACTAGAAGAACAAAATGGACTCACGTAAACCTCTTCATCCACAAAAAGTGATTTCCCATAAATCAATACTATTTATATTCCTTCTAAGTTCTATGATGCTTTGATGCGATTTTTCCAAAGGGAAGGCTAGTTCTGCACCCCCCCCCCAAAAAAAAAAAAAAAATATATGTATAATCTAACGGATTTTAAAATCAACATTTTTCCAAATCAATGATTTTGTAGAACGTTTCCCGATCAAGTTGTTTCAAACGAACTTAAATGGAAAAGTTCGATACACAAAAGGAACTCATGTGTTTCGAGCTGAAAGAGACAATAAACTATATTGTAACCACAATTGTGACTATCTGTATTATGAGCATGTAAAAAGCGTTTAAAAGGTGTTCTTGATGAAATGATGTTCTTTTGGAAAGATGTTTTAAAGGATATGGGTACTTTTTCAAAATGTTCATAGATTTACATTAAACTTACAGGGTTTGAAAATAATGATAGTGGAATCAAATATTACTTACTGAGGTGCTGTGATTTTTGAAAAAAGAGTAAAACAATGTCATGAAAACAATGTTGAATTTGTTTGCAAATTTTGAAAATAATTTTGGTCTCATGAGACCAAAATTATTTTCATGACATTGTTTTACCCATTTCCCAAAAACTACAGCACCTCAGCGCGTAATATTTTCAGGGAAGCTTTTTACTATCATTATCTTCAAACTGTGTAAGTTTAGTGTAAATCTGTGGAAATTGTGTTTCTTGTCCTACAAAAAGTACATAGACCCTTTAAAAGTAGAATAATAATGATCTACACAATAACCCTCGAACATGTGTTTTTTATTTATTTTACTTCGTAAAAGAACGTAGTCGGCCATTTTGTAGAACCTAATATAAATGTTGTGACTCCACAAGATGGCGGATCGTAAAATGAAAACCAAACAATTTCGAGGTACTGTGGATCAATATATTATTCTCATTTTAAAACACCTTTCCAACCATGCTTTCAGGGCAAACACTTCTTTTAGCACAAAACACCCAATCCGAAGTTAGAGGGACATGTTGCCTTGGATCGGGTGAGTTGGTCTCTCAAAAACGCTTGAAACCCTTTTTGTTATGAAATGCAATTATTAGAAAGATGTTTAAAAGACACTGGACACTATTGTAATTGTCAAAGACTAGCCTTCTCACTTGGTGTATCGCAACATTTTTATGCATGAAATAACAAATCTGTGAAAATTTGAGTTCAATTGGTCGTCGAAGTTGCGAGATAACTATGATAGAAAGAACACCCTTGTCACACGAAGTTGTGTGCTTTCAGATGCTTGATTTCGAGACCTCATAATTTAATTCTGAGGGTCTCAAAATCAAATTCGTGGAAAATTACTTCTTTCTCAGAAACTATACGTCACTTCAGAGGGTGCCGTTTCTCACAATGTTTTATAGCATCAACCTCTCCCCCATCTCGTTACCAAGTAAGGTTTTGTGCTAATAACTATTTTGAGTAATAACCAATAGTGTCCACTGCCTTTAAAGTAGAATATAATGTTCCACACAAATATTCCTCGAATTAGCACGGTTTTGCTTCTACGCCATGAACTAAGAAGGCACGCTATTTTGTAGACTTGTGGACAAGTCGTTAAATCGGCCCCACGCGCTGAGATAGTGCTCTCGCGAGATTACTGCTCTCACGCGAACTGATGGCTCCCCGATTTCGATGAGGAGTCGAAATCGGGGAGCCAACAGTTCGCGCGAGAGCAGTAATCTCGCGAGAGCACTATCTCAGCGCGTGGGCCGATTTAACGACTTGTCCACAAGTCTAGTTATTTTGTGGCGATCCTGATAAGTATACTTCGCGACGTATAAGGAAAACTGTGCAATTTCGAGGCATATTTGTATCGTATATGCATTTTAAAACAAACGGTTTCAAACGTTTTTCACATACCAACTCCCCGATTCAAGGCATGGTGTCCCTTAGACGTGTCTTTCAATGTTATAAGTAGATTTCTATTTTATCTTTCTTTCTAGACGTTAGATCTATCCATCTTATAAAAATGGATTTCCCAATTGCGATAAAAGACTCGGTGTTCATCCGCCCTGTGAAGAAGACGGATGCCAGTGCCTTGTTTGATGCTGTGGATCAAAGCCGAGCCAGCCTCGGACCACATCTACCATGGATCTCTGCAGTGAAGAATGTTAAAGATTCTGCAAGTTTCATCGAATCAGCGATGGCTCAAGAAGCTTACGGCAATGGTCTGCATTGTGTGATTTATGACGTCGATCAGCTCGGAGAACTAGAAGTCTTTGGTGTTGTTTCTCTGAGAACCATCAATGTCCCAACCAAGACGGCAGATATTGGGTACTGGTTACGAGAGGATAAGGTAGGCAAGGGATTGTGTACCATGAGCTGTAAGAAGCTTATTGAGTATGGTCAGGCCATAGGTATCGAGCACTTTGAAATTCACGTAGCCACTGATAATGATAAAAGTGCAGCTATCGCTAGTCGTATTGGCTTCCAAAAGCAACCAGGTAAAATCAGAGGTGCAGAGATTGTTAACAATAAACCAATTGATCACCATGTTTACTTGCTTAAACCAAACGGTACTCCAGGTTCACCCCAAAAGTCTAACATCGTTCTTCTCTTGGTTGGTGTTGTGGGTCTCGTCGTTGCATTACTACTGGCATTCAGATTGCCAGAGCAGCAGTCGGTCTTGAAGAGGAAGCATATTCTGCTTGTTGGTGGTGGTTGGAATCAGACGTGGTGTGATTACACTTATGACGTGGCACAGAAAATGCAGATTGACCTGAGTGTAGCTGACCAGGAAGGCCATTGGGTAGAGAGATTGGTGCTGACTAAACGAGTTTACACATTCCACTCGATAGACACTCATGGTCCGGTTGATCAACTCACTAAAGACATCTACGATATACTGACATCATCAGGCATTGAATTCTCTGGCGTGACGACTACGACAGACCAGCTACTCGTTGCTGTTGCCACTGCTGCTAAGAAGGCTGGATTACCAACACTCAACCCTGATGTCTTCGCAAATGTTCGTGATAAGGTGATCCTGAAGTCTCTAGTTAAAAGCAAGGCCCCAGTCTCGAGAATCTCGGCATTTGCAGATCTAGAAAATGCAGCTAAAGTTGTTGGCTTTCCGGCTGTCATGAGACCTGTATCCGGCGTGGGGTCCTTATCAACTCGCCTTGTACAATCCAATTCTGAACTTATTGAGGTATATACACAACTACAAAGAAGTGTAGACGCACAGAAACTACTCTTCGATGGAAACACTGATCTGATGCTTGAGAAATACGTCACAGGTAAAGAGTACGATGTCGACATTATCATGGAGAAAGGCGTAGTGAAGTTTGCAGCAATTACTTTCAATACGATTGGGAAGGCACCATGGTTCCAGGAGAAACAAATGACGCTACCTACGTCAAGCGTGAATCAAAACACGCAGAAAAAGATGGCTCGGTATGCTGAAGCTACTTGTAACCAAGTTGGTCTAACTGATGGGGTGTTTCATATAGAGGTCATAATGGAGGGAGATCGGCCTCATCTGATCGAGATCAACGCTAGACTAGCTGGGCTTAAGAGTAGGAACTTCGTCAAAGCTGCTTACGATGTTGACCTCTTGGAGTCTGTCTTTAACATTGCGTTAGGTGAGCAAGTAAAGGACCTTAGCAACAAGGGAATCCTTGATGATAAAATGGTCAAACCAAAGTACACCACAACCAACTACATCAACGTAGAATTTTCAGGTGTCATAAAGACCAACACCTTTCTTGAAGGCATTGCACAAGACCGAAGGGTGATCGACACTGCATTGATGGTTAACAAGGGTCAGAGGGTCGTTGGGCCAGAGGAAGGGGTTCCATATTTTCTTGGTGTTTTTATTGTTCAGAGTGAGGTTTCGGATGAGGAATCGATAAGGGTGTCAGAATATCTACTGGAGAAGATCGATCAGAAGCTGGTTATAGAACCACTGTCTAATATCCATGTGCAGAACACGCCTGTTATTGGAATGGAAGACATCTACGGTCTGCGACGACGAAAGTTCCGTGCATTGTCAGCAAACTTGGAGGCAGTTGCTTTACGGTACGGCTTTGAGGAACTGCTGGTCCCGATTGTAGAGAGATCGACTTCATTTGCTGAAGATGTTGTTGGATTGTCACCGTGGCCTGAGTGGGATCCAAGAGGTTGCTTCTTCTTTGATATCCAGGATTATGCAAAGGGTTTTAGTGAGAAGAAAGAGACGACATCAGTTCTTCTTATACCGGAAGGAACTCTGTCTGCCGCTCGTTGGCTGGGCCGTGAAATTGCAGAGAATGATAACATTGCATTCCCCATCAAAATCTTTTACAATGTTCCGTGCTTTAGGAATGAACCGACTGACACACTGTCCTCACGAAAGAAGCGTCAGTTTGATCAATTCGGTCTTGAGATTCTCGGGGCACAGGACCTCGGTGCTGATGTGGAGATCATCTGCATGCTTGGTGACATGCTGGAGGCAGTCGGGATACCCAAGGGTAAGATCATCTTCCGAATCAGTAACGTACAGATTCTGATACAACTTGTGAAAGACTCTGGAATCAATCATCTTGACACTATTAAGGTAAAGGAGGCTATGGACGAGATTGCAGAATGCAGAGCTAAGAAAGCATCGAGCTGCGTAGAGGACAACGAGAGGGCCTTCTGGAATGTCTTGAATGAGTACCAGCTCAAACAGCAGGAGAAGACGTCTTGGATAGCCATGTTACGTCACGCCACCGGTAAAGTCGACACCAAACTTCGCTCTGAGTTTTCGCCAAGCTATAAACCACTGTTTGATGATTTGGAAGATATTTCCGTCGGTCTGGAGAAGCATGGGTACGCGGTTGTGGTTGATTTGTGTGTTGTGCGGTCGCATGAGTACTACACCCACTTTTCGTTTGAGGTTGATGTGGTTGATGGCAATCGACGTTTCCTGGAGATTGCCGGAGGGGGACGATACAACAAGCTCGTTGGACACTTCATCAAAGATAGGACCGACCAAACCAAAAACATCACCACTGTGCCCTCTACTGGCTTTGCCTTCGGTATCCAGCGTGTTATTGTAATGCTGAACGAAATGAACGCTTTCCAGGAAAACATCTACAAAACAGCTGAAAGAATCATCACCTTTGACGAGTCTTCTGCGGACGTCCTGCTCGTTCCTGACATGACGTTGGGCGCAGTGGACGGGTACCTGGACGCACTATCTTGGTTGAAACAGCAGACTGGGATGTCAGATAGTCGGGTTGATATTTACATCGGGGAATCGGCACCCGTTTCTCGTGACAATCTTCTTGATAATTATCGCAAACAAAGACGGATAAACAAAATTGTTTATCAAAACAAAACATCCGAAATCCCTTGAAGGTTCGATGACATTATTTTGTCAACGACATCACGAACTGAGACACAGTATACAAAACCACAATTCATATTTTGTTTTGCACAATAAACAGTTTTCTATTGAACAATTTTATGAATTTTCAACGCTCCAATAGCTTTTTGTTTTTTATTTGTTGTTTTTACAATGATTATGCAAAGCAACTTTTGCACCAAAAGTGTCAGTTCGTGAATATGGAAAATGTTTATGTTTTTCGTATGTTTTTTTTACAGGAATGGGTGATGTCACCCAGAAATAAACAAATTTTCTGACGTTCAAATCATACACTGAAAGAACACTAGTTGAAAATACAATGACATTTTGTAGGAAAGCTTTAATTGGCCTCCATTTTGTAATTGTTTTATAATATTGTTAAAGGCAGTGGACACTATTGGTAATTACTCAAAATAATTATGAGCATAAAATCTTACTTAGTAACAAGTAAGGGGAGAGGTTGTTAGTATAAAGCATTGTGAGAAACGGCTCCCTCTGAAGTGGAGTACTTTTCGAGAAAGAGGTAACTTTTTACGAATTTGATTTCGAGACCTCGGATTTAGAATTTGAGGTCTCGAAATCAAGCATCTGAAAGAACACTGTGTGACAACTTTTTGTGACAAGGGTTTTCTTTCTTTCATTAATATTATCTCGCAACTTCAATGACCAATTATTGAGCTCAAATTTTCACAGGTTTGTTATTTTATGCATATGTTGAGATACAGCAAGTGAGAAGACTGGTCTTTGACAATTACCAATAGTGTTCAATATCTTTAATTCGTGTGTCAGTTCATGTTGTCGCGACGATTTGGGTGATTTTGATGATGTGCTTATTTTAAGGGTAAAATTTCAAATTATGGTTGTGGAAAGAAAAACAGCAAAATTTCGTACTATTTTTAAGTAAAATATTCATTTCTTTTCTTTGAAAACTAACGTTATAGTTGCTTTCAGACTTCATTGTTTTTGTAGACATGTCCACATTAACATAATTAAACAATGAATTGGTTGTATACCCATCACCTGAAATGCCAGCATAAATAGTTACAAAATTGGTGGAGGTAGTTTAATTTATTTCAGGTTACAGAAATGTCGACTTCAGTATTGTGAATCATGCACTCCATTCGACCTAAACATAAGAGCCCATGTGAAACGAGATATTTTAGAGTGGCTTAACACTCTGTTGAATTACAAATAGGACAGGCCTACTTCTCCTTTTTTTTTTTTTTTTTTTTTTTTTTTTCTTTTAAATTCATCTCATTATTTTTCTCAAATTCATCAACAGTTAGTTTTTAAGTTAATGTCTTCGAAGTCATTATGAAACATGGATTAATACGCGGTTGTGATTACATTACATAAGGGTAGTATTTTAGCAGTGTAAGCTGTTTAGTGTTTTCTCAGAAAAGTAGACTCTGTACTGATTTGAAAATTATTCGTTCAAGCAGGTCTTTTTATAAACCGAAGTGCCTATGAAGTGCCTATATAGTGTTTAGCTCTGTTTCCAAAACGGATCCCTTTGCAGTGTCGTTTTCATCTATATAGTTCTTGATATCTCTTTACTGTAAAAGGGTAATCGTTATTTGTTCAAACTGTGGAAAATGAAATAACCTCGAACAAGTTGACCGTTGAATGATGCACATGATATACATAACTGCATGGTCGCTGCAATAATACCTTCATTATTATTAAACAGATTATGTTTAGTCTTATTTTAAAAGGAAATTGGAATACTAAAACCACCAAGTTTATGCTAATATTAAATTGCAATTTTACTTTCTGTATTACATTATCCCATGTGTGTTCCTTTCACAGTGTTGTGTATACGCATTGATAAGTTTGACGGCACATGGATGGTCGCCCGACTGATCTCTAATATACTGGGTGCGTTCGTTTAGCTTCCCTGGGTCGACCCCCCCCCCCCGGTGTGTGGATTTTTTTTTCCAGGACGAACGTGTGCAGATAATTACCCACGTTCGTCCTGGAAAAAAACCGCCAAACACCGGGGTAGACCCAGGGGAGCTAAACGAACGCACCCATTAACTGGATAGCGGGTTGGGTTGGTCATTGAAGTCACCACGGATGCCATTTTGAAACACCCAAAACTTTGCATACATCCCTGTTTTTTTAACCGAAATTATTCAGCAAAATAAATACCTGCTTGTATGGCAATAAACTGCAATTGTTTATTTTAGGGGATTTTCAGGCTGAACACTGTTTTTTTTTTATATATTCATGCAGCGTGTGCATAAAAGAAAACATTGGGGAAATTAAAAACATGTTTATGTGATAATATCCCCTCTTTAAAGGCAGTGGACACTATTGGTTACTACTCAAAATAAGTATTAGCATAAAACCTTACTTGGTAACTAGTAATAGGGAGAGGTTGATAGTAAGTAAACAACATTGTGAGAAACGGCTCCCTCTGAAGTGATGTAGTTTTCGAGAAAGAAGTAATTTTCCACGGATTTGAGGCATCTGAAAGCACACAACTTCGTGTTACAAGGGTGTTTTGCTCTAGAAGACTAGGAAGACTGGTCTTTGACAATTACCAATAGTGTCCTTTGTCTTTAAATTAAAAAAAAATACACCTACCCACGGGCCTGTGCACAGTTGGGGTGCGTTCGATTATATATAGCTTCCCTGTGTCGACACCGTGATGCTTATTCGGGTGCCCCCCCCCCCCCCACCAAAAGAGCTAATCGAACCATCAGTCACCCTCTCGTGGTGACGTCATGCACCTCGGGCCAGTCCCAGGTGACCCGCTCCACAACAAGCAGGGCACTTGGGGCTGACGCGGGTGAGCCCCTGGAATGACGTCAAAGCTATTCGTCGAACTTACGGTGCAGATCGGGGTCGACCCTGGGTAGCTTATCGAACGCACTCATGGAGATCACCAAAAAAAGGAAAACAAATGTTGCACAGTGTTTTCTGAAAAGCTTCTGAGATTCATATATATTAGTGAGAAATTTACCTCTCTAAAACGTCACTTATCAGTTTAAAATGTTTATACTATCAATAACTCTCCGTTGCCTGTTTCCAAGTTATATGGTAATATATATATTTTGAGTGGTTACATTACCAAACGTGTTCCGTCGACCAAGGGCGTTGAATTTACTGCAAGGACGGTTTTGCACGGGGCGGACACAACTGCTATGCAAATGTGTCCGGGCGGACACAATTGCACTATGCAGCAGCGTCCGGGGGGACACGATTGCATAATATGTAAAACCGTCCGGCGGATATTATTGCATATGCAATAATGTCCTCCGAATAGTATTGCATAGAGGACATAATTGCATGCGACACCCACCTACCGCGATTTGGAAATCATACGGAGAGCCACAAATGCAAAGCAAAACTACATTTCGTAACGGACTTGAACCGTTCGTTGTCTATTACAACCGCTCTTGATGTTTGAAGGTTTGGAGACAAAAACAAACATTTACAAGTAGGGGCCTTTCAAATGATGAGGCTTGATTACAGTTAAAACCAGTAAGAAGAAGGTCCGAATTTGAAAGATGTCGGCATTTTCAAACCAAATTCATGGGAAAGACATGAGTCGAGGGACTTTTCAATTTCAATAAAACGAAAGCGAGTATATCATACATAAAATCACCAACAAAGCTAAAGTATTATGCAAACAGAATCTAGTAGCTTCCCAGTGTGTGTTAAACCATGAAGAGCTATAATCATTCGCTCTTGGGGAAATTTACTGCTCAACTTCAATATAGTCTTTTTGGAGTACATGTACTCAACTGTGTGAACGATTTCGGTGGTTGTCGACCATAAGCCATTTGAGATATGGTGTTCAATACTACGACATTAAAGACACTGGACACTATTGATAATTGTCAAAGACTATAGTCTCCACAGTTGGTGTATCTCAACATAATGCATAAAAAAACAAACCTGTGGAAATTTCAGCTCAATCGGTCGTCGAAGTTGCGAGATATTAATGAAAGAAAAAAAACCTTGTGATCGCACATGGTCACACGAAGTTGTGTGCTTTCAGATGATTGATTTCGATACCTCAAATTCAAAATCGGAGGTCTCGAAATCAAATTCGTGGAAAATTACTTCTTTCTCGAAAACTACGTCACTTCAGAGGGAGCTGTTTCTCACAATGTTTTATACTATCAACCCCTCCCCATTACTCGTAATCAAGAAAGGTTTTATGATAATAGTAATTTTGAGTAATTACCAATAGTGTCCACTGCCTTTAAAGGCAGTGGACACTATTGGTAATTACTAAAAATATAAAACCTTACTTGGTAACGAGCAATTGTCAGAAACGGCTCCCTCTGAAATGACGTAGTTTTCGAGCAAGAAGTAATTTTCCGTGAATTTGATTTCAAGACCTCAAGTTTAGAATTTGAGGTTTGGAAATCAAGTATCTGGAAGCACACAATTTCGTTTGACAAGGGTGTTTCTTTCTTTCATAGTTATCTCGCAACTCCGACGACCGATCGAGCTTCTTCACAGGTTTGTTATTTCATGCATATGTTGAGATGCACCAAGTGAAAAGACTGGTCTTTGACAATTACCAATAGTGTCCAGGGTCTTTAATAAGTAATAGGTTTGTCTGTACACGCCCCACACCAAACAGCTAACTCCTTTAGTGTCCATCACACCACAACGTGCTTATTGTGGATATTTGTAATACAGACTGAAACGAATTTCGTTTACGAACTGTTCACAACTCTTAATGGGTCTCCAATGTGTGAATGCGGTGTTTGTTCCCTTTATAGGCAAAAGAGTAATCGAAGAATTGTCTCGAACACCCAGCCGTAAACACCACTGAAGGAATACAATGATTTGTAAAACCATTTATTTTCGAAAGTTGACTGTTAAGCATGAAAGGAATGCCACCTTTATCGGTAATCGTAGGGTAGAGGGCCTTCCAGATTCTATAGACCTTTCTTTTGTTGATAAACAAACCGCCTTGGTTGGCATGGTCGGCCGAATGTTAGTAAAACACTAAATCTTAAAAACAGATGTTTTAACCAAATTCAGCATTTTCTGCAAATTTTCAATTAAATAAAATACCTCTCACAATTATTTGTTTTGGTGTTAACAAAATCAACAAATTTGGTTACATTGTTACAAAAAATAGCGATCTTTTCTTAATTTGCACTTAGGGCTTTCCATAGTTTTCCAATCTGGGTTGGCAAAAACTCGGGCTGTGACGTTGCAAAAGAAAGGTCTATTTCATAACATTCGTACAAGTCTTCAGAGGGATTGCATTCCTTCCTACGTGATGGCAATGCGGATCACAGAGGTTGTATTGTTATTCAAATAAGTCCATGGGGCGATGCCCGTATATCAAGGCCCGGACACAAGTCCTGAGCCATCTTTTCTGAGGTCATATAGTTTTTTGACCAAACAGTATTGGGAGGGTTCAAAACCCAGCAGCGGGCGGGACCCTCGTCGACTTGTACTTCATTATTATTCATAGAATTACAATTATATTTCATTCATTCATATAATTTTAAAATTATTTGCGCTTTTTACTTGGTTTGGTTTATAAATCTTTCAATGCATTATTCATAACCTGTGCTGAACGATTAACCAATCAAAACGAAGACTTTCCCTAGTTTCGTCCATTGTTAAGAAAGGGTTGAGTATTAAGCGGAAAACACTTAAAGGCAATGGACACATTCAATAACTCAAACTAAATTTTATCATAAACAACTTACTTGGTAACAAGCAATGGAGAGCTGTTGATAGTATACAACATTGTGAGAAACGACCCCTTCTGAAGTAGGGCGTAGTTTTTTGCGAAAAAGAGGTAATTTCTAACCCAAATATTAAAAGTCCATCAGTGCCTTTAGATAGGAAATCAATTTATGCAACATTGGTGAAATAATTTTGGAAATTACGTTTAAAGGCAGTGGACACTATTTAATTACTCAAAATAATTATCAGCATAAACTTTACATGGTAATTAGTAATAGGGAGAGGTTGATAGTATAAAACATTGTGAGAAACGTCCCCCTCTGAAGTGACGTAGTTTTCGTGAAAGAAGTAATTTTCCACGAATTTGATTTCGAGACCTCAAGTTAGTTTAGAATTTGAGGTCTCGAAATCAAGCCTCTGAAAGCACACAACTTCGTGTGACCAGGGTGTTTTTCTTACATGGTAATGAGTAATGAGGAGAGGTTGATAGTATAAAACATTGTGAGAAACGGCTCCCTCTGAAGTGACGTAGTTTTCACGAAAGAAGTAATTTCCCACGAATTTGGTTTCGAGACCTCAAGTTTAGAATTTGAGGTCTCGAAATCAAGCCTCTAAAAGCACATAACTTCGTGTGACCAGATTGTTTTTCTTACATTGTTATCTCGCAACTTCGATGACCAGTTGAGCTCACATCTCCACAGGTTGGTTATAATTACTTTATGCATGTTGAGATACACCGAAAGAGAAGACTTGTCTTGACAATTACCAATAGTGTCCAGGGTCTTTAAAGACTTGCGAATGAAACAATATATTTTGTTTTTGAAATGGATTAACCAACAGTTGATAGAGCTGTGTGTATAGTCTTGGGTTTCAACAAAAAACGAGGTGCAAATCAAAGTTTGGGGTAACATTTTGAAATTCAAGAAATAGTGGTGCACAGGCATTTGTTGGGTGCGCTCGATAAGCTTCCCATGGTCGACCCCGCGGTGCACACTCGGCTGAATGGTTGTGCATTATTCAACGATATGAACTCAAGGCTGACACCTTTTTGAAGTCTTACTTTTTGTATAAAAGCTTTAAAAAAAACTAATCAAAGAACAACAGTAGTTAATATAGTCTCTCTGGAACACTTTGACCTTTGCCCTAGAAGACAAGGAGAGGTCAAACTGTTCCCAAAATAGGGTAGAAATATGGAACACTTTGCCCTTTGCCCTAGAGGACAAGGAGAGGTCAAACTGTGCCCAAAATGGGTAGAAATATGGAACACTTTGCCCTTTGCCCTAGAGAACAGTGAGAGGTTAAACTGTACCCAAAATAGGGTAGAAATATGGAACACTTTAAGTTGACCTTCCTTCAGAGAGGTTAAACTGTGCCCGAAATGGGTTAAAAACAGTTAAAATGTCTCGTTGTGGTGCAATAGTGTGTGTGTGTATTGGTATAGCAGTTGACAGGGGAATCCCCAAACAAAGAGTCGCGTGTGGGAATGACGTTGCAGTTTTACTGAACGGTTGAAGGAAATAAATCCTATTGATCCGTTGAAGATGACGTTGAAGTATTATTAGTCAGGGTTATACATTGTATAAATTCCACCCGCATAGCCCATTGACTTATAAATATTATTTTCGTTGAACTATTATAACATCATAACTTTGGTCAGTTGTACGGTCATCATGTCTGCAGGAAAACATCATCGTTCGATAGCATCTTCAAGGGTTGAGCCAATGTGTAGCGGGTTGCGTTATCTGCGTCAACAAAACCAAACAGAGGACAGTTGTCCGCGATTAGTTCATTTATCTACACGATTAACGGAAAAATACGATGACCCAACAGTCTGTCAAAAGTCATGGGAAAAAGCTTGTATTTGGGTGGGAGTGTAACGGTTTGTTTATACAAAGGGTAAATAAACCAGTAGCCACGATTACAGGTGGTGGTGCAATGTGTGACGTCATGGGAGAGAATAGCTTTTAGGAGATAATCTCCGGGACTAAGCGGGCGCGTGCGAATGGCTATGAATGAGGAAGTTAATCCTTCAATCGATATGTATTGATCAATTCTCTCGATCAACTATACGTGGGCCCTATATATTACGTCTATCATAAGATGTGTTGCAATCTACCGAACTTTGCTTATACTTAGCTGTGCGTCTAAAACAAGAGAATACTATAATGAAACACACAATCTGATGAGACGGGCGTGTTATTAAAATGAGTTGGGGTGTTTATTTAATTATTTGTGTTTATCGGAGTATATTATCTCGTGAACATCTCAGAATACAGGACTAAGTTTACTTTCCGTACATCGGAGTACCAGGCAATACAAGATGAATGCAATGCAGATCATAAAGGAGGGTGCGTGGGGGTTTTTGTTCGATACATGTGCCAACATGACGTTAGTTTTGGTTAAATTTACTGTAAATATCGAGTATCTTACTCAGTCGATGGGCAATTGGCGGTGTATGTAAGTCAGACTGTTTTACGCAATGGAACGACTGTTCCAAAATTATCCTTTAAAGTCCATGGAGTGTTAACTATTCTCCCAAAACAGATTGAAGAAGCTAAGTTATCATTATCTTGTCCAACAAATTGTAAGTTCTTACATATCCAAGCTACATGTATGTATACACACACAAAGTAGGCGTACATACAGTTACATCCAATGAACACAACTTGTTTGTCCTCAAAACATCGTTGTAGCCTGCACACATACCAAGGAAGCAGGTTCAGTACCCTAGGTTTAATGAACTATCGATCGATGCCTCCCCTTCCTGCGAGAGTTGTGACTAAAGAGTATCACTCAGATAACTTATTTGCAAGTTTTTGTAGGCCCCCTAGACATCCATGCACAACACACGTTTTATAGACTAAAAAAACATCCCTCCTATAACTCTGTGTTTTTACATATCAAGGGAACGTTCAATTCGATTCTTTTGAATCGAATATTTCGGCAGAGTGAAATCTTTGAGGTTTCATTCCCAGTTTGTTAAGATAGAAAAAACACTCACATCAATATCGTACTACCATTCATTGCATTAAACTGCTTTATTACGACAGATCGATGGGAAAACAAGTACATCCCTTCGTTTAGTGTACAAACAAATCTAACCCGTACATTTACCAGTTTAGGCCACAAGTTTATCACAAAAAGTATTAATTAACTACTTGGTCCATCAAGACTCTTTTAGTTGTGCATCATTACGATTAACATGAGAAATAAACTCCCAAAAATCAGACGACATGCATGACGATCACACGTTTCTTGCACTTTATGTTTTTTGACGGTATCATAGTAAGTTCATTGATCTAAGCCTCTTTCTCAATACTTCTTAACCAAGTTGCAATAATAATGCTTGTTTTCGAAGTAAAAATACATTCGAGCATTAAACAATGATTTATACACGCACACAAACGACTGAGTTGTCACAAACCTTTACCCGCAACAAGGGAACCGTAAACAAATTAACCATTGCGTCACTCATCAAGAGTCCCCTTTTGTCCTTTTAACAAGTCATATACTATTTTGTACACAAACAAGACAAGAGTTGCCAATGTTTGATGGAACCGGCTGTTAAAATTAATACGAAAACACCTTGTTTTCACTAAATGCAGTAGGCCCCCCTACTTTCTTAGACAAAATTGACTTCGCCTTCATTACGAATGAAAGACACTGTTTGTTGTTTTTTGCTAACACCAGATACATCACTAAGTTGTGTCCGGTTTAACTCAGTTGAAACTTAATCATCATCATTCACATGAGTGCTTATTAATTGTTGTAAAAAAAAAAGAGTTCGGTTCCAGCGGTTTTTTTTTGTATGTGATTGTTTTATAACTTTGTTTAAATTTATATCAGTAGTTAGCTTGACGTGCTTCTGACGTTTAGTTAAGGAATAATAAACGCTACACATTAAACGAAACGTAAGTATAACAACAACGAACATGTACAAAGACTGCAACATAAAACAAATCAATAAACAAAAATGTGATTTAAAATTATGAATTTTCAAAAGGCATGTACACAATTTTACAGACAAAAATATTAAAGTGTAGGTTTATCGAGAAACTAAAAAAGAAACAAATGAAACAAAATCAGTAATACAACGAAAGACTATACTATAGTCAACGACATGATGAGGAATATTCAACTAAACATCACATTATTATGGTACAACGTGTAGGTTCAGTATACAAATCATCGATGCAGCCCAAAAACAGTTGGTTCAAAGCGCAGACACTTGCAAACCTCTCACAACTAAATACTAAAAGCTAAAAGCTGAAAACTGAAAACTGAAAACAAAAAAGCTAAAGCAAAAATACTAAACTCAAAGCTTAAAAACTATCAAACTAACAAAGAAATTTAAGCTACAAATTCAAACTGATGCAAACAAACCTGGAAAAATACTGAACTCAAAACTTAAAAACTATAAAACTAAACAACTAAAAACTAACTACAAACTACAAACTGTACACTATCATCAATAAACTAACATAAAAAACCGCAAAGCTGCAAACTACAGAAGAAAAAAACTAATGAAAAAAAAACGGAAAAAAAAAAAAACACTCAAGTCTTAAAAACTATAGCACTTAAAGCTGTAAAAACAAACTTCAAACAACAAAAAATACGTAAAGTAAAACTAAATTCAAAATTTTGAAACTGCAATCCACAAGCTGCAAACTATAAACCAAAAGAAAAAAACCCCAAAACAAAAAAACATAAAAAGTCTAAAAACTTAAGCCTACAAACTATTCCAGAAAAACAAAACATTACCAAAAACTGCAAACTACAAAAAAAAAAAAAAAAAAAAAAAAACTAAAGGGAAAACGAAAACTAAACTCAAATCTTAAAACAACCTGACAAAACTTGAAAGACAAACTACAAACTAAAAAACTAAAAGAAAAACATAATGAACTCGAAACTAAAAAAAAAAACCAAAAAAAACAAGCAATTTAACCAGCTAAAAGCTTAAAGACTTCAAACTGCAACCTACAACTATCGTAAAACTTTGTTTAAAAGTTTACTATTACAAATTTCAAGCTACAAAATAAAACTTAAAGGATAAACGAATACTAGACCTAACTCGAAACTTGAAAACTTAATAAACCATTAATAATAACATATATGCAAGTAATTGTTATCGTAATACATTAATAATAATAATAAAAAACTTAAAGAAAACAGTACTAAATTCCAAACCTGCAAACTTCAAAGCCCACTTAAAAAACAAAACAAACAAACTAATACTGCATAATATTTTAGAACATAAGATGACACTTACTAAACTGTAACTAAGCTCTAACTAAACTCTAACTGAGCAAAATGTACAACACTGTAAAGACCACAAACATCCAGATCACAAACTACACACGATAAAACAATTACACCCTCACACACCGTACATACTTACGAAAAAGTGTGTTTACCGTCTATACCATCTTTTCAGTTAAACAAAAACCCAGTTTTGTTTAAGCATGTACGTTTTCCTCTTCTTTTGTTTTCTTTGGATACTATGTTTGGTAAAACAAAATCAACACATGTTCAATGTTTTCTATGATTTGCATCGGTTCAAATTCTTAATTTGTTTTTTCATCGACTTTGTTAAATCATTAAATGGTCCACTTTTCTTACAGCTCGTCCGGAGTTTTTGAACATATTATTTTCGGACGATTTGCCCAGCATATAAAGACATAATGATATCAAACCATTATGTACAAAATAAATGAATTCACAGTATTAATAAGAAGTAACTGTAACTATGTAAACTTTCGAGTACAACCAGAATAGAGCCGATGTGGTCTTGATGTTCTGAACAGTAAATTGTGCTCGTCTTCATCGCCCAATTTTCGCCCAAAGATAACGAGTGTTAGTATTATTTTGAATGAGAAGCAAGTCCACGAGTGAAAAATCTGAGTGATCAGGTCACGAAGTGTCGATCATGCAGTGATGGACAAGTGGTATTGTAGTGGTATTGTAGTGTTCAAGATACAACGATCATCTTGAAAGAGCCACGCAGTGATGATTAGTCTTCCTCATGGTAGTGTGAATGAGGCAAACTGTTATTGTTTGACTCATTTGGGAGGTGCGCACTCATTTGGGAGGTGCGGGAGTGATTGCAAATCACGGAGCGCCGAAAGAATGTCCACGCAGCATAAACGAGACATTGACGACTCGTTTGTATTTTCACGAGGTGAAAATGATCGAGCCAGTCGATTCCACAACGTCTGACAAAACGTCGAGGAAGGGGGGGGGGGGGTTAGTTGAGTTCTATTCGATGCCGTGGTCTTTATTTTCCACGTACTCTCAGTGTAGGTATGATCCGTATGCGATCTTTAGAGGACAAGACGAGACTTGTTAACAGTGACCTGCGACGTCAAGGACAAGTCAGGACGAGATATGTTACGTAAACGTCAGTCACATGCGTGACGTTAGGGCAGGTCCGGACGGGTAGTTACGTAAAGTGTGAAGGAGAGTTATGTAAGAGTTAGAATAGTTCCTGATCGGTTGGTTAAACATAGATGGCTGAAAAGGACTTATAAAAAGTGATCGTTTTCAATCTCTAACACTCATTCCGCAATTTTTTTTAAGACTACGACGCTAAGACAGAATGAAACCTCTGCTAAACGGTATCTGTCGCATTTAACCATGGCTGAAGTAGTCATACCTAGACTGTGACGGTGTGTTGACGGGAACACCTAACTCCCCGACGTCTGTGTTCAGGCCATTTGACTGTGTGAAAACACTTACACACGAGCAAGTCAAAGCAGGATGGCGTGAATCTTTCAGCGCAAAGGAGGGAAGGTCTTACTTTTACAACGTCATTACCAGAGAGAGTGTGTGGATCATTCCTACAATCACCAAGCCTGTCCAGCGCGAGCAGAGAAGAATGGTCGATTCAACTCCGTCTGATATCCTTGCTGCAGCTGTGGACGAGTTGGTTGCCTCTCCGATCGAGAGCTATGGCACGAAGAAGGACTCCCCATCATTCAGAATGGTGATCAAAATAATCCTGACTAAAATCGTCGCCAACGAGATACTCCTTTTCACGTACTACGAGCAAACCCAACGTGCATGTGAAGGATGCGAGGAGAACTGGGCGAGTCAAGCTGAACATGAATGTTTATTTTTTGGAGTGCCTCCGGAGTGCCGACTCTACGATTATGTAGATGAACATTACGAAAAAGTGAAGGATTCTGTTCAAGTAGATACTGTTTTAGACATTCTTTGTGTTATGATCTCTTTCCTAAGAATAACTGAATCGAGTGAGGAGGATCCAAACTCAATGATTCAAGACATCCTTAACGGATGGAAAGAGGATCCAGAGGACGTTGCTCGTCTATTTCATTCAGCGGTTTTTGATGACTTATCCAAACTGATTGACTCCACGATCAAACAACTGAATGAATACAATCGCAGTTTGTGTTAGAAGTAATATTACATAACTGTTCCTCCTTATACTATTTCATTATACTTACGTGCATGGTTTTAAATAAAGGTAAAGAAATAAAAAATATGTATTGATTTGTTATCCAATGATTCTGTGTTTATTATCCGTTTGTTGTTTAAATTTAACTTCAAATATAATTATTTAAGTGAATAAAGAGACATAAATAAAAAGACGAAGCGGGTGCCTAAAGTAGGGGGCTCTTTATCACGGCACCGTGGGGGAAAAGGTCCCGCCTAACCATGGTACCAAGTCAACGTTACGTCTACGAACGTGACAATTTCTCGTCATAGTCTTGATAAGGACTTCCCAACAATCAAAATGGAAACAATATCACACCAACGAGCGGAAATACCAATTAAATAGTGTGGAATTGACTAGGCAAGAACCTTTTGAAGTAGAGAACCTTGCTTATCGTGTCCCAGCGTTTGTGTTGACCAGTATTCGCTTTTTCAGTAACGATGGCGCAGGGGCAACATAATTAATCTTTATTTTAATTCAAATTTGTCCATTCTTTCAAAAACCTCCCAAAATGTCATGTTTCTGACGATTGTTTTCCCCTCAGGCACAGCAATGTGTGGGGTCACATTGATTTTCAAACTGTCATATTGAGAATTGGTAGTAGGGTTGTTGCACTTGGCTAAAAAAAGATCCCGCCCATCTGTCAGATGATCCTTGGCATCGAATGTATTGTATGGAGTAATTTAACTCTGAACAGTAAAGTAACTATGCGGAGTGCGGACGAGATCTTTAGGTGTAGGGTCAGTGTACAGTGTGTCTAAAAGACTTTCAAACACAAAAATGTGTAAAGTTTCCAAGAATGTCTGACGGATCATGAATATCCAAATTATCTTTGAATTTCACCGTCTAGTTAGTTCCTTTCATGTTGAATTTCTGCACTTTAACTTCATTCACCTTCGTGACGTAATATATATAAGTTTCTGACATCACCGCCAAATATATTTTGGTTCTTAGGGTGTATTTGGTGTCAGGTTGAAGTCATGTGGCCAATTTGAGGCACATGCTGACTTTGCATATGTCTGCAAAAGCTTAATGTCGATTTGAGCTAACATTTTTACCGCATTCACCACTGTTGTGGTTTGATAACAACATGGCGGGCTAGATGGCGGTTACGATTTTTACACCTCGAAAATAATTCATGACATTCGTCACAGGAAATAATCTTAAAATTACTTGTAAATAACAAAAGTACCGCACAATAACTTCCAAGTTCAAAATCATTAGCTAAGAAAATTAAACACATACAAACTCTGGATGTATACAACAGTAATCTGTTGTTTAGATATGAAAAAAGACACCGAAAGCAGAGATGTGACGCAATAATTACCACAATATGCTAGGTTTTGTTGTATTACGTCATTTATACTAACAAAGTTGATAACATTTGAAACACATCGCACGTACTTTTGTTTACTATTATTTGTTTGGTTTGATCGAAAAACTCATTTTAAACAAAGTTGACAACATTTTAAACACATCACACGTAATTTATTTAGTTGAATATTTGTTTGTTTTGATCGAAAAACTCATTTTATTCATATATTTTTATATTTATTTAGTTGATTATTGATTTATTCATACACAATTTATTGATTTATTGATTGATTGATTAGTATCGTTATTTATTTGTTTATTTGTTTCCATATTTATGTATTTTTACATCTTTAAAAAGTGACTTTTGGAATTTTAAAACCCAAGCTTGTCTACTATTATAACTTAATTGTAAAGTATGTGTAAGTTGCAAACGTGAAAGTTTACTTGTGGAAGTATGTTATGATTTGTAATTGTTTTTGTTGTTGTTGTTTTGTTTTGTGTTTTAAGCGTGAAGTTTTTTGTTTTTAGAATTTTATTTAAAAACAATTACTTTTTAGTTTTAAAGCGTTCATTTTTTTATATATATTTTTTTGTATTATTTTTTTTTTTTTAATATATATATATATATGTTTTTTTTTTTATTATTATTATTATTTTTTTTATATAAAGCTTTTCGTTTTCAAGTTTTTTACTTCTAGGTTAATTTGATTTAGATTTTTTTCTTCTTCTAGTTGTATTGTTGTAATTAAATTAGTTTCAATTACGATTCAATTAGTTTGTGTAATGTATTAATAAAGGACTTGCTTAAGTCTATTTTGTTGTTGTGGGTGACGTCACGGAGCCCGCCCTGGGGCCGCCATATTTGGATCGAGCATGACATGACATGCATGGTACAGCAGTTCACAGCTCAGAAAAAAAGCAGGATTGACGTCCATTAAGTTTCCTTTATGGCGTGCTTACCTTACTAGTACTTATAATATTACCAATAGTGGCTTCTTATAATAGCGCACAAATCTGTCACCCAGTGACGCTCAAAACGTCAAGTTTTTTAATTAATATTTCATATTAAGCTCGTTTTCTTTGTTTGTTCTTGTTTATCGTTCACATAATGTTTAAAAAATAGGTTGTCAGTCGTTTATTTTATGTTTAAATTTGTTTTTTACTTTTTGTTTAATGACTATTTTTGTGAGAGGTTTCCAAGTGTCTGCACTTGTGATTGCAACGATGTAGGCCCATAAATATACAGAAACTATGGCGCGGGACAATAAATGTGATTCTTCATTTCGTCATTGATAAGTATTGATTTGCTGTGTTTGTGCATTTTCCCCCCGTTTTCTCTCTAGTTTCTCGTTTTATTTTAATATGTTTGTAAAAACAAAAAAGTTAGTGACCAGACGTTTCGACCTTAGCTCGAAGGCCTAATGAAAATACAACACGCACACGTAATCAGGTATAGGACAGAAGCAGTCACGTGGAAAGATATGAAAGCACACAGAAAAAGCAAAGGATAAACAAAGAAGGTTGTGACAAGGCTTAGAGTGAAGGGGCTGGTTTCACCACAGGAGGATGGGAGCACAAAAGACAAACTCAAAATTGATGAGAAGATGGAGAACAAACAAGTAATTATTTGGTGAATGAGGCAGAATAAAGGGCGGTATATCTGCGGGGAAAAGGACTCAAGGACAAGACATAGTCATTTCCTTATTGGATATTGAGGCCATGGGGGTTAAAATGGACTGAAGGCGCTTTATCCACAGTTTCTCCCTACTCGGACGAACAATCTCTCTTTATTGTTTGTAAATTGTTCTTGATATGTGTTTTGATATTCGTTATTTGTTCCAGTCATTTGGTTTGTTTTATTACCCAGACTTGTTATCTCAATACGAAGGCGAAGTCAATTTTGTCTGAGAAAGTAGTGGGGCCTACTGCATTTAGTGAAAACAAGGTGTTTTCGTATTAATTTTAACAGCCGGTTCCATCAAACATTGGCAACTCTTGTCTTGTTTGTGTACAAAATAGTATATGTCTTGTTAAAAGGACAAACGGG
The DNA here is from genome assembly GCF_902459465.1 of Asterias rubens. Taxonomy (NCBI): domain Eukaryota; kingdom Metazoa; phylum Echinodermata; class Asteroidea; order Forcipulatida; family Asteriidae; genus Asterias; species Asterias rubens. The sequence goes on along the minus strand of NC_047064.1, from coordinate 14,528,261 downwards.
GACTCTTGATGAGTGACGCAATGGTTAATTTGTTTTACGGTTCCCTTGTTGCGGGTAAAGGTTTGTGACAACTCGGTCGTTTGTGTGCGTGTATAAATCATTGTTTAATGCTCGAATGTATTTTTACTTCGAAAACAAGCATTATTAGTGCAACTTGTTTACGCTGGAATTAAAAATTCGTATACATTATAAAACATATTACTTCGTTGACACGCCAATATCATCTTTTCAATCGTGGCTTCTTCATAGTTACGTTGATACCAATGTAATAAAGCACCAAAACACATAGACCAAGGATTATACATATGGTTTATTTTATGTTTATATATGTCAGCATTTGAAGAACCAAGTGCTAAAACAAGTTTTTCCCATGACTTTTCAAAGATTTCTGGGTCGTCGAATTCTTCAAACAGCTTCGAGGTTAACTGTTCCAACTGTTTTTCATTTAGTCGTGTAGATAAATGAACTAGTCGCGGATAAGTAACGTCCTCCGTTTGGTTTTGTTGACGCAGATAACGCAACCCATCACACAGTGGCTCAACCCTTGAAAATGCATCCGAACGATGTTTTTCTGCAGACATGATGACCGCTCAACTGACCAAAGTTATAATGTTTTGATCATTTAATTATCATAATATTTATAAACCATTGGGATATTTATTATGTACACTTATATTTTCTGTATATCTCTCAAAACTGCAACGTCATTTTCACACGCCCTCTTTGTCGGAGGATTTACTTCCTTTAACCATTCAGTAATACTGCAACGTCATTCCCACATGCGACCTTTGTTAGGGAATTATCCCCACCACCACTGACCAGTCATACTGCAACGTTATTCCCACACGCGACTCTTTGTTAGGGGATTATCCCCAACCACCACTGACCAGCCATACTGCAACGTCATCTTCAACGGATCAATAGGATTTATTTCCTTCAACCATTCAGTAAAACTGCAACGTCATTCCCACACGCGACTCCTTGGTCGGGGATTCCCCTGTCAACTGCTATACCAATACATACATACACACTATTGCACCACAACGAGACATTTTAACTGTTTTTAACCCATTTCGGGCACAGTTTAACCTCTCTGAAGGAAGGTCAACTTAAAGTGTTCCATATTTCTACCCTATTTTGGGTACAGTTTAACCTCTCACTGTTCTCTAGGGCAAAGGGCAAAGTGTTCCATATTTCTACCCATTTTGGGCACAGTTTGACCTCTCCTTGTCCTCTAGGGCAAAGGGCAAAGTGTTCCATATTTCTACCCTATTTTGGGAACAGTTTGACCTCTCCTTGTCTTCTAGGGCAAAGGTCAAAGTGTTCCAGAGAGACTATATTAACTACTAACAACGTTCCCTCGATTGTATCCCTTTGAATCGGAAAGAATAGGTTTGGAAGCTTTTAAAGGTTTAAAGTTCGACCCAGTCGTATCCGTAAACAACACTGAAGGAAATCAATGATTTGTAAAACCATTTATTTTCGAAAGTTGACTGTAAAGCATGACTGTCATTTCAAAAAGGTCTCAGGCTTGAGTTCAATTTCGATGCATATTATTTGTGTGGATCTGTGAACCCCGTCAATTGTGATTGGTTTGGAATTTGCTACCCAAGGGTAAAAATCGAGGTACAAAAAAAACATTAGAAGCCACGAAGAAGTTGGAAAATGTCTTCATGGATGCGTGGGTGGTCTCCTCTTCCAGTTGCAAGGCCGGGTTTGCCACGAAGGATGCAACACACTGACATATACTCAAAGAAACATTTTCACCCAGCTTAAGTTCATATTTCATATATATTTTCGGTAAATCAGCCGTTCCGAAATGTGAAAAAAAACACCGAAAATGTATTTTCATTTGTTCTCGGTTGACCTATAAGTAAACTCCTTGATGCGACTAGAAGCGTGATTTCCATTTTCCGTTTATCGACCCATCGGTCTTTTTGGATTGAACCCCTCCCACATTCAATCCCCCAACTCCCTCGAATCCCCATTTCTATCTCGGGCCCTCCCCCTTCCCGACTTCCCCCCCTCCCCTTCTATGTGTCCCACTTCCTCCCCTCTCAGTTTCCCGTTCCTTTTCAGACCCTTCTAGACCCCTCCCCTTCTTTCCCCCCTTCTCGACCACTCCCCAGGGTCCCCCTCCCTTCTCGCCCCTCCTCGTCGCCCCCCCCCCCATTCCGTAGGTCCCCTTCCCTTCACGCCATTCACGCCCCTCCTTAACCGCCCCTCCTTTGCTCCTCCTCGACTAGGTCCCCGTCCCTTCTCGCCCCTCCTCGGCCCCTCCCTTTCTATGTCCCAGTCCCTTTCTCAACCCCTCCCCTTTCTAAACCCCTCCTCCACCCCAGCCCCCTTTCTAGTTCCCCGTCCCTTCTCGGACCTTCCCCTTTCTTTGGCACTTCCCTTTAGCGACTTTTCCCCTCTAAGTCTCCGTTGCTTCTCAGCCCCTCCCCTTTTCGACCCCTCCTTGGCCCCTCCCCTTCTAGGTCCCCTTCCCTTCTCAGCCCCTCCCCTTTTCGACCCCTCCTTGGCCCCTCCCCGTCTAGGACCCCACCCCTTCTCAGCCCCTCCCCTTTTCGAGCCCTTCTTGGCCCCTCCCCGTCTAGGTCCCCACCCCTTCTCAGCCCCTCCCCTTTTCGACCCCTCCTTGGCCCCTCCCCTTTTTGGCCCCGTCACTTCTCACCCCCTCCTTTTCTCAACCCCTTCCCTTTCTCGACCACTCCCTGCTATCGCTTAAACACTACAATATATTAAGAAATGTTCATGTATGCTAAGTTTTTATGCTAAATATTTTATTCTAATAATTTATTTTGTAGAATGTGGTTCACAACATTTACTGAAAACGAAAATGATGATTTTAGGCAAAATAATAGATTGTGTAAGTCTGGCGCGTTTTTTATTTCTGAGACTTTGTTAATATTATCATTGATAGTTAGTAAATTGAAACTAAATAAACGAGGATGCTTTCTACTTTTAAAGACCCCATTTGCGAATCATGCCTATTTGTGCCGCATTGATTTAAACATTAATGGCAGTTGATCGGCAAAATTCATAATAAAGTTTTCTTCGTTGCTTTTTGTTAAATTAAGACTCATATTAATTTCAGATGAATTTTACTTTCTCAACAATATAAAACCATAAACTATGTTAAACTAAAGTGTTTGTAGAAGCAGAAATGCGTACACGTATAGTGCAAAAATATGGCGGGTACAGACTTGGTCCCGGATATTTGAATAATCGCGAGACTTTCACAGAATAACAACTTCTTTGTCCATTTTTGAATTATTGCTTGGCTGATACAAAATCTAAACATTTCAGATATCTAGTTGTTGTTCACTAACAATTTAAACGTCGTGGTTGTTTTTCAAATCTCACTATTGTCAAATATTTGTAAATGCCTGTGTTCCTATCTCTTGTTTCCTTTCTTGCGAATGAGCAAAATTTTTGTTTTGAAAAAGTTCTATCTGACTCCTTCCGCAGTTTATTTTGTTCCAATCCAAACTTAGTGGATAAACCCTGGAACAAATGAGGTTCGAATCAAAGTTTGGGGTAACATTTTAAAATTCAAGAAATAGTGTTCTTATGTAAAAGAGTCAATCGGTGTCACTCTTTTAGAGTGAAGTTGGAACGAGCTTCACTTTAAGTCGAGTCGAAAGTACCCATCTTTCACTCTCAAAAGAGTTGTCCGCCATTCGCTTTTTGCAAGAGTGGTATTGTGGACAGAACGAGTGGGTTTCACTTTTTTACATTGAGAAAGTGGTATACACAGGCACTTATAAATAACAACAAATTGAATATTAAGTTGGTTCTGCAAAATGATGATGGAACACTGCTAAGTTTAGCTGATGATCCGGTCGTCCTCTTTAGGGAAACAGTCGTCCGATTAAGATCATAAGGGTTCGGAGACAATTATTTCTATAATGTTAATGTTGATTATTCAGTTTTGTGTATTAAAAGTAACTACTTTGAAGAGAGTTCCGATCACTGATGGCCCTCACTTCGGGGAAAGTGGACATGCAACAAGAACTCAATCTGAACAAAGTTATTTTGGGCGTGAAGGTCGAGGTCTCTCACAGATGAATGGCTGTTTTTGATACTGGCATCTGTCGTCATTCCAGAAACCAGATTTTGTTGTGACTTCAACGCAGTCTGAATCTCCTGTGTTATCTGGCTGGTTTGGGTACCAGTTGTTGTACGTCATGGGTCGGTTGATACCAATCCATTTGTAATCACCCTCCTTCGTGACATCCTGCAGACCTATCCAGTAGTGCGGGTACGATCCTCCACTTTTCTCGTTGAAGAAATGGTGCACGAACTTAGCCTCCCCTTCTGTACCGAGAGACACGAGGTTTGCCATGTGGTCCAGGCCGTTGCAGTGGTTCTGGGCGTCGTGCCAGGTCATGGACTTCCCGATGTAGCGGTAGCAACGGTTACCTCGGAGGGTCCAGAACATCGGGCAGCAGGGTTGGACGACGGCACCCGCTTCGATTGCTGGCGACAGACCCATGGCCAAGTAGGTGATAAAAACCATTTGCAGGATGCCGTTCATGGTGGATGAGCCCTCTCTTTTCACAACTTGATTCGGGGAAGTATAACTTGTAGAGTGGATGAATTCTTGACCGAAGCAAGATCGCAAGTTAAAACATATCTCGTTTCAGTAGATATGGCTCCCCAGGAGTATTGTCATATTGTAATATAGTGTGTGAAACCAGACAGCCCCACTAGAGTCAAAATCAAATCAGTGACGTATTATACTAACAGTCTCTTTTCATGACAAAACTTAAATAAATAAACCATCTTCTTATCTGAAGTTGCGTGTTTAAAAAGTAACCAGACCTAACAAACGATTTGGATCGAGTGCCCATCGCACTTGACTGTTACCACCTTTCAAACTACGCGGGCTTATACAAATCTATGCGCCCACGTAAATTAATACAATTGTGTTAGCTATACTCCCCAAAAGGTACAAAAATTACATCAATTTGATGTTTGCAAACATAACAACAAACACGCCTTAAAAGTGTGAAGTGTTTGCAAAAGAAAGGCTGGGTTTAGAAGAATGTGTAGTGCCCATCAGCTCACCTAGAAATGGTCGTCTCTTCAGTTACATTTGAGTACCTTTAAATGTCAAGAATAAGTCAATATAAGGAGTGCCGGCTATGTATGTGATCACCTGGCACACCTTTATATACAGCCAGCGCAAATCAACAAAGTTAATCAAGACCAAAAATCCTTCATCAGTCTGAGAATTTCAGCCGATAAAGAACTTACTCTGATCTTAACTGCTCATTGATCGCGGTGTCTGCTCTTTTTCAATATGAAAGCCACGCCAATTATTGCAGCTGTTCTGCTGTGCTTCGTCGGGATCAGCCAGTCCTGCTGCCCACCATTCTGGTCTCAATTCAAGGGCCAAAGATGTTATCGCTACGTCGGTATCCCGTCCACATGGTTCGAAGCCCGGGAGTACTGCTACCATCTCAGCCCGGGTAAGTCTCACCTCTTGACGCTGAACTCAGACAGCGAGGCCAATCACATCCACAAAATCTTCGAGGAAAACGGAGCTGAGAAGCACAACTCGTACTGGATTGGTCTGCATGACTTCAATAAGAACCAAAAAGTTTTCGAGTGGGACGACGGCAGTGTAACTCCGTACACTTTCTGGAACACCCGCGAACCCAACAACAACGGATTGGAGGATTGCGTCGAGGTATATAAGCTCAACCGACGCTGGAACGACCACCCCTGTACATCCCTCAAACGTCCATTCTTCTGCGAGATGGAAAAATAATCAGTGAGGACAACCTTCAAGGCTGTACATCCCTTTGTATCTGATGAACATGTGATTTACACTAATACTGGTTCGTCATAACAATGATGGACTTCGGCTTTACAGACATAATGAACTTTTAAACGACAGTTTCCATGATGCAGTCTTTTTCTCATCAAGAACGATTGGGTGTTATACCAGAGTCAAACGTGGTACCGGACATTGAGAACACAATTCACATTTTTCAATCTTAAGATTAAACCTTTTTTTATTTTCCACACCAATCAGAGCTAATCATTGGAAGTTTGATTCAATAACTGTTGAACAAGGAACACGTAATATCCAAAGAAGAAAAACAACTGCAACATTTTTAATCGAAAATAATTTTAACTGGTTAGATGAATTTTTGAAAATGTTATGTAGCACTACTGTAATAGAGAGAAATCCAACTGCATTTTACAAGTCTTTCGTACGACCCTAGAAACCATAGGTTTGGGATAAATCAACTAATTATTATTAGCTATAATAAATAGCTACAACTAGAAAATTATTAAGTACGTCAGAACTTTAAAAGAGTATAATCCAATGACGTATTGCGCAAGTTCCGCATGCATTAATGCTTCGCATGTACACGTTTCCTATGTACACATAATCCCAGAATAATTGATGTGCAACCATGCCAAATAATTAGCACATTTTACGCAATTAATAGAGAAACTATTTTTGGGGGGCTTTATTAAAATAATTTTAAAACATCATGACTTGGTTTGATTTATAATTCTTAGTGTTGTTATTATCAATTTTTCTTCTCTTTTATCTACAATGCATATTGAAATAGGGCCCTATAATAAGCATAGCAGCTGAGCGTCACTCATTGAAGATAGTCGAGTCGGCCCCGTTACAATAAGCCATTTTAAGGTATGGGATGGACACAGCCGTCGATTTCACAAAACTCTTCCTAATTTAAGACTAATCTTAGGACTTAGGACGAGTCCAAACCCTGCACTGTAGCATGCAGACCTTAAGATTAATCCTAAGTTAGGACGAGTTACTCGTCCTAAATTAGCTAAGACGAGGCCTAACTCTTTGAGAAATCGACGGCAGGACACTATAGACCTTTTAATGCTGCCTCCATCTTGGTCGTGTTCCTCGTATCAATTAACAACAATGAATGTTAATAATTATTTTGGAATTAGGACCCAGCCTCGGTTTGGTTACATTGATATAAATGAGATAAATTCAAGATGGCTGCACCGTGATAAAGGTCTATTAGGTTTGGGTAAATTTGTTCGTAGACACCCAAACCAAACAGTGCACTCATGGTGTCAACAATACCTCAAAAAGGTTAAACAGCCAATTAAATGATGATCTCAAATATATAGATATTACAGTTTTCTAATAGCTGGAGTCCATAGGAAACATACAAAAATATAACGAGTCTCTTACCTCACGTTAATACATGGTAAAAATGTTTTTTCTACAGAACGCTTCTTGCCAAATTTCTAACAAACCCGCGTGACAAAAGAATCGTGACGTCAGTGGCGGCTATTTGGTGTGGAAAATAGCGCCCTCAGTTTGCCAAAGCTAGAGAACTGTGGGTGCGTTCGTTTAGCTCCCCTGGGTCTACCCCGGTGTGTGGCGGGTTTTTTTCAAGGACGAACGTGGGTAATTATCTGCACACGTTCGTCCTGTAAAAAAACTTCCACACACCGGGGTCGACCCAGGGAAGCTAAACGAACGCACCCTGTGTTCACACCCAATTTGGGGAATATCGTCACTGGCGTCAAGAGGTCATTATAATAGATAAGCCGTTTTTTACTCTCGGCTGAAAAAGCCGCGCGGCCGGGTGCATTTTTGACTCGAGTTATTCGTTACTAAATGCAAATTTTGAGAGTAAAATGGTTATTAACCGGTATCTACGATGTCTATTTGGCCATAAAAAGGTAATAGTTGAAATATTGAGATCATCCTTTATTGGCTCTTTAATGTCAAACCCTGGCTTTCACGACCATCTGTAATACACTGGGGCTACAATCCCGGCATGACGTAATGCTACCGTATTTGGTCATTCGGAAAACTGAACACGGTGGAAAGTTGAAACCGCCACATCTGTCAAAATGCTTGTGCCACCCATTCCCAAAATAATCTAAACCATGTCCACTTTCCCCTGACAAGAAACATCCCCGCCCGTCCCGCGTCCCCCCGCTCAATGTTGACTGTAACGCAGAAGACTGGCAATGAGAGCCAACATTGAAAGGGGGCACGGGGCCCAAAGAGGTCATAACGGCCGGGAATGTAGCTGCATGGGTCTGGTTTAAACGGTTGGTTGACTCAAAAGATATAGTTTGCTGAACAATTTCTATTTGTTCTCCTTTGTTATAGGGTGCGGGACAAACCTCCCAACGGGGTTTTGTTTGTAAAATATCTGCAAAGCATATTTTTGAGCATTGATGATTGGGAATTGTTATTTCTTATACAAAATGGGAGTGATTCAATCAGATGAAAAATTCAGTGCAATTTGGTTCAAGTTGTGCCACCCACGCACCCTGAGTTTTCTTTTGAGCGGCTGGAGAGAAAGGGTTTTCCCGAGCAATGCGCCCATTCCCACGCACCAATGGCTTGAAACGAACAACTAAGTAAAAGTATTTTGACCCAAAACACAAAAACAACCTGGTTTTCTCGACCATGTTGCACAAAAGGAGTCAGCGATGTTTGAGTCTGGTTTTAACAGACTTACAATGTAGTTTGATGAATGCAATATAAAACCCTTTTTCTTTCCTTTAGTGGGGGTGGTGACAGACCTCCGTTTTAAATCCTGCCATGGAACACTTTGAGCCTTGTTGGTGGGCCATTAAACTAATCAGGTGAAAAGTTCACAGCATACTTCGTTTTTGAAAGGGCAAGGGCGACAAGGTATTTTCTTGTTGGTAAAAGGCACCTTACGAGGAAGTTGTAGGTTTCTACATGGAGCATTTCAAGGGCACCAAGCGGGGTGCACGGAGGCAATTGCCTTCGTTGCCTCCATGATGTATCAGGCCTGGTGCAGCATTGTGGGTCAAAGTTTGCACCATGATTGTTCTTTTGGGCGGATGGAGAGATATGAGCTTAAAAGTCATCAACGAGCAACAAGAAGTATTACCAGCAATATTATACCTTGTGTTGTGTAACGCATGTAAAAGAACCCGGTGCACTTATCGCAAAGAGAAGGGGTTCGCCCCGGTGTTCCTGGTTGTGGCTGCTAAATGCGCCGTAGCACCTTGTAAACCCTTTTAAGGTGCTAAATAATTGGGTCTCAAAATCCATCACTGGCAATAACCTATCTTTCTGAAAGTTTGTATAATTTATATACTCAGCGCCTTGAGTACCCTGTTTGTGCATACGTGCGCTATAGATAAGACCTCGATATTATTATTATTATAAGATGCTTGCTTGCGAGCAAAGGGTCTGGCCGTTCATGGCTAATTAATATAACCGCAGTCCGGGTGGCCCCCATTTTTCTCCCCCTTTGCCGCTCCCTTTTCGACCCCTTCCCCTCAGACTGTCCTCAACACAATATTTCATAGAGCTGCTCGGCACAAGAGGTAAGCACAAATAAATGCTAAGCAGATCAGAACAAGTTTAACAGCCAAATAACCATGTCATTATGCATCATGTTTGGCTGCCGAAAAAAATATTGCTTAGCAAAATTGTTTGCGTAAAGCAGCTCAATGGTTACTCTAATTTGGTGGAAAGTTAATACACCATTCGTTGGTTTTTGGCTGCTAAATTTTTCCCCAAAGCTTAGGCTATATCGCAATGAAATTTTACGCACAACAAATCACCCATTCCATCGTTTCAAATGCACTACTTTCGGCCTGCATTGACATTCAGGTTCCAATTTCATAAAGTCTGAAGCACAAAAACTTGCTAAGCAGCAATAGCAGAAACAGATTGACATTAAGGTTGCATTTTTTTGTGGCTGGTGCCCGACTAAATTTCTGCTAAGCAAAGAAATTTGTAAAGCTGTATTTTCTGCTTGGGCCATGCGATTATACAATCATTTTTAGAAAGTCCAACTTTCGTCCACGTTCGTCCTGTAAAAAAAAACAATCGCCACACACCGGGTCGACCCAGGGAAGCTAAACGAACGCACCCAAAGTCACCATTAGCCTGAACGTCTGACGTCATTCTTCGAGGCTCGTTGCGGATAAAGACAGGGGCTCAGTCTATGTCACCATGAAGAAGGTTGATTCCAAAGGGGGCGCTATCAGAAAGAGTACTCAGTTCACATTGCTCACCGACAGGTAATAAATATCGGGTGGAAGTGGGGGAGTATGGGGGCAATTTTTCCCGTACCACACGCTGGTCATGGGGTCAACAGTGAAGGGATCCTGGAAGGCTCCAAGTACCTTATGCGTGTCTGCAACGGTCAGCGTGTGGTACGAACAAAAGAATTGCTGGGGGAGGAGGGGGGGGGGGGGGCAGAAAGTCCTGTCGTACCAATGTACGAGGTGTGGTTTAGCTATAGGCGTGCATTTATGGTAAAATGTACGTGAAGTGGTTTAGCTATAGGCGTGCATTTAGTGTTAGAACAAAAGCCGAGATTAAAATGCAGTTGTCTCTAATAAGAGTGACAAGAAGAGGGTCATCCGAAGCCGGTGTCAGACGCAATTGTGTCCGCCATGCAATACTGTCCGCTCCGGACACTTTTGCTTATGCAATCATGTCCGGGGCTATGCAAAGACCGTCCGGCGGGATGTGCGCGCGGAAGCGAGCGTGCGTGCAATTGAACCTACGTACGTATGCAGCATGAATATCCACGTAATTTTATGATTGCAGCTCGAACCACCAACGGCCGAACATTTCCCAAGTCATTCATGACATGCACTTATACTTGTAAAAAAAATGGCGAACGTGTTCCGTCGACCAAGGGCGTTTAATTTACTGCAAGGACGGTTTTGCACGGGGCGGATGTAACCCGGAAAATGGGTACACTTAGAAAATGAATGAATAAAGCTAAATAAAAATGCTAACTATGGGGGCACTCGCTTGAACAAATGAGAAAAACCAAGATCGGTAGGGCTAAGACGCGAGGAGATGAAAAAAAATAGGAACAGTGACTCAAAGTGTAGGTTTCTCAACAAAATAATAAAAAAATAACTTTATTGACTATAAATCAATCAACAAAAGCAGTATTAAACAATAAAAACCAGTCAAACCTAAACCAAGATATCTAACTGAAACTCAAAAACCAAAACTAAACCAGAGTTAAACCTAAACCTGAAACACAGTGTCAAAGAAAAGTTACAAATTAAAATCAAAATGGCTTTAGGATACCGAGTCCAAAACAGCAGAAAATACTTGAAGATGGCAAATTAATCGTAGAAGTTAAAACTTGTGATGAGGCACACATAAGTGTGCAGTGTTCCTCTTTCGCTGCCAGGCTGCTATCTGATTATAATTATATACAATGCACTGGATGGGTGACTACACTACCAAAGGATTAAGAAACTGTTTACCAACATGTAACAAAAGACTTCTAAGAAATAACAACCTACATGTACAGGGGTGCAATAAAACAGCTGAAGGGACAATGTAAACAGGAAAGGCAATTAACTAGAACCTGGAATTAACTAACTTGAATAATAATACAATGAATTTTCTACCCCTACTACACTCGCCACTACTTAAATCCATTGTTGTCCTCAACAATGTTAAATTTACACAAATAGAAACTGAAATTAATTAACAGCAAAAATGAATTTAATACAAAGAAAACAATGATACAAAATCAAGGCCAAAAATAAGTTAGACGAGCCATACGTATTAATTCCCGGAAACCCTTAATGTTGAATAAAGCCTGTATACTATGTAAAATCGGCCACATCATCGTCTTGGGCAAAACCTCCAACACCGGCTCCTCCTTGCCTTGCCGATAGCACAAGGTATCTCCCTTGATTTCAAGTTTGTCCCAAGAGCGTAAAAGCCTCTTCACTGCTCCTGGTTCTTGCTCCATCTGATGGTGGCTTGGCTTCCCACCGGAGGACTTTAATTCTCTGACTCTTGCGACGATTGGGTCTACCTGTTGTGCAGAGCTCACGTTGAGGGGAGGAGTAGTAGGCTGGATTGCTGCTACTGGAGTAGAATCTTCCTTCTTTTGGAGTGGTGACGGACTATATAGTAAACTGTTGTGGGTTTGGACACTTGGCCATAAAACTCACGCCATTGCCCCTGGCAACTCGTGGTTTCCCTTCTGCTCCAAGCAGAAGATCCTCTGTGGCTTTGGTCCATTTGCCTTAGCAATCTCCGCAACAGTTCCCCTTGTTGTTGCTGCTGAGCAACGATGTCTCCAAGGAGATCCTTCACCGTCTCTAACAAGCTCCTCTCCTTAGCAGGCTCCTCCATCGACGGAACTGAGGGTCTCTCTGCTGGTTCTGATGATGATGATGGTGGGTCGAACCCACACATCTGAAGGGTGGTCAACACTGGCACGACCACTGGTTGGAGAATTTCGGTGAAACAACCAAATCCAGGGGGTGGTTGAAGGATACTATCCCATCCAAATCCTGGGGGTGGGGATATACATGGCGTATCATCTGGCAAAATGACTGGACTCAGCCCTTCAACCATAGTGAAATAAAATGCTTCTTAACTTTGACACTGTGTTGTAACCCTAAAACTAATAACTGTCCCTACTTTTTAACAAAACCTGGCTAAGTTCTTAAGGAACATAAACCCTACCCGGATTCTCCACCAAAAAAATGTAACCCGGAAAATGGGTACACTTAGAAAATGAATGAATAAAGCTAAATAAAAATGCTAACTATGGGGGCACTCGCTTGAACAAATGAGAAAAACCAAGATCGGTAGGGCTAAGACGCGAGGAGATGAAAAAAAATAGGAACATTGACTCAAAGTGTAGGTTTCTCAACAAAATAATAAAAAAATAACTTTATTGACTATAAATCAATCAACAAAAGCAGTATTAAACAATAAAAACCAGTCAAACCTAAACCAAGATATCTAACTGAAACTCAAATACCAAAACTAAACCAGAGTTAAACCTAAACCTGAAACACAGTGTCAAAGAAAAGTTACAAATTAAAATCAAAATGGCTTTAGGATACCGAGTCCTAAACAGCAGAAAATACTTGAAGATGGCAAATTAATCGTAGAAGTTAAAACTTGTGATGAGGCACACATAAGTGTGCAGTGTTCCTCTTTCGCTGCCAGGCTGCTATCTGATTATAATTATATACAATGCACTGGATGGGTGACTACACTACCAAAGGATTAAGAAACTGTTTACCAACATGTAACAAAAGACTTCTAAGAAATAACAACCTACATGTACAGGGGTGCAATAAAACAGCTGAAGGGACAATGTAAACAGGAAAGGCAATTAACTAGAACCTGGAATTAACTAACTTGAATAATAATACAATGAATTTTCTACCCCTACTACACGGACACAACTGCATAATATGTCCGGGCGGACACAATTGCATTATGCAGCAGCGTCCGGGCGGACATGATTGCATATGCAAAACCGTCCAGCGGACGTATTATTGCACATGCAATAGAGGACATCATGCTACACCGGTGTCCCAGAGAAGTATGTCTGCCGCAGAGTCTCAAAGGCAAAGATGCAACGTTAAATTAGTTTACAGGCCCAAATTGATACGATAGTACCCGGACCCGTCTTCGAATAAAAATAATGTGTTTTACTGCATGCTCACAAAGTTGTGTAAGAAGGGTGAAAATGTGTGTCAAACCTAGCAAAATGTCCCCACCGAAGTTCCGACGTCGCGGTGGACGCTCATATGCCTGGGGGACACATTCTCCGTTGGGGGACAAAATGTGTTTCTACGACAACTTTTTCATGCATGATCTGTGAACGCCCCTGGAAATGTCTACTAGAATCACAGACATAAAGAACCTAGGTTCTTTATGTCTCCCAGAAAATCCGTTCGTGAAAGGGCGCCCACTGTTGGCGACCTCTTTGTTTTCTTTTCTAAGATAGTTCGTCGGGGGTGTCTGGATCTGGCGAGTGTTTTCGTGTTTTATCCTTTGATTTCCTCACCTGCTTGCCTCACAGCATTTTAAATTATGGCGTCAACGGTAAGGTTTTATTAATATAAGTATAATAATGTAGACATACAGTTTACTCTTATTACACGAATGATTGTACAAGTCAGGATCATACCACCACCAGACAGTAGTACTACTGTCTGGTGGTGGTATGATCCTGACTTGTACAATCATTCGTGTAATAAGAGTAAACTGTATGTCTACATTATTATACTTATAATTATCGTACTACCCCCCTAGGTCCTGTTTTCAAGGTGTCCCTAACTTACCTTTAAAAAACGGTCCTACTACTTGCCGTCAACTCGCCGACTTGCCGTCGTCAACTCGCCGTCAACTCGCCGACTTGCCGTCAACTCATTAAATTTACATGAAAAATTTATAAATGGGACACGGAAGTGTTAAGTCTGGGCTAAACTACATATTCATTCATTCACAAAACGACTTTGTGTTGATAAAAAAAGGACCAATCATTGACATCTTGGGCCAAGACTAATCAATGTGAAAAAGCAAGATGGCGGGCGACGGTTTTGCTGTTTCGAGATAATTTGTTCACGAGAAAAAAACTCAATTTTTTTTCCGAAATATGACCTAAAACTTTTGCGAATTCTCTTTGAGCTGATACTTTACAGTTGTATGCTTCATTGTTGATTTTAAATGTATATTGGAGGAGTTGACGGCGCAAGTGAGTTGACGGCGAGTTGACGGCTAGTAGTAGGACCCTAAACAAATCGTGGCAAATCTTGTACCTCTCTGTGCGCGATGTAAACAGTCCCTAGATACAAAATTTTCGATTTTATTTGCCGAGCAGCCTCTCCCTTTGACCAAAATTTAGAAACACGTAAGGCTCCACTGGTTATTTGCACTTGTAAATGCAAAAGGTTTGGTACTTCAGCATTTCTACAAGGTACAAAAATATGTCATACTCATAATGACGTTGAGGCCATATAAAAAATGTTGCCCACCGAAAAGGTTTCATCAAACACTATTTCAGTTCAACGTTCACAATTCACGATGATCAAATCATATGACTGAACATTCGGGAGAAAAAATACAGAGGCTAAAAGAAGCCATGTGCCTTATATTATTTTATAATATTTGTTTACATTTTTTTAAAACAAAAATCAGATTTAAAAGCCAACAACTATTCACACTTTTTTTTGTTTTTTTGTGTGCAAGGTAATTTTCAAAATGTCATAAAAAATATTGTGAATAAAATAAAGACGACTGCTGGCTATAGACTCATACACAGAGTCTCACAGAACACTTGCAGATATTTCTTTCAGGAATGGCTTCACTTCACCGGGAAACCATTCTTTCTCGTTTGCCTTGTAAACAGGAAAAACTCAAAACAAATGGACCAGTTGAAGTCATTGAAGATCGGTGTGTTGTGGGAAAATTTCAATGTCCATCAGTGCTAACACACATCGGTGTATGGGTAAAAACCAAAATTAATATTCTTTATCCCCGATGCAAATTTAACATCTATTAGACCTTTATTTAATTCATGACAGAGATTGTAAAACCTGTGGAGGTACATGTGTATGGTTTGAGCTAACCTTAGTCTGAGCATGGAGGAAGGAAGAGAAGGAGCTTGAAAAACCTGCAAAACCGCAGAGTAACAAAAGAATACTCTGACAATGCCCCTGTCTGGCCAGTGGAAAAAGATAGGGGACCTCCAGCTGGACGGCTGATTAACGAGCGGAATTCAATCTCTTTGTACAGAACGTGTGGTAACGCCAGTCTGCGCTCTTGCCTGCTTGTAAAGTTGAATCATTGGAGACAAGAATTGTGAATATACACGTTTTCATTTACCGTTTGTGGTGTTTCTCACGTAAATATCATAGCATATTTTAAATTTTGTTGTTGTGACTTTCCAATTCCAGTCAGTAGCGGTGGTTGAAAATTTGGGTATTAGCACACGAGGGTGGTAGGTATTCAATTGTGTTTTTCGATTTGGTGGGCACAAGTGTACACAATTTTTATCAGGTCTCAAAAAAGTTGTTTTTTCTGTATTTTATATCCATACGACATACGACACCATAGTTGAGTGAAGAACCAAGTGCGTACATGCAAACTTGCATACGCCAGGTCGCCCATTGTCTGTATACGGTATGTGGGTGATTACGAGGTGTCGTTAAACGACCGCGGTACCACGGGTTCGACTTTTGAAGTCCCTTCGTTCGAGCTCCTTCCCTTCCTTCCTCCATGGTCTGAGCATCGAAGTAGAAATGTCTGACGCTGAGTAGGCGAGCACTATAGTGCTAGTTAATGGTCATCGTGTAGAAGTTCGTCAGTCGTGTCAGCACAAAGTGCATTTATTATCATCAGCATGCAGTGACTGACGAACGTGCTTGCCCCCTGGCCCTGCCCTCCTGGACATCATGACCATGGGCATGGCCTGCCGAGTATGCTAGGGCTAATAAGTGAAGTGTAGTGTAGTACTGAAGCCGTCTGCGACACTTTCTCAGCCCCTCAGACTCAGTCTTAGACTGTGTTCAATTCTAGTCTTGGGGCCCAGCTAGCCCAATAGTGTTACTCTAGACCCACTCGACCCTTCTTCGACCTATACCCAAGAAGTAGCTTCACGGTGCTTAAGAGTGTTTCGAATAGGAACCAACAATATTATGCCTAGATTTGTTTCTAAAGTTGTCACTTAGCTCAGTACATTGCATGCACAATATCACACAAAATGTGCGTCCTCCTTTAGGTCTAATATACAAAGTAAATCAGAGGCAGAATGTATCAGAATTTGTATCGACCCGCATCCATGGTATTAGCTGTTGCGCATGCGCACTGACATAACAGACAACGCTGTGACCTTTGATGGGCGTATCGGTGGCACTCACACAGCTGACATGACTGCATGACAGAACCACGACCTCACTACTCAGCAGTACAAATTCAAATTTGTGCTGTCCTACTCATGGCCTTTAACTAGAACGCAAACTTTCCGTTACATTCACTCTCACTCTTCAGTCTGACGGCACAAAACGCAGTGCAGTGGTCATCACCTGTCCGCGTCAACAATCTCGATTCAGCTGCTGATCTTGCTGCAGATGCAATTCCCTGGCCAGTCCACTACTTTCATAAATGTTGTTCACCGAGGATGTTGTTTGTTAGACGACCTCTCCTTCTTTTTCCCTCGACTGCCCCATGAATATTTTTTTCATATGGAATCCTCCGCGACACATATGGCAAACATAAAAATGCATCTTCCGCACAGCCAACTCAGCATTAACTCACTCCCTAATGTGTCCAATAGACCTAATGCATTGACGTCATCCATCTTAGAGGTAGAATGGTGACGAAACAAGCGAAAGGCACAGATTTGTACGCGCAGCACACATAATTGGTCAATGAACAACCTCCTTTTGACCTCTGGGTGAGGGTGCCCTACTGAAATGGCGTCATTAGGTCTATAGGCCTACCCAGTGGCTTGTCCTTCTTTCCATCCATGACATTCACACATTTTTAAAAACCTGTTTTGTCTTTGGACCACTGAAAAGGCTGACAGACTGTTGAATGACAAACTCTAGTCCTTCTGGCCAGTTGATGAAGAATAAGTCTAACCCTGAGTGATTTTAAAAATGTTTTAGGTGCTGTGCTCTGTACCTTTCAGATGATTGTTATAACACTGTAGTGTAGCCTGGTGTCGGTACTAAATAATAGTAATAATAATAATGATAATAATATCAAAGTCTTATATAGCGCACGTATCTACCAACAAGGTACTCAAGGTGCTGGCTAAATATACAAACTTTCAGAAAGATCTATAGGTTATTGAAGTGATGAATTCTGCTACGGCGCATTTAGCAGCCAGAGCCAGAAACACCGGGGCGAACCCCTTCTCTTTTCGAGAAGTGCACTGGGTTCTTTTACATGTGTTACACAACACATGGGACAATGGCTTTACGTCCCATCCGAAGGACGAAGCAATGGTTGAGTGTCTTGCTTAAGGACACAAGTGTCACGGCTGGGGAAATACAGGTACGGCTCCTTCACAATGGCAGACTGAGATGAGGACATAGTGCACAAGCGATGGACTAGTAGTGTGTGTTGTCTAATACAGGGAAAAACGTCTCGAATCCAGACTGATTTTTGTACCCTGTGTTTCCCTTCTTCTCTTCAGAGCATCAGGGAGCATTGCGAGCCAATTCAGCGCCAGCAGGAAATGATGCCGCTCGTTAAGACGGAACTGCCACAGAGTCTTGCCTCACATGAACCATACACCACCCAAGATGACTCTCCTCATTTCACACTACAACAACAAGAAGAGGAAGATGCAAATGAAGACTTCTCATTCACAGCCCTTTCAGGTGAGGAGAACGTAGCCATCCCGACCGGACTAGTCAAGGTCAGCAGTACTCACCACAAGATAAACCGAGAGACTCGAAACTTCCAAGTGCACTGGCTGCAGGAATTCAAATGGCTACGGTTCGACTCGACGCGGCATGTCATGTACTGCGTCTTCTGTCAACTGTCGGGAGGGTCAATGTTCACAAGGAGTCAGTTCGGTGAAGGGACTACAAGGTTTAAGAAAGAGACCATCAGTCTTCATGGTTTGAGTAAGAAACATTTGCTGGCGAGGAGACTAGTTCTTGGTGATGGACAGGATAAGGAGGTCCCAGTGTCACCAGCCGCCACAAGCAAAAAGCAAAGATGTCTACACTCGAAAAGTAACCCATTCATACACTGGAGGAGCGCACAATGCGTGAGTCAACTCTGAATCCCCCACCCCTACCTTCTAGGTTTTAGACCTCATGCATGTTATGTCATCAGTGGCACATGAACAGGACCTTTACTGAGGCCTGAGGGAGCCCTCATTGGCCAAGTTGTGCTTAGTGTTGGCTGTTTGACATCAACGATGACAGACAATGAAAGGCCTCCATTTGAATTTTAAGTTGATTTGATGCTTTAACTCATTTTTTTTCTTTCTTTTCCCACAGCTGTGAAACATTTTTACAAAGTGCTTGACACGCACAGAGTACATGACCGTACATGTACAATACATTACCTATTAATAGACCTGTCATTTGTGTTCCACCATCCCAACCCTGGGGAAAAAAAACATGTTTGTAGAGTAGACTGGTGTCTGCCTTGTTTGTACGTGTACTTTGTTAAATCAGTTCGTAGAATCAAACTTCAGTTAATACAATATAATATTAATTTTTGTTTTGAACCCATACTAGTCTAATTGGTTTAATTCAAAATGACGATGAAAGTGCTTATCGTGCGCAGATTACTTCTGTTGTTAAATGGTGCGAGGAAAACAATCTTATATAAAAATGTAGACAAAACAAAAGAGTTGATTGTGGACTTCCGTAGGAAACATAAGAACATTAAAGAGCCTGTTTATATCCATGACAACGTTGTAGAACAAGTAGTAGGTCTAAACTACTCAGTACGTACCTTGCCAATGACCTCACTTGAATCATTAATTGCCATGAAATTCTGAAAAAGGCCCGTCAACGTTTATTCTTTTTACGTAAACTGAACTCATTTGGTGTTCGTAAGTGTATTTTAGTAAATTTTTACCGGGCTATAATTGAAAGCATCCTTTGTTCATCCATCATTGTTTGGTTTGGTCGTGTTTCTGCCAGTGATCTTCGCAAGCTGAATTCTGTTGTATGATCAGCAGAGAGGATTATCGGTGCTAGCCTGCCATCACTTGAATCAATCTATAGTGACAGAATGTGTACACGCACTAGGTCTATAATGCAGGATGAATTTCACCCAGCAGCTGATTATTTCCAATCCCTCCCTTCTAACCGTCGTCTTAAGCATTTTAAAGGTAGTAAGCGGTTCATAGATAGTTTTTATCCTCATGCTGTTTGTGCTTTTAATGATAACTAGTTTGTTTTCTGCTTTTTGTAGCTTATATATTTGTACATATTTTTATTTTAGTATTTTCTTCGCAATGTTTTTAAATGTATTTTGTGATTGTTAATCTAGAGAGCTCGAGGTACACTACAATTTCCGATGTTTTAGGCTTTTAACTTTTTAACGTTGGCTGAATAGATCATTCTAATCTAATCTTTAATCATACACCGATGTGTATTAGCACAGTGTACTCAGTACTAGACTAAATTGCCCGTAAGCTAGAGGCAGTTCGAATCCTATGTTTTGGCAGCATGTACCGCATCGCTATTAAAGTTATAATGTATAAGACTCGTACTCTATGGAGCTTGGGGCATGGTATTTTTGGTCATGGTGTCGTCAGTCAGTGTCGTAATAAGACTGAATGTCATCTGGAAAAGCAGCTCCATCAGCTTTCTATGAAGGTTAAGTTGAAAAAACCTATAGTGGTTTCTATTTTCCTGACTGGATGTCAGAGCTTGACGCTAACAAACTACTCAGAACCCATAAGAGCACAAGTGCTACAGAAAGAACCTTCGCATCTCACACAGAGAGCACAGGACACAAGACAAGTGACTATCGCACCAGGGTTGTCATCCAAGCTCGGAGACTATCTGGCATCAAGTCGACACCTACATGTATGCAGGCGTCAGGAACCACTCACTCCTTGAAAAGTGAAACGCTGCAAGCTCGCCTGGTACAGTCACTTGTCAAGACAAGTGACTATCGCAGCAGGGCTGTCATCCAAGCTCGGAGACAATCTGGCACCCCGTCAAAACCTACATGTACACAGGCATTCAGGAACCACTCACTCCATGAAAAGTGAAATGCTGCAAGCTCATCTGGTACAGTCACTTGTCTCGTCACGGCTCACTGTCCATAAAGGAACAGTTGAGGTCAAGCAACAGAGAAGCAAGCAAAGGTCACCTTCTAACAAAGAGTAGTTCTCAAACAATAATCTGCATTCGGATTTACAACAACCCACCTTGAACCAAATAAATGTCTTTCACGAGACATGAGACCTAGCGATTCTTTGAGAATCTCCACATGCAACTGATGATTGCCAAGAAGGCATGAAAACATGTTGTTGCTACAAAGAGAGGATCTGACAAAATATCCATGCAGTCTCTCCTGAAAATCCATTTACTGACACATTTGTCAATCGGTTCTTCTGGTCTTCTATATGTTCGTCAACTACACCCGTCGACCTGGCAAAACTACGGACATAACAACCCAGACGCAGACAAGTAAAGAAAAGGAGGTCATAATCTGACAACATTGGAGACTCGACAGGCGGAAATATTGCTGACTCATAACAGGGAGCTGTGGTGTTCCCTGCCATGGTATGCATCCATCATGGCACCCAAACATCCAGTACAACTGTCACAAGATAAATGAAGATTCAACCATCTAACCACTTCAGGGCTCAAATTATTAAACAATCTTAAATAAATCACAGTCTTACTGTTTTAAGATTTGCTGAACTTTTGTGTAGAGATTTAGACTTGAAAATCTCTCAAATAGGGGAAAAAACCAGTGCTTTGAACCCCTTGGTAAATACATGTTTGTACAGTGATGCAAAATGTCAGCCTTGGGATACTAAAAACCAATTGTGCATACTGCTCTGTAGTGACCTTCCAGTCATCCAAAAGTCTCTCCCCGGCCATGGCTGAGCGGTTAAGAGCACCGGATTCAAGCTCTGCTGTTTGATCAGCAGAGTGTGGGTTCGAATCCCGGTCGTGACACTTGCTACATAAAATTTGGGAGGTCGTGCTTTCTGCTCTATCGGCCAGGCTTCGGGTTGATGATACCCAAGCCTACATCCGTATGGACTGTAAAGGGACACAAATAATTGTAGCCCACACCTTGAATGGGCCTTCAGGCATTGTGTGTCTGGCGATTTGCATTAAAAAAAAATATTAAAAAAAGTTCATCTAAGGGGAAATTGGTGTGTTAACACGCTTAGTATCTGGTTAAAGGCATTGAACATGTTCAGTTGAGAGGTTACCAGCTCAATGTTTATTAGGCCAGTGGACCAGTGGATAGTTTCAGCCTTGCATGTAAAGAGTACCAGTGACTAAAAGCCTGGTTCGTACTTCCTGCGAATGAGAATGCCATACAAATTTGATGTCACAGCTCCAATTTTGGTGCGAATGTTTTGCAGTAGTTAAACACAGTTGAACTGATGCAAACTGTTAGTTGTGAATTTGTGACGTCAAAATTTGTATCTCATTCGCATTCGCAAAAACTATGAACCTGGCTTTAGTCGTCATTACCGTTTTTACCAGTGAACCTAGCTCGGCTAAAATTTCCTGGGACTCTGCTGAACGCAACACACTACATTAAACTGCAGTATACATGCACTACGTTGAATACAGCATAATCAACCATTTTCTAGTGCAAACCTTTTTAAGAACCTCTTTTACGGTAAAAAGATCCGTAAACCTTCAGGACAAGCCAGGGCCCAATTTCATAGAGCTGCTAAGCACAAAAACTTGCTTAGCATGAAATTGTTGCCTTGATAAAGACAGGATTTTACCAATCAAATTTCCACGTGATTTTCAGTAATAAGCGATATGCAAGAAATGGAAATTTGGTTGGTAGACCTGTTTTTTTCAAGGAAGAAATTTCGTGCTAAGCAAATTTTCGTGCTTAGCAACTCTATGAAATTGGCCCCTGTTCAAGAGTGCAAAACAGTGAAAATTGCTTATGAAAGTTACACAGAAACAATTTAAGAAAATTACACTGTAAAAGTATAAGCAAAATTGAAATCAAAGCCTGAAAAGGTATTTGAAAGGGTATTTTAACAAGCTCCGTCTTTAATGATTGCACTACATGTATGTTGGGATTGGCCATGCGCGGTGTTCTAAATGTAGGTTTTGGAACTACATGTACAAACTTGAAGACAAAAGGTTGGCTTTTTTTGGTGAATGTAGTATATTTTCTTTTCTCATCTGTAGTACTTTGAAAGGGAACAACAGTTCAGTGTATGGTTTGAAATAGAATGATACATGTACTGGATAGTGTTTGTATGGAAAATCACCCCTTCTTCTGTGTTGTTTCTGCCTTCGCTTTATTTATTTTTTGACGGAAGCATGTGATCATTGATTTTTGAAGACTTGCATGTGATTTGCTGAGATACTGGAAATGTTGATTGTCACATTGGAGTCCAGACCCTCTCCCACAGCTAAACTGCATCTACCAACCACCAGTTTCAGAGAACTCAAAAAACCTGTTTCTGTTTTCCCAAACCTCTCCAGAGCGATGTGGTCAAGCTGGAGGAGTTTCCTTTGGAGTACGACGAGTCGGGAGCAGCTCAAGCAGCGTCGACCGTTCCCGCGTATCATCAAGACCTCGAGTATGATTACAGTATGTCATCAGATATCCTTCAAGAACCCATGGCAATCCTCGAACAGGAAGAGCAGCAAAGACAGCTTCGTGGAACAGGGTCGAGGTCGTCCCAGCTCAGAGATTATCCGGTCCCGATAAGACTCGTCAAAAGGAAAGAAGCCAGGAGGTACTTCAAGAAACGGTGGACGATACAGTTCAAGTGGCTGCGTTACGACGATGACAAACAAGTTATGTACTGTGAGTATTGCCGGCGGGCAGGGGCTGCCAAGGCGGGAAAGACCGGCTTCATACAAGGGATTTCACGCTTCAAGAAAGAGGCTGTTGTGTCGCATGATAACAGCAAGAAGCACAATTACTGTGGACGGCTACTCATGAATGCTTGCCTGGACACACCCCCACCTGTGGCTGATAAACGCGTTGAGTATCAACCAGAACATCATCAGCTTCAAGAAGCTCCCACAAACCAAACATCAGGAAGTAATGTTGCTACTTTTATGCCGCCTAATGTATGCTTAGCACACTATGCTCCACCAATTGATTTACGACGTGCATTGTCTACCAATACCTTGCCTTCTATGAGTGTAAGAAGCTATTTATTTTCTCTTATGCTTTGCTCGATTGCTTCCAATGACTTCTTATAACCTACAGTGTAAAAGTTAGGGGAATTCTCCAGATTTCGCTGTCCTCTTCTTCCAATCAGTAATGCCATGTCAGAATTGGCGGCTACAGGTAGGGCTATAGCTAGATTTCTGCTTCATCATGCTTTGAGGTATAAGACGTCTTTAGAATCACCCTTTAGCAGTAGCCAACTGTAGACGCCAATTTGGATACGGCCTAAGAGACTGTGGCAATCATTCATGGACGTCTGAGAGAATGTCGACAGCGCATCCTTTTGCCATCTTGGGTGAAGTCTGGTAACCAGAGGCATAAAGATGCTGTACCTTCATTAGTCAGGTTGCCCAATTCACCAGTTGCTGCAGATTTGTTTTCCTTAAAAGCTGATTATTATAGTTCAATCAAATATACCCCAGACAGTTTTTGGCTATTCCTATTGATGGAGAGCATGTCACGTAGGGCTTTTTAAATGTGTGATATAACCATAGATTGAACCATAGCGCATAAACTTTACGCTTCAACTTCTGCGTAATGCGATCAATACACCGGTCAGTAATCAATACTTGACTAAAAGTGCGCGTGCATTCTGACGCTTCGCAAAACAGCAAGAGATTGTTACAACTGAAATTTTATGAAAATATTTTGGGTACATTTTCCTACATTTTTTTTTTTTTTTTTTTTTTACAAATAGGGCAATTACGAATGGGAATGAAAGCCACTTTTTGGCTGACTGTAATATTTGAATGACCTGACTTCATGTACAATGGTACATGTACATAGTATACGTAATAACATTTGACTGATGTTTTCCTGACTATGTAATATTTGGCTGACTCTGTAAATTCTGCTCATAAAAAGTATTTTGCAGGTACATGTTTGTAATATTTGGCTGACTACATAATGTTTTGCCAATACCTGTATGCCTACTTAATGTTTGGGCGAACATTTTATGTTTGGCTGTTGAGTACCATTTGGGGGCGGGTTTTCTGATTTAAAGGGATTTACTGTGTTCATTATTATAACTCAGAATAATTTTTAATGTTAGCATACAAAGTTATTGGTAACGAGAGCTGTTGTTATTATACAACACTGTGAGAAAAAGCTCCCTCTGAAGTAACGTAGTTTTTAAGAATGAGGTCATTTCTCACACGAATAATGAAATACCTCAGGCCTGGAGCACCTAAAGTGTTCTCTTGCAACTTTGATGACAAATTGAGTAAAATTTGTCATAGATGTGTTATTTTATGCTAATGTTGGGATATACCAAGTGAGAACACTGGTCTTTGACTAATTACCAAACGTGTCCAGTGTCCTTAAATAACAAGGCCACTATGATTCTTTAAAGCCATTGGACCCTTTCGGTAAACAGTATTGTCCAAGGCCCACACTTCGTGTATCACAACTTCTATATCAAATAACAAACCTGTGAAAATTTGGGCTTAATTGGTCCTCGGAGTCGGGAGAAAATAACGGGAAAACCCACCCTTGTGTCCGCGCGTTTCGCCGTGTCATGACATGTGTTTAAAATAAATCCGTAATTCTCATAAACGATAATTGATAATGTTTTACTGTTTTCTCAAAAAGTAAAGCATTTCATGGAATAATATTTCAAGAGAAGTCTTTCACCACTACCTTCTGTAAACCCTGTAAGTTATTTGTAAATCTGTGAACTTATGTTTTTTTTCTGTACCGAAAGGGTCCAATGGCTTCAAAGGCAGTGGACACTATTGGTAATTACTCAAAATAATTATTAGCATAAACCTTACTTGGTAACGAGTAATAGGGAGAGGTTGATAGTATAAAACATTGTGAGAAACGGCTCCCTCTGAAGTGATGTAGTTTTCGAGAAAGAAGGAATTTTCCACGAATTTGCTTTGAGACCTCAGAATTAGATTTTGAGGTCTCAAAATCAAATATCTGAAAGCACACAATTTCGTGTGACAAGGTTGTTTTTTCTTTCATTATTATCTCGCAACTATGACGACAAATTGAGCTAAATTTTTCACAGGCTTGTTATTTTATGCAATATATGTTGAGATACCACAAGTAAAAAGACTGGTCTTTGACAGTCACCAATAGTGTCCAGTGTTTTTAAAGCATTCATAACTATATAAAATAGCTGTTTTTGTTATTTCCCGATAGGTTACAAGCATTGCATCCCTTCCTGTGAAAACCTTGGCGGAGGAGCTGATTACCTTCATCAATAGAGCGCCGTCGCCATTTCACGGTAATATACACATATTGGCTCGAGGGGGAATAGACGTACACTAGTTACCGAATTATGCCAGTCAATATGTGTTTTATAACACAGTTCGGTCTTAAATGTGAAATAAGAACAGAAATGTAGTCAAGAAAGGAAGTTTCAGCGTAGGCTGAACACCTGACGTCACACGTCACACTTCGAGGTTTGTGAATATCGCCAGATACCAGCCTGTTCGCTCTAGAAAGTGTCCTCATAGTATAGGGTTATGTATGGTCAATTGGAGCTCCATTGTTATTATTTTTGTGTATTTCGCCATTTGTACCAAAAGACAAGATACAGACAGTTAAAATGAGATGATCTGCAATTGCGGTGCAAGAAAGTTAGCTGTTGAAAGCGACATAGTCATTTGAAGTACCGATTCTAAGCTATTATATTTGGTATAAACTTTAGGTCATGGTGATGAGTCAAGTCGCCAGATCAAATATCATGGTCATAATGTTCAGGACTAGTAGGAGGAGGAGTATGGTTTTGCGACATCTTTATGTTAATATAAAGTGATTGCACAACATCAGTAAACAGTATTGTCCAAAGGCCCACACTTTGTGTATCACAACTTATATATAAAATAACAAACCTGTGAAAATTTAGGCCCAATAGGTCATCGGAGTCGGGAGAAAATAAGGGGACAATCCCCCCCTTGTTTCTGCACGTTTCGCCGTGTCATGACATGTGTTTAAATAAATCTGTTATTCTTGATATCGAGAATTGGTAATTGTTTTAATGTTTTCTCAAAAAGTAGAGCATTTCATGGAATAATATTTCTCGGGAAGTCTTTCACCATTACCTTCTGTCAACCCTGTAAGTTATTTGTAAATCTGTGAACTTTAATTTTTTGTTCTGTTCAGAAAGTGTTTGATGGTTTTAAGCTGGAATGTATTTAGGCTGAGGGGCTTCAGCAACATCGCTGATATTTTCTAACTTGTACGCCTCCTTGTTCCTTCCATCTTGGTGTTTTCAGTTGTTGATGAGACTCGTAAGAGACTTCTTGACGCTGGTTTCAGTGAACTGAAGGAGAAAGAGCCATGGAATGTCAAACCACTACAAAAGGTAACTCTACTTTACTCAATTTCATTTCATTTATTGTGGTTGTGAAGAGTGAAGTCAAGGACACCCAGAAAAGCCAAATGAATCAGTGGGTGCGTTCGTTTAGCTTCCCTGGGTCGACCCCGGTGTGTGACGTTTTTTTTTCCCAGGACGAACGTGTGCAGATAATTACCCACTTTCGTCCTGGAAGAAAAAACCGCCACACACCGGGGTCGACCCAGGGAAGCTAAACGAACGCACCCACTATACTAGCCAAGAGCCCAGCCAATGGAGAGTAGACAAGGAAGGAAGTTTTAGTAGGATTTGAAACTTTGCATGGTGGTAATACATGTACGTCTTCTCAAAGCAATCGGAGCATACTGATCAAAACGTTGTGTTGAAGCCAACAGTTCTTTTCAGAACCACCCCAACTCATTAAGAGATATCCACAGAGGATTGTTCCAGGGCAAACCCACTCAGTCAGGTAGGGACTGAAAACCTAATACCACTTCGTGCCCCCGGCGGGGTTCGAACCGGGACCCTAGAGGTGGAAAGTGAGGAAACATACCACTACACCAACCGCACCACTCATCAATGCTGTGTTCTGTTCATATTTTTGCCACTGTATTTTGTACCGTGTATCTATTTGTGTGATCTCTGGGAAGGTCCAAGGGTATGTAGACTAAAGGCCTTGTCACACGAGGCAACTTTTACAGGCAACGTGGAGGCAACCAAACTACACTGGTAGCACATAAGTCATTCTGCGAGTAATGTCTTACGATCCACAAGACAAATATATGAAAATTCAAACGTAATTGGATTCTCTTCTTCTACTGACCTTAAAAACATAGGTTTCATGCCTGAAGTCTTCTCATATTTAAATGAGAAGTTGCCTCTTTCTCCAAAAAAAAAAGTTTTACTTAAGAGGGAGCAGTTTCTCTCAATGTTGTATACACTATCAACAGCTATCCATTGCTTGTTACCAATTTAATTGTTATGTTAGGTTTAATTATTTTGAGTGACTACCAATAGTGTCCAGTGCCTTTAATATTTTACAGCCATTCCTAATGATTTACACTTTTTATTTGTTAGTGTTTTGTGACACGGAATCAGTCAACAATCATCGCCTTTGCTGTTGGTGGCAAATTTAAGCCTGGTAATGGCTTCAGCATGATAGGTGCACATACTGACAGTCCATGCCTACGAGTGAGTAACATTCTACGTTTCTTAAGACCCTTTTTTTTTTTGTACTCACCATGGCTGAATTGTATCATGTCGTATAAATAGTTGAGTTTGGCGTTTCCACTCTTTACAACATTCTGGTCATCCACTCAGACAACGACTACCAACTACATTGTGACTACCTCAAAACGACTAGAGACGGCGTCGCGCGGCATGTAAATGTCAAGGGACTGATAGTTGCAGGGAATAATGACGAAATATAAACAGAATCACAAAGATTTATTTTGCAGCCACAACATTTTTAACATGCTGAAAATTTGCCAGCGGATGCGACTGATAGTTGCGGTCCCTAGCAGATTTGTCAGCGACAATAGACCGATCCATTAGGCTCCGCCCACGACGCATGTGTGAACAAGAACACGTGAGCCTCTCCAATGCCTTTCTGCACAATCTGCCGCGTGCGCCAAGCATACGCGCTCGCATGTCGGACCTTATTTGTCGGACTTTCGTTGCGTTGTGATTGGTCAATAACGCAATGGGGCAGAGCTTAATGGATCGGTCTATTGACGGCAACACACGATGATGGTGGCAAATTCGCAGCTTGACGTACCTCCCTATTCGTCATAGTGTGAGCCGGCCTTAAATGTATGCTTTACTTAACTTTTGAGTGTCATTTGTTTGTTTGAAAAACATCACCAGTCCTGGTCAACTTCTTTTTGACTCGCCCTGTAGAACAGGGTTTGATGTGAAAACCCCAGCCAGCCGTAAAACAACTCTTGTATAATAAAGCCCCGTTCTTACTTCCTGCGAATGCGATATGAATTTTGATGTCAAAATTCGCTTTGCATTTGCAGGAAGTATGAACTGGGCTGCAGTTTTGAAGATACCTTTGGTTTTTCTGTTTTTCTTTTTTTCCTGTGTAACAACACAGACACTAAAACATAGTCATTTTTTTGTCCAACTCCATGACAATGTAATTTTGTACATTACCTTCAAAGGTCAAACCGAGCTCCAAGAAGGGAAAGTGTGGTTACCTAAATGTGGGCGTGGAATGCTATGGAGGAGGCCTCTGGAACACATGGTTTGATCGGGATTTGACAGTGGCTGGTCGCATAGTGGTTCAGGTAGGTAATCAATTCTATTCACAACTCACTTTTATTTCTCCTGAAGACGAGCAGAGTATACTGTTTGAAACGTCGACACCCAACCGGCTGTTTTCAGAGCCAACACTCCTTCAAAAGAGTTTTTACCCATGGTTGTACCCGCAAGTTTACTATTCATATTTATGTTTAGAGTTACTCTTATTCTCCACACCATGCAAAGCTTCAAACGCCATTCAAATTTATTTCCTTACCAGATGCAGTACAATAAATACTTTGGTTTTGGATAAAGACAAGTTTACTTGATCATTGACTTCCAGGTTTACGTACCGGGGCTCTACAGACTAAGCTATTCAGCCCCCATGTTGCCGGTCTTCGGCCTCGGGGAAATAGGTCCCTATTCTGGTCACTCAAAGTCCCTCGGGGGAATAGATGTACACGAGTTACCGAATTTGCCAGTCAATATGTGTTTTATATCACAGCTCGGTCTTAAATGTCAAATAAGAACAGAAATTTGGAAAAGAAAGGAAGTTTTGTAGTTGCAGTTCTCGGATAAGTCAAGAGAGGGCGCTGTAAATGGGCACTATTTTTTAAAGACTAGTGCCCGCTCGGGTACTACAGTTCCCGCGAACACTAGACTATATTAGTTCATCCCACGTGACCGTGTTTCAGCCAACCAGAATACAGAACAAGCAAGAGGTGTGTTATGATGCTTGATATTTAATATTAAAAAGTCGCATCCCCTTAAGGCGATCCCTCTACTGCCGCTTCCCAGGTTGTACCGTAAACTTGGGTGTCATCCCTGGCCACACGACTTCTGACTGGCACCCCTGAGCAAAGATTTTGATTGACGGACGAGAACAAGAACAAGGTTACATAGACAGACAGTTTGGATGAAGACAGAACCAAAACTTTAAAAAACAGTCTCAAAGCATAACACTCATAAACAGTCATTATTAAATGTGAAAATAGGAGGAGGAGGACTTTTCTTGAAGTCAATGCTTCTGGTGAGATGCCTGATGGACATAGAACATGGAACAGAAACAAGAACAAGGATACATAGACAGACAGTTTGGGTCAAGACTAAACCAAAACTTAAAAACAGTCTCAAAGCATTGCACTCTAAAACACTCATTATTAAATGTGATTTTTTGTTAAACCAAAACATGAAACTTTCATAGATAAACTAGATCGTGTGAGATAGTGGGAGATGGGAGCTCTTTTATTGGTACTTTGGTTATTTTGTAAAAAACAAGAATAATTGAATTAATTTTCCTTGATTGTTACATTATTTCTTTTGTTAGGATGAGTCCAGTGTAAACCATCGTCTTGTCTTCATCCGGAGACCAATCTTAAGAGTGCCAAATCTCTGTATCCATCTCAATCGATCTGCGAATGAAAGCTTTGGACCCAACAAAGAAACTGAAATGTGAGTCGAAAATAATTCAGTCTCCTGACGATGATTAGAGCAAGCTAGTCGAAATATTGAGACCAATTCAAGAACTGACTCCACGGTAGTACAGTTAATCACGATCCTATCAGCTAAAGTAGTAGTCCCAGCCAATTTTCTATACCTTCCGCCCGGGTAGTAGTTAAAAAGCAGGACAGTTCTTTTCAGAACTGAGAAGTCTCCCGAACATCCAATAAATCTACTCCGCGGTAGTAGACTAAAAAAAGACAGTTCTCTAAGAACAAACTCTACCTGGCAAGTAGATACACACATGGTGTTACCGCAAACCAAATATATCTTGAAAATAATCCACTTCTTCTAAAAAAAATTAGTTGTACTTGTCTTGCTTTTTATTCTGCTGCTGCAGAGAAGATTTTTGTTAATGGAATTCTTGAGACCTCTCAGTTCTAGAAAGAACTGTTCTACTTATGAATTACTACCTGGGTTGAAGTTGTGAAATCGGCCGGGACTACTACTTTCGCTTAGTGGATCGATAGAACTTTTCGTTAGTAACTTTAGTTTAGAACTCACTCCGCATCAGGGATAAAGCTCAATCAGACACCCCTGTCTTATATGCCTGTGATTTTTTGTAATCAGGACTCTTGGAAAGTACTGAGTATACAGTGCAAACACACATTGGTGAATAGGGGTAAAACCAAAATGAATATTCTATCCCGATGAAAATTTAACAGCTATTAAATTGTTGCAGGACCCACTGCTAAAAGTTAGTATTCGAACTGCCTCTAGCTACCGGGCAATCTTGGTGGTCTAGTTGGTAAGACACTGCTCTAGAATTGCAAGGGTCGTGGGTTCGAATCCCACCCGAGTAATATGCCTGTGATTTTTGTCCACAGGACTCGGGGAAAGTACTGAGAATACAGTGCTAACCCACATCGGTGTATAAGGGTAAAACCAAAGTGAACATCGTTCTTGGATTTAGCGGATACAAATTTTGCAATGGTCAAAAATACGTGTTTGAATAAGTATGTAAGTTTGTTTTTCACCAATTTTATCTTGCAGAGTTCCGGTTTTGGCAACTTCCATCCAGCAACAGATAGAGGCACCAATAACCGAAGAAGGAGATTGTGAGGTCTGTAGTTGGAAATCTTAAAAACAACTCTAAAATGTACCAAGTGTAAAATAGCCAACGCCCGGTTCATATGTTCAATGTGAATTTAATGTGAATTTGATGCACAACTCTGTTTTCACTGCAATATTTGCAAGAGAGTTGCGAACAACTTAAAGGCAGTGGACACTATTGGTTATTACTCAAAATAATTGTTAGCATAAAACCTTACTTGGTAACGAGTAATGGGGAGCTGTTGATAGTATAAAACATTGTGAGAAACGGCTCCCTCTGAAATAACGTAGTTTTCGAGAAAGAAGTAAATTTACACGAATTTGATTTCGAGGCCTCAGGTTTAGAATTTGAGGTCTCGAAATCAAGCATCTGAAAGCACACAACTTCGTGTGACAAGGGTGTTTTTTCTTTCATTATTATCTCGCTTTCACAGGTTTGTTATTTTATGCATACATGTATGTTGAGATACACCAGGTGAGAAGACTGGTCTTTGACAATTACCATGAGTGTCCAGTGTTATTAACTCCTGCGAATTATTCGTTGCAAATTTGTGAAGTCAACAACAGCATTCACATTCACATGAAGTATGAAATGTGCTTTATTAAGTGCCCTGGTAATTGTCAAAGACCAGTACTCTCACTTGGTATATCCCGACATAATGCATAAATTAACAAATGTGTGAAAATTTATAATCAAAGTTGCACAAATCTGTGTGCTTTCAGATGCCTAAAAAGGGCTTCATGCCTGAAGATTAATATTTGAGTGAGAAATTACCTCTTTCTCAAAAACTATTTTACTTCAGAGGGAGTCTGCTCTCCAATGCTCTTTACCAAGTAATTTTGTATGCCAACAGCTATTTTGAGTAAGTACCAAATGTGTCCAGTGCCTTTCAAACATGATGACCCAAAACATGATGACCCAGTCCATAGAGAAGTAGCGATGGATTGATGTTTGTGTATTGGAACTCTTCCAATCTGCAACAAATTGAAAAGAAAGGTACTCGAATCCCGGTCGTGACACTTGGTCCTTGAGCAAGACTCTTAACCATAAGCTTCTCTCCACCCAGGGGTAAATGGGTACCTGCGAGGGCAGAGATGGTTCGTGTTATTGAGTAGCTTAGTGGG
Source organism: Asterias rubens (assembly GCF_902459465.1). Taxonomy (NCBI): domain Eukaryota; kingdom Metazoa; phylum Echinodermata; class Asteroidea; order Forcipulatida; family Asteriidae; genus Asterias; species Asterias rubens. Next base: position 14,495,385 of record NC_047064.1, on the reverse strand, counting down.
CTACATATTTGGCGGCACAGGCTGTATACTCCCCAGGGAGCTGAGATGGTTTAAGGAATGATTTAAGGCCCATTGCACTGGGTTAATAATGTTGAAGCGCCATGAGCGTCACTGCAGGACGGACCTGAGCGCTATGCAAGAAGCCACTATTATTATTATTACTTGGTAGTTATCTATCAGAAACTTCCGCAGTGGAACTTGACAAGGAGGTCAGGAGAGCGTCTTCTAGTTTTTTTTATTAATTTTTGTTGTTTAAATTGTGACTCTAACTACTTTTGAAGATTTGATTGGATTTGGAATCTATAAGGGATTGTTGTCGTTGCCCTTTCTTGCCCTCTGGCACAGTGGACTCAAACTCTGGTGTTTTTGGTCAGCAGAGTGTGGGTTCAAGTCCCGGTCTCAACACTTTTTTTCTTAAAGGCGGTGGACACTATTGGTAATTACTCAAAATAATTATTAGCATAAGACCTTTCATGGTGACGAATAATGGGGAGAGGTTGATGGTATAAAACATTGTGAGAAACGGCTCCCTCTGAAGTGCCATAGTTTTTTAGAAAGAAGTAATTTTCCGCAAATTTGATTTCAAGACCTCAGATTTAGAACATGGCAACTTCGTGTGACAAGGGTGTTTTTTTCTTTCATTATTATGTCGCAACTTTGATGACCAATTGAGCTCAAATTTTCACAGGTTAGTTATTTTATGCATATGTTGAGATACACCAACTGTGAAGGCTAGTCTTTGACAATTACCAATAGTGTCCACTGCCTTTAAGCAAGACATTTAACCATTATTGATTCGTTCTTTGGATGGGACATAAAGCTGTTGGTCCCGTGTGTTGTGTAATGCACATTATGTTCATGTACTCTTTTTGAGGGAAGGGAAGATGGGTAATAAAAATGAATTCACTGTATCTTTGCTTAAATGCTGAAAATGTTCTGTACGGCAAAACTTTTCCAACATACTCTCCGTTATTTTATGTATGATAAATTTGTTTTACAGGCCACTGCTAAGCATCATCCTATTCTAATCAACTTACTGTGTCAAGAGCTTGACATTCAACCAGCCCAGATACTGGACTTTGAGCTTTGCTTAGCAGATACCCAGCCAGCTGTAAGTATAATACTCAAACTGTGGTAGGAAGGGAAACAAAGTATGGTTCCCTTTTTGTGTAAACACTGCAAGTCTCAGGGATGAGGTTTTTCCATAGAGTTATATTAGGAACTAGTGGGCGCACTGGCCTATATACGCGCCCGGTATGCGCGCAGGCAGCCATTTTCTAAGTTGAACAAACAGGCATTGCTTAGCGTGTGTTTGTGCGGCCATTTTGTAAGTTGACAAAACAGCACCGCATCAGCGTTCAATAAACACAAACTCCAACGTGTTCTTCATATTCAACGCGCCTGCAGAATGACGCGCGTGTCTCCTTGCGGTCCCGTCGCGTTTGTGCAAGAAGCATCACCAGTGCGCCCGCTAGTTCTTATATACAACTTTTTCAGTCTTTATCTGAATTGAGACTTTATGTCGGCCGAGTGTAGAAAATCAGGCGGTATTTTTTTTCACAAATAAAGAAACCCTGCTGTTTGGTCTACTTCTGTAGTGCTGCAGACACTGTTCACAAAAGCTCCTTTGAATCTATAACTCCTTACTTGGTTTACCAAAAGGTGGAAGTTGCATCATTTCAAACAAACCTTATAATTTTTGCCACAGTTTCAGACTTGTTTGACTCTCATCCCTGGGTCTCTGGTGTAAAATTAATTCAGATAACCCATTTAAATTGTGTGGGTGCAGCTGATCTGTGCATAATAATAACTCAACAACAGAATTGAATGTTTTGTGTTTTTACTTGCATGACTGAGTGATTTATTGGTTGAATTTATCCAGATAAAAACATATTGAAAAGAGAAAAGACAATGAAATATAAGATACGGCACAAAAATATCCAAGGATGGCCCAAAAAAGCCAATATCTTAGGCTTATTTCCATCAGGGTCCTTAAAACAAAACGGCAAAAACATCAAAAAGACAAAAACAGACAAACCTAGACAAGAGCAACATAAAGAATCATGGAAAACAAAGTAAGAAAACACAAAATAAATAAATCAATAAATTATTGACATGGTTGATTTCTCTTGCAGACGATTGGAGGTGCCCTGAATGAGTTTATCTTTGCCCCTCGATTGGACAATCAACTGAACTGTTTTACATCTCTCAAGGTATTTGAAAAAAAAGTGCATTTTACTTGTAAAGTTGTTGTTATCTACCATTGACTTTTTTCTAATAGAGCTGTCTTTACAGTGCAAGTCAAGTTAAAGGCACTGTACACGTTTAGTAATTGTCAAAGACCAGTGTTCTCACTTGGTGTATCCCATCATAACCATAAAATAACAAGGCTGTGAAAATCTGGGCTCAATCAGTCATCGAAGTTGCCAGAAATGATGAAAGAAAAAACACCCTTGTTGAACGAGTTTGTGTGCTTTCAGATAGAAGTCTTTTATTATTTTATTGAGAAATCACCTCTTTTTCAAAACCTACGTTACTTCAGAGGGAGTCGTTTCCCACAACTTTTTAGACTGTCAACAGCTCTCCAATGCTCGTTACCAAGTCAGTTTTTAAGTTAATATTTGTTTTGAGTAATTTCCAAACGTGTACCATCCCTTTAATCGTAATCATGTGTAAATTTTACCCACACCGATGTGTGTTAGCACTGCATACTCGGTACTTTCCCCAAGTGCTGTGGGAAAAAAATCACAGGCCTATATTACTCGGGTGGGATTTGATCTCAGGACATTTGCAATTTAAGAGCAGTGTCTCTATACCAACTAGATTACCGAGATTGCCCGGTGGCTAGAGGCAGTCGAAATCCTATAATTGAATCCTAGGTTAGTGTTTCTAGTGTTTTGCCATGGATGGCTTCCGAAGCATGCGCACACACAAAAACACAGGCATCTTTGATGGCATTTGAACCCACAACCCGTTCTAGACTGGGGGCCCGATTTCACTGAGCACTTGGATTCATCTTAGAAGATGAGTTGTCAGCATTGCCATAGTGATTTGTATTTTGACATCAAATTTGGCTTAGCATTCAAGATTGATACACAGTTAAAGATACTGGACACTATTGGTAATTGTCAAAGACCAGTCTTCTCACTTGGTGTATCTCAACATATGCATAAAATAACAAACCTGTGAACATTTAAGCTCAATCGGTCGTCAAAGCTGCAAGATAATAGTGAAAAGTAAAATCACCCTTGTCTCACGAAGATGTGTGCTTTCAGATGCTTGATTCGATACCTCAAAATCTAAATCAAATTCGTGGAAGATAACTTCTTTCTCGAAAACTACGTTACGTCAGAGGGAGCCGTTTCTCAGAATGTTTTAACAGCGCCCCATTACTTGTTACCAAGTAAGGTTTGATGCTAATAATTATTTTGAGTAATAACCAATAGTGTCCACTGCCATTAAGATTATAGGCATATAAGAAGTTTGCGGTGACACCATGCAAGTAGATCTCTTTTGAGTGATTGTGGTTCTGACAAGAATTGATGGACTCACTGGTTTCTTACAGTAGGCTCTTGACGTCATCAGGAGACTGTTAAGATCAATCTTAGATCTTTGTGAAATCAGCCCCTTATGTCTTAGAGCAAGTTTCAGTGTGCACAATGGTTAACTAAATGATGACCATTTGCACTCGAACCCACCCAGGTCAAAATTCCAGTTGAACCTAGTTAAACTGGGTTTAACTGGAACTAGTTGAAACCAGTTGATAAACTAGTTAAACACAGTTAAAACCAGTTGGTTTAATATGGAAAATGGACAGAAACCAACTGGTTTATAATTTCAACCTAGTTGAACACAGTTAAACCTAGTCCAAACCAGTTGGTTAATATGGAAAATGGACGAGTTTGATCACTATCCAGTTGAACCAGTTGATCCCAGTTAACTAGGTTCAACTGGATTTTTGACCTGGGCAGGCTGGTCGACCATTGGTTGACTACTGTGGTCAACCATTTGGAACCAGCCTCGAGCCCATTGTTTCTTCACTGGCCCCAACAGCATGTTCCATTCTATGATGTGTAAAGCGCAGAGGGGAACCAGTGAAAGTATAGCGAAAAGGCGGAAGGTTGACTAGACTCGCTGCCGTGAGTCTGCACTGCGCATATATGTTGCTAGTCTTTGGTCGACCATGGGTTTACTAAATGTGTGCACTCGAACTTGCTCTTACTTAGCCTCTAGACTGCTTGACTTGACCAAGGTCGTGAGCTATTTCCCATCCTATTACTAGTAACGGATACCACAAACAACTCAAAGTGAAGAACTATGGAACCTAAAATTGCTGTAGACTGGCTCCAGAATGAGAAAGTTTGTGTGTTTGAATCCTTTCCAAGGTGCATCATTGAACAAATTAAACTTGTTGGGCAGACCTTATGCATATGACATAACTGGAGTAGGGTTGGTCCCTGACAGGCACTAGTCTTACAAATCAGATGGTTTCATTTGGTAGACATGTTTAAGCATACAATAATAATAATTCAGTTTAAAGGGTGGCTGCAGTGTTTTTTGTTTTTTATTTAAACGATTAAAGCCATTGGACCCTTTCGGTAAACAGTGTTGTCCATGGCCCACACTTTGTGTACCACAACTTCTATATCAAATAACAAACCTGTGAAAATTTAGGCTCAATCGGTCATCGGAGTCGGGAGAAAACAACGGAAAACCCCACCCTTGTTTCTGCGCGTTTCGCCGTGTTATGACATGTGTTTAAAATAAATCCGTAATTCTCGTTAACGTGAATTTATATCGTTTTGCTGTTTTCTCAAAAAGTAAAGCATTTCATGGAATAATATTTCAAGAGAAGTGTTTCACCATTGCCTTCTGTAAACCCTGTAAATTATTTGTAAGTCTGTGAACTTTTTTTTTTTTCTGAACCGAAAGGGTCCAATGGCTTTAAACATGACTTTTTAAACCTGAAATATTTTTTTACATTTTTTATTTAATGCGCAAGTATTTTAAAAGTGGTTTTCAAGAGATTAGGGGAACCCACCCCGCCCCTAAACGGGAGCCTTCATGTGACGTCATGTCGGGAACCCGAGCCGTCGGGTCCCCTGGCTGTGTGCATATAGAGACGTGTGCATTGTGTGGCCTGGTACCTAGGCGCGTGTAGTAAGGAACCAGACTCTTTTTGCCGACGATATGTTTGAATTCCCGACGTGACGTCGATGGTAAGGGGGCGGTAACAATCCACAAAAGGGGGGGCATGACTTATTCGCTAATTACGCAAGTGAGATATGTCGGGGAAAAAAAAATCACATTTTATTGATGTTCAATACATATATCAGAAATAAATGACAGCAAAATTAACTGTTTTATTTTAATTCACTGCAGCATCCCTTTAAAACAAGCGCTTTATACATGTCTCAAAGCACTTCCAATATTATAACCCTTGATCACTGGACCATTTTATTCCGTAAACCATCTCAGCTCCCTGGGGAGTATAACAGCCTGTGCCGCCAAATATGTAGCGCACTAAAGCTAAACAAACTACAAGAACCCTCTCTTCCCGCACCGGATACAAGAAGACATTAAAAGACCCATTGATGAAAGAAAAGAGTCAATCTTTGTACCTTTAATACTCCAATTACACCTAAACAGTGCGGTGCAATTATTTGTTTGTACTTTTGTGTTTTTGTTTTGCTAATAATACCTTGTTATTCTCATTCATGTTTAGGGCTTGATTGGTTCCTGTGAGTCTGAGGAGGGCCTAGAGAATGATCCCAACATCCGGATGATGTTGCTTTATGACCACGAGGAGGTGAGTCCACTCAACCCTGATCCAATACTTATAAACCTGCTTAGCAGAAACAAATGCTGCAATGTTGCTTTAAAGGCAGTGGATACTGTGGGAGACTTTGGGACGATAGGTGGCAGCAGACTTACCAGGTAAATGTCCATTGTTTACGTAGTTATGAGCGTGTGCACATGACCGAGAACAATGGATTTACCTGGTAAGTCTGCTGCCACCAAGCGTCCCAAAAGTCTCCCATTGGTAATTACTCAAAATAGTTGTAAGCAAACATACTAACTTGGAAGTGTCGTGGCTGAGCAGTTAAGAGCACCGAGTTCAAACTTTAGCCTTGCACGTTTCATCAAAGAAGGTGGTCAATGACGCCATGTGCAATCCATCTTTAAGTAAAACAATCACAACTTTGTGGAAGTGTCGTGGCTGAGCGGTTAAGAGCACCGAATTCAAACTTTAGCCTTGCACGTTTCATCAAAGAAGGTGGTCAATGACGCCATGTGCAATCCATCTTTAAGTAAAACAATCACAACTTTGTGGAAGTGTCGTGGCTGAGCGGTTAAGAGCACCGAATTCAAACTTTAGCCTTGCACGTTTCATCAAAGAAGGTGGTCAATGACGCCATGTGCAATCCATCTTTAAGTAAAACAATCACAACTTTGTGGAAGTGTCGTGGCTGAGCGGTTAAGAGCACCGAATTCAAACTTTAGCCTTGCACGTTTCATCAAAGAAGGTGGTCAATGACGCCATGTGCAATCCATCTTTAAGTAAAACAATCACAACTTTGTGGAAGTGTCGTGGCTGAGCGGTTAAGAGCACCGAATTCAAACTTTAGCCTTGCACGTTTCATCAAAGAAGGTGGTCAATGACGCCATGTGCAATCCATCTTTAAGTAAAACAATCACAACTTTGTGGAAGTGTCGTGGCTGAGCGGTTAAGAGCACCGAATTCAAACTTTAGCCTTGCACATTCCATCAAAGAAGGTGGTCAATGACGCCATGTGCAATCCATCTTTAAGTAAAACAATCACAACTTTGTGGAAGTATCGTGGCTGAGCGGTTAAGAGCACTGAATTCAAGTGTGGGTTCGAATCCCCAGCTGTGACACGGTGTCCTTGAGCAAGACACTTGACTATTGCTTCGTCCATCGGATGGGACGTAAAGCCGTTGGTCCCATGTGTTGTGTAACGCATGTAAATGAACCCAGTGCATTTATCGAAAAGAGAAGGGGTTCGCTCCGGTGTACCTGGCTTTGCCTGCTGAATGCACTGTATCACCTTGTAAACCCTTATAAGGTGATAACTAATTGGGTCTCAGAATTCATCACTGCATCACCTATCTTTTTTGGCCGCTTTGGTCTGTGAAGTGTGGAATGTGAGGGAGCCCTTTCTCATATTGTTTTATACTACCATTAGCTCTCCATTGCTCGTTACCAAGTAAGAAAGTTTTGATGTTAAGAATTATTTTGAGTAATTACCAATAGTGTCCAGTGCCTTTTGAAACCGTTTGATTATTACGAGAATGAAACTACAATTTATTATTGACCTTATAGCTCTGAGCTGACGAATTGTACTAAATTGTTTATTTCTAGGTGGGATCGTCAAGTGCTCATGGAGCCAACTCTTCATTGACTGAATGGATCATGAGGAGACTCTCTGCTGGTGGAAGTCAAACAGCCTTTGAAGAATCAATCCCTAAATCCTTCATGATTAGCGCTGACCAGGCACATGCTGTCCATCCTAACTACTCGTAAGAACAATATTTCATCATCATTTTTGTAAATAAAGTAGAACATAACGATCCACACGAGTATGCCTCAAAATTGCATGGTTTTCCTTATACGTCGTGAACTAACATGGCATACCATTTTGTGGAGTCAAGTTTTTTACTCCATAAAATGGCCGACAGTGTTATTTTGTTAAGTAAAAGGAAAACCACACAATTGCAAGGCATGTTTATGTTTTGTGTAGATCATTATGTTCTACTTTTAAAACATCTTTGTAACCATATATGCATTTTTATAACAAACGGTTTCAAACACTTTTCATGGACCAACTCGACCGATCCAAGGCAACGTGTCCCTTTAATAATTGTATTTGGTCTTTATATAATGCTTTATACACCGTTTCTCAAAGCGCTTCCAACATTATTACCCCTGATCACTGGGCCTTTTCTTCTTTTAACCATCTCAGCTCCCTGGGGAGTAACAGCCTTTGCTGCCAAATATGTAGCACACGAAGCTAAATCAAAACAAGAACCATCTCTGCCCTAACAGGTACCCATTTACCCCTGGTTGGAGAGAAGCAATTATAGTAATGTGTCTTGCTCAGGGACACAGGTGTCACGACCGGGATTCGAACCCACACTCTGCTGAACAGAAGCACCAGAGCTTGAGATTGGTGCTCTTATCCGCTCGGCCACGACACCCCAAATGGCAACTTGCCCCTGGTGGCAAGCCCAAATCTGTTAATTTTCGCCCTCAAATTAAAGAGGACGTCCAGCCTTTTGAAGTTAGTTTTTATCTCCCATAAAAAATTAAAAATTGATAAAAAATCTGAGAATTTTTTTTATGAAGTCTTTTCCCTTTTTTTGATAAAAATTTGTTATGGGGTCAAATTTATTCCTGATGGAGGACATCTGCCAAAATTATTTTTTTTCCAAACATAATTTTTACAGGAAGTGTATCAGACAGATATAATTTGGATGGATATATTTGCAGGATGTGAATTTTCAGCTTATTTACATCGTTCATATCAAATCTTAACCATAGCAAAATGTACATTATATTAATAATAATAATAATAATAATAATAATAATAATAAGACTTGTAATGCACACATATCCACCCTGCTGGGTGTTCAAGGTGCAGTAAAACCAAAAACAAAACAAAAAACAAAACACAACACAAAGAAAAACAGAAACAACAAAATTAGTCATTGAAAACCTGTGACATAAGATAAGTTTTGAGAAGAGACTTGAATTTTGCGGTACAAACACAAGATCGAAGATTAAGTGGTAGAGAGTTCCAGATGCGTGGCGCGGCTGAAGAAAAAGACCTGTCACCCCATGAGTGTCGATACTTGGGTTCAATGAGGAGAAGCATGGAACTTGATCGAAGATTCCTTGATGGAGTGTAAACTTGAAGCAGTTCAGAAATATAGTGGGGAGCCTTGCCATTAAGAGCTTTGTGGACAATGAGCATCAGCTTGAAGATGATTCGTTGAGAGATAGAGAGCCAGTGTAGTTGTTTCAGAATGGGGGTGATAGCACAGGATTTTCTAGACAGTGTCACAATGCGGGCAGCAGTGTTTTGGAGCCGTTGAAGTCGGGAAATCTGGTTGTTAGGAAGACTGTAGAGAAGAGCATTGCCGTTGTCAAGACGAGAAGTAACAAATGCGTGAATGACCTTTTCAGTGGCACTTTTGTCCAAGTACTTGCGAATCTTACCTATATTCCTGATGTGATATGATGATAAACGAACAATGTTGTTGATGTGTGGCTGAAGTGTCATCGATGAATTACCAATTGATAGTGTTTACTGCCTTTAAGAATAATACTGTGTCATACCTACAACCCAAAATAATACGTTTAAAGGCAGTGGACACTTGGTAATTACTCAAAATAATTATTAGCATAAAAACTTAACAAGCAATGGAGAGCTGTTGATAGTTTTAGTGAGCATTTTATTCAATTTTGTTTTGGCATTGATGCAATGCAAAATTTGATATCGGTTTTTCACGATTCTCTCGTTACCCAGATGGTCGATCGATCCCAAACTTCTACAGGTTTGTAAGTGTATGTATATGGTGGACTACATGAAGTGCTTACACTGCCAGCAACTGTTTTGCTAGCAAAACCAGTTCTGTAATGTTCCTTTAATGTTGCCTGAAATTTAAAATTATTAAGTGTTTTCATTTTGTTCTTTCTTGATAGAGAAAAACATGAGGAGAACCACAAGGTTGCTTTGCATAAGGTAAGCTAAAAGCGACGAGTTCTTAAACGACCGTTTAAAACCAGCAGGGTCGTGGCTGTGTGATATCGCATGGCCACAACCCTGAAAAGTTTTATTAGGACCTTTAATACGAGTCACTACTCTTTTATTCCCATTCATAAATGCCCTTTTGTTAAAAGCCAAACAGTTTCACAATTTTAGACAATCTGCCACTTGTTTTCTTTGCACCTTGGCGAAGTTTGCAAATTTTCAAAATATTTGGCGAAAATGTTTTGTGTGCCTGGGGTAGTGCGAATCGCGCATGTACACACACATTACGCAATGTTACCAATAGCTATGAATTGCGTTATGCGTAAGTTAAGTTGGCATACATGAGCTTGCGTGCCCAACATGCGATGCCAGCCGGTTATAAACAGCTCCACCTGGTCATTATCAACCGTTAAAACACCCCCACGTGACGCGTTCTCAACCAATAGGATTAGCAAAACTGTTTGGAGTATTTATGAATGTTAGATTATATACAGCCCTATTTATACATTTTGTTTGTTTGTATGGCACACTTTGTGTGGGATGCAGTGGAAACTATTTTGTTCCATTAAACTGTGAAAATGTAAAAAATTAGATGCTTGTAGTTAAAGGGAAAGTACACGTTTGGTAATTACTCAAAACAAATATTGACTTAAAAACTGACTTGGTAACGAGCATTAGAGAGATGTTAGTAGTATAAAACATTGTGGGAAACGACGCTCTCTGATGTAAAGTAGTTTTTGAGAAAGAGGTAATTTCTAGCTAGAAGTCTTTTATTCCTATCTGAAAGCACACAAATTCGGCCAACAAGAGTGTTTTTCTTTCATCATTTCCTCGCAACTTCGATGACCGATTGAGCCCCATTTTCATTGGCTTGTTTTTGTATGCTTATGTTGGGATACAGCAAGTGAGAAGACTGGTCTTTGACAATTACCAAACATGTAATCTGCCTAAGGAACGTTACAGAACTTAATAAAAAAGAAAAATTCTGAAGATCCCAGATTTACATAAAACTTACACGGTCTCATGATTATGATAGTAGAAATCATCCCTTGAAATTTTTCTGTCTGAAATGTCATATTTGATGGAAAATAAGTAAAACTAATTTCCCGTTTGGAGTTTATTGCTCAGTGAGCATTTAATTACTTTTCTTGGCATCGATGTCCTTTACAATGTGTAATCGGTATTTCACTATTTTCTCGTGACCCAGATGGCGGATCAATTTCAAACTTCTACAGGTTTGTCAGTTTATGGTGGATTCTATAGAGTGCTTACACAGCCAGCAACTGTAACGTTCCTTAAATAATAATAATAATTTTATTAAAAAAAAAATCTTTAGACAGTTTTGCTGCTTCTCAATTTTTCACAATACAAACAAAATTGCTAGCTCCTTTCAAGTTGTTACATAAATAAATTTGCCTTGGAAAACGCGAGGCAAACTTGAGGCCATGCTCGGCCAGTTGGTCTTTAATCAAAACGTGGAGCCGCTGGAGTGTGACACACATGGATTTAATCAAACTCTCATTTGCATTTCCAATAATAGAAGACTGATTCATGTTGCTGATGTTTAGTCTGTGATCACTCTAGTGTGTCGTAGCACCCAGAAACATTGAAACAACGAAATTGACTTTCGTACAAGATTGCTTTCCCCTCTCAAAATAGATCAGTAGGATAGTCGCAAGGAACACTTGAACACCAAGTCAACTTTGGGTTTTTAGAATAGTAGTTTTAAAGTAAACGGTGTTAGTGAAAAATGGCTAATGTCAAAAATTTGTTTAATAGAAGTATACAGCACAGGTTTACATGCACAAAATAACAAACCAGTGAAAATTTGAACTCAATTGGTCGTCAAAATTGCCAGATAAAAATGGAAGAAAAAACACCCTTGCCGCCACACAAAGTTGTCTCCTTTCAGATGCTTGAGTTCAAGACCTCAATTTCAAATTCTGAGGTCTCGAAATCAAATTCAAATATTTTAGTGAGAAATAACTTCTTTCTCGAAAACGAGAAGGAGCCGTTTCTCACAATATTTTATACTTTCAATATCTCTCCATTGATAGCTAACAAGTCAGTTTTTATGCTCACAATTATTTTGAGCATTTAACACTAGTATCCAGTGTCTTTAAACTTCTCAAGAAATGTTATACTAAAAATGCATTGCTCATGTTTAGTTTATATCAATTTTTACAAGCAAATGAATTCAGAAAGGTTACACAATTGTATCCATGATGAATATGAAATACGTAAGTTTCTGATGTTGGTAACTGTAGATAATTTCAAATTTGTACAGATTTATTATTCCACCAAAACTGAACAAACCCCCATTCCCTGAAGGAAAACAAGAGTCTGCATTAACTATTTCTCAGATTGTGTTTTCCAATGGGAGACTTTCCAATGCTTGGTGGCAGACTTACCGGGTGAATTTACATCGTTTACGTAGTCCTGAACATTCGCATAATTCTGAGAACAGTGGCTTCACCCGGTAAGTCTGCTGCCACCTATCTTCCCAGAAAGTCTCCTATTACGGTTAATCTTCCTGGGTGGACATAACTGCTCATTATTTTTGGCAATATTTTAAAAACACTACCACCTTTTTAAATGAAATTTTCACTGGACAGTATTGGTAATTGTCAAAGACCAGTCTTCTCACTTGGTGTATCACAACATATGCATAAAATAAGCAAACCTGTGAAAATTTTAGCTCAATTGGCCGCAAAGTTGCGAGATAATATTGAAAGAAAAAAAAACCTTGTCACACAAAGTTGTGTGCTTTTAGATGCTTGATTTCGAGACCTCAAATTCTAAATCAGAGGTCTTGAAATCGAATTCGCGGAAAATTACTTCTTACTCGAAAACTACATCACTTCAGAGGGAGTCGATTCTCACAATGTTTTATTCCATCAACCTCTCCCTATTACTCGTTACCAAGTTGAGTTTCATGCTAATAATTATTTTGAGTAATTACTAATAGTTTCCACTGCCTTTAAGGAGAGAAATGTCAAGTAACCACCAAATGATTACTTCTTCTCTTGTGTAAGACTGTCAAGCCAGCATCTGTAGTTGCCATGTTCGTTATGCTTAGCAAGAGCTTGTTTCATAAAGGGATTGATTGGAAGAATTATGAGCTATTTGAGGTCAAATTGATTACTTTTTAAAAATAATTTATAATAATTTTAATGTTTTGTTGACTTCAATAGGGACCGGTGATAAAGTACAACAGTAACCAACGCTACGCCACAAATTCCATAACTGCTTCTATTGTCAAGCTCATAGCCAAGGAAGTCAGCGTGAATTTACAGGTATTTAATATGTTTATTTAAAAAACTACTCTTAGATAAAATTATGAAGAAATGAAGAAAAAAATGCATAGAGCATTGCTTTAAACACTGAATTAAATTTTGTCCTTGCCTGTTAATAAATTGCAATAAATTTTTCAAGAGATTTCTTCATGCTGCAAGGGAAGGACCCACAAATCAGTTCTTTTCAGAACTGAGAAGTCTCCCGAAATTTTTTTTTTAATTAAATCTACTCCGCAGTACTAGAATATATAGCAAGACAGTTCTCTAAGAACAAACTCTACCTGGCAAGTAGATACACACATGGTGTTACCGCAGAGCAAATATATATTGGTACCTCATCATTCACTACCTCAAATCATTTGAATCAGTTTTCAACGCTTATTTTTTTTTTAGAGATAGCAGGGCGATGTCTGTGGTATAATTTGTTGTAAAGAAGGTTATTCGGTCAATGTAAAGATTTTTCATATTTGCATACTTGCATTCATGTTGAGAACGATATAAGTAGGTGAGAAATTGTCCTGTTGAAAATCATGTAAGCTCCGTTGTGTGTGATGCAAGGGTCCCCCCCCCCCTCCTCTCCACCTTGACTGACAAGCTTGACACGAATCAAGGACACAACTTCTCAACAACTCCTTTAGCCAACTCTCATGAATAATTTTTGCCGGCTATCTCCGTCTCCGTTTTCAGGACGTGGTGGTGAGAAACGACAGTGCCTGCGGGTCCACCATCGGCCCGATGCTGTCAGCTAAGTTGGGATTGAGGACTTTGGACATTGGCTCTCCCCAGCTCAGTATGCATTCCATCAGGGAGATGTCCTGTACCTCTGGGGTCAAGCAGAGCTGTCTACTCTACCAGGTTTGTTTGTCACATACCTCAAGGAATATTCATTTTGGTTTTACCCTTACACATATGTGTGCAAGCACTGTTCACTCCGTACTTTCTCGAAGCTCTGCGAATTCGAACCCAGGACCTTTGCAATTCTAGAGCACTGACGTAACTAGAACACTAATCTTTCCCAGTAGCTAGAGGCAGGTTTGTTTGTCAAATATCTCCAGGAATATTCATTGTGGTTTTACCCATATACATGTACACTGATGTGTGTTAGCACTGTTCACTTCGTACCTTCCCGAAGCTCTGCGAAAAAAAAAAAATCACAGACATATTACTCAGGTGAAATTCGAACCCACGACCTTTGCAATTCTGGAGCAGATGTTAAATTTGCATCGGGGATAAAGAATATTCATTTTGCTTTTACCATTACATCAATGTGTGTTAGCACTTTTTTACTCTCTGTACTTTCGCAAGCTCTCTGAAAAAAAATCAGAGGCTTATTACTCGGGTGGGATTCGAACCCACAACCCTTGCAATTCTAGAGCAGTGTCTTACCAACTAGACCACCGAGATTGCCCAGTAGCTAGAGGTAGTTCAAATCCTATATTTTAGCAGCGGGCACTGCAACAATTTAATAGATGTTAAATTTGCATCGGGATGAAGAATATTCATTTTAGTTTTAGCCATATACACGATGTGTGTTAGCAAATACATGAATACTCAGTACTTACCCCTAGCTCTGTGAAAAAAAAAGGCATATTACTCGGGATTTAAACCCACGACCGTTGCAATTCTAGAGCAGTGTCTTACCAACTAAACCCCTGACCTAGACCACCAAGATTGCCCGGTAGTTAGAGGCAGTTTGAATCCTATATTGAAAGGCACTGGACACTATTGGTAACTGTCAAAGACAAGTCTTCTTACTTGCTGTATCTCAACATATGCATAAAATAATAAATCTGTAAATATTTGAGCTCAATCGGCCATCGAAGTTGCAAGGTAATAATGAAAGAAAAAACACCATTGTCACACGAAGTTGTGTGCTTTCAGATGCTTGATTTCGAGACCTCAAATTCTAAATGTGAGGTCTCCAAATAAAATTCGTGGAAATTTACTTCTTTCTTGAAAACTCCGTCACTTCAGAGGGAGCCATTTCTCACAATGTTTCATACAATCAACCTCTCCCCATTACTCGTTACCAAGTAAGGTTTTATGCTAATAACTATTTTGAGTAATTACCAATAGTGTCCACTATAAGCATGTAGATCTTCATAGAAAGGTTTGGTACCTTGTATACCATGGTGATTAAATCTTGCAGTTTTTCTTTAGATCCATTATCTACTGGGGGGTGGGGGGGGGTTGATATGAATGGTCTACAGTGATTTGGAACCTCTCCACAATCATAAGCCTACTTTCTCGTTCGCTCACCCCAAACTTAGTTCATCTTTGTACAGTTCAGTGGATATACCTACAATACTTTCCACATTTGGGAAGTTAACAAATTGCAGTGATGGGCACCATCTGTGCCGATAGCATCTTTGACTGGGCAACAGCTTTCCCTGGTTTCCCGACTACTTGTACTCTCATTAATAACATATCTAGTACCCAAGGAAGTTGATGCTGTACAGTGTATTAGTGTGTACGGCACATTTCTCCTGCCCCCTTGTAGAAGGCGTGGACCATCTTGGGAGGAAGTCAAAGTCAGGCCTTGACAGGAAATGATGTCAAACACTGGAGCAGTTTGGAACTCGGGAGTCAATTAACAACCTTTATGTCATTTACAAAGAACACTTCACTCCTCCTCACCCCTTCCATGGCAAAACTCACTGCCAAACTTGGATTTTCTTTTATTTTATACAAAATCATTTATTGGTAAACTGAGGGCATTGTTATTCAAGTTTTAAAGGCATGCTATGTATGGATGAAAATATAACATATTTTAGCCTCTTTTTTTTGCTGTTGACCCCTTGCACATGCGTCACAAGCGGCGACTGTGCCACGCTCACCATTTTGGTGGTCAATAGGTTTACGTGTAATCGCCGCTTCGCCTTAAATACGCATTTCACTGAATAACACTCATTGACATTGACCACCAAAATGGCGCATCCAAGACTATTCTGATGATGACGTCAGGTGAATTGGATCAATTGGGCCTGGGTTTTTATGGCCATGCAGCTTGTCTCTGAACTCTTAAAAACTTCTTTTATAGTTCACAGAAGTCTGGCACCAAAATGGCCTTTGAGGTATTTAATGACAATTCATTAGTTTATCCTTTGAAGGTTTTTATGATAGTGATGACAAAATTATCATTTGGTCTTTTGATTATTGCCAATTATTGTTTGCTGTTCTCCTAACAACATTTTGTCATGTGTATTTTTTGTTGCAGGGATTCTATGAGAATTTCCCAGCTGTAGATGCCATTGTGACTGTAGACTAGGAATTCACGCAAGTCATGAGCCACAAAAGATTATGCAACGTGATCAACACTTCTTAAAACTGCTTAGCATCAAATGTTTCTAAGCACAAAATGACGATGAACAACTATCATGTTATTGTACATTGTTTTACATCAGTTCCCTGGGTGTTTTTTGCTTATCCAATAACTTTAAGCAGTATTATCTCATGGGTAGCTCAGAGAACTTAGTCTTGGCCCAAAAGTCATACATTTATATATGTACTCTTAAAAAGCTAATCTTAGGTTGATTTCAAGTATCAGATGATTAGAATTGGGAATTGGTCGTCAATTAACTATGTTGTAACCTACATGTTGTAACCTACATGTATCACCCCCCCCCCACACACACACACAAGCTTGTATATGCCTCTAACTGTGGACCTCCTATAGACCTTATGCACATGACACATGTCAGTAGGCACCCTCACCTAGAGGTCAAAACGAGGTTGTCCACTGGCCAATTCTGTCCACCGCGCGTACAAATATGTGCGTCTCGATTGTTTCGTCGCTGTTTTTTCTCCAAGATAGCGGCTGGAAGACGTCAATGCATAAGGTCTCTTGTCCCTCTTTTGTTTATATTTTGCAACAGCTCCCATTGGTTTTGTGCGAAATTTCCAACTGTGGATCTTTCCCGATCCGCGGACTCTATTGTCTGCTATTGTTATAGTTCCTCAGTTTGAATATGAATACCAAACCCACACACACCTACATGCACACCAACTCAATCCACCCCAGGAAGATAATGAACTGGTCCAAGAACCTAGAATCGGAATCCAGCATTTTCCTTCACCATGCCTAACTGTAGACCAGTTTGCCCCGGACTTCTGTCTTGATAACATACAATTTTGATTAATGTCACTCATGCAAATCAACGCCGAGTATGTCCACCTACATAGTGCATGAACTCCATGAATTATTAATCAGTCGCAACCTTTGTACGAAAGAAAGAAAAAAAGCAATTGTAATGATCTTGACCTTTTTATACCCAACACTTCTCAGTCTCAAATAATGATAAGACTGGGAAGGGAGAGAAGTGGGGAGTGTTGGTTGAAGCCTCACAGGGATCAATCAAGTCTTAATGAGACACTTGCTTCCTAGTCCTATCATCAGGCACTATGCTATGCATTAACCATGCAGTCTGCATGCAGTCTGCTCTATGAATCATTAATAAGATGCATACTTGTGAAGTTGCAGTCAATCCACTACTCCTGTATTTCTTGAGTTGCTCCTGTGAAACTCTGTCTGTTCTGGCAAGGAGATGCGTCTAATGTTTCAAGTCTTGTAGGAAGTAACTGTCTTTAAAGGGAGGGGTATAGACGATGTGACCTGTGACATCTCATGTTTACAAAAGAGCCACAGAGCCTGGCCTTCATGCAGGCATGATTTGTACACAGCCTAATTGAAGAAATCATAAAATCTTATATTCCACTTCTTATCAACTTTTGATATGGTGAAAGGGTGCACATCTCAAAACTTGTCAAGCTTTTTCTTTCATAATTCTTGGATTTATGTGGACACAAAATGTCAACTTTCCCATATGACCTGTGCAGTATTGTACCTGCCAGAATACTCAAAGACTGTACAAGGTCACAATTATTGTAAACAAAGTTCACATGGTCTATACCTTTGGTAGTTACTCCACACAAATAAGGACCATGAACACTTCTTGGTAAAGGGCTCTGAAGAACTGTAGTGTTGATAGTATAAAAACAAAGGTGTTTTCTTCTTTCATAATTTGTTCGCAACTTCGATGACCAGTTGATTCCAAATTTTCGCAGGTTGGTTATTTAAAATGAATATGTTGGGATAAACAAACTGAGGGCACTGCTGTCGATTTCACAAAACTCTTTGTAATTTTCGTAATTTAAGACTAATCTTAGGACTTAAAGGACGAGTCCAAACCCTGCACTGTAGCATGCAGACTTTAAGATTAATCCTAAGTTAGGACGAGTTCCTCGAGATTTCTATTGTGTGATTCTAAAATGTTTCAGTGTAATCTCCTTTTTATATTGTATAATTATATTTTTATCGTTGGCAGGGGTCTGGTTTTACACATCTTTCGATGACAGTTTTATACTTTTGTTTTAACCTTGACAGCCCCTGTACAACTTGTAACTATTGTGTATGTCTAAAGATTTAAAATAAAATAAATAAATACAAATAAATAAGACGAGTCCTAACTCTTTGTGAAATCGACGGCTGGTCTTTGAAAATAACCCAAGTCATACCCTGCAGTTTCATGTTTAATACCTAAATGTAGTTTATGGCTATCAAAATCATATCATATTGTTAGGAAGGTTAAATGTAGACATGAAATATTTAAGAAGTACATTATACTAAACAAATCAACAAAGAAAATTTGAGAATAAGACTTGGCCTCCGTTTCGGGTTACTTATATAAACAATTCAGAAAGATGTTCAGAACTGATGTTCATTTTATCAATATACCTGTGTAATTGGTCCCACACATTTGGGCGAGATTGGCAAATGGGGTTTCTAAAATAATCATGTTACATGTTCAATGTTAGCAGTGGACACTATTGGTAATACTCAAAACAAACAATTATTAGCATAAAACCTTACTTGGTAAACGAGTAATGGTGAGAGGTTGATAGTATAAAACATTATGCATATGTTGAGATACACCGAGTAAGAAGACTGGTCTTTGACATAGTGTCCAGTGTCTTTATCAAATCATTTTCATTACATGTAAATTGAAAGTGTATTTACAGCAAATTACTAAGAAGTAGTTTTGTTTTCTAGAGTTTTACAATTTAGAAAGAAAGCTTGATTTCGTAAAAAAAACTATATTTATTTGGGCTTTCTCATTGATATCTGTGAGACTTGCACAGTAATTTACCATGTAATTATGTTGTACTAAGAACATTATTCATATAGATCCTCAGTCTGTAATTATCACATCAAACAACAAACCATTGATTATTCAATCCAATTTGGTGATAACGATTTGTTTTTTGTTTTTAAGTTTGAGGGGTTATGCTTTACCTTGGCATCTGTGGATGTTCCTAAATAATATTTTTTAAATCTACTTAAAACAAACCGGCTCTTCTCAGAGCCAACACTCACTCATAAGAGATTTAGACATGGTTGTACTTACAAGTTTACTGTTTATTTGTAGTTCTTTCTTATTTCTCCACACCATGCAAAGCTTCAAACAATCTACTTGCTTCAGTAAATGTCAGTCCATGAACATACGCCTTTTGGCGGCATACGCCTTTTGGCGACAGTTATTTGTTTAACTTTTATGCTCTCCTGGTCACCCCACTGTTGTTTTACTTTGTTTTCTTAAATATTTTTAATGTATGTACATGTGCTTGTAAATGTGATTGCCTGAATAAATATTATTATTATTATTATAAGATTTTAAAATTCTTGAATCTTTGAAGTATTTTTTCTCTATTGATAAATTAATAGATGTTATGATAATTCATCTATTTTGAAAAAAGTTGTTTTTAGTACAAACAATATCATTTGTCAACCTTTGATGGTTTTCTTTTGTAATGTATATCTGAGTGTATATAACAAACTTATAACACGATTAAGAAACTGCATAAGCAACCTGTTCAAGTGTGTTCTTTCATTTTTGAATGTTGGTTTAAAAGCAGCGGTACGTTTTTGATAAACAGT
Organism: Asterias rubens; assembly: GCF_902459465.1. NCBI lineage: Eukaryota > Metazoa > Echinodermata > Asteroidea > Forcipulatida > Asteriidae > Asterias > Asterias rubens. Next base: position 14,475,379 of record NC_047064.1, on the reverse strand, counting down.
TGTTTTGTCAACGATATATGCCAAGAAAAACAACGTGTGGAATTAGAGTGGATTTCCACATTGTTAGAAATAGTACCTAGTGTTATTCACGGCTACACCAAATGGACATTAGACGGAAAATGTCTCGTGGCACTTGGTAGGCCTATTATGGTGGCACCGTACATTTATAAGCTTTGATATTTTAATCGTTAAAATGTACATTTTCGTGATCTATGAGTCCTCAAACTTTATCATGCTGTGAAAGGATAACATGCGCGATCTGATATGTTTTATGGAACCACTTAACAACGCGACCTCGCCACGGCCGGCTTCCCGCCAAAAAAGTATCCGACAATTGACTCATCTTTTAGGGAGAAGCAGTGGTGGCGTGTACTACATATCAACACTTTTTCGATCGGTAAAGCCGGTGAGTATATACATTCTACGAGACCGAATCGAATTGTCTACATTTTAGCTATCTGGTGCGCCTGACTATACACCCAGCTGCCGCATACCTGCTATTCGTGTGAACCAGTTCCAGACAAAATGAAGAAGGTTTTTTTCTTCTTCTTGCGACCTACTTTCTTAAGTTGGAATGTCGGCGACGTTTATTTAGTTTTCTCTGCCGTACTCTAAATATAGACCGAATAAAAAGGGCAAACAGTTATCCAGAGAAGTAATGGCGCTCCAATGAACAATAAGAACGACTGAAGTTTCAACGGATCGCACTCTACCCAAGATAAGATTTCAAGTCAGCGTGGACATACTAATAGGCGATGGCGTCGTGTGAAATCCTAGAGTAGTACACATAGCACTTGTAGCCTTCATCTTTCTCCATTGAAGTAGGGCTTGAAGGGACGCTAAATGCTGTTGACCACTGGATCAAGTTTCACCTCTTGGTATGAACGGCAGTATCTACACCCCCTCGTCTTTGCGACCGTTAAGGGTAGAGGTTAATGTCCGACCACGGTGTTTTTGAAGCACCGTGGAAAGTGGGACAGCCCCTTGCCGTTCGTTCCCTCCAGACGACCCCGATTCATCAGACCCGCTCATCAGACGTAACTTTGTGTTTGCGCCAAACTTGACTGACTCGAAAACGCTCTTGAGGTTTGGGAGAGGGTTGGCCTGTTGGATGATCTACTACACACCAATAATTGTGCTGGATTTGTGTCAAAGTAGATATAGAAATAACAGAGAAAGAGTGTTCATTTCACTAAGGAATACATCCTGTAAAATTTCAGAATGGGGAAGTTGGGTCACATTGGTCTAAATTGCGTTATCAAGCTGATGAAATGTGTTTTATGGACCTCTCTCTCTCCCACGCCGAAACGGTGCGTCCAATCGGACTCGGGCTATTGTGCTTTGTATTTCACAGACTTTTTTTGTTTCTGTGGAGCAAGTATTACAAAAATTTAATCAAACATGTGCAAATAAAAATGTTAATAACATACCTTGAAGTCGGATTAAGTTTACATGCAGAAACGTTTCATAACATTCCTCTGTACTTGGTGGCCTATCTTACTATTATTTAGCCAGCAATGTCTAAAAGTACAATTATTTATCAATAGACCTATCAAATAAAACCCTAAAATATACAACTAAACTTGGATTTTCTACCTCTACGGACTGAATGGGTAAAATAAAATACGAGCCTGGTTAGCTTAGAAAGGGTGGCTGTTTTTGTATCAACAACCGCCCATAGTATAAAAGAAAGAAAGAATAAAAGAGAGGGGAAAAAATGAAAATAAGTATTTGCAAAGGCTGGAGAGCGCCCTCAACGCTTTCTTGTTTGACCTGACCTAGATAGGTGATCACGAGTGTGGATGCATTGCAAAAAAATAATAATGATACCTAGGTTGTCCAGTTTGTTTTAATTGTATTACCAATTAATGTGTTACCATATGCGGGGGGGGGGGGGGGGGGGCAGGTGACGATTGCATGAGAAAGCTGCTGCCTAAAATTGCTCAGCTACTTGCAAATGTTCCATTATTTTATAAGTGGGTGATTTCATCAAAAACATTTAAACTTTATCGCGGGAGTCTGTGTTACCATGTTTAGTACCCGATAATTTCTACCTCTATGGATGTCTGTTGGCCCGGAATGGGTTGACATTAAATGAAGGGGGCAACAACAGCAAATAGCTCTATGAAAAGTCTCGGGCGGATGAAATACATGATAGGCCTAGAAATAAAAGATAACAAAAAAGTTAAAACGGTGGTTGTCTGCTAAATTTTTATGAACTTTTGTGAAGTCTTACCCCCCCCCCCCCCCCCCACAAAAAAGGGCTTTCTTTTGCGACAGAACCCCCAATTCATACTAGAGGCTATTTGAAATAATGATCTTTTTGCTTAATATGGTATACAAATAATCATAACACTGTTCGAGTGTGGATCGTATAGCATTGCATTGCAAAGTGAACTACTTCTTCGCTGTCAAATTTGATAACATCCCTTACGGTATAATGGTATTGCCCAAACAACAAGCATAGCTAGCTATAGCATGCATGCTGCACAGAGCGCAGCGCACACACACAAACGTTTGCAGCGTATTTTCCACCAAACCGGCTGCCTCGAGAAAACACTGATAATCCACTTTTTTCTAGAGTTCTTCTGTCTGTTGACTCTTCCGAGAGCTCTTCCTATCAAGTAACTGTTATTCCGTAAGTAATACCTCTGTATTTTGGTGTACATTTTTGCTTTTTCTCGTCACAAGAACGAACCACAACTTGCATGTTCTAAAATGTTGATTGACCGAGTGAACGGCGAGTTTTTGACATCCCCGACAAAATAACATGTTTGGCCCCCGTGTCGTCCGGCCCATCCATCAGAACGTCTGCTCAAATTCTAGATTCTAGTTTGCACACATCTAGTTCGCGGGGTCAAATCACTAATTCTGTATTGTTAAATGGGGCCGTTGAGGAAATGGTCTCGAAAAATTTGTCACAGATTGTTTTCCAACATCGAAACGGCACACACGCTTTCACTTCGTTTTAAATTTTAAACATTTCTTGAAGTAGTCGTTGCACATTTTTTGAGGAACGAAATGCACCAAAATTAGAATGACGTGACTGTGTGCGTGTGTGTGGAAAGTCGTCTGTGTCAACAAACTGATCAAGGGCAACGGGGCAGCCTTGACATTGGCAATGGTGTGGTTTTAATTCACTAACACCATGGAGGTAGAAATAGACACACACATTGTCCATAATAATGAAAAAAACTTTGAAATCTGACCCAATTCCTGTTATCAGTAAATAGTTTTACCTTATTTATTTATCAGAAAGGTTTTTGTCATTTCAAGTTGCACAAACGACCTGAGAGTTGAGGTGGAAAAAGGCAACTTCTTGGAAAATTTATCTTGTTTGTTTAAAACGTATGGATGAAGGACTGACCAATTGATGTTTATGTATAAACATTTATGAGTTATTATCCATCATATCTCTCTGCATCTTCTTGGTCTGTAAAATAATAAGAATGGTGAATTCCCAGGGCTGTTTCGCACGCATGTGACTTTTGATAAATAACAACAATTTGACTGGATTCCCTGCCTGTATTTTGATTAATAAATAAGATATTATTAGTCTTGATGGGCAAATAATTATGCTGCACGGAATAAGATTGACCTGCACACAAGCACAACCAAATCAAAACGGTTAAAAATATGTTTTTAAAGTATGAATTTAGAAACTCATTCATTTCAAACACCTTCGATTTTACAATTTGGTCAAAGACTTCTGGAAAGTTTCACTGTAGTGCATGATGGTATTTAATTGGGCTTCCTTGGCGAGGCAAGACAGAGCATAGAGTAAGGACAGAGACTCTATGGACAGAGTAAAGAGACAATTTTAGGGTCTATTTTACATATTAAAATATTCAAGTGTGTGCAAAAAACAGCTCAAAACATTTTTTCCGTTTAATGAAAATGGTTTATAATTTAAATAGAAAAAGAAAATTCCTCAATAATTATTTTGAGATTGTATCCAGGGGCAAAGAAGCAAATAAGATTCAATAGAAGTTTCAGCAATTATTGACTCAGTTTAAAAATCAGCATAGTTATGATTGTTTAAAAAATGCATGGCATACCTATTTAAAGCTAGTTCAATCTTTACCCCTGAGTGTTTTTGTTTACACAAAATTACTACAATGTGAAAATGAGAGTGTACCAGTAATTTGATATTGTAGAATTTGAACATTGTAGTGAAGTCGTTTATGTGAAGATGCCCCCTTAAAAAAAAAATCAGCAGAAAACAAAAAAATCAGAAACTTCCTGCTTCCATGAAAATGAATGTTTCTTTTGAATTTATTTTGTAAAATTTGTTGTTTATTTTGAGTTCAAACTAAAAAATTAAATATTGCCCCCTAGTGTGAAGGATCTAGCAGAGGATGGAAAATCTTTAAAACCTGTAATTCAAATCTTTTGTAAAAGCTTGAAACTTTACTTCAATACAAGAAGTGCTGTCCCTATACATTTTTAGGTGCCAGGGTTTGAATGTCAACTGTTACTTTTTGTTAATTTATCCAGAAAACATACTAATTAATAGTTTATTCTGCAAAAAAACACACCTCATGTCACTCAGTTCAAGTCTTAGTATGCATGTTCAATAACACACTGAGTAGTATGCAATTTAAATTGTAATGCTTAATCCGGCCAGGAGTTTGATCCTTTTAAGGGCAAGGCCATTTTCATTTTGCAAAAGGCACTTCCATTGGAAAATATTATAGCCAGTGGGAAAGCTTTGAAGGGGCACCAAGGCCAATAACAGGGCAACAAAGGTCATTGCCTTCATGGCCTGCATGTAGTTTAAAAGCCTTCTCAAATTCCATTTTCAGAAAAGCTTAATATTTATTCCTTCCTTAATTATTTTTGTTTACAATCGCTTAGTGGCAAATTAGTATGTGGGGCAATTGCATGTATTTTTTAATTAACTGAATTTTGTGTTTTATTTCCTGTTGAGTGTACAATCACATAGTGGCATACTGCCTGCCAATGCCATGCAAGTTTTGACGTCCCAAAATCAAATGAACAATATCGGGAGAGTTAAGGTGTGACGTAAAGTATAAACTGGTACTTAGTGGAAATTGTTACTCCTGAGCCCAAAATTGTATTCATCAATTAAAATGGACGAGATGAAATCCACAGCTTTTAACTGATTAGGTAAAGGTAAGAGCGAAGGTGTAGAATAAATGGTACAATATTTCTGCTCTGAAAATTATGCTAAATATCCCAGAAAATCCTGTTAAATGCAATCTTTATTTGAAAGTGTAAATAAAAATGTTGAAAAAAATAAAAAACACCAGACAAAAGACATGACAAGATAATTCTAATGTCTGGGTCTTTATAATAAATGTTTCGGTAGAAATAACAGAGTTCTTCAAGAGGTTTTCTTGTAACAGTCATCTCCCTTTTTACAATCAATACGTCCTTCCTTTGATATTACTGTCGCTTCAGACATTACAGAGTAGAAAGTGCACATTCATATGAAATCAAGGTCAGATTCCAAGAAGTGAATCAGACGCTGTCTTTAAATTAAAAAAAAGCTCTCTAAAGGCAGTGGACACTATTGGTAATTTACTCAGAATAATTATTGGCGAATAATCTAACTTGGTAACGAGTAATGGGGAGCTGTTGATAGTAAAATACATTGTGAGAAATGGCTCCATCTGAAGGGACGTAGTTTTTGAGAAAGAAGTAATTTTCCACAAATTTGATTTAGAGACCTCAGATTTAGAATTTGAGGTCTCAAAATCAAGCATCTGAAAGCACACAACTCCATGTGACAAGGGTGTTTTTTTCATATCTCGCAACTTCGACCACCAATTGAGCTCAAATTTTCACAGGTTTGTTATTTTATGCATATTTTGAGATACACAGAGTGAGAATACTGGTCTTTATCAATTACCAATAGTGTCCAGTGTCTTTAATAAAAAAAATTAACATCAGCTTGGTGAAGTGCTCGTTCATCATCAGAGGAAGTGGGGTCAATAGCCTGCTAATACCTGCTACTAATACCTGCCCATGGAGACTGTGTACTTAAAAAAGTCATTCTTACATCAGGTAATTAAAGTTCTGGTTGTAAGGACACATGAAAACAACAGTTTTATGAAATCGAGACTTTTAAGAAAACCGCATGATTTGTTTGATTAGTATTCACTGTCATTGAGGATGTCAATATGAATTCAATGTCTAATCAAATTGAATTCAATTGATTTTGATATTATATATATTTTTTAAATGCATATTAACTACATTTTCAAACACCTTTTCCAACCTAAACTGGGCTCGTGTTGGCCTGACTTAGAAATACTAAGGAACTTGGTTTGTTGTGTGTGTGTGGGGGGGGGGGGCATATTAAGCAGAGTAAACCATTTGTACAGTTTTTAAATTCTGCATTGAAATGATACATTGGAGATATTGTATGCTTAAAGGCAGTGGACACTATTGGTAATTACTCAAAATAATTATTAGCATAAAACCTTACTTCTAAATGAGTAATGGGTAGAGGTTGATGGTATAAAACATTGTGAGAAACGGCTCGCTCTGAAGTGCCATAGTTTTTGAGAAAGAAGTAATTTTCCACGAATTTGATTTCAAGGCCTCGGATTTAGAACTTGAGGTCTCGAAATCAACCATCTGAACGCACACAACTTTGTGTGAGAAGGCAGTTTTTTCTTTCATTATTATCTCGCAAGTTCGATGACCGATTGAGCTCAAATTTTCACAGGTTTGTTATTGTATGCTGATGTTGAAGTACACCAAGTGTGGATGCTAGCCTTCGACAATTACCAATAGTGTCCACTGCCTTTAATTCTACTTAAATATTTGTGTTGTTTTATAATTGATTTGACCTGATTGATTGGAGACAGCCTGAGAAAGTTGCAGTTTGTACCAATGGTAAAAGAAGCAAGCTTGTACATGTAGACCTAAACCTTTTCTCTCTCTTCCTTCGGCTGCTTTGACTGTATTTCTTTTCTTAGACTGTCATTTTTTTTCTTTGACTGCTTTGAGAGCTCACAACAATAAGTGAACCAGATACATTGAAAAGAAATATTTTGTAAAATCTGTATTCACCTCGAAAGATTGCAGGCTTGGTAGTTGATATGAGCCTATCCTTGTCAAGTTGTAGACAGACTCGATGGCGGGTATTAAGTTACCTTTTGCACATCATGAATGTAGGACAGTAGAGTCAAAGCACTAATATAGTACAGCGTTACCAGACCACAAACACAAAATGGTGGCTATGTGACACACGTCGGCATTTTTTTTCTTTCTTCTAATGGAAACTGTCTGATCTTGTGTTTGTCAGATGCTTGCTATTAGGAAAACGGAGGCCTTGTATGATCAGTGCTTTCTCCTCATGCACCGCTGCATTAGCTGCGCCAGTTCCCCCTGCATCTCAAATGAGGGAATCAAGTGATGCATGGCGATACGTAAGAGTGTCAAAATAGGCCCCGTTTTCAGAGTCTGACGGTGGTTCTTTCCTGCAAAGTGAGCAAGAGTGTTTGCCTTGGTGCTGGCGTGGAGAGACCGGAAATTTTGGGGAGCTGCGTTCGTGTCGATGAATGTGTTGTGAACCCTGTAAATCAATTTATCATGCAGTTCAAGTATTTGTTCAGTCTTTCAGCTGAGCTTCTAAACTAGGTTATCTGTGGTCCATTAACACCTCGCTGAAGAACCCTCTGAACAACTACTTCGTATTACTTAACCAAGTGAGTGTTGTTTGGCCACCGAAAGCACTTTTTATGTTGTTGTTCAGTAACTTGTGTCCCGTGTAAAACCTCTGGCTCTTCAGTGAGTTATTTACACTGTGCCAAATGGGTATTTGTAATACTCCGGAATAATTCTTAGTGCCACAAAGATGTCAACAAGATTACAAGATGAAAAAGGACACACTTGATGAATTTAAAACAAAGACAAAAACCTGTATGTTCACCCAAATCTACCATTTCCAAATGCTGCCTTGAAAGTGCAAACTATTTGATCTTCTTAAAGTTTTGTCAAAACTTATATTTTCAAATTTTCAGTAGACCATCTTGGCTGTCATATTTTGAGGGGAACTTAAAAGTATTGACAAAGTGCCAACTATTTCATCTTTTTTAGTTTTGTCAACATACACCTTTTCAAATTTTCTTAAGATCATCTTGGCTGTCATATTTTGAGGGGAACATAAAAGTATTGGCACAGTGCCAACTATTTCATCTTCTTCTTCTTTTAGTTTTGTCAACATATACCTTTTCAAATTTTCTTAAGATCATCTTGGCTGTCATTGTTTGAGGGGAACATGAAAGTACACGTGATGCTTTTTGTCAGCCCAATGCTGCACCCTCATTTGTATGCTGAACGCACTCTTGAATAAATGGTTCAGAAGCCGCAGGAAGCTGACTGGCGGATGTTGGGATGTTATGCAAAGTGCTCTGTCGTATTGACTAGTCCAGGCCCTGTGTCTTATTGAACATATTCAAGTATCCCATCCAAGAAGCTGACGCAGTGAATACAGGGGCAGAGCGTGCATACCCCAAGAGACGGAAGTGTCCCTTGGGTGTCTAGAATCTATGCCAGACGACAAGGGATAGAATTGGTAATTCAGTGTCGACCAGATCAACAGCGCTTTCCATTTTGTATTCGGTTAGATTACAGGTTTTTTCTTGGTCTGCTAAAGGAAGAAAGTGGGCAAGGTGAGTTGTTGAAGTCATGTTACAGTATTTACATGAGTTTGAAAAGATCGACCATTGGTGTTCACTGCTGGTGTTGGCTTACCCAAATCTGATGTATGTTTGGCAAGTTGCACCTGTTTGACCAGAAACAGTTTTCATTTGGAGAAAGTTTATGCAAGCAAGACTCAAACTTGAACAATACTTGGAACATTTGTTTTTGTAATGTACATGTTTTTCTCAATGTATTCTTAGGAAGTTACTTTTAAATTAAAAACTAGACAATTTAAAAATTTTCACTTCAAAACCTGCAATTCCAGAACCTGTTATCTGATTCGGGAAATGCTAGGATTAATCCTATCTTGAGTTAGGACGAGTAACTTAGGATGGGTTCAATTCGTCCTAACGTCTTAAGATATGGAACTGAACTCGTCCCAAGATTAATCCTAAGTTAGGAAGAGTTTGGTGAAATTGACAGCTGATTACATGAAACATTCCTTTAACATTTTAATAAGTACACCTAATTGACACCAATTGAAAGTGACAATACAGGTTGGAATTTTTCTAATGAATGAACTTAGCTAATTTATCAAGCCCAGTGAAGCTTTCATTACTTAGAGCACGGATGGTTCAACAGTCATATCTCGTGGTGCATTAAAACATGATTGAAGTCATTTACAGTCATGTATTCAGCCTGGCTTAGGAGTTGAAAGTGTGAACAAAATCCTCTCCTTTATCATCCATTTCAATCATCAGTGTGTTGATTCTCAAATTCTGATATGGGTTAAATTTCACATTGATGATTTCACATAAAAAAAAAAATCAATATTTCTTTGAAATGTCCTTTTAGCAATCCACCTCCAAATGTATTCTTTGAAGAATTTGTAAATCAATGTCAAATATATACAGCGACAAAAATCCCATGGATGCTCTATTTTAATATTCTCATTCCCTTTAGCCTGGGTTAAGCCATTGACTAATTCGTGGCATGTTTGACACAACCCTTTGCATGTATTTACCAATTATTGGTCCTGTTCAAGCATGGTTCAAGCATCCACTGACTAGCAATTTAATAATGCCTTATCAGTGTGGGCGCATTTTAATATCTTGGTCACTGCCTTATCCTGAAAAACAGTTATAATTTCATCCACAATCGCCTCGATTGAGGACTAGATCCCGAGGGAGTTGAGACAGCTACGGCCAAACTCGGCATCGGTATAAGGTTGCTCAATGGGCGGAAAAAAGGAAAAATCTTTAAGCCTCCGTCCATGATGGTCCATGGCAGTGAATGAGGTCATGAGACAAGATGGCGGCAAGCAGTCCCAACCACAGAATATGTTGTATTGATCCTGCATTCTTGATGAAAGGCCATCTGCCTAGCTGGCTGTGGGGCTGTAACCCTACACCGGTCCGTGCCAGTAGAATGGGCTACAGCATGAGCTTATTTTTCCTCCCTAGTTGATGACCTCAATTTGCTGGTCCATGGTTAATTGAGCGTGACACTGATTTAGATTTGTTTTCAATATCAACTGTTTTTTTTTTGAAAATGCTATCTCCAAATGTAGAGTGCGTTATTTCACTTTTGATGTACCATACAACTTACATGTTCCAAAATTGATCGAAAATGGTTGCATGAGTGTTGAATGCTCTTGAGTACTTTGCCTTTGTGATTATGATTTTATTACACTGTTTTTATGACCGCATGGTTATCGCTCACTGGTGTTCAAATGTAAAACCAAAATAATTTATTTTTTATTTTTGGGGAATTATCATTTTTATTGGATTGTTTGTGGCTGTTTACATGATTTGAAATATTGTCTTCTCAGCGGGTACGCTGTAAGGCTCTACTCTAGTGGTTAACACATCAGCTTTCAAATATTTATTGGAAACCACGCCAAGTTGCCTGTGGAATGTGTTTTTTTCTGCAGGATTTGGAAAACACTGATTATACCGTTATCGGTGTAAGTGTACATCCAAAACCATCCTCCGCTTTACCCGATGCAATTTTGTAGTACATCAATAAAGCTCGACTTAAAGGCAGTGGACACTATTGGTACTTACTCAAAATAATTATTGGCAAAAAACCTCACTTGGTAACGAGTAATGGAGGGAGGTTGACAGTATAAAACATTGTAAGAAACGGCTCCCTCTGAAGTGACGTAGTTTTCGAGGAAGAAGCAATTTTCCACGAGTTTGATTTCGAGACCTCAAGTTTAGAATTTGAGGTCTCGAAATCAAGCTTATGAAAGCACACAACTTCGTGTGGCAAGGGTGTTTTTTTCTTTCATAGTTATGTCGCAACTCCAATGACCAATCAAGCTCGAATTTTCACAGATTGGTTATTTTATGCATATGTTCAGATACACCAAGTAAGAAGACTGGTCTTTGACAATTACCAGTAGTGTCCATTGTCTTTAATTTGATTTCTATTCAACTGGGGCATAACCATCTTTATAACAAGAAGTAAGCTTTGAATACTTAGAAATTCCACAATTTTTAGTCAGGTTCATTTCCAAAGTATGGGTACCTTTCATAAGCGTTTGAGCATCGTGTGCATTTTGACGGAGCATGCGATAGTAACAAGAACTGAAAATCTATACAAATTTCTGATAGATCTACCATGTTTTTATGGTTTTTAGGAAAAATGGCATTTATAAATGGGAATAAAAGAGTGGTGACTCGGTATTGAACATTCGTTTAAAAACCTTGTTCCACTCTTTTATTTCCTTGATTCCAGTCACATATTTTGTTCTGTGCCATTGCACTGAATAAAATTTGAGAACAAGGTTGAGGTCACACCGGTACAGTATGGTACGTGTGCATAGTTTACATTGGTCGATATCGGCTCATGTATAGAGAGGTGAATTCATTACAGGGACATTCTCTATGCTCCCTCAAGCAGTCAGTCGAAACTGTCCTCATAACCCAGTTGTGGACGCCTTGATGTACACTACTGCTGCCTTGTCAGGAAAATTTGTTTGGCTCCTCTTTTTTTTTTTTAGCAAAGGACTACAGGAAGTGTTTTGGGGATAGTTTAAGCTTTGTAAAATGTGTGCAGTTTGCCCCACAGCATTTACGATATGGAAATAATTTGGTGAATTGATGAAAACGCCTTGTTAGGGAATTCTTAGTTTGACAGTGAACTGGATTTTTTTTTTTAGGGAAACAATGTTTGTGGTTTTAAAGGATAGTTTGCAGTTGTTTTGGGGCTGTTGGCCAGTTCGGGCTATTGGCTAGATATAGTGTATTTGCGAGTGTTTTTGTCAGGAAATCATGAATGAGAAGAGAAATGGGATTAATTGCTTGTTAAAATATGTAACTTATTTATTTTAGACACAAATTTTTTTACACAGTAAAAACCAAAATGAATGTTCTTTGTCCCGGATGCAAATTTAACATCTTTTAATTAGAAAATATGATAAGAACAAGTTAATTTGTTGGTCTACATTAAATCGTATGGTCAATTGTGGTCATTTGTGACCGCTATAGGTCATTTTGGTTCAGGTAGCTTGTGACAGCAACAATCTATAAAGGGTTACATACAGTACACTGTACATAATGAATTGTTTATCTGATTTTGTTTATAAACACAAAGTTTCAAAGTTAGCGTTGCTAGGTTTCATGAGCGCTAACTGCAGGTACATGTGTGTGGCTGTTTTAATGTAAGGTCCTCACCAAAGTTGACCAGTGCACCTAGAGTTCTTCTTCATTGGATTCAGTTAGTCGGCATTTATCTTATTTGTCACATGACAATTACAAATGACTGTGGTGATAATGAAAACCAGTCTAGGATTAAGTAGGCCCTTAGCTCTTACCGGCTCTGGACACTGGACAGTGCTTGTCTCTTAAAAATCAACCCTCCTTTTAAAAGAAATAAAGTGGGACTGACTTGTGGCTTTAGGACTCGTAAGAAGTGCCACTTTGGTTTCTTTCTTCAACTAAAAAGTCTGGCATTGCTGTGTTGTATTGCAAGCCCATGGGTATACCCCCATGTATGGCTTTGGTATGGGGTCCAAGAGTGTAGGTCACCAGGTCACCCTGTAGAGGTCATAGGGTCATGGCCAAATGATACAAACAGTCTACAGCTGGGGGTAGTGAGTTTAGAACAACCACTTTTTGTAGGGTAAGTTCCTGGTCGTGTAAACCCAGGGGACATGAATAGAGGATGAAACATTACTCAATATGGTACAAGAGCTTATTATATACTTTTTATGTACATATCCCCAGATGCACATCACAGGACGGGCAAAATGAATCATATCTGATACTGCTTTACGTATATGACATGTACATTGAAGTGGTGTTTTTAAAAGGAAATGGATGCCTATTGAATCTCAGAAATAAAAGGTCAAATGTGCAGAGGGAGTAGAGGAACTTGTCTTTCAAAAAAAGATTCAATGACGTGGTACGGAGACACTAGACATTGGATAGCCATTATAGTCTAGGTTGAGTGAGAAGCCATCTTTAAATGTGTCAAGTATTCATGTGTGTCTTTTTTTAATTTGCAGTGAGGCACCGTATCTGGCTGTACATGTGTATGCGGTGTGAGGAAACATCACAGTCGGTCTGAGCTTGCATTTGCAATTTGTACACTGATGTGCGGCGGAGTCTGAATACTGACGACTACATTTACAACGTCATCTTTTGGACACCTGGTACGCATTAAAATTCTTCTTTTTACAAACACTCGTCATCGATGTTGAGTCTTCTGACTATTGGGAAACTTAACTTGCACTGTCGGTTTGGACTTGGAACAGCATGTGCAGCTGACACAAGTTCTTCACAGTATATCCATTGTGGTACTGCAGATCTCCTGCAACTTGAAGAGAAAAATCTCGATGGCAAATCATGTTGCCGGCCAAAATGGAATTTTTTTGAAAGGGAAAGGGTAACAAGGTATTTTCTCATGGTAAAGGGCACCTCTACTCTATGAGGAAATTACAAGTTTCTATTGGAACATTCAAGGGCCATCTAGGCAATGACCAGGGGCTGCGGAGGCGATTGAGTATCGGGCCTGTTTATGAAAATGAATCCTGCCGTACAAAAGTTAGGTTATGCCATAAAAAAACTCTTTCAGGTGGGATTTTAATTAGTTTTCCGACTTTGTTCCAACTAAAAACTTTGCAGATAACTTTTGAAAGTTTTTATATCATGTACAATGTACTCAACCAATACCACCTTTAAGAGAAGCATTCACACGTCTACGTTATATAGGTTCGTGTTGTACAATTCCTTTTTGTATGGTTCAAATTCACCCACCATTGTTACTGTTTGACCTTGGACCGGTACTACAGATGTTGGACTAGTTTTTGTGTGTTAGTGCTCCACTGAGCTGTAATGATCCAAAACAATTTTCAGAACGAAAGTGCAATATGCACTTTATATTCATGAGTTATGTTCTTTAAAGGCAGTGGACACTGTTGGTAATTACTCAAAATAATTGTTAGCATAAAAACTTACCCGGTAAGGAGAAATAGAGAGCTGTTGTTTTATAGTAATAAAAACATTGTGAAAATTGGCTCCCTCTAAAGTAGTTTGTGAGAAAGGGTATTTCTTAATAAAATACTAAAAGACTGGCCTCTGACAATTACCTTAAGGTGTCCAATGTCTTTAAGTACCAAAAATACAAATAACGGATGAAACCAAGCATTTTGGAGGTTGTTGCACTGTTATTATTTCTCTTTCCTCCCTGTGAACAATTGTATAATGAATATAAAGGCAAAGTTTGTTCACCTTTGGTTTTTGGAACCGTTCGAGTGTAGAATGTAATCATATACGAAAAAATTACACATTTTTTATATTTTCTAAAATCTGGAGTAAATGTCCACACTAGGAAGAATAAACCCTAATTTCAATAGACCGATCCGACGCGCACCGGGTGCGCAAGTGTTGAGCACCGCGCGCCATTGCTGGGGTGTACATGTGCCTAGTTTTGTACACAAAGACATGAGGAAATCATGTTTCTTGTCACTCTTTATGGAAGTTAAATGTTTTCCTCAACGACTTACACAATTTCCATGCCAGGACATCATGATATACTAATGAAGATCACTGACCAAAAATATTTGCAACGAAATAGAAACCGAATCATCTTGAAAACTTGTAAACTGCATAAAAGTCACGCGTTACATTTTGTCAGAATTTCAGTATTTTACTTTGTGCTTAATTAAAAAAAATTATCAAGAATGTAGTACGTTGTTATATCAAGCAGCCATATCAAGGAAATTTCATAGATTGTCGAGGAAGACATTCAATTCCCATAAAAAGTGATAATGAAAACAATTTTCTCATGTCTTTGTGCCAGAACTAGGCACAAAGACACCGCAGCAATGGCGCGCAGCGCATGGCGGCGCCCAGCACTTGATGGCGGCGCCCAGCACTTGCGCGCCTGGATAAGTCTATACAGGAAAAAAAAGATTTCTCAGATCAAACATTTTTTGCATCCCTCTCTACAACCACATTTCTTAAAGGGAATTATTCAAACATTTTCTCAAAATGTTACACATTATCGGCAGCTGCAGTGCTTCTTACTAAGTTAGATTTTGTGGTCATTATCTATTGAGTAATTATCAAAGGTTTTTTTTAAAGAAAGGTGCAGTAAGTTCGGGGGACTTCTTCAGTTAAAAAAAAAACTGTCTTGCTTTTTAACTGCTACCCGGGCGGAAGGTATAGAAAATAGGCTGGGACTACTTCTTTAGCTTATAGGATTGTAATAAACTGTACTACCACGGAGTCAATTCTTAAATTGGTCTCAACGTTTTGACTAGCTTGCTCTAGTCATCATCAGGAGACTGAGAATTCAGTAATGTCAGCAAAAGTCATGGTTGTGTGTGCCGTGGCGTTATGAGAAATCTTTCATCAACATGTACACACTGTTGACCCAATTTCCCTGACTTTATAACTCTCATAAATCATGATAAATGTTGGTTATGTCATTTGGGAATCGGATTCCTCAAGTGTTCTTCTGCAGTTTTAATTTTAGGCGATACGTACGTGGTTAGACCATGGAGTGCTATTTCTACCCCCATGGTCAGACCATCATCTTATCTTTGGGACTACAATGTACTTGTAACAAATTTTCACTCCCAAAATGGCATATTATCTAATGAGCAGAATACATCTACACCCATGCATCTCTCTTTCAAAGCACGCATTTTTGTCGGCAGGCTTTTTTTCACTGCCTGTTTTTAGTAGTTATTTTAAGTAAATGAGAATTAAGTAAAGACGCTGTTGTTGGTCCCTGCCTCGCCATTCATAACTAAGTAGAATAATTGAGTAATAACCCTATTATATCATGGACTGTTGGCTCAATTGTGTGTTTTGGTTCTGCGTGAGTGGGGAACACTCTCCCTCGCCATTCAATCAGTGCCTTCCAAAGCAGAGGGAAATATATCGCCGTTTACGGTCAATATAAGCACGCATTCGCAGCCGTTCAGAATTAACATCATGAAGTAAGGTCCACGGCTGATTAGATGAGTTATTAGTGAGAGCGGAAGAGAGAGAAGTTGGCAAGTTTTCTGTTTTTTTTAATTTTTATATAGACGCTAACGTCTGATGGCTGAATGAGTTTGTAATAGGCTGGGGGTACTAATGTAATTCATTTCTCTCTAGACTCAAACAACCATCTGCCGTGAGGGGTAATTGAAACGAACCATAACGATCAGGCAGTTCTATTTATTAAGAAAGGTGCAGCCATGTTAATGAATGGTCACACTTTTTAAAACTTCCTCCCCTCGTTTTAAGAGGTTTTTGGTGATGGAGATACGCGACCTTGGTGTTCAGAAGGCAGCTAATGTTATAACAGTCTTTCATTTTAGCCATCGAGAAATTAATGATGATGATTAAGTGGCTACTTAACTTCGTTTACAAGAAAACTCTGAAATGAACAAACTTAATTGGAGTTCTTTGATACTCAAAGTGGTGAAATATCTCATTCAGGCGAACTCAGCACGTATTCATTTAGTTTTGTTGGTGCTGACTTTACTGATGTAAAGCAATTGTGGTAAGGGGGTGTACACATTTTTGGCTTCAGCTACGACTACAGCTTAATCTACACGTCACGATGCGTTGAGGTACAGGATGTCCTTAGCAACACCCTTAGCAACAGCCGTAGACAAAGCCGCAGCCGCCAATTTGGATTTGGCCTTAGTCTTGCCTTTGTCATGTTCCTGGCCCTGTTTGTAATAGCATTGTAATATAATACAAAGGGTTTATTACTTGAAATTAAAAAGGGTCCCGACTATTTCCCCCCTCTCTCTCATTTTATGGAAGTTACATGAGATGGATGTATCTTTGTGCCTAAAAAGGTTGGTAGTTAAGACATCTAAATAACAAGTGACATCATTAGTAATAATAATAACAACAAAATCATAAATTATAATAAATTCTTATGAATTTCACAATATCAACCGTATCAATGCGCTTTACGTTAGTGCCATTGTCATTGGGCCAAAAACATCTTTTTCAGTTCACAGGGGAGTATGCAGCCCCCCCCCCCCCCGAGCGCCACAGCAGCTCCAAAGGCTTTTTCATACACAATATCAACCACCCATTTATACCCCTGTAGTATTTTTGTTGTAAATTCTACTATTAGCCTAGTTAATGCAAGGGAGACTTTTGAGACGGAATTGGGCGTCTCACTCATTACTTTGTCCTTTTCTGTTGTTTTCGTCGCTTAGAGCAATTTAAATTTAAAGGCTGTGGACACTATTGGTAGTTGTCAAAGACCAGTCTTCTCACTTACTATACTGTACTTCAACATTATATTCACAAAACAACCAACCTGTGAAAATTTGAGCCCAATCGGTCATCGAAGTTGCAAGATAATTAATAATGAAAGAAAAAACACCCTTGTCACACGACAAAGTTTTGTGCTTTCTAAATTCTCAAAATAAAATTCGTTCTTTCTTGAAAACTACTCCACTTCAGAGGGAGCCGTTTCTCATAATGTTTTATACTGTCAACCTCTCCCCATTACCCGTTACCAAGTGAGGTTTATGATAATTATTATTTTGACAATAGTGTCCACTGCCTTTAAAGCCATTGGACCCTTTCGGTAAACAGTGTTGTCCAAGGCCCACACTTTGTGTACCACAACTTCTATATCAAATAACAAACCTGTGAAAATTTAGGCTCAATCGGTCATCGGAGTCTGGAGAAAACAACGGAAACCCACCCTTGTTTCCGCGCGTTTCGCCGTGTCATGACATGTGTTTAAAATAAATCCGTAATTCTCGTTAACGAGAATTTATATTGTTTTGCTGTTTTCTCAAAAAGTAAAGCATTTCATGGAATAATATTTCAAGAGAAGTCTTTCACCATTGCCTTCTGTAAACCCTGTAAGTTATTTGTAAATCTGTGAACTTTTATTGGTTTTTCTGAACCGAAAGGGTCCAATGGCTTTAAAGGACTGGCGGGTAGTGGGATGCCTGCTAGATTATTAAAAGTCTGGGGGGACCAGTGAAAAGAAACGCTAACTGGTCCTGCTGGCCAGTCACTGAATTAAAGGACAAACTCAAAAATAGTTAATAACAGAAACAAGTATACAACAAAACAACTTTTGGGGCTGATTTGCAAAATTTTGTAACAATAAAATGCACAAAGTAATTCATACTTAACATGTTTTATCATTGACTCGAAATTTTTCTTTTTAATATTTAAAAACAAATTATTAACACAAATACGTAAACAAACCCCCTTAAAAATACAGAGAAAAACAAAAAGCAGCACAGAGAATGGACAAATAACACAATAAAACCAAACACAGAGAAACACCTTACTGCAGCGGACGGTGAAATTAAAGACACGTTCAATTCTCTCTCATCTTTTATTCATCCAGCAGTTATTACCATTCTATATTGACGTGAGGAATGAGTCTAATTTCAATGAAAGAGAGAGAGGGGCGTATCTGTAGTTTTGGTTTCCTAATTGTCTGAGATGTGCATGACTAGTCAAGAAGATGAGAAGTGACCCCTAGTGATGCAGTCCTGCATAACGCACCTGCTGTCGCCTAACTGTAGACAGGTGTCGTGTAGCATCCCTTTAGGTTGCCATGGGTAGTCTCTCTCTCTCTCTCTCTCTCTCATCCTTTCTGGCTAACGATGCAGAAGGAACTGACCGTGGAGAAGGCCATGGTTCCTAGTGAATCAAGGTTGCATAAAAGGCTTAGTTGTAAAAATGTGACCTCCAGTTGAACCGCTGTCCACTACTGAATGTTTCGATGTTACTGTTACTTTGTATGAATAATGTGCGGAGAGCACAGCTGATCTGTCCATCTTGGTTGACTGCTGCCATTGAAAGTCAGGCTTGTGTGTGCTTTATTTTTAAATGGGCAAGGGCACCAAGGCATTTTCTCCTCGGTAAAGGGCACCCTATGAGGAATATTTAAAATTGTTCTGGAGCATTTCAAGGGCACAAAGGCAGTGCTCCTATGAGGAATATGTAAAATTGTTCTGGAGCATTTCAAGGGCACAAAGGCAGTGCTCCTATGAGGAATATGTAAAATTGTTCTTGAGCATTTCAAGGGCACCAAGGCAGTGACCAGGGGGCACGGAGGCAACGCCTCCATTGCCTCTGAGAAGTATCAGGCCTTGAAAGTCAGCCATTCATATGATTTGGGACCTTTCTGGGATCTTATTTTATTCTTTTGGTTGAGGGTCGGGGGAGTGGGGGGGGGGGGCTGGACAAACTGAGTCATCATCATTTTGTGCCACACACAACTCAACTGCTTGCCAATATTGGGTAACTTGGAGTCCATTGTCATTGGCCTCTGTAAGGCGCAATGCAAGCCACAGTTCAGTAGGTGCTCCATAGTCTGGGGTCCTTGCTAGTCTGTACTTGCAGTTTTCAGCAGCTTCGGAATTCCGCCACTTCTGAATGTTCCTTTTCTATTTTCCCACGCCCTAAGACGGCAACGTTTTTGTATAGTGACAAATATATTTGTTCAAGTTCATCTGAATAGAGCACACTGTTTAAGCTGTGGTTTGTCCACTCAGGCCTCAAAATAATTCTCGGCATCCACAGCAGTTGCCATGGTGCCCTGTGCTTTTGCTGTGGTGCCCTTTGCAACGCTCCAAATACACAGTTAAATTTTCCTCCTAGAAGTGCCTCTTACCAAAAGAAAATTTTTTATCGTAAAAGTATTCCACTATGAGTATTCCAGTATGATGATATTTCCACATATTTAAAAGTAAAGCACATAATTGCACATCCGGGCGATTTCACAAAGATTTAGGACTAGTCCTAATTTAGGACTAGTCCTAATTTAGGACTAGTCCTAACTTAGGACTAGTCCTAGGAGATATTTAAAAACTTAAGGGTAGTTCTAAGTTAGGACGAGTAACTCAACCTAAATCGATATAGAACTAGTCTTAACTCTTCTGTGAAATACTGAAATCCACACTGGACACAAGTTTTCAACAAGTATACTATGAGTGCTATCTAGGTGTCAAAAGTTTAATGTTGATGTACATGTATGGGTGAACACAATGGTAAGAAAAGGAAGAATCATTCATTACTTTGTTTGATACATTCTATACAACTGCCAGACTTGTTTATACTTTCATAAAATTAATTGCCAAGTTCAAATTTTTGTTCAATAGGGGGTCAGTTGGCTCTTCATTCTCGATTTTGACGACAGATTTTGATCGATCTCACAGTGAATAGTTCAGAGATTTGAGATTAGATCATGGAGTGGTTTGTGGTGTGGTAGAGTCCGAAAACTATTTGGATTTCTTTGAAATCTTGGCGTGAAGACTGAGATGTAACATATTTATCATTCAGTCCGTAACATTGATAACCTCTTAAGATCGCTATGTGATGGCTCTAAGTGCTTTTCATTCGAGACTTTGTGTAAACAGTCACTGGCTCTTTCAAAAAACAATGTTTTAATATTTGGTAGATTGCCCATTTCTATTTTGTACAGCCTGCGATATATGTTCTCGTATTTCAGCTTTTAGATTCCCTACTTACTGTGGATAGTACTATGTATATTGGCTAATTAGTATTGAGACATGCTAGTTACAATCATCCGACCTGTTGAAAACCCACCTAAAGGATTTCAAATAATATCTGGAGTCAAATTTATGACTCCACAAAATGGCCAACTGTGTTAGTTCGCAAAATAAAAGTAAAACCATGCAATTTTTTGTTTGGATCATTATATTCTACTTTTAAAACATCTTTCCCACCATATGAATTTCATAACAAACAGTTTGAAACGCTTTTCATAGACCAACTCGCCTGATCCAAGGCAACATGTCCCTTTAAGCAAGACACTAAACCATTGCTTCGTCCTTCGGATGGGACCTAAAGCTGTAGGTC
Source organism: Asterias rubens (assembly GCF_902459465.1). Lineage (NCBI taxonomy): Eukaryota > Metazoa > Echinodermata > Asteroidea > Forcipulatida > Asteriidae > Asterias > Asterias rubens. The sequence goes on along the minus strand of NC_047064.1, from coordinate 14,454,434 downwards.
CTGTGTGTTGTTATAACAACTATCAACACGCGTATAACGCAAAGAGAAGGGGGTTTGCGTCTTCAATCATGAAAGCTTCACTAGAAAGGAAGTAGAAGAAAAAGGGTGTCCAAATTCTCTACACTAAAAATCTTGCTGCTAATATGGTCAAGTAGAGTATTTATACAAAATTGTGCTTTTAACTATTTTGTGGTAAGCAAAAATTTGCTGGAAACATAGTGTGGAAAGGTATTTAGAATGGTAGCTGCATTATTCTGGTGTAGCTCCTTGCTTATAAATCAGCTCTGTGGAATTGAGCCCTGTGCATAAAATCATAGTGCTTACCCACTGCTTAGTGGGCAATACTACGTTAATTTCTTTTTTTACTGCTTTACTGTGTCTAAGACCATACTTTTTTTTCTTCTGTTTTTTGTTGCAAGTACCTTTTCAGACAAGAAAATTGTGATACCAAATGTGTGCGTGAAGCATTTGAATGGAATCAGTGGCCTAAATCTTGGCTGGTAACTTTTTGTACACATCAATTTGGAGCAAAACGTGTTCGCTTAAATGCAGAGCTGATGCGGAACTGAACTCCATATATGGTCTTTATTGATCATTAATTACCTATTAGAGGCAAATGTCAATTTTAAGTGCAAGTAAGGACGACAACGGGGTATAGGGAGACCATTTGTTATGCCAAGGTCTTAATAGTCTCTGCTCATTAGAAGACTCTCCTGTAGAAAAAAATGGGTCTGCACTTTTGCCATTGGTGTAAATAGCTGTTCCGACCTACCGTCGGAACAGGTATTGTTTCTGTCGAGATTTTTTTGTTCTTCTTATTCTTTGTTTCCGCCTAAAACCCATAGCAATTGCACACGTTTTTTTCTTTAAACCTAATCTCCTAGACCATAACTTCAAAAGAGTGAAATCATATACCAAATTGAAGCTTAGAACATAAGCTTTACTCTAAATGTAAACAAAATTAAAAATCTTAATTAATTAGCCACGTAATCTTCATTTGAATATAACTGGATGCAGTCGCTTCCATGTTATTGTTAAATATTCTCTTTGGTAAATGCCATACAGTATGTACCTATCATGAGTTGTGACTTCTTGAGATGAGTCTACACGTTTGAACATAACTGGATGCAGTCACTTCCATGTTATTGTTTAACATTCTCTATGGTAAATGCAATGCAGTATGTACCTATCATGAGTTGTGACTTCTTGAGAGGAGTCTACTCAAGTCTCTTTTTCTTGTTTTTCTACATACGTTCTGGACCACAGCACAGTCTCTGTTTCTTTGTTTCCTAACCGAGTTCTGGGCCAATATACTTAGTACACGAAGGTTTAGGGTTTTCGTTTAACGAACGTGCGTATATAAATAGGGGTTTTTGATGACGACAACATACCATGGTGTCCACAGAATTACACTAAACTTAAACAGTATGAAGATAATGACAGTTGAAAGCTTCCCTTAAAATATTACCTGCTGTGGTGTTGTAGTTTTTGAGAAATGAGTGAAAAAATGTCAAATTTAGACTCCGAGGTGGCGTCGTCCGTGGGCGAACGTGCGTAATTGAATAGGGGTTTTTGACGACGTCGTCAAAAACTCCTAAAGGCATCTAATACTACATTTCAACCCTACTTAATAGTTATAGGCGTTAGCAGTTCATATTTAGTGACAATGTTCGCAAAATCATGAAACGAGAATTATTTCGCCGGATCATAATCCCCTCTGTTGATATATGTACATGTAAACCCTATTTCTTTTTGTAATATTTAAGTTAGATTCTTATCTTTATATCGATAGTGTTGCCTTTTCTTTTTCTCAATTGTTAGCCCAACATAACATGTGTGCATGCATGACACGATGATGTTTGAAAAACACAGTAAGCTGAAAATGGTGATCATAAGCGCAGAGTTTGGTGGTTAAGAGTACTGTGAAATCAAATCGTACTAGATCAAACATCAAACCACCGACCCCCCAAAATGTTAAAAATCGTAATTAATTAACCACGTGACCCATATTTGCATATTTAATTGGGAAATCTTTGTAGCACCATATCTCAAGAAGTACACTGCCGTTTTTTAGACTGTTTGTAGTTAAAGACTCCTTGGGGATTGGAGATTAATTTTGAAAAACCGTGACCTCAAGTTGACCTCTTCTTCCGGGTCAACCGATTTTCAAACTGTTTTCAGTTAGAGACTCCTTGGGCATTGGAGATTAGCCTTAGGTTACCATGACCCCATGTCGACCTCTACTTCCGGGTCAACTGGAAGTGGCACCATAACTCATTCAGCATTTTCGTCTTTTTTTCAATGATAGACTCCTTGGTCATTTTAGCTCATAATCCAAGCAAAAGAGCACGGAACAGCTTTCAAACACACTTTGCTTACTAATCTAGATTGACTGATCATCTAAGGTCAAGTTCGCAAAAGGACTGGTTTTTTTTTTTACTAGTGGTTGATATTAACCGTGGTACCCGTGCTGAAAATGGATACGTTGGTAACCAAGCAGTATCGACCTCAAGTCGTGCGATCTTGGCTCATGACCAATCTTTTAGCATTTGTTGAAATGGATGTAGCATTTGGAACACAAAGCACTGAGGTGTATCTTTTATTGCTATTCAAACACTAACTTATGGTCTCAGTGTATATAACATAACTGGTAATTATATGTTTTACATGCTCAACAAAATTTCGTCTGCTGATATAACACTTATTTTGTGTGACTTGTTTTACGCATTTCTCAAAAACTACAGCACCTCAGTTTTCTACCATCACTAATTTCAAATTGTGTAAGGGTATTATGTGCAAATCTGTGGACATTGTGTTTTGTGACCTACATAAAAGACTGAGACCCTTTAAAACACACTACATACATGAAGTGTCCTAAAAATGACTGGTGTAGGCTTAGCAAATGTTTTATGATCTAAACTACTCTCTTAAAAGCGTGCTAATAAATTTAGCATGCCTCTTGGCTGTTCAAAATTTTATGTGGTTCATGAAAAATGAATTAAACACAGAACGGAGAAAAACACTTGTTTGCGTGACTGATGCTGCAAGATGTCTTGTACCGTGAGAAAGCACTAACCTGAATTTTTGTGGGTAAAATACATGCAACTTTTATCAATCTCGTCTTAAAGCGCTGGACTAGTTTGGTAATTACTCACTTAGTGTACATATCTCAACATATGCATAATATAACAAACCTGTGAAAATTTGAGCTCAATTGGTCGCCGAAGTTGCGAGATAATAATGAAAGAAAAAACACCCTTGTCACACGAAGTTGTGTACTTTATTTTAGATGGTTCGTTTCGAGACCTCAAATTCTAAATGTAAGGTCTTGAAATCAAATTTGTGGTCTGTCTCGAAAACTACACTACTTCAGAGGGAGCCGTTCCTCAAAACGTTTTATACTATCGACCTCTCCCCATTACTTAATACCAAGAAAGGTTTTATGCTAATAATTATTTTGAGTCATTACCAATAGTGTCCACTGCCTTTAAAGATTGGTATTATTGGATCCTTTGAGACGCTTGGCTGGTTTTGCATGATTCTTAATATAAGTTTTGATTGAGTTTGGGGTAGTTGGGTCTTCGTAAGAATCTTTTTGTTGGTGTCGTAAATTAGTTGTTTCAAACAAAAGATATACTTGGCCGGGAATACCTACCAATATTGTGTGGACATTGGTAGCTGGTTAGAGGGTCTTGTTGTCATCGTTTAAGCCCTGTATGACCCCTGACCTTGACTTTGAATAGGTCATTAACCCCCTCCTGAAGTGACCTACATTGGCTGGCACTGTCCGTTTTATTACATTCATTTGCAGGAGTATTGATCAGATATATTTTACACTTGGCTGAACTCTCTGAAATTTGACAAGGAGAAGACATATTATTGCTTTCACTTCAGTTGAAGCTAGAAATGTTGACTGGCAGTGCCCATGCACTTGCATACTAGTGTTCAAAGAACACGTTGCCTTGGGTCGGTCTAAGTGGTCTTTGAAAAGCGTTTGTAATAAAATGCAAATGGTTTCATGTAGATGGATATTTTAAAAGTAGAATACAATGATCCACACAGACATGCCTCATTCGCACGGTTTTCCTTATAAATAAATTAAAAAAAGACACGGCCAGCCATTTTGTGGAGTCAAAGTTTCGACTCCTTAAAATGGCCTACCTTGTTAGTTTGCATCAAAAAAGAAAGTTGTGCAATTTGGAGTGATACTTATGTGGATCATTATATTCTTCTTTTAAAACATCTGTCTAACCAATGTACTAACAAATGGTTTCAAACGCTTTTCAAAGACTAACTCGTCTGATCCAAGGCAACATGTTATTGTAATAATATTTATACAGGGTAGCCCCCCCCCCCATCAGTGTGAGAATGCTTGTCTCCTTGGGGGCTCCGTAATAAAGAACAATACAACAAAACAAAGGAAATGACATGAAGGAAAACAAAACACATGAATCAATAACAGACATCTGAAGCAATGAGAACAAAAGCAGCGAAGACTAAGCAAACAAAACAAACAAGATAGGAACAACAAAAACAGATCAATGACTCTGTACAATACGTGGTTGCGAAAGAAGTCAAGGTGGGCAGTCTTTCCTGAAGGCAGACCACAAAAAGGAGTCCTGCGTAAGAATTGCATCTTTTTCCTATCTCTGTCCTAACTTTAAAGGAACACGTTGCTTTGGATCGGACGAGTTGGTGTATAAAAAGCGCTTGTAACCGTTTTTTTTCAAAATGCATATGGTTGGAACGATGTTTTAAAAGTAGAATACAATGATCCACACAAATTTGCCCCGAAATTGCGTGTTTTTCCCTTTACTGTGCGAACTAACACGGTCGGCCATTTATGGGAGTCAAAAATTTGACTCCCATAAATGGCCGACCGTGTTAGTCGACGAGGTAAAAGGAAAACCGTGCAATTTCGAGGCATGTTTGTGTGGATCATTGTATTCTACTTTTACAACATCTTTCTACTTATTTGCATTTTATAACAGACGGTTGGTTACAAACGCTTTTCAAAGACCAACTCGACCGATCCAAGGCAACGTGTTCCTTTAAAGTTAGAATTGCAGTGATAATGGTGTTTTTTTCATGGTCTAATGCCATGATGTACAAGTAGATGTAGGACTACACCATGTAGGAGTAAATCTTTGGTCAAGGCTATCACCATTGATGGCATTTTGAATAAATTAGGGTTTTTTAAATTTCCATCTGAAATTCATCTTAATTTTTTCTTCCTAGAATATAATGTTTTGAGCTAATCTTTCAAAATAATTGAGGTTGGTGTCGCCTGTTTTCTGATGTAGATTATTAAGAGTTGAATGTAGGCCTGTACTGTTTGGCAAAACTGCAGCTGCCTTGTTTAAATCGATTCTTGATGGAAATTATTTTTAAAATTAAAAGACCTAGAGAACAAGGTAATACAGCCTAATTTGTATACTATGCTAAATTTGCTTTAAATTGATTTTAAAAACAGCTTTAAGAGTTTATGCATTTTGATTGGTCCAAACACAGAATGTGGGGCTGCAGAAGGTCTGTCGATTTAAAAAATAATTGATATATCGGAAATCCAATATCGAGTAGTCTACTATTAATGATTTTCCAAGTACGTGATAAAAGCTGTAGACAGTAGCACTTAGTCTCATTCCATCCAAGGTTTCCCTTGGCAAAATTTGGGTAAAAGCTTAGGTTTTGGCTATTCCGCATTTATCCATAGCTGATGGGTACACACACACACTGGTCTTAACTCTAAAGATAAAAAAATAAGGTCGACAAACTTCCCCCACTTTTGTTTTTTTGATGGACAAAGTCGTTGTCGAGATAAAAACATCAACCATTTTAGTTCTTGCTAAATCGATATTAGAATTTACCATGCATGATATTGTCTGCGAAGTGCAGCCCGATTTTGTGTAGGAATTCGGCCAAGATGAAAATTGGTTACACACTACACATACGTGTAGGAATGTGACATCCTATAGTGAAATTTGTTACGCATGGTACATCAAGTGTCCATTCAGCTAACAAGAAAATCAAGGAACGCTAGATAACTACATGTATGATGGACATTTTGTTTTGTAACAGCTGGGTCTGTAAACTGGAAAACAGTTCATTCATTCATTCATTTTTATTAAAAAACCAACTGGCAGCACGAAGCTGAATAATGTGGCATTACAAGATAACAATATTGATAAAAATAGCACAGATAAAAAAACAAAAATTGCACCACCGCGGGGTACAAAGGAACATTATATAAGAAGACGCCAATAAGTAAAAATAAATATTAGATAAACCACTATTAGATACTTTAAAAAATGCACAGGGTGTTGGGGGGGGGAACCCTCTTATACATTGAAACCCCACTATGGAATAAACCAGCTAAAAAAGAGAAACCCTAGCAGTTAAAAACTGAACATATGACAAAAACTTAGATAGCAAAAAAGGGAAAACAAATTTGATAAACCAGAAAAGATTAACAAACAGTTGAGACAATTGTTTGTGTTAGTATTTTTTTTCTTTGAATTTTTCCCCCCCAAAATAATATTTGTGTTTCTGCATACTTAATGCAATATTACCATGATTATTTTCTCTGGAGTTACAGTCAGTATAGGAGTTACTAGTTGGTAAAGTCTGGACAGTGTTTTTATCCAGTTTAAAAACAACTGAAAATATTTCATCACAAGGGATTCACTACATGGAGTAGTGAGCAATAACTTGTTTTCGTTATCTTTTACGCACATTTTCGGTAAAAAAAAAATTATGTTCCCATGCCTACAAAAATCCAATAAGGAAACTTGACCAAAAACAAGTTTATTTGAACCCACAAAGCTGACGTATGGCTTTTACCGCTAACTACACATTCTGAGTCTCATCGCTGACAGTGTGACGGTCCTGTCAAATGGAGAAATTTTCTCAGCTGTTCTGTTAAGAAAGGTCACGGTTCAATCTTAGCCTACCCAAACATCTTGTTCCTGTTCGTGATTGCAGCAAGGAACCTGCGCCTGTTGATTTACATTTGGCCCTTGAGGTATATTTATGTGAGGTACAACGTAGATCCACCTTATCCTCATGTGTGTGTTAGGAGGAATGTTCATCTGCTTTGACTGTACCTAAACAAATGAAAGGCAAAAATAACCCGATCAGTTTACATATTATGTGTGGCTTTCGAGACCGTGTCTGCTTGATTTCATTCCATCGTCTGAAAATGAGTATTAATTTTCATCATATTTTAATGGGTTTGGGTACTTTTAGTTCGTCACAAAACACAATGTACGCAGATTTACATTAAACTAAAGATAATGATGGTAGAAAGCTTTCCCCTCTTACACTGTACCTAAACAAATGAAAGGCAAAAATAACCCGATCAGTTTACATATTATGTGTGGCTTTCGAGACCGTGTCTGCTTGATTTCATTCCATCGTCTGAAAATGAGTATTAATTTTCATTGTTTTTTTAACGGGTTTGGGTGCTTTTTGTACGCACAAAACACAGTGTCCACAGATTTACATTAAATTTAAGATAATGATGGTAGAAAGCTTCCCTTAGAATATTGCTAAGGTGCTGCAGTTTTTGAGAAATGAGTTAAACAAGGTCATAATAACAAAAAATCACAAAAGTTTGCATGTACAACATATTGGCGCGAACATGCGCGCACGACTCTCATGGAAACATTGCTCTGTTTTTATTGCTCTGTGATTTTCAGGTTTTTTTCTCTCTCAAAAATTTGACCCACTAAGCTGAAACTTAGAATCTACAGGTAAATTATGTTTTGGACACATCTTCATTCACAGTGAGTAGGGATTCATGTCATGACCAAAAACTACAAAAGGTATCAAAACAGTGGACACTTTTGGTAATTGTCAACTCACTTGGTGTATCTCAACATATGCATAAAATAACAAACCTGTGAAAATTTGAGCTCATTTTGTCGTCAAAGTTGCGAGATAATAATGAAAGAAAAAAACACCCCTGTCACACGAAGTTGTTTGCTTTCAGATGCTTGATTTTGAGACCTCAAAATCTTGATTTTGAGACCTCAAAATCTAAATCTGAGGTCTCGAAATCAAATTCATGGAAAATTACTTCTTTCTCGAAAGCTGTGTTACTTCAGAGGGAGCTGTTTCTCACAATGTTTTATACTATCAACCTCTCCCCATTAATGTTACCAAGTGAGGTTTTATGCTAATAGTTATTTTGAGTAACTACCAATAGTGTCCACTGCCTTTAAGGAGAGAAATTTGAGGGCAGACAAACTCGTGCAGTACCAGCGGTTCAACAAAAAATTCATCAGCATAATGATAAGGAGCAGTAATTTTAGATTTGTGAAATTTCTGTTTGGCGGATAAAGTTTCCACTTAACTTTCCCAGTTTATTTTCTAAATTTTAAACTTTACATCAAGATAAATGACCCGTTGAACCATTTCCGAGTTTCCTTTTTTTTGACATTTCTAATTTTGGATGTCTGCCAGTGTGTTGATCCTGTTTCTTATATATAGTGACTTTGACGTAAGTGAAATGCACAGTAAACAGCTAAACTGTACTACAACAAAATGGTTCTAGAATTTCTTGAATTCGAACTGCGGACAGCTAAACTGTATAACAAAATGGTTCTTGAATTTCTTGAATTCGAACAGCACAAGGCTATTGGCAAAAGGTTAACACCATATTAATACTCTACATGTGCATAAGTTTAGTAAAAAGGAAAAGTCTAAATGAGACAAAACAATTCCTCGGTCAAAAATTTGAAATCCTTTGCATCAATTAAACAAATTAAAGAAATTTGTTCCTAAATATTTGCTTGTAACATTATGTGTGTATCTACTTGCCAGGCAGATTTTGTTCTTTTGAGAACTTGTCTTGCTTTATTTTCTACTAACTGTGGAGTAGACTTTTGGAAGATGGGAGACTTCTCAGTTCTGAACTGTACTTCACTCCCGGGTAGTGAAGTTTATAATGAGATGTCCCCTCAATCCACTCAAGCTTAAGTAGCTGTTCCAGCCGATTTTCTTCCATCCACCCAGGTAGTAGTATAAGAAGAAACAGTTCTTTTAACTGAGAAGTCTCCCAATTCCCCAAATCTCCTCCGCGGTAGTAGATTATAAAGCAAGACAAGTTCTCAAAAGAACATAATCTACCTGGCAAGTAGACATTTGGTGTTACCGCAAACCAAATATTGTTTCTACCTCTCCATGCAATGCCACAAATCCTAAATAAGAAGATTCGTTATTTGTTATTTGTGGCTGGTCTCTGTACCTTAGGAAGACTGACGCAATGGAGCTCTCTGTATTGTGTTCCATTATTATTTATTACAAACATTTCTTGACATTTAGGCCCTACATGTACATTTCTTTGCCCTTCACTCACAAATTATTTCCGTACAAGGTGAAATCCTTAATTGATGACGTGCATGTCTGCAGAATTACAGACATCTGTACTTGTTATACTGCCTTTGTTTTATTGTTCCTCTTGGATGCCAGTGCCAATGCTAGAATATTGGCAAAATGGTCAGACTGCAGGACTTGTAATCGCAAGGTTGTGCCGTTTAACAGGCCAGTGCCGATGTAGAGTAAAGGCAAATTTCCAGTAACCGGAGTGATCAAGGCAAATAGTGGGGAGTTAAAACAATGAAACATTCTGGAAACAGAGATTTCAGAGGAGTGAAGATTGTCATACAATGTACCAAAACACAGTGTTCAAACGGTCAGATTGCAAGACTTGCAATCACAAGGTTGTGCCGTTGAACCGGCCAGTACCGATGTAGAATAATGGCAAATTTCCAGTATCTTGAGCCATTGAGGCAAATAAATGCTAGGGGTACTTCCCTAGCATTTATTCTGGAAACAGAAATTTCAGAGGAGTGAAGTTTGTCAATGTACACGAAACACAGTGGTCAAACTGCAGTGCAGGTCTTGCACTCACAAGGTTAAGCCGTTGAACAGGCCAGTGACTGTGTGAAGCTTTCTTGCCAACTGACATTTCTGCTTGCGTACCTACCTACCTGCCTACACTACAGTGTTTCCGCAATTATGTAACAGGCCAGTGACTGTGGAGCCTACCTGCCCAATGGCTTATTATCGATTAGGCCCGTTCCTTGCCACAGTCCTAGCTAGTACTGGAGAGATTTTGTTTTCGACGACGGATGGTTCTAACATGGTAATGATGACATTTGGCGTCATCTGCGTATGCGTTGCCTTCAAGGACAGTTGTCCCCTCTATTTCAACAACAGTACTGACGATAAATCTGCATTGTGCTGAAAAGGACAACTGTCGCAGATAGAACCATTAATTGTCAAAAACAAAATCTCTCCATTACTGTACTACAGGTAATTTTTGTGGTTGAGAAAAACAAGTCTTTTTGACCACAATGCATAATGCTAACATGACTTGTGTTAAAAACAGACAAGGACCATAGTTTTAGTTTGAAGTAAACCTGAACTTGATTTGGTCCAGTGCCATGTAGCAAATCAAGCAAACCAACTTGTAGACCCTGCAGTCAATTTCACGAAATGCTAGGATTAATCCAATCTCGAGTTAGGACGAGTAACTCGTCTTAACTTAGGATGGGCTCAATGTGCGTAACGTCATTGCATACGGAATTTAACTCAGCTTAAGTTCTAAGATTAATCCTAAGTTAGGAAGAGTTTGGTGAAAGTAACGGCTGGCTACTTATTTCGAAACTGTGAAGATAGTGTCTGACAGCTGACACAGTTGCCCATATAGGCCCTATTTTACATGTGGTGGTCTGCTTTAGCAAAGGAACCTGTATGAAATAGTTTCAAAGTGCGTCTGGACCAACCGTGCGTGCAGCAAATCCCTGTATATACGACACAAGCCTGACCTAAATGGTATGTGACCTATATTCATGCGTTTTTAAAAGATATAGCACCTAGCCGCCGTGTCCATCGATTGTTTTCTCCCTGAGTTGGTTTGACGTACATGAATCCCAATAGTGGCATTACCCTGGCACCACGGGCTATTCAGACTTTGTGTAGCTGGACACTTGTGTAGGAAATCATTAATATTTCTGGAGTGTGATGTATAATATGGAGTGGGGTAGTCAATAATCATCTGGATCCAGGCCGCCCTCGTTGTCTCTGTGACAGTTACACACGTTATGGTTGGATGTCTGATGTATCCAGTGTTATACAATCATTGAAAACCCTTTTGTGTGTGGATGTGAAATGATGAATTGCATGGACCTGTATTCAATCTCTGCGCATTCAATCTCTGTGCGGGGGTGAACGATATAAATTGCTATTGTGACTATCCACCAAAGTTTGCAACTAAAAGTTGATGGTGGTACTGTTTAACAACCCGTTTCAATCCAAACAGGTCAGCTACATATTAATACCCATGCAAAGCCTGACACTCTTTGAGCGAAGCTTTGAGAGTGCCCGCCCCTAATTACCCCAAAAACCTTTACCTTTACCCATCCCGTAGTCTTCTGACCGTTGGGGCACCCCTTCAAGATTTGTCAGTTAGTTTCCTCCATCCTTTTCGATCTTCAGACTTTCTCAGGGAGTCATTCAGCGTCAGACCCGTCCACTCCATGATGTTGTCCTCCCACCTTTTCCTCTGCCTGCCTCTCTTTGCTTCCTCCTGTTACAGTGCCTTGGAGGATAGTCTTAGCAAGTCCCGATGATCGTGAAATGTGCCCATACCACTTCAGTTTACGCTTTTTCACAGTGGTCAGGAGATCTTCGTCGGGTCCAATGACTTGCCTGATTCTGGTCCGTACCTCCTCGTTGGTGGTATGGTGGACACTACTGGTAATTATCAATGAGACCAGTCGTCTCACTTGGGGTATCTCAACATAAATGCATAAAATAACAGACCTGTGAAATCGTTGCTCAATTGGTCGTCAAAGTTGCGAGATAATAACAATAGAAAAAACACCCTTGTCACACAAAGTGTGCTTTCAGATGCTTGATTTCGAGACCTCAAAACCTAAGTCTGAGGTCTTGAAATTTGTGGAAAATTATTTCTTTCTCGAAAACTACGTTACTTCAAAAGGAGTTGTTTTTCATGTTTTATACCATCAACAGCTCTCCATTAATCGTTACCAAGCAAGGTTTTATGCTAACAACTATTTTGAGAATTACCAATAGTGTCCAGCTGCCTTTTATAAAGTAACTATTGGTAATACTCAAAATAGAGCTGTTGATAGTAAAAAACATTTTGAGAAACGTCTCCTTCTGAAGTAATACAGTTTTACGAAGAGGTAATTTCCACTAAAACATTACTAGACTTCAGGCATGTCTAAGCCGTTTATTCCACATCTGAAAGAACACATATTTGTGCAACAAGGGTGTTTTTTCTTTAATTATTTTCTTGCAACTTTGATGGCCAATTGAGTCAAAATTAGTTTCACAGGTTTGTTACTCTATGCATGTTGGGAAAAACTAAGTGAAAATACTGGTCTTTGACAATTACCAAACGTGTCCAGTTCCTTTACATTTGAGGTGGATGTTCTGAAAAGGGACTCAAACAAATGGGAAAAAGGGATAATCTTTTGTTTATAAACACTTGTAATACCTTCTAGTGAGTGGAGGTCCATCTTTCAAATTCTGATGATGAGTTTCTTTGAATTTACCCGCTAACCTTTTGCGTCTTTGGTTCACACCCTTCAATCTTGTCTACCATCTTCGTTGTGGAGTTATCTCTGACAATGAAAACAGACGGCAAAAGGCTGGCCTTGATTGAAAAATAATAAGTTTTAATAAAATAAAACAAATTGTACGTTGAAAGAAAGTAATGTTCAGGTCCTTGCCCTGGTTTATTTCGATGTGAATGTGGTGGCCTCGTCTGAGTGGGATGTTTCAGACATAGTGACCTACAATCATTGTGGCATACTTTAGAGTGTTACATGACTCTTTTTATGAACATAGACGCGTTTGCCTGTATGCAGCTCCTTTCAAGGTGAATCAATTTTGAGTTGGATGATCCCACTTATGATAGGATACCACAGGCCATTGCCTCTGTTGCCCTGGTCTTGGCCTTGGCTTTAAAGGAACACGTTGCCTTGGATCGGTCGAGTTGGTCTTTGAAAAGCGTTCTGTAACAGTTTGTTATAAAATGAATATGGGCAGAAAGATGTTTTAAAAGTAGAATACAATGATCTACACAAATATGCCTCGAAATTGCATGGTTTTCTTTTTACCTCAGCGACTAACACGGTCGGCCATTTATGGGAGTCAAATTCTTGACTCCCATAAATGGCTGACCATGATTGTTCGCGACGTAAAAGGAAAACCGTGCAGTTTTGAGTGATACTTGTGTGGATCATTATATTCTACTTTTAAAATATCTTTCTAATCATATGCATTTCATAACAAACGGTTTCAAATGCTTTTTATAGACCAACTCGACCAATCCAAGGCAACGTGTTCCTTTAAGGTTTTCCAATGGAAGTGCCCTTTGCAAAATGAAAATGGCCTTGCCCTTTCAACATGTTCCAAGATAAAATTCCAGTAGCCGGTTTCATGAAGCGCTAGGATTAATCATATCTCGAGTTAGGACGAGTAACTTGTAAGGATTTATCTTAAGGTCTGTATGCTACAGTGCAGGGTTGGGACTCTTTCTAAGTCCCAAGATTAATCTTAAGTTAGGAAGAGTTAGGTGAAATCGACGGGTTGGCGGAGGAGAACAGGCCTCGAAATAACCCAGAGCACCCACAACAGTGGACCCTTCCCATGAAATCTGCTATTTACATGCGTACAGACCCTATTGGTTGGCAAATGCCATAGAGTTGTGCACTAAGCAGATGCGCAAATGCGTCTGCGTCACGCAGCCATAAGCTGTGTACTAAACAGCGCGTTTGCTGTGGTGCCCTTTGCAAAGTTCCAATACTGATTTAAATTTTTCTAATAGAGGTCTCCCTTTCCAGAGGGAAATTGCTTTGCCCATTCAAGAGCGCAATTCAAGGGCTTCGGGGCCAGTGCTGATATTGTAATTGAGGTCCGTCTTTGATGTGAGTTTTTCTCTTACAAACGTACAGTCTACATTATCATCGGAAACACCCAGATGTTTCCCTTCATGTCAGACCCACTTTTACACATTCTTTGAGAGTTGTGGCAAGGCTCATTCTTGAAAGCCAGTGGACACTATTGGTAATTGTCAAAGACCAGTCTCCTCACTTGCTGTATCTCAACATATGCATAAAATAAAAAACCTGTGAAAATTTGAGCTCGATTGGAGTTGCGAGATAATTAAGAAAGAAAAAAACAGCCTTGTCACATGACGTTGTGTACTTTCAGATGCTTGATTTCGAGACCTCAAATTCTAAACTTGAAGTCTCGAAATCAAATTCGTGGAAAATTACTTCTTTTTTGAAAACTACTCCACTTCAGAGGGAGCCGTTTCATACAATGTTTTATACTACCAATCTCTCCCCATTACTCGCTACCAAGTAAGGTTTCATGCTAATAATTATTTTGAGCAATCACCAATAGTGTCCACTGCCTTTAAAGGGCGTGGCTGATTTGTAACAATGTTATCAAACAGTATAACATTGTTGTTTCATATTGTTATTTTCTAGTTAAAGTCGGTTGTAGTTAACTTTTACGGTCAAATACTTAAATTTAACACACTAGTACGTAGGCAGCATCAAGCAAAGTTAGCTGAGGGAAACACATAACATATAATGCTTGAGTGATCGACAATAGTTACGTGTATTTTTTTCATGGTCAAGTCCAAATCCATGCAACTGTATCATGCATGACTTTAAAGCTTTGTTACCTGCAGAATAAATGTATTAATTGACACAAAGTACAAACAAGGTTGACTGATTTTATTCTGTATTTTAGTTGATGCTTGTCATGTATGTTTTTTTCTTGGATCTTTGTACTGGGATGATTGATGGGCTAGCCTACACGACAGTAGAGCTTCGTTATTTTTGTCTTAAAAAAAAAAATAGAGTTGTATTAATTGGAATGTAGAACAAACAAGGTTGATTGACTTTATCATACATAGTTCTTAGTTAAAGACACTGGGACACATTTGGTTATTTCTAAAGACCAGTCTTCTCACTTGGTGTATCTCAACATATGCACAAAATAACAAACATGTGAAAATTGTAACTCAATCGTTGTCACAGTTGCGAGACAATAATGGAAGAAAAAACACCCTTTTCACATGAAGTTGTGTGCATTCAGATGCAGGATTTTGGGACCTCAAAATCTATTTCTGAGGTCTCAAAATCAAATTCATTGGAAAAGTACTTTTTTCTGGAAAAACTATGCTCAGAAGGAGCCGTTTCTCATAATGTTTTATACTATAAACAGCTCTCCGTTGCTTGTTACCAAGAAAGTTTTTATGCTGACAATTGTCTCAGTAATTACCAATAGTGTCCAGTGCTTTTAAAGCTTGTCATGTACGATGTATTCTTTTTCTTGAATTTTTGTATTAGGATGACTGATAGACTAGTCTACTTGACTTTGAAGCATTTTGGTAAAAAAAAAATTCAAAATTGTATTAATTTACATGTAGTCAAAAAAAGGTTGATTCACTTTTATATAAATTTTAGTTGATGCTTGTCATGTAGTCTTTTTTATGGATTCTTGTATTAGAGTGATTGATAGGCTGGGCCTATGTGATTTTAAAGCTTTGTTACCCCTTCATCTTGTCAAATGTTGAAAATTGTATCAAGTTACCAGGTTGATTGAGTTTATAAATACATAAATTTTTACTTGATGTCTGGATCTTTGTACTACTAGGATGATGGATAGGATAACCTTGAGAGATGTAGTATCATACCTAAATATTGATATGAATTGATGGGCTGCTATACACGACTGTACAATTAGTACAACATGCCTGTACTGTTCCATCCAGTGCTCTGGTGATCATTAAAGGAACACGTTGCCTTGGATCGGACGAGTTGGTCTATAAAAAGTGATTGTAACCATTTGTTATATAATGCAATGGGTGGAAAGATGTTTTAAAAGTAGAATACAATGATCCACACAAATATGCCTCAAAATTGCGTGGTTTTCCTTTTGCATTGCGAACTAACACGGTCGGCCATTTATGGGAGTCAAAAATTTGACTCCCATAAATGGTCGACCGTGTTAGTTGACGAGGTAAAAAGAAAACCACGCATTTCGAGGCATATATTGTGTGGATTATTGTATTCTACTTTTAAAACATCTATCCAACCATATGCATTTTATAACAAACGGTTAAAAATGCTTTTCAAAGACCAACTCGACCGGTTCAAGGCAACGTGTTCCTTTAAAACCAAACTGTGCTCGTTCAATCAGTCTAAATCATGGGAAGTATAATTTTGTACTGTCCAGTCTACAAGTGCATCAAGAATGGTTTGCATTGATTCGTCTGCCGTAAAGACTTTGTCAAGTTTAGCAAATTAACGAGCTAAATAAAGTGAAGGTGAACTGAGAAATTGGGAATGAATGAATGAAGTTCACCTGGATTCGTATCTAGTAGTTAAGTGTACTACTGTTAACATCACAATGACGAGCTTATAGAACTGATTGTCATGTCCTTGAGTTACTGACAAAGAAAGTGCATGCAGCGTGTACTTTGTTTTGTGCGTGATACAATTTAGCCACCGTTACGCATTATTGTCTTCATAAGTTTCTGATCCAGTTAAAAGAATTTGCATGATATTATGACCATTTTGTGTACTTGGAAATTGCTTTACAATTGAATCAGGAAAGTCCATGTTGTAGTGGGCTTTTGTAGCTTTCTCGGTCGAATCGTTGCTAATCGGTTTACGGGAGTGGTATTAGCGTTACGAATGGTGCATTGCCTCTGTTGTGTTGTGCTCCCTGTTGTCATTAGTTACTGTTGTTAGGTCAACTTTTTTTTGCTAATTGGTACATGGGGCTCAAGAGTATTTTGCTGATGGTTTTGTGGTGGTATGAGCCGTGGTAATGCTGTAATTTGTTGCCTCCCTGTAAGTTAACTTCATTAAGGCGTTTTTAGGTGCGCAGAGGGAGTGGGCTTGGTGATTGTTACTCGTCAATTGTACAGAAATAATTGTATTTACCTCTTGTGTGCTCGGTGCGCACGTTACAATGCAAAACCCATTTATCTACTAAAATCTCATTTCTTGCTTCCGATTTGTAATCAAGAAAACTATACTATCGAACTAAGTGTGCGTCAAGATTATTACCAACTTTTATTTGAAGAACGTTGTGGATTTGTCGCAATTATTTACAAAAGTTTAAGGTGTGATAATAAATTATTTCCACTCCAGGACTGTTAGTATATGTGTGAAGGTTTGAATTTACAAGAGCAGGATCAGTTTTGGTTCAAGATCTTGCTTTTCAATCCACCTTTTGAGCCCTGCAATTTGTAGATCAGATCTGGAAAGTGGATTCCAGAAACAAACGTAAAGGTAAAAGGTTGATCTGACTGGCAATATTAAGCAATTTGAGATAAGGCGGATACAACACTAGGGTTGGGTAAATTTGTCAGTATACACCCAAGCCAAACATCACGTCCCCCATCCCTCTCAGCAGGCTAAATCAATGTGGTCATTTCCGTGTTTCGCTATGAATAGCAAGGGTTTTGCTTGTTTTTTCTTTTTTGTGACTGCTGTGATCCAAAGTGGGATCAGAGCTGGATCAAGCGGTGGTGTAAACGCAACACAAGATCTTGATCTGTGGTCGTGATAAAAATGCCAGATCTCAATCCACTTTACTGCAGTTCTGGATTGTGGTTACGGGTATCAAGTCCTCATTAATACCATGTCTTTAAGTCGGTAACATGGCAATCAATTACTGGCCCATCACATCCCAAGTACAACTTTAAAAAATTTTATAAAAAACTCTGCACATCTGTAGAATAAGCATTACTTGCTGCTTGTACCGCGGTCTGACAGATTTATCATGAGTTATTTCCATTATTTTATAACACTACCTGCTCATCAATAATGTCCACTTTCTCAACAAGCTTCCTCCCTAAGACCTCTCTGTACACCTGTATCGGATCAAGAGTTCCGAATTCCCTCATCTGCCCCAACCATACACATCCAGCTGAAAGATTTATAAGATGAAATCTTGAATGTTATTTATAGGCCCCTCTTAACTTGCTTCTTGCAGTACGTGTATATAATATTTCTAGGGAGAGGAGTCAAGGGGCAAGAGGGTCGTTTTTAAACGAAGCGTCTTCATCATAAATTAATCCTGCCATACACGTTAAAGGCACTGGACACCTTTGGTAATTGTCAAAGACCATTCTTCTCACTTGGTATATCTCCTCATATGCATTTCAAAATAACAAACCTGTGAAAATTTGAATTCAATTGGTCGTCGAAGTTGCGAGAGAGTATGTGAAAAAAAAAAACACCCTAGTTTTTGAGAGAGAAGTAATTTTCTCACTAAAATAAGTTTTATACAAACCACATCATCCATGACTTTAAAAATGTTTAGCGTAAATTATATAGTTGTAAATAATTGTGCACTTAAAAAGACATTTGGCTATTTGCAAATACCTGTCAAAATCAAGTATTGTTTCCTTTAAAATGCCTGAAACACTAACGTCCCTAATGTTTCTTTATTGAGAACCAATTGACCCCAAATAAACAGGCCGCGTTCACTCAACGAATGGGTTGATTGGATGGTAAACCACAACATCCCCTAGCTTAAAGTCTTCCTTTTTGATAAATTATCCGTTTTATCATATTCACCTCATAAAAACAAGATATAGAAATCCTGTTGTAATCTGTCTGCGAAACCTCCTGACCCCGCAAGAACATCAACACACGGTACGGTATGATCAGCCGGGGTTATTTACTCGACCGACTTGTGTGTGTCTGCGGCAAGACTAGGCAAGACTTGTCCCTGAGTGTGATATATATTTACTTTCCAGTGAGTCTTTCCTGGCAAGTTGCCACAGATGCAGTCTAATTATGCAGTGGGTGCCTTGTATTGCAAAACATGACGGGTAATTCTTTATGACAGGGCGGGAAGGTTATGTTGGAGGGGAACATTGTGAGACGAACACATTCATGTTTAACATGAATGCCTAAAATGGTGTATTTTGGTGTGTTTTTTTGTTATGTAAAGCAAGCAGGCAAAGTGGTGCATCTACTACTGGTTGTGATAAATGATCATTAATCAAAATATACCCTTATCTCTTTTATGAGGATAATAAATGTACATGTAGTTGTCATAATCTGGGTTTTTGTAAATCATTTTATAGATAACTTTATTCGTGTGAATCAAATACTTAACTACCAGACATTTTTACTATTATTTAGTCCAAAGAACACATTTAACAAAGCGTTAGCTTTTTGTTGGAGGTGATTTGAGTTGGGAATCTCTTTACTTACATGTAAAAAAAACTAGTTTGTGCGTTGAAAGCTTTCATAAATGCACTTGTGAGCAAGTATGGTTTAAAGGCAGTGGACACTATTGGTAATTACTCAAAATAGTTATCATTAAAAATGACTTGGTATCAAGCAATGGAGAGCTGTTGATAGTATAAAACATTGTGAGAAACAGCTCCCTCTGAGAGAGAAGTAATTTTCCACAAAATGTTTGATTTCGAGACCTCATACACAAACTAATCAGTTGTCCTTTCTCTTGTCCATAATACCAATCTACTCATGAAAGACAAATTGAAATGAAAAAGTAAGTTTCAACCATCACAATTGGCCAGAGAAGATTGAGATAATATTTTGGCAAACCTTCGATTTTAAAAAGTAGTGTCCGCTCAAATTTTGGAAATGATATTTTTGGAATACCCAGCAAATTAGCCTACATCCTTTGAGCAGTTAGTCATCTTGTACCTACTGTGTAGGACCGGATATTATAGAATGAGCAGTACGTGTACATAATTGTTAATTACCAAACTGTTAAATTTAACCAATAATCATCTGACAGGACTTTAGAACACTATTTTGCTGAATGTTGTTTTACTTTTAGCCTCGCACCAATTTTTACGAATTTCTTTCAGGGGAGCACTACGTGTGCAGTGGTTCTCACACATTAGTGTAAAGGTAAAACCAACAACATTTTCTTCGTAGACTTTTACTCAAGTTATTTTGATGTCGTGAAGTTAACACAAAACGAGACAGTTGAAGGGTTGAAGTGAATGCAACCTTTTGTTTCTGAATGTAAAATTTACACTTTTTCTTAAAGCAACAAAAAGTTAAAAAAAGATTTGTTGCCAAGTATGCACTTGTCCTGCTTTTTAATAAGGGAATAAAAGGGTAGCAACGAGTTCTTAATCGGCTGTTTAAAACCGGCACAGCCACGACCCTGCAAGGTTTTAAATGCCCGATTAAGATTGAGTCACTACTCTTTTATTCCAATTCATAAACGCATTTTGATAAAAAGACGTGATTAACTAGGAAACTCTGTAAAAACTTATCTGTTTCCCGATGTCTAGCTATGTAAGTGTGGTGCATTTTTATGAGACGTTTTTTTATGTATTTGTGTGCGTAATGCAAGATCAATCACTCCTGCGAACAAGGTTGTGGGCTAACCCGCACAAACATAT
Source organism: Asterias rubens (assembly GCF_902459465.1). Classification (NCBI taxonomy): domain Eukaryota; kingdom Metazoa; phylum Echinodermata; class Asteroidea; order Forcipulatida; family Asteriidae; genus Asterias; species Asterias rubens. The sequence continues at coordinate 14,433,970 of NC_047064.1, read as the reverse complement.
CCCAAAACAACCAGTTATTAACAGCTCCAGCTGGTCGTTATCAACCGTTTAAACACCCCCACGAGACGCGCTCTCCACCAGTAAGAAACTGTCTGGGATATTTATGAATGTAAATTTTGGTTGAACAAATAAAACTTAACGTGAGCGGGATTTGAACCTGCTTTTTGTAAGTTCAAAATTGATTAAGAATCATCGGATTTTTAATGTGAATATCTAACCAAAGTGCTTTGATCCTAATATTTAAATTGTAAAGGGGGAATTTGAATATTGGATTACAAATGTTTTGGAGTCTGGTAGCTCTTTGAATACTTTAATCCTGGATGGTGTCTTAATTTGGTCTCTGTAAGATGAGTGCCTTCATGCATGTTATGGGTTTTGACCAAACTTAAAGAGGTTTATTTTTTATTATGCAAGCTGTATTGAAACCAAAATACCGATAGCACATTATAATGACAGATTTTTTATTCACCCTTTTTTGATGAACAAAACAATATGGATGTGGTAAAAAAAAAAAAAAAAAAAACTAAATCTCAATCATGAATACAATTGTTATGCAGGCCTTTAAAGGTAGTGGACACTATTGGTAATTACTCAAAATAATTATTAACATTAAGCCTTTCTTGATTACGAGTTATGGTGAGAGGTAACATTGCGAGAAATAGCTCCCTCTGAAGTAACATAGTTTTTTAGAAAGAAGTAATTTCTCAATTAAATATTTGAATTGGAATTGAGACCTCAGCTGAGGTTTCAAATTCAAGCATCTGTAAGCACACAACTTGTGCGACAATGGTGTATTTTGCTTCCATTATTCTCTCGCAACTTCGACGACCAAAATTTAGTTTTGTGAAGTGAGAAGACTGCTCATTGACAATTACCGATAAGGTGCAGTGCCTTTATTATTGCTGCACTTTGCCTTCAGTCTAACTTGTTATACATCAAACCTGATAATGACCTTGGAGACACTTGAAAGCAAAACCTTCTCATAATGAATGCCAAGGTTGTACAATAAGAGATACATGTACTTCCCTAGAGTGAGCCTAAACAACCCTCAAGTCCTCTAATTTTTACAGCTTTTAATTTACATTGCCAAGGCCATGGACTTCCTTTGGATGATAGAGTTGGCGTTATCATGGATGCATGTGTCTGCTATCCATTTCCAGACAATTCGTAATTTGTTTGATTGGAATGGAATTGTTGACAGGGTTCATGGGTGGATTGTGTTGTAGAAAGACAGAGTATAGTGTCCTGTATGCAAGGAATTCATCTCATCTACACTGTATGTTGCGAAGTATTTATCCCCCCCCCCATGTGGAAGGACTCAATATTGGAGGGCATTTACATTAAAAAATGTATATAGTTACATCTTAAAGACACGGACACTATTGGTAATTGTCAAAGACCAGTCTTCTCACTTGGAGTATCTCAACATATGCATAAAATAACAAACCTGTGCACATTTGAGCTCAATTGGTCGTTGATGTTGCGAGATAATAACGAAAGAAAAAACGACCTTGTCACATGAAGTTGTTTGCTTTCAGATGTTTGATTTCGAGACCCTCAAAATCTCATTCTGAGGTCTCGAAATCAAATTCATGGAAAATTACTTCTTTCTCGAAAACTACGTTACTTCAGAGGGAGCCGTTTCACGCAATGTTTTATACCATCAACAGCTCTCCACTGCTTGTTACCAAATAAGTTTTTATGCTAACAATTATTTTGAATAATTACCAATTGTGTCCAGTGCCTTTAAAGGAAGCCAAGTCCAATTTACTTCCAGGAATGGAGGCAACGAGAAGACATTTGTTATCACTTCAAAGTTTGTACTTGCACTTACTGCTATGATGGTCTCTCTTATCATGGTATGCATGGCGCAGTGGCATGAGCAATTATGTACTACATAATACACAAAATGTAATCTTAACCACTTTTCCACAATTCCACAACTCAAAGGCCGCTAGTGTGAATGAATAGTAGCAACTTCTGCGGGATTAAAAAATTAAATTAATAAATATAGATTTGAGAAGCATGCAGATATGACACCCTTAGAAAGCTTTCAATGTTGATTTATTCTATCAAAGTTTAATCTGGATATCTTCTCATGTTTTTTTTTTTCAATTTGAGGATTTTAACAAACTTTATGTGCTTTGATAAACAATAACTCAAAGTAATTTTGTTGCTATACCATAGTGAACAAATTTGATAAAACTTGAACTCAATTTGATATCTTGGGGGCTATTGAAATGTCATTTTATTTATTTGTTGTTGTAAGTTTTATCAGAATACATGACAAATTATTTATTTCCTCAATACAAATTCTCAAACACACAGCAATTTCTTTAAATACACATTCAAAAAACCGCATGGTAAAATAAATGGTTTAAAGGAACTCGCTGCCTTGGATCGGTCGAGTTGGTCTTTGAAAAGTGTTTTGTGACCGTTTGTTATAAAAGATGATGTAAAAGTAGAATACAATGATCTACACAAATATGCCTCGAAATTGCGTGGTTTTCTTTTTACCTTGTCCAATAACACGGTCAGCCATTTATGGGAGTCAAAATTTTGACTCCCATAAATGGCCGGCCGTGATAGTTCGCGATGTAAAAAGAAAACCGTGCAATTTTGAGTGCTACTTGTTTGGATTATTATATTCTACTTTTGAAACATCTTTCTAACCATATACATTTCATAACAAGCGGTTTCAAACGCTTTTTATAGACCAACTCGTCCGATCCAAGGCAACATGTTCCTTTAATGCACAAATTAATTATGCTTTGTGATGGAGACTATAACAGTTGGCCTGCATTTTGCAAGGTTGTTTCTTTGTGATGTAATCTGGCCCAATTTCCTACTTGTACTTAATTGCCTCAGTGAGGAAAAAAAAAATGACGAAGCAGTGTATGAAGACTTTGATGGAGCATATCTGGTGTTCGGTTAAGCTGGCGTCTGAGATTTGAACATCCCCCTTGGGTAGCGCATGGAATAATCCACTGCAGGGATGCCGGCCCGATTACACATTTGACCCCAAACCTCAATTACATAGAACAAATACAAGTGCACGGGTATAGGGTAGTAGGAAACTGTAGGAATGCCTGACCATTGCTTTTGGCGTATTAAGACTGGGACATTCAGCGTGCAGATATTAATGTAGGTTGGGGAACTGCTTGGCATTTTTGTAACACTGTCAGGCCAGGATGTAAAGCTGTGTGATGTGCTGATACTGAGTTGAGTTTTCTGCTGAATATAGGCTCCGTCTTGGAAGGAGTAGACAGTTCTAATACATTATTGATTACGGGCTGCTGTGTTGTGTGCTATATCAGAGGTCAGGTCACCCTGGTTTCTATATGTTTCTTAGGAGGTCTTCTCTCTTGCTTGCCAGCATTTCTCCTGTGCCGAGAAAATAATGTAAGTCTACTTCGCCATCTTTGACTGTGTTGTGTGAACATACCAAATGATTAAAAGCATGTTCGCTAGTAGTTCATATTACATGATACGATGTACATTGTGTTTGCTGTCTAAGGAGTTCATGGTTCATTTAGGCAAATGAAATAAACATCACCAGACACCACTTTGGGATCCAGGGATCAGAGACGGCTTCTCTTTCCTTTTTTTTCCTCTGTAAATAATTACCAATAGTATCCAGTGCCTTTAACATTAACAATAAGTGATGTCGTCTAGAAGAGGTTCTTATGAGTCGGAGTGATAGAATTTATCTTACATTCCCATACACCCGGCTCACCCCAAGAAGTATATCACAGGCCTGATCAGCCTCTCAGGAGTCAGTTCAAAAATTGGTGACCCAGGTTTGATCATCAAATACAGCCTGTTAACAAAATATTTTGCACAATTTAGTTTAATCTAAAAACTTGTCAAGTAGCACCATGGGTATACTTTGCTCTGATTTTTTCCTTACGAACTTGTTTTGATGTGTATTCGATTTTTTATTCTACAGTCTCCAAGTAGACTACACATGGTGTTATCGCAAGCTGATAAAAACATTGATACCTCACCATGTAGTACCTCGACAAAACACATTAAAAGCGTTGATACCTCACCATGCAAATCTCAAAACTCATGACAGACATTGACTATGCAATAGTTACCTCAAAACCCATAAAACCGAATCTTCCCTTTAATAATATTTTAATGCATGCAAATTAGAAAAGTTGTGTAAAGAAGTATTTTCAAAACTACAACATTTTTCTTTTCAATGGTATGGGGTTTTTCTCTTTAGAATATTTGTGTACCCATAAAGTGCCCTAGGCTCAAAGGATTAAGCTTATTTTCATAAAATATTTTTTCAAAAGATTGGAGCATGACCATGACATTGCAGTCAGACAGCATGTTTTCAATTTGATTTCATAAAGATCTCTTTTCGTAGTTGGCAACAGGTTAGGGATCCTTTGACCCTTGAAATTTCTTGCACGAATCATTCATTTATCCCGATCTTTGAAATCGTGTCGTACCCGATTTCAACAAAAGTAGGTACATCGCCTGTGCCGAGTTAAACATTTCCACAGGGTAGGAGCCTTGTTCAGGGAAAAATCTGCAAGAAAACAAAATGGTGTAAATTCTGTTTGAACTTGGAGAGAGTGCATGAGACCTAAATTCCAGGAAGTAAAGGTAGGAACATTTTACCCGTTAAGTTCAAGTGTGTCCTTCACTGTCTTTGTGTAGTTTGTAAACAGAACCTTGCTTCTCTCCTGCAGTTATTTCTGACGGGTATATGGCAGGACATTAATCACTTTCTTGCTTTGACAGCCGAGTCAGGCAATGTCTATATCGTCTGTATGATACACGGTTAGCTTTTTTTTTCCCTTGCCTTGCCTCCTTTTCTTGAGGATGTAAATAGTGGCTGTACAGTGACTGGTCATTGAACCAGGGATTCAGTCAGGAGGGAAACTCTTGGGAGAAAGCATAGGGAGGATTGTGGATGTAGAACAGATGGCCGGTTGACTAGTACTAGTCAAAGAGTTGGTCTTCATCATGGATGGGTTAGGGGGGGGGGGGAAGAAAAGAGATTCAGGTTTTCTCGAGTTGATATAAAAAAGTAGCAGACGATGGAGATTAGATAGTTTTTGATTGCCGGCAGCCTTTTAATCAAAACCTGTAGTTTCCATAAGTGTTTGTTTGCAAGGAATTTAGGAAAAAAGACAGCAGGATGATGATGGTGATGGCAAATAGACATCTTTGTTTTTTTTTCCCCACACAAACTTGTCAAACTAAAGCGAGTCTTGAGGTATATGTACATCTACTGTGCTCCCCCAACTCCTATTATAAGAATTCTCCAAATGCTAACAATCAGTAACTCACCTTTCTAGTCTCACAGTTTCTTTTATAATTGCTTCATCCCCCAAAATCTGGAGCAGTCGTGTCCAAGCAGGAAGAATAATCCCTAATTGGAATACACAATCTGAGAAGCTTACAGTTACCAGACTTAAAGGCTACTGTGTATTTCTTGTCATAGTGCCAGGATTATCAAATGAGTAAGTTTTAAAGTTAGTCTGGCGATCTCAGCACAGCTCACGGCTTTAAATAATAACAACCGTATTTCTATAGCGCCTAACACCTCCAAAAGAAAGTCTCTAAGCGCTCAGCGGAAAACAAAAGAATAATTAAGTATGAAGATTTGAATAGATATGTTTTGAGAAGAGTCTTGAAACTTGAGATCGTGGTGGCTTGTTTGATGTGTAGAGGGAGATTGTTCCGTAAGTGAGGAGCAGCAATCTGATAACTACGTTGACCATATGCTTTGGTGGTAACTTTAGGAATAACGAGGGTCTTTGTTAGCAGAACGGAGGTTTCTAGTAGGAATGGAGTTAGTAGATCTTTCAGGTAAGTTGGTCCAGTTCCACGACTGCATAGAAAAGTTTGAAGGAGAATTTTGAAGATGATGCGAGAATGAATAGGAAGCCAATGGAGAGATTGCAAAGCTGGAGTAATTGAATCGTGTTTTCTTAACCGGGTGATGAGACGAGCCGCAGAGTTTTGAATGAGTTGGAGTTTTCTAATGTAGAACAGCTTCTGCAGTGCAGGGGTTTGGTTCATCGGGTGTTTTCCTGGTTTGAGGGTTGTTCAATTGTCTTAAAATGTTCTTGGAAGAGGCCCAAATTACCTTCAAAGAGATGAATTTTTTGGGGCCATGTTCTGACCGAATCTACAATTTCACATCTTGCGATTCTACTGTTGAGTTTTTATGAAATGAAATAACCCCTAAAATTTGGGGAAAAGAAAAAGGATTGTTTCAAGATAAATCTTGACACAAAGAGGAAAGTTTTTCCAAATGTTCAGATTTTTTTCATTTGATATAATCCTATCCTTGGTACTGTACGTAAGAAACAACAGGTATTGTGAGTGAGAGAGACAACGAGCAAAGAGATATCTGAAGACGGTAGGGTTCTAGCAGGCTTATATTGGTCATAAGAGAATAATTATATTTCTGGGCGAAATCTCGTAATGGATGCAGTTGTAATGAAGTAATTGCAGAAACTCTAAGCCAAATGTTCAAATTAATAAAAAAATACTGGAGTTGACAGTACCTGTACTGTGTAAGCTGCAGTCATAATAACTCGTCATTTGCCTTAACTTGTGTTGGACGCTATACCTCAACCAGCCGCGCTAACATTGATAAAGACATGGATTTGCCCTATTGGGCATATCATGAGTTTCCTGTATCACCAATCAATTGACACAAAAAGCCTACAAATTGTGCAGCTTACAATCAATTTCCTTAGGAAATCTCCCCGAGGATGCACCTGTCAGTACCGGTCAGCTCCAGGCACTCGTTACGCTCAACTACAGGAAGATCAAACCCTGGACCCATGTGCGTTGTTGTAGTTGTCGTTTCAGTGGCCTACTCCACCAAAAATGGGTCAGCCTGCTGCCTGTTCTGGACACTACAGTCCACTTTCACACCAGATAAATTTACTGGGGAGTTCCTGGGAAACTTGGTTGATGTTTTCACGTTTGAATTGCTGATCCTAGTGAAATAGGCACTTATTACGCTGAACTACAGGAAGAGCAAACCTTGGACCCATGTGCATTGTAGTCATTGTCAGGGCCTGCACCACCACCAAAATCAGACCGGTCTTTGTATCACTAACTACAGCCCGCTTCGAATCCCTGTCACACAAGATAAATTTACTGGGGAATTCCTGGGAAACTTGATTGATGTTTTCACGTCTGAACTGCTAATCCTAGTGAAATCGTGGGAAATAGCAACTTTTGCTTTGGAATAGGGTACGCCCGGATAGCCTCGGCAAATTTTTCCCCAGGAAAATTGCATAAAGTGTGAAACAAGCAGGGTACATGTGTGGTGGTGAGGTTAAAATTCCCCAGGAGATTCCTGGGGTTCTTATCCCTGAGAATTTGCCATATAGTGTGAAAAGGGGTGGCTGATGTTCACACACCCCTATGATCCGGGGAAAAAAAACCTTATGGTTAACATGCTAGGGTTAGGGTAAGGGTTAAGGTACGGGTTAAGGTTAATATTAGGAAAAAATTTACTAGGGGTGTCGGAACATAGAGATTGAAACATAGGGATGTCAGAACATAGGGGTGTATATAACCATGAAAAGGGCTATTAAAAGTAAAGGGGCCTAAACTGAATAGACTCAGTGTTGTTAAGAAGGCTTGTTGTGGATGTGAGCATATAAATTAGAAAAAGGGGCGGCAAAACAGGGAGAGCATGATCAAAACAAGCAGAATGGCTGAAAACAAGTTTGGCACACTGGAAAGTGGAAATATGTATTTTTGTTTGATAGGAAAGACACACACGCTACAAGTTTTTAAAAATTGTATTTTTGTGATTCCTTGTTTTGGGGTTGTTGGTGTGTTTTTTTTTGGGGGGGGGGAGGCTACTAAATAATTGTTGTAAGTGATATACAATCCTACATAGTAGGTGATTATTATTCAGTAGATATGAACTTATTATATCAGATTATATTAAACCATTGAACTGCTTTCTGGACATGTGGGAAGGAAATGGTTTACAGATTTTTTGTATGGAGGAAGCTCTTTTTTAATCTCTTGAAATTATGGTTCTATTCTTGATATTTTTATATCAATATAAAACCACAAGGGAAACTGACTGGATTAATTTTTAAAACGATTTTTGGGGTTGAACATAGAATTGACTAGAGTGGGATTCGAACCAACTGGTAATGAATGCTACCTTGATATTTTTTACTAGAGAGACGACTAACTGGTTTTAAACTTAAAAGTTATGCAAAAGTTATGCATCAGGCTCGTCCTTTTTTACATGCCACAGGCCACCAGCTAAATCCCTACAACATCTGAATTCAATGTACACTTAACTTGTAGTCTTGATTGCAAAGAATGAACTCTATTCCACGGCGGTGGTGACTGAATTATTCCTTTTCAAATCTGGGTCAATTTTCTGTAAATTGGTGAAGCCATCCAGACTGATGGAAAGTAGTGGGTTTTTTTTTTTGGTCGTTGTCTATTCAATATCCATATTCATAATAAAGCGATTATTATCAGAGAGATGAAGGGTGTCCATAATGCAAATGCAGTGTAATGGTATTTCATCTCAGTGTTGTCAGGTTCCCATTATGTTATTATAAGTTATCACAATAGCGCGAGTGGAATACGGACAAATATAGCGCTTGTGCGTCCTTTATCCAACGAGGCCGAAGGCCGAGTTGGATATGGGACGCACAGGCGCTATATTTCCTGTATTTCCACGAGCGCGCGTGTGATAACGTGTTTATCTTCAAGCAAACTTGGCGCGTGACATAGAACACACAATACGCATGGTAGTGATGATATTAGCCGTGCAATATAGGTTTTTATCACCACTCCATTCTGCGAATCTGAATGGAGTATTAGCGTGTACTTGGCTGTCACCATCTTGGTCGTGTTCAGTAACACGATGTCAGTAACGTTGGTTATCAAATGAAATCAATTGTTGCGTTTTGGAGGAAATATTTCACTGCGAAAATTTTTTTTTTGGTATCAACTCCATAAACAGTATCTTTCAGACAAGCATTAAAAAACTTATATTTAATCCCTACCAATCCTCTTCTTGAAAACATTAGAAGTCCAGATTATTTTTGCTTATTTTTAAATACCCGGGATAGTTTATCCATTTTGATTGGTCAAGTGGGCATCACATGAGGGTGTTTCAACAGATGATATAAACACAGTAAAAAGTGTTTTTAAAAACATCTAGGCATGACACGTGAGCTTATCGCGTTATTTACGCAGTACACATTTAATACTCCTATACTCGATGTAAAATAAAACTATTGGTACGTGCGCATACGCACAACCTTTGAGCGTCAACGCTTTTTTGACCCTTCGCAAAAAGGAGCCAAGACAAAAATTTTACATTTTCTTGGTTTGTCTTACAGATTTTCCAATTTTATTACGCTATTTTATTACGCTATTTACGTGGAGTTTCCTGGCCATACAAACTAAATTATGTATCTTTCCAAGGTATTTGTACTTCATTTAAATTTTATCGTACATCCTTGACACACATCAATGATGTTCTTCTCCAGCTATATGAACATCCCTAGGTACAAATGGTAGAGGTCTATTCAATATATTAGGCCAAGTAAAAAAAGATACATGTTAAGCGTCCCCGCCTCTTCCTTTTTAGAGGCTGCCTCCTTTTTTTAATTCTTTTTTTTATAATTTGTTTGTTTTTTGTTTGTAATGATTTTTTGTTTGTAAACGGAATAAAGGATATATATTTATGGTCTCAGCAAGAAATTAAGTTTTGAAGGGAAAAAAAGCTCAGCCATTTAAAAATGTGTTGGGCCACTTATAAAAAAAATAAACCTCTTCCTTTAAAAACAATTTATATTTCTTTCATTTTTTCCTTGCCCATCATTTATGTATTGTGTTTGAAAAGTAGAAAAAAAACCAATGGATATTTGAAATTTTAAAAAGAATAATGTCCATCTTGATAAATAAATAGCCACTTGGACGGACGTTAAACATGTTTATTTTTTTACTCGGCCATACTACATTGACTTCCAGATGAACCCAATTCAGTAGTGCACTTGTTAGTATCTCCTGCTCCTATCAGTCTCGTAGTCAGTGGTAGATCCTCATCACCTTGACCATGTCCTTGGGGGGAATATTCAGTCCAAGATGGTCTGAGACAACCAACAGCAGAGGCAGACTTCATTGGGCAATTTGTCCTTGTCACCTTGGTTTGTTTATTACAAGATACTACTGTGAAGATAAAGCCCCTTTCACACCATAGCAATTTAGCAAGGGTCCCTTGCTAAGTTGTAGCATGGTCGTAAAATTGTACGGAAATGTACATTGTGTGAAATGATAAGTGTTGCCACTGCACTGTCCAAATTCTCTTGCAGAGTCTTGTCAAACATTGCTACATTTTACAACCATGCTAAAAAATTAAGCAAGGGACCCCAGCTTAATTGCTGTTGTGTGAATTGAGGACCAACAGCAGAGAGGCGGGCATCATGGGCAAATTTGTCCTTGTCACCTTAGGTTGTTTATTTCAAGATACTGCTGTGAAGCCTCTTTCACACCAAAGCAATTTAGCAAGGGTCCCTTGCTAAATTGTAGCATGGTTGTAACATTTTACGACATGTGTATCACATTGTTTCTACTGTCCAAATTCTCTTACAAAATCTTGTCAAACATTGCTGTATTTTACACCCATGTTAAAATTAAGCAAGGGACCCCAGTTTAATTGCTGTTGTGTGAATTGAGGACCAACAGCAGAGCGTTGGACATCATGGGCCAATTTGTCCTTGTCACGTTGGTTTGTGTGTTACATATAATATACGGCTGTGAAGATAAGAAGCTTGTCAATTCTTGTGAATGGACTTCCTCCTCAGTGATGTTGTCAAGTCAGGGCCTTATTTCATAAAGCTGTTTGTTAAGCAGAAAATATTTGCTTGCCAAATTTCTGTGCTCAGCCAAAATTTGGTTGGACACCAGTCACAACAATGTCAACTTCATGTACATTTATTTTGGCTGGTAAACTGTTTCTGTTAAGCAAAGCTTTTCTGTGCTTAGCAGGTTTTTGTGCTTACAGGTTTGATAAAATTAGGCCCCAGGGCCTAAATTTGATGGCTCTGCTTACCGTAAGCAAAGAATCATTGTAACGGAAGCAGGGAATTTCTTCAAGCGTTTTTCATTGGATAATAGGGAATTGTTGCTTGTGCGTGTGCGAACTCCTTGTTATTAGTCATTCTTTGCCTAAGCAGCCAGTGCAGAAATGTGGAGAATGGTGATCCTTAGTGCAGAATTCGGCAGTAAGCACAGCCATGAAATTTAGGCCCTGTTTGTATCTATTGCTCTTTTCACATGACAGCACTTGAGCAGGTGTCCCTCTTTGCTTAGTTTGACCATAGTTGCAAAATTTTACAAATTGCATCTCGTGTGAAAGGACAAAACAGTATTTGGACTGTCCAGGGTCCCTAGTGAGTTTTTTTTTTCAAACGTTGCTAAATATCGTCGGAGGTCCAAACCTATAAACAAAATTTCAGCCTTGTGTACATTTTGACCTGAGATGTGCACAAAATTAAAGGGTGAATGGAACCTGTGTCTCTGTTTGCAGTGAATTGTAACTTGGCTAACACCCATGATATTGAGTAGGCTTCATCCCCTAGTCTACAGGGAATTAAGGTCTACTATCCTAGTCCTCTAGTTGTGAGGATGCAGTTGGTAACGAAGTCTTCTGATTATTATTACCCCAGGGAGGTTATTGAGACTTCATCCTGCAGACTAGGGAGGAGATGTTCATCTACTGACCAAGTTCTTGATTTATTGGGATGTTGAGAGTTTGTAAATCCTCTAACGTAAATGCATCCTCTTGACCAAGGGATGACCCAATACCCAATAAGCCATTTGCGTGTTAGATTTGAAAATTGTCTGATACAATGACAAGTTACCACTTCAATTTGAATTCCTTAGATTATGGAGACAGTTGCTATGTCACATGATTAGGAGCAAGCTTTTGCATAGTTAAGTAAGAGATGGTGAAAACCCATACACAATTCTGAAAGGATGTATGGCACAATGGTACAAGGGTTTGCTTATCTGGAGGTTGCTATGCAAAGTCTTGCCTCAAACCATTTGACATATCAACTGTCTCTTTAGTCTGAGGAATTCAAATGTAAGCGGTAAATTGTGACTACGCAAGTCATTGCACCAGACAATATTCAAATCTGACTCGCAAATGGCTTATTCTGATTCTTACATTATATTTCGAGACCCCAGGTTTAGAATTTGAGGTCTGAAGCATCTGAAAGCACACACTTAAATGTGACAAGGTATATTTTCCTTCATTATTTTCTCACAACTTTGACGACCAATTGAGCTCAAATTTTCACAGGTTTGCTATTTTATGCATATGTTGAGATACAGCAAGTGAGAAGACTGGTCTTTGACAGCGACCAATAGTGTCCAGTGTCTTTAAAACTAGTTGAACATGTTTTACATGCGGTTGATTGATCGCATTGTATTTTAAGTATTGTTTTCTCCCACATTTATTCAAATACAATGGTACATCAAACATTACTACTTCAAACAAACTTCTTCCCTCTGAGATTGAACAGATACAATAACAACGTTGTTCTGGTATCATTTTGTTTAACATGCCATCAATTTTAAAACATTTTCCCACTTCTTGTATCTTTACAGTGATGACGAGTTCTACGATGCTTATTTAGAGCAACCAATTGGATAGTTTTCATCAACAGGTAAGTGGAGTAAAAAGAGTTGATTCAGTCTGAATTCTAGTGGTATTGAATTCATTTTATTATTAATTACATCATCCATTGTTTTATTCACTTATTAAAAGTGAATACAAAAATACAAAAATGTCCGGCTGGTACAATCCTATGTCTCTTTCTAAACATCTCCTAAAAAAATATATATATATAAAAAATGATAATAATAATATACAATATTTATATAGCGCTTCATACATAGCATATCAAAGCGCTCTACAAATAAACACAAGGAATAAACAACAAAGGAAGACCCATCATAAATAAAATGAGTAAAAATAAATTAAGTTATATTTTAAAGTTAAAATGAAATCTTTTGTTTGAATCTTGATTAAGTGCTGCATAAAAAGCACCTAGATTTACATTTATAAATAAATACTTCCAACGAGTGCAGTTTCTTTAAATTGCGTTGGTTCTCTTTGATCGAGGAAATCTGAAAAAACCCAGAAACCTGAATGCAAGGCATAATTTATAGGTGAGACTTACGCTTACCTCACAGCGAGGTCCTTTCTTGGTACCAGGATTTTCTTTATGAAAACACCTGCAACATTATTTCAGGCAAGAATTGCTGCTCGTAAACTTGGTGTGATCACTGGCTATACATCAGTTTATGGTTGTATGACTTCTTACTGCCCCCCCCCCCCCCCCCCCCCCCCCGCCACCAGCAAAGATATTGACAAAATAGGGAGAATGCTAAATAGGAATTGATAGTTCAGTTCTATTCCTGTTCTAAAAAGTGTGTCTTTGGGTCACCTTAAAACTTAAAAATATACGAAGGTATAAATGCAAAAGTAAAAGTTATAATCATATTAATATGTACTGTAAGTGCAAAAATGTTGTTTCTTGTAAAATAGCACTGTTGTGCCAGGTTTCATACTATCAAAACATCGTATCTTGACACTGGACACTGTTGGTAATTTCTCAAAATAACTGTTCAGCATAAATACTTACTTGTTAGCGATCAATGGAGAGATGTTGAAAGCATAAAACATTGTGAGATACGGCTCCCTATGAAGTAACAACGTTTTCGAGAAAGAAGTAATTTTCCACTAAATTATTTGAATTTGATTTCAAGGCCTTATAATTAGAATTTGAGGTCTTGAGTTCAAGCATCTGAAAGCACACAACTTCGCATGACAAGGGTGTATTTTCTTTCATTATTATCTCGCATCTTTGACGACCAATTTAGCTCAAATTTTCACAGGATTGTTATTTTTATGAATATGTTGAGATACACCAAGTGAGAAGACTGGTCTTTGACAATAACCAATAGTGTCCTGTGTCTTTAAGACAGCACCCACACAAACCAAGTAACCTACCCGCAGAGGAGCATTTCTTTGGAGCATTTTTGTGCAAGATACAACGTTTTTGCAAAATGGAAATGCTCTGTTTTTTGCGCTGACGCGACGATATGGATAAATGGTATTCTTTTGCAAACAATGATGTAATTCATGAGTAAGATCAACATTGCCTTGAGATAACAATGCAAACCAAACAATAAAAAGGGAGTACCCTGAAAATAAATGTCCAAGTCGAGATAATCATATCCTAACATGGAGGCCTATTTTCTATTTATCCAAGCTCCCACTGTCCAGCCCACTGGCTCACTTTCCTTTTATTTGTTTAATCTAATCAAGAGGACGAACCCTCAGCATCCAAGCAGTCTCCGTGTATGATATGAGGAACACACGCACCACACAGCCATTTCCGACACGTTGCTCGTTTATGAGTTTATAATTATATATATAAAAAAAAACCGAGAGAGCACGTTGAGCGCCAGCGTGCTGGTATTTCATACTGTACGTCCAAACTCCTTGGCCCCTGTCCACTTTCCTCATTGATAAAATTATAATTTTGAGGAATGCCAACGGATCTGGGTCGCATATATTCCCCCCCCCCCCCACTGCGCTTTGTGTTATATCGCTGAACAGCTTTATTTATTCATATTTCATGTTAATTTTTTAATACAGTTTGGACTCGTACATGTAACTTCATTACGGTAATCTGTAATATGATTTATTTCTCAGGCCTCCTTTTGTTCACACTAATTAAGAAATTTGTGTTCTATGCACTGTTGTAGTTGCGCTGGAATAATGGTTGTTTTATTAATAGACTCAGACAGCAATACGGTGCACCGTGTGGTTGGTCATTTCTATTTTGAGTCCCTTTCTTCATCTAGGGTGGACGGCCAAAGTTGAAACCTTTTTATTTGATTCATTTTAATCATTAGTTCATCCAGAATATACTTGAATAATATAGTAGTGTCTTTTGATTTTATACTTGATTTTGTGAATGTCTTGTTTTGAGTGTGAAGACAATTTTGGTTTATGACTAAAATGAATTGATACGTGGTGCTTTTTTAATGGCTTGATGTTGAAAGTGCAAAGCTATTTGTCCAGACACTGTTGGGAATTAATATTGTTTGATTAAAGAATATTATTTTGCTTCTGAGGTTATTGAAACGATTTTGGGTGGAGTAATAGTTCTTGAAAATTTTACATCTGAATGTTGGCTAAAATGTATTTTAAAACTAAGGAATAAAAACATTTGTTTCAAGCTAAAATTTATTTGATTATAAAGTTACACTTGGCCAGAACTCAATTCAGGAGATGGGAAGCTTTTATTTCTGAAATAAACCAAGCAATAATACACACATATTGACTGGCAACGAGGTAACTAGTACGTCTATTCCCACGAGGGACTCTGAGTGACCAGAAGAGCGAACTATTTCCCGAACTATTTTCCGAGGCCGAAGGCCGAGGGAAATAGGCCCCTCTTCTAAGCACTCACAGGCCCGAGGGGGAATAGACGTACACTAGTTACCGAATTATGCCAGTCAATATGTGTTTTATAACACAGCTCGGTCTTAAAATGTCATATAAGAACAGAAAAAGGAATTTTGTAGTTTGTTCATGGTTCAAGTCAAGAGAGGGCGCTGCTACCGCGGGCACTATTTGCAAAGACTAGTGCCCGCTCTGGTACTATTCCCGCAAAACACGCACGCGCGATCACTAGCCTATATTAGTTCATCCCACGTGACCGTGTTTCAGCCAACCAGAATACAGAAAAAGCAAGAGGTGTGTTATAATAAATTATATTAACCATGATCTGAAATAGTGTCAAGGGAATAACATCCAAGGATCCCACAAATCACTGTTGCTCATTACCATTGCTGCAAGACAAAATAGATATAGTAATGTCTGCTAAAATATCACCATTGAATTTGGTTGTTTGAAATTCATTCACTCATCATCCAAAACAATAATATACATTCCCTTTGAAGCTAAACGGTACAAAAACACTCCGGTCAAATATGTGCGATGTAGAAATAGCCAGTTCTGTTTTCATTACTAATAAATACAACACTGGTTGAACAGTATGCACATTCACATCTTTTACAAGCACTTTCTTAGTACAAAGGATTCATTTTTGCAGTTTGACCTGACCTTCAGTGAGCTTGATAGTTAAATATCATAAAATCAAAAGGATTCAGACATAAATTGTGTCGAAAATATTGCTCTTCCGTTCCACTATCACCTCAAATCTGGAAGAGTAAACGGTTAAAGACGAGCTGTGTCTCTTTTGAGATGTTTTGTGTGTTTTCCTCAATAGAAACCCCTGCCTATTATACACAATATGCCTGCGTGACCCCTCCAATTTATTTCGGTCAGTGTGTCACGGCGCCTATTCCTTTCGGTCACTGCTCTGGCCATTCATTCCAATCGTATCAACCCGTTGTCCCATTTCAATCACCACTCTCTTGACTATCGGGCAGGGACCAGCTGTATACATGTAGCTTTCTTCTTAGGTTTTTTTTACTCAGTGCCTTGGGAGTCCATTAAGGAAAGCTGTTCCTCCATTTGCCCGTTTTAGATTTTTTTTTGTCTTTCTTCTTTTCGTGAACACTGGGACTTTTTAAAATGGAGGTGGCACGGAAGCGAAAAAAAAAGAAAAGAAAGAGAGTTGTGCTTATCACCTGCCGACCACTCCATTCTGAATGTTGTCATCCTTGACGATAATTTTTGTGTGTTGGACGGGGGACTCTGAGGTTGTCTCAAGAGCAAGCCAGAGTGTTTATTTTGCTACAGTGGTAATGGAAACACTTGCACTGACCCGAGCACTGCAGTCCTTACCTGTACTTGCTCTAAAATGATGCCTCCACTTAACCATATTTACTGAAATAACATGCTTACTTCTTGAGTGCTGCTCTAGGATGGAGGTATAGTTTTTCCTTCCCCAATATATGAAATTTCAAGAGACTGCTTTTTTTTCTTCTTCTTTTTTTTTGTTTTTTCTCATGGAGGGGAGGGATGATTGTGGTTATCACTTGAAGAGATTTGATTTTCAACATCGCAGCAAAATTATAGAAAGGAAATTTGTCGGTCGAATGCAGGACAGTGTTCCTTCTGCAGTTTGATTGCTATGTTTTGTATCCTTCAGTTTAATCAATAGTGAACACCCGTTGGTTATTGGCAATATTATTGTTTGCAAAACAAACCCTTTATTGAGATGCAGATAGTCAGGCTGACACATATGCAGCTCTTGTCGTTTCTCAGAAGAAAAAAAAAAAAAAGCGGAAATGTAGAGTCTGGAGTAACTGTCACGTTTATTTTGTGTAAATTGCCATTTTTTAAATTGGAGTGAGTAATGAACAACCTGTTTGTATGATATGAAAAGTCAATGCAAAAAAACAAATTGGTTGATTTTCATACCTTGTCTGATATCTAACAAATTTCCTCCATGATTCTACTACCAATGAAAACCACCTCTTACCGTAAACATAATAAATCCTTGTCAAGGGAACGGCAATTTTTTAGTGCAAATCAGAAATCAGCTTATTTCGCTGGTGCCAGCCTTGAATTGGATTTGTTTGGAGTGAACAAGGGAGTCTTGAAACGTCGTAATTACAAGCCACCATTCCTAGCCATAGTCTGATCAATGAAGTGGAGGGGGGGGGGGGGTTGCCTGGTCCATTAGAGAAGACTAAGCCAAGAAGAGGATGCAGCTTGATCAAGGTATTCTACATTAAGTCCAGGGTCCAATTTCATAGAGCTGCTAAGCACAAAAATTTGCTAAGCATGAAATGTTTGCCTTGATCAAAAACAGGATTTCCCAACCAAATTTCTATGTGATTTTCAAGATATGCATACAACAGCTGAATACCAGTAACTGGGAAATGCAACAAAGTGGAAATTCGGTTGTTAATCCTGTTGTTACCAAGGAAGAAATTTGATGCTAAGCAAATTGTTGTGCTTAACTGCTCTATGAAATTGGGCCCTGGTCACTTCATTGAGTGCTCCTATTCTAACAGCGGCCTTCACTTTCTTCCTGTTTTCCCCGCCGTCCAAGACGGTTTTGGACTATTGATGTTTATTCATCCTGATTGTTTTCTCCAGCCACCCTCCATGTACAAGCAAACCCCTCTTCTAACAGCCCCTTAAGAATGGTGATATAACCGTATGGGAAAGGTTTTTTCCAGGGAAGGCTAGTCTCTATTAATATTCACCCGCTTATTTGGCACACACACACACATGCACAAAGCTCAGGCCATTGAACTGAACACAACCAAGCAAATATTGCCGTGCAAGCGCCGCTGTCGCGGACTGTCCGTCTTCACCACGGCAAGCTTGGGGTCTTTCGATCGACATCCATGAATTTTCAGATTAGGGTTATTTTCAGTCATTTACCTTGGTGAACCACTGCCTCCGTAATAAAGTTCAGATGGCCGGCCGGGCCAGCCGGCCCGCTCTGCCGGCCGACTAGAGATAAGATGATAATGAAGAAGTGTGCCACTGTCTAGTGCTCCTGTTACTGCTTCTACATATAGCGGTGGCCCTTTTGTGCATGCTAGGGATTGGGTTACTATTTTGCAGTAATGAAGCGCCACTCTGTCTACTCCGTTATTCCCCTTGCCTCTGTAATGGATGAAAATCCCATTCAAACCAGTTCAAGCCATTTTCTTGAGCGGTCCTTTTTCTCTCCAGCCTCACTCTCTCTCTTTCCTTCCCCGTTTGCTTGTTCGGTATTTCCGCAAGTTGGTTCAAATATTATTTTTAGTAATCTAGAGTAAATTGAACCATCATTTAAAAAAAAATTAAATCTGCGTACAAGCTGCAGACAATACACCTTTTAAAGGTAACCATGTTGATGCACTAAACCTACAGTCACAGGTGCATGTTCAATATTAGTCCATAGTTTATAGGGAAATAAACCAGAAAATAGTCATCTTGCCGGTAGATGGTGTAGGGTATACATAACCAAGTTTGTTGACAGTATGTCTGAAACTTTCTCATAATTGATATATTATTTCTTTTCAATACAATATCTGCAAGGTTTTTTCTCTTTCTCGTCTAGACTTTTAAAGAAGCTCGGTCAGATTATTGGCCAATATTTAATCTGAAAATTCATTTAAATTTTAATCAGCTTTATTTGAGAGATTCGGGAAAAGTATAATCTTTCATCTTAATGTATTGCATGAAAATAAACCTGCCAAGGATAAGTGGTTGTTAATTTAAAAACAAAAATGAAGGAATTATTTTTGGTGCTAGTGCCCTGGTTTACAATAGTCTTCACCAGGACACCAGCACCATGCTCTTAGAAACGTAGTATAAAGTGCGGTATGATACTTGTATTTCATGCATTGTTGTTGGCATTTTCAAAAAGGTTTGTTGGATATATGTATTTTTGGAAACAACATATTTGTCAATTTTTTTTTTATCTATCCAAATCAGGCTATGCAACTTCAAGACATAAAAAACCAACAACAATATTTTTCTCAGACATTTTGCTAATTTGAAAAGATGAGCTTTGTTTTTACATTTTCATTTGGATAAATAATGTAAATCATCAGTATTTTTTCTCTGCCAGTTTTTCCGTTCATAACCTTACCAGTGTTTTAATAATTCTGATTTAATAATAATAATAGGAATAATAATGATAACAATTTGTTCCAGTCCTTCATTTTCAAAAATTTAAGGAAACGGCTCTCCTTAAATTATTGAGAGCTCTTTATATTCTCCAGACATTTGGCCTTGACATGGATTCCTTCTCAACGACAATATGTGTATTTTAATTTACCTGTGGAAGTTTCAACTTCATACGCCTTTCTTAATATTTATGCATGAGGTACGTCACAATGCTGACCCAAAACGAGGCGATAGGTGCAACCACTGCAAGTGATGGGGGACGTGGGCCCATAGCCTCATTTTGGGTGAGAATTATGACGTCATGCATAAGTATTAAGAGGAGCGTATTAGTCATCAAGTTTTAAAAAAATAAAAGTTTTTAAAAGTAAATCTGTGGACGTTTGTGTTTTGTGTTGTACAAAAAGTACCAAAACACTACAGGGATACAGTGCTTGCTTTGTATTTATAGTAGGTGACAAGTTTTTTGACCCTCAACGTTGGTCAAAATAAAGGTCTCTGACTTTGGCTCTTGATAGCCGTAGTCAAAGCTTTTGATTCATAATGGGGCTTCAATGCCCAAATCAAGGCTACTCAAAGACAGCACACAGTAATGGCCTCCAAGTCAACTCACCAATGGAATCAATAATATTGATCAAGATAAATCTGGCTTCTACAGAGCCTAGGTTTTTACCATTTTTTGTTTTAAAGGCAGTGGGCACTATTGGTTATTACTAGAAATATTTATTTGCATAAAACCTTTCTTGGTAGCGAGTAATTGGGAGCGGTTGTTAGTATAAAACATTGTGAGAAACGGCTTCCTCTGAAGTAGTGTAGTTTTTGAGAAAGAAGTAATTTTCCACAAATTTGATTTCGAGACCTCAGATTTAGAATTTGAGGTATCGAAATCAAGCATCTGAAAGCACACAACTACGTGTGACAAGGGTGTTTTTTTTCTTTCCATAATATCTCGCAACTTCAACGACCGATTGAGCTCAAATTTGACAATTGCCAATAGTGTCCAATGTCTTTAAACCTTAATATTGGCCTCCAATAGCATGAACACGTAATTAGTCTCTCCTTCATGCATGGTATATATTGTACTTCAGTCCGATTCTTGTTTACTCTTTGAAAAATCTGAAAAAAATGCTATTAGTAAGACCTGAAAAGTCTTATAAAGCCTACACCTTTTGTACATGTAGCTCAACCCTTGTACCCGACAAAATGTTTCTTCTCTCAGGACCACATGCCTTCTCCTTATCTCACCATGTAATGTAGACTGAAGCCTGGTTCATACTCCCTGCGTCACAGAGGAAAACGGAGCGTGTACCAAATGTTGCGCAAAATTTGCATCGCATCGCATTCGCATTCGCGGGAAGTAGGAACCAGGCTTGACTCATAAAGGCAGAGTAGAGTGCCTTGTATCACAATTTGCATGAGGACAAATCTGAAAATTTTGTTATTAATGAGGCCTGTAAAGTCTAATAAAGTCTACCCTTTTTGTACATGTAGGTCAGCCTAATACACCCAACAAATTGTTCTTTTTTCCCTCAAGACTTGACTCGCATCGCACATTCTTGGAGGCAAGAGTGGTTTGTATCATAACTTACAGGAGGAAATGAACCGTAGCAGACGGTCAGTTGTAGCTGACAGAACTGGTATCCTGTCTCACAGGAAACCAGTTATGTCCCGTTGGTTATTTTGGGTCCTTGTCAAACTCATCCTGTGGGCTTAGGAAAGTGGAAAATTGACCAAGTGAAATCTAAAGTTGAGATAGTGCTATGCATACTCTTACTTGAAGGCTAGCACATGGTG
This sequence comes from Asterias rubens, assembly GCF_902459465.1. NCBI lineage: Eukaryota > Metazoa > Echinodermata > Asteroidea > Forcipulatida > Asteriidae > Asterias > Asterias rubens. The sequence continues at coordinate 14,412,516 of NC_047064.1, read as the reverse complement.
GGTAGCTTAGTAAAGTGATCGTAAACATGAAGGTAGTCATCACTAGCGTTTAAAGGGAAGGTACACTACTGGTAATTGTCAAAGACCAGTCTTCTCACTTGGTGTGTCCCACCATAAGCATAAAATAACAAGCCTGTGAAAATTTGGGCTCAATCGGTCATCGAAGTTGCGAGAAAATGATGAAAGAAAAAAACACCATTGTTGGACGAACTTGTGTGTTTTTTGTCCATGGAGGAAGATGATCAGTAATGGGAATACACAATCTGAGAAATGAATCTGACAGCAACTTTTATCAGATTCAAATTTTGAATAAAAACTTGTTTCCCATAACTTCATTTCTTTGAAGTGATATGATTCTCAAGCCTTTGGACACTTTTGGAACAGAATTTTTTTGGGTTTAAGTTCACAGATTTACAATTAACTTACAGGGTTTACAGAAGGTAATGGTGAAAGACTTCTCTTGAAATATTATCCAATGAAATGCTTTACTTTTGAGAAAACATTACCACAATATCAACTCTCGATATCGAGAACTACGGATTTATAGTAACCACATGTCATGACACGGCTAAACGGCAGAAACAAGGGTGGGTTTTCCCGTTATTTTCTCTCGACTCCGATGACCAATTGAGCCTCAATTTTCACAGGTTTGTTATTTTATATACAAGTTGTGATACACGAAGTGTGGGCCTTTGGACAATACTAATTACCAAAAGTGTACAATGGCTTTAATACTATTCAAAGGCTTTGTACCACTAACCATGTAAGTTCGTTATTGTCATTCATCTTAAAAGAGTGATTACCAAACAAATGCCTTCCCTTTAAGTCAAAATGAGCAATGTGTTCAAAATAACTTTTATATCAAAATTGACCACAACAAACTAGGAGATGCTGTAGGCGCTTTAGATTCCGGTTCAGATCAATACAAGATGTGCTGTCATGCCTAGCACTCCTTCACCACTACCTTTCCCTACAAACCTAAACAGTCACCAACAGCTTTTTACCAGAGCCTATTGTATCACACAAAATTAGGGTTGTAATTTATTACCACATGGAATCCATAGTAATGAATAGATTCCATTTGACCCTTGGGAAGGTCAGCCCGAGCTCTGAAGGTTAATTTTCGACCTTTTCTTCTGGGTGAACTTGAAGCGCTGCTGTTCTTAGTAACAGTAAGTATATGGGTATGTGGTTCCCTTTGGCTTATCAGCCAATATCGGAAAGTAAAAAAAAAAAAGGCAACTTGGAAATCATTTAAGTTGTCCAGTCCCAAGGGGTCCCAGCAGGGGTCCGTTGCTGACCTGTATGTTTGTATACAGGATGGGCTCTCATTTCTGCCAATTACTGGTCAATGAACTGTTAGGAGGTCATTCTAGGTCAACAGGCTTCCCCTTTTCTCAGATCTGATGATTTGCAATAGCAGTTAACTGCGCCTTGTGTTTCAAATTAAAATGTCAGAGTAGCAGACAAAAGGAAGTTGTCAGCAGAAAAACAAAAATGTTGTTATTGTTACTTGGTAACTTTTTTGTTTGATTTTGGTCATTTTGTATTTTATGAGGGTGAAAACATGTAAATATTCAGTTATGGGATGGACACTTAAAGGAAAGTGAATTGGGAATTCAAAAGCATTTAGTGAAGTAAAGTTGAATGTTTAGAATCATAAAAAAAAATATTTTTGTTGTGAGCCCTCGAGAAGGGTAAAGCTCTATACTGTTCTTCCAGAAACATGTGGTTTTATTTTATTTTATTTTATCAAGTAACAAAAAGCTGCACTTAGCAATCAAATAACTGGTTTTACAGTTATATTTTTCTTACTAGAATTACCCCAAAGACAAGGTCATTAAAGAAGGTTCAATTCTGCTGAAGTTTGGGAAAACGTGTGATGTTGATCAAGGCAAACAAAGTAAATTGGATTGGATTTGAAACTTCGCATGGTGAAATATATTATTATTATTATTTATTATTATTTATTTGACTTCAACAGTACAAGTACAGAAAATACAAACAAGGCAACAATGAAAGGGAAAAAACATATAGAAATGTTTGTGGTAACACCATGGAATGACTATCTCCATATGAGTTGGGGTGGTTCTGAAAAGTTTTTTGTGAACAAAACAGGACCATAGTTATTGGTGTGTTAACAGTTGCATTAAATCTAGGAAACGAAATGCAGCCGCGCTTTATGCTGCTTCCTTTGGTTGAAATCGAAAGTGTCGGAAATCACAATTGTTTACAAATGATCAAATCAAAGATTCAATTTCCCATTCCCCTCGTATAGTCAATTCAGACCACATCCCAATGGACTCTCATAATTCCCCTGATCAATTAACAGCGGTAATCCATTAACCCGACTCCCTCTGGAATCAAATTTCATGATCCCCTTCGCCTGCTCTCTCTCTAGAGAGAGAGGAGTCGAAGTCCACACACAAATAAAATTACTTTATTTAAAGCAATGCTCAGCTCATTGTAAATGAGCTGTCAAAATTCATGTGAAATGGATCACTAAAAAGCTCTGAGATTAGTCGCACTAGAAAGAGAACTCCCTAGCCACGTTAATGACCAACATGACCTTATTATTAGTGAGGCGAAGAAATTTGTGGTTGGAGGGGGGGGGGGGGGGTGTTTGCGGACAATTATTTTCTCAGAATCGCAGCCAAGTTCACAAAGAGGACAGCATAAATAGGTGGGTAAGCATCGCAGCCTGGGAGGCTTAGTATATTAAACATGATTACAAAACGGCATTGTTGATGGAGTGTAGTGTGTCATTCAGTGTGCTCGGCATCATCAGGAAGACCCGAGGCAGAGAATGGCCGCTCAATGAACTCCCCCTCAGTCCTACCTCCCCACTCACTGCCTCAATAGTAACCTGCTCGGGCTGCTGCGTTTTCCTTTTCACTACCACTCTAGCGCACCTTCTTTTTTTTTTTTACTTGTGGTCATGACAAGGGATCTAGGGGAAGCTTTGGGGATCCAGTTTTATTAGATTGAGATTAAATGGATAATACAGCATTTGGTTTGGGCACAGAGGATATTAATTTCAATCTTCAAACTATTTTTTAGCGACCCTTTAAGTAATTTTACTGAATCGAAACTCGGGTCGTGCTCAGGTTTTTAAAAATAAGAGAAGTGAGAGAAGGCGAATGGTTTCTGACAGGCGTTACGCACCTTCTGTTTTTAATGTGTACAAGTCAAGGGATCTAGGGGAAGCTTAGGGAATCTTGTTTTATTAGATTGAGATTAAAGTCACCTGGAAATAGAATTTTTTTTCTTTCAAACCATAAGAGTATATGCTTACGAACAATAAAATAATTTTTTTAGTAATTGTTTGTCACGATTTATATGTTTAAAAAATATATAAAGTTGTTTGGGGGGCTGACTCCGCCTACCCCTTTTGTGACGTCAATCGAGGCAGACTTTGCCAGCAATGCATATAGTAAACACACGTGCAAAGTACATGTACGTCCAAGTCGTGAGTTGGTACATTTCAAAAAGTGTTTTTCTGCATTCAGCAGCAATACACCTGGTCGGCATTGCCGGAAAAAAACAATTTTGTTGTTGTTTTGAAACGTACAAACTCACGACTTGGTCCGTACATGTACTTTGCAATTGTCTGCCTCGATTGACGTCACAGACAGCGCCCTCTCGGGTCGGGGTCTGCTCTTAAATTTGTAAATAACATAAGCACTGGTTTTTTTAAACCTTAGTTAACTGTTTATTCACATTCCACTCATCAAAACACATATATCAGTGACAAAAGCTTTATTTTGAAAAAATACCACTTCCAGGTGACTTTAAATGGATAATACAGCATTTAGTTTGGGCGTAGAGGACATTAATTTAAATCTTCGAACTATTTTTCAGGTATCCTTTCAGTAAAATTACTCTATCAAAACCCGAGTCATGCTCGGGTTTTTAAAATTAAGGGAAGCGAGAAAAGGTTTCTGACGGGCATTTTCCGAACAAAGATATTGACAAATAGGGAGATCACCAGCATGGGGCTAGATAGCTAATTTGGCACGTTAATACCAATGACACAGGTTCAAATTATACTCTAACTAATATTTCTTTGTTCAGCTCCAGCTCAAATTTTAATTAAAATTTACCCAGTCTGTTTCCATTGTGGTATATTTTCTGATAGGGGGGCGTATTATATTAAAAAAGGCAACACAAAATACTACTGCAAGTTACCTCCTTTGTATTGGTGTGGGGGGGGGGTAGTTCACAAATAACAAACTTTATTTTGCCTGCATAACTTTAAATATTTTGACTGAAATGCATGAGTTTGTTGTTTGTATTTGCTTTTACATATCTGTTATTGTTCTTAGTTGTGGCTATTGATGGCTTGGGTTCATAAAGTGACCAACTTTATCGATGCGTTGTTAGCGTCAGTTATGACAAATTCACATCGTTGCAATTATGGTTCTGTTAGCAGAGACAAGCTATCAACTAATGAAACTTTCTGCCCATCACCCTCATCCGCTGCCTCCTTTGCCTTTCGTTTTTAGTCGAGCCCATCAATGAAAATGTAAAGATAGAGACCAGAGAATCTTTTAAGCCACCTACAGTACATGAGCTATGATGCTGTTTCTGCCTTGAGATTTGCTACATTGAATGGCAGTGTCATGCTCAATTAGGTCTTAATTTGTCACCGTGACAACGCATCTTTCCGTCAAGGTCTTCTTTTTTCTGTAATTATTGTGTTCATACTGGAAGACAATCGCAATGATTGAGATTACAGTACATATAATATGCAAAACATCATGGATAAAAAAGGTACAGTGAAGGCTTGTTTCACTCTAAAAGGGGGGGGGGGGTGGCAATGTTACTTACTGAGGTGATGTAATGTTTGAAGATAATGATGTTTGAAAACTTCCCTTAAAGTGTTACTTACTGAGGTAATGTAATTTTTGAGAAATGAGTAAAACAAGCCATGAAAGTTATTTTAGCATGTAAAAGATATTTTCATGACATCGTCTTACTCATTTCATTATATAGCACAGTGCACCTCAGCAAGTAATATTTTAAGGTAAGCTTTCTACCAAAATTATCTTTAAACGGTGTAGGTTTAATGTAAATATGTGGACATTGTGTTTTGTGTTACAAAAGGTACCCAACCCTTTAACATTATCAACTCCAGACACACAGTAAAAAGATGTAGCTTTCATCAAGACACCAATATGAATACATGACCGTGGCTATTCGTTTAATTGAAGAACATTTTTTCAGTCAAGGTTGATGTCTTGGGAGGACAATTCTTTGCAGAGTGCAGGCATTGTCGAAACAAATGTAGGGGGAAATATTTACAGGAGTACTTTGCACTGGAAAGTGTCAATTCTGTTTGGTAACATGCATGCTGCTTTTACAGAGGCCTATGTGAAATTGGCTTGGATTGCACAGCGAAAACGCCATGTACATAATGAGTTGTAAATTGTGTTGGTTCTGAAAACAAGAGTTGTTACACTACTAATGTTTTCAGAGCCAACAATGTCTAACTCATGGGAGGTGTTGTTATTCAGGTGGCTGTGGACCATTATCACGACTGACATCATCGTTAGATTCCCTGTATTCACAATGACTGTGAGACTTATTAAATTCATGTCATATAGAAGGGACCTGACTAATTTCCCTTCAAGCCTCAGTTTAAAGGCACTGGACACATTTGGTAATTACTCAAAATATTTATAAGCATAAACAATTCCTTGGTAACGGAGAGCTGTTGTAAAGTCCAATATTGTGAGAAGTGACTCTTTTTAAGTACAACATTTTTGGGAAAGGGGTAGTTTCTCACTTAAATATTTTAATCTGAGAAAACTGAAGCCTTTTTCAAGCATAGGAAAACATACAAATTTTCGCAACAAGATGTTTTCTTGCAACTTCGAAGACCAGTTACCAATTGTGCCCAAATTTTCACCGAATTGTTGTTTAATGCATATGTTGGGATACGCCAAGTGAGACTATACTAGTTTTTGACAATTACCAAAAGTGTCCAGTGCCTTTGGTATTTTTAACGGAACAAAAACCAAGAAAATATGTTTGGACAATCAATTTTCTACCATGTAAAAATTCAAGTCTTACCAACTTGTTTTTTTAATTTTTCCACAAGTGTACTTTGATCAGTGCATTGCAGCAACGACATACTGTAAAGATACTGTTATCCTGTATGGGGTTTTTGTTTTTTGGGGGAATCTTAAAGTCTCTATAGTAGGCTGTGTTTGCCGCCCTCTGTTGCATTGATGATAAGAATTGATATGAGAAACAAAGTCATAATTCTGAACTGGAAATTGACTGAGGTAATGAATAATGTGTTCACACAGGGCCTTACTTCAGATACTCAAATCTGATTAGCAGCCTGTGTCAGCCTGATTACTATATTACTGGTATTCCGCTCATTTTTGCTGAGTAGATAGTTATTAATGCGAGACAAAACCATTTATAGGCTTAATGCTCCAGGTTGCACAGTAGTGCTTTTAAAACCAAGACAAAAACCCCAAGTGGTGCCCACTGCCAAAACAGGGTTTGAACTGCCCCTAGCTACCAGGCAATCTGGGTAGTCTAATTGGTAACACACTGCTCTAGAATGGCAAGGGTCGTGGGTCGGAATCCCACCCGAGTAATATACCTGTGTCATTTTTTCACAGGACTCGTGAAAGTACTGAGTATACAGTGCTAACACATCGGTTTACAAGGGTAAAACTAAAGTATTATTCCAAGTAAAAGCGTTCTACAGACCTTCACATCAGCATGCTTTGCCAAACATCCAATGGGTCTTGAATACCACACAGTTTTGAAAAATCATAGGGAGTACCTCACATCATTATATATTGTTATTTGTTAAAAGAAGGAAATGTGTTCTGAATGTATTTTTAAAAAGATGGCCATGTTTTGTTTCACCAGGTTTTTGTTATGGCGATATTGTGATAAATTTTTCCTTTAGTTCTGTACTTAGCAGAATGAACTTGGCCTTCGCAGTGAGTGAGCCACACAATGTAAACATCAATATTATTCTTTGTCTATTGCTTCATCTAAACATCAGGATCAATTAGTGTCTGCTATGCCAGTTCTTGATGAAATATTTACTGCTTAAAGGCACTTGGCACTATTGGTAATTGTCAAAGACCAATCTTCTCACTTGGTGTATCTCAACATATGCATTAAATAACAAACCTGTGAAAACTTTAACTCAATTGGTCGTCGAAGTTGCGAGATAATAATAGAAGAAAAACACCCTTGTCACACGAAGTTGTGTGCTTTCAGATGCTTGATTTCAGGACCTCCAAATCTAGTTTTGAGGTCTCAAAATCAAATTCAAATTCTTTAGTGGAAAATTACTGAAGCTACACTACTTAAGAGGAAGCCGTTTCTCACCATGTTTAACACTATCAACAGCTCTCCATTGCTTGTTACCAAGAAGTTATGCTAGCAATTATTTTGTGTAATTATCAATAGTGTCCACTGCCTTTATGTAAAATAAATGTCACTACACTGAATGTTCATATTAAAGCTCGTATGGCACACTTTGATTGACAGACAATTCTCAAGATTTTTTCTTTCATGAAAAGCAATTGTTTTCCCTTCATTAAAAAAGTATATAAAAAAAAAAAAAAAATTGTGAGCTTGCAGCCAACATTTTCCGCTCTAACAAAGAAATAATTCCTACATGTTGAATGATTAATTAATTGGAAGCACAAATCAATAATGGTGTTTTTCTTAGCGTGGGGGTTAGAATAACAATCACATGAACGTGTTCGTTTGCTTCAAATTTGATTCTCAAGGTACTGTATCAAATAGAAATATTGGAAAAACCCTCAAAGAAAACAAACACAGAGTACATATTGTTTGAAAACAAAACAAAACGCTTTGAAAACAAAAACAAAAGGCTATCCGCGTTTGTCATAGTTATTATTTCTCCTATAAAAGACTTGTTAGAGATGAGCAAATTAAGGTTACCTTCACTTGACTAACAGATTGATTAAGAATCAGCCTTAATAATGTTTTTGTGTCAGGTTGTGGTACGTTTATCCACAGAAAAAGGGGTCTTTGCAATAAAATAAAATCATTTCCTGACGATGACTAGAGCAAGCTAGTAGAAACGTTTAGACCACTTTGAGAACTGATCCTATAAGTTAAAGTAGTAGTCCCAGCCTATTTCTATACCATCCGCCCAGGTTAAAGTGAATAAGCAGGACAGTTCTTTTTCAAACACCCGAACAATCTACTCCGTGGTAAGTAGAATAAAGCAAGACAGTTCTCTAAGAACAAACTCTACCTGGCAAGTAGATACACACATGGTGTTACCACAAACCAAATATATATAAAACGAATCCCTACTCCCCTGTGAATGAAGATGTTTGTAACATAATTTACCTGTAGAAGCTTAAGCTTTATTAGTCGTCAAGTTATTGTGAAAAAAGAAGTGAAAATCACAGAGAAATATTTTTCAGTAAATCCGTTGTGCATGCTTATATAATGTTCGCGTCATCGAGACGAAAATTGTTTAATGAAAATGTTTTTACTAATTTCTCAAAAACTACAGTACCTAGTATTTTAATGGAAGCTTTCTACCATCATTATCTTCAAACGGTGTAAGTTTAATGTCTTGCTATAGATGTTTGTGTTTTGTGTCCTATAAATTTACACCATCCCTTTAAAGGGCACCTTCATCGAAGATGCACATCTTACAGGAATGAGAATGCCATCTTTAACCCATTGCCGTTAGCGTCACATTTATTGTGATCCCGCAATGGCAGATTGTACTCATGACCTCAAAGAATGTAATGTCAGTTTTGCAAAGGGCAAGAACATTTTCATTTTGCAAAGGGCACTTCCATTAGAAAATGTTAAAAGTTCATGGAAAGACGTTGAAGGGGCATCAAGGCAAAATGCTGAAGCAGGGCAGGGGAGGCCGTGGGCTTCACGGTTGAATTCCAGGGTTTGGCCTCGCACTATGGACTTAAAGACACTGGACACTATTGATAATTACTCAAAGACCAGTCTTCCCACTTGGTGTATCTCAACATATGCATAAAATAACAAACCTCTGAAAATTTGAGCTCAATTGGTCGTCGAAGTTGCGAGATAATACTGAAAGAAAAAACACCCTTGTCACCAGAGTTGTGTGCGTTTAGATGGTTGATTTCGAGACCTCAAGTTCTAAATCTGAGGTCTCGAAATCAAATTTGTGGAAAATTACATCTTTCTCAGAAACTATGTCACTTCAGAGTGAGCCATTTCTCACAATGTTCTACATCATCAACCTCTCCCCATTACTTGTCACCAAGTAAGGTTTTATGCTAATAATTATTTTGAGTACTTATGTACCAATAGTGTCCACTGCCTCTGAGTGAAATTAATTGAATTGCAGGTGGAAAGATATTTAGTCCCAAGAAAGATTTGTTATTGAAATTTTGATCTGAAGGATTTTTAAAAACAAAAAAAATACCACCCAATCCTGACTTGTTTGGGTATTGGAGTTATTGGTCCTAATTGGTCCAATACCATTTGTCTTTTGACATGTTAAACAATGTGGAGAAAGGAGTGTTAACATACATTGGTACATTAAAAAATTAATGTTATAAAGACGTGTATGTGTAAAACATGGATGACCAATTATTTGTATGTCTACCGCCCTCTTGTGTTCACTGAATGTCCTGCCCTATTCATAAATCAGTCTGGAACTTAACAGAAGTTAAGCACCCTGTGTATTGTGAGAGGCAGGTCAAATGTAGGTCAACCGGTGACCTTAGCTTGGGAAGAAGGAGAGGTTGTAGTGGACACCAGCAATGTGTTGCTAAAGGTGTAGGACTTGTTGATTGATTGGCAGACTGTACATCAACACTGTGGTTAATATCAACAGATGTAGTCCACTCATACCTTTGGTTCTAATTACAGATGATCATAATGACATTTTCACACTACCTCCATTTCGAACTGACGTTGAAACCTTCCTGGGCCTGGGGTCTTCTCCGGGTTAGCCTCGTTTCTTTTCGACGGGATAAGCAACATTCACTCTGGTCTTTATGTGAACCGGCTAATGCGTGAACCGTACATGCTGAAAAATGCAATTTAGATCTGGATTGAGATTTTCAACCCTGGTCCGTGCCAGGGTTAGTTTCAATCCGGCGAGAGTATGCTACCCGGATCAGAGCCGGGTTGAAATTTTTACAGCGTGAAACGGGGTGAAAAAAATCTCCGGTTCGGAACTGGTTCTGACCCTGAAATTTTGGACAGTATGAAAAGGCCTTATTTATGTCATGGGTCACCAATGGGGAAGCCGGGCACAAAGTTACTTAAGCGGTTATTTGGTTCAAAGATTTTTGTTCAGTGCTCAACTATCCCGAAAAAGTGAATAGTTGAACTTTGAAATAGAATATTAATAGTAATAGTAATATCAAAGTCTTATGTAGCGCACGAATCTACAAAACAAGGTACTCAAGGCGCTCAAGTATACAAACTTTCAAAAAGATAGCTTATTGATCTCTGTCCTTTAAATACTCTATGCTTCTCACAATGGTTTTTATGGAAGATGTTTTACAGGAAAGTTATTATCTGTACGTGCAGATTGTATTCAAAAGCCATCATTCAGATGATCTGCGCCCATTGATTGGAGACCATGAACTCTTGCATTGACACAAACATTAAAGCTCAACCACAAAGGCCATTATTAGGCAATCCATTTATGTCTCTCCATGCAAAAAGTCGGCCATTGATACCTTGGTTTATGGACCGGTTCTTGGGTAGCTAGGGTGACAAAACTGGGCAGCACCGACCCCCACCAAGTGGGTATCACGTAACTCCTGCAATGCCTGATGTAAATAGAGTTGTGGATAATGGGCTGGACGTCATTCTTGTGGGTGTTTGGTTGGCCATTTTGGAAAATATGGAGGACAACAAGAACGTTCTATTAAGTCCATTTCACACGAGAGCTTTTTATCCAACATGTTTTGCGATTTTTCACAACCATGATAAAAAATAGCAAAAGTCACTCGTGTGAAAGTTATCCTAGCTATGAATAGCAATCAATCCTGACTAAATATAACCACAATAGAGACCTACTACATAAAACAGTGTTGTGAAATAGCAAACGATCGCAGTGCTAGACAGTTGAGACTGTAACTGAGGACGTTGGTTATCAGTACTCGTGTGAAAAGGGTTTTACTCGCAACCATGCATGCATTTGTGTTTTGTTGGGGTTGTGAATGGTGGAGACAAGGGATTGTCATCTTATACTTACGTGCAGAATGGCTATTCCCAATTTTGAAACTATTTTATACATAACCATTTGTAATTAATGCATGTTTTTTTCTTCTCATTTTGTACTCAATATACCTGCTTGTGGAATGTTTGTGTCATTTTCTGTCAGTCGCTCTAAAATAATCCCCTAGCTGTCTGTTCATGGGTACTTCCTGATCGAGTCTCATAGACTATTGGGTCGGTAGATGCATTCAGTTGCAGGCGTTTAATTGTGAATTACGCTGAAAGTCAGGGTTAAAACCACAGCAGGTACTTAGTTGTCAAGAGACAATAGTGAGAAAGGATCAACTGGAGGAACGGGGTTAACATTAAGACCCTGCACGTACTGTACCAGCAGATGACTCTAGGGGTCGTAGGTCGGAGCTGTTGTCGGAAATGTTGGAGTTTGACGCTATGCAGCCAACTCAAATACTTTGGGAAAGAATGTGTCTTTTGCTGTGTTTTTGTTTTGGTTTACACCAGTCATGTGCATAACATTTATTGGACCCGATAATATGAATTAAATTTATTTCTTGTTGTTTAGCTCTGAAGATGTAAAGGAAGATGAAGTGTTCTTAATAATATGTCCACAGATTTACAAATATCATACCTTACTTGGTATAAAGATGGTCTTGGTTGGAAAACTTCCCTTGAAATAATTTTGCCTGAAATGCTGATTTTTGAAATATTTTTTTTTTTATAGAAATGAGTAAAACAGTCATGAAAACTGTTAGTTTTGCTTGAGCTAATTGAGCTTGAACTTTCACAGGTTTGTTGTGTCGTGTATATGTTGGGTCACACAGAGTGAGGAAACTGGTCTTTGACAACATTGCAACATTTATCAGAGGAAAATATCAATATAATCTGGGGTAAAAAAAGAAAAAAGAAATAACAATAAAAAGGCACTTAAATTTGTGGTTGGTGATACTTATAACGTCTGAGTGAAATTCGGCCGAGGTCTTATGAATTTGCATCTCGGGTCTTATTGTGGTTTTCCATTGCCCCTGGTCTTGGCCTTGGTGCCCTTCAAAAGTTTCCCATTGACTTTGAAAAAGGCCTTGCCCTTTCTGGAATTCCAGGCCTGATATTTCAATATTCTCTAGTGGTTAAGCAGTGGATACAATGTGTCATTACAACTCTACACAAAAAAAGTCTTTGTTAAACGTAAGTTTCTGATCCAATGAGTAGTCTCTAATGTTGTTGTCTCGGTCATCTCGGGGGAGGAGCCTCATAGCCGACATTCGCAATGCATTTCCCCCTCTCATGTCAGCCAGGCAGCCCTGTGGATTTCACAGTTCCTTGGTGACTTGAACTAGTCCCTGTCTCTGCTCATCAGAACCATGTGTGAGGGAAGGCTTTTTCTAAAATTAACAAATTTCTGTCAGTATATCTCAAGATCAAGAGGGTAGGGGGGGGAGGGTTGTATATTATCGTTGATGTGTCTGACATAACATCTTATGATTCATTTGCCGTAAGGACTTGGGAAAGCAAAGCGGCTAGGTATGTTTCCTCTGACCCTCCCCCATCTTGCAAAGCATATCGATTCTAATCTCCTGAGCTTTCATGTTTGATCACTTTAGCCTGCTTTAGCTTAAACGTGATAAATTCTGTAAAACCAAAGAGCGAGGGTAAAGTTAATGAATATCTCACTTTAAAGTATAAACCTTTATCATGGTGCGGCCATCTTGAATTTCTCGCATTCAAATCAACGTAATCAAATCGAGGTTGGAAGAAGACTTAGTCTGGTTCCTTTTTGTACAATAAATATTAGCATCTGTTACTTCTGTTGGTTACGGGGAGCATGACCAAGATGGTGGCAGAGTGATATTGATCTATACCCTTGGTTTTTGGAACCATTCGTTTTTAATCACTTAAACTGTATACATAATAAATTCTGTAAAACTAATGAATGATCACGGCTTTAAAATTGTAGCTTTGTATTTGGAACTATTTGACTGTTTTTATCTCACCTAAATGTGGATTTGTTCAATAAAACTAATCTGTGAAAACTTCATCTCAAAAGGTATACAGACAGCGTTGTAGCTTGTTAAGTTATTGCCGAAAATCTGGAGCACAAAGAATAACTTTCACGTTGGGTATGTCATGTAGCCTTTAGGCCTATGTGTTGGGTCACTTAAAGTGTGGGTACTTTTCTACGGATCATTGTTGACAATTACCAATGGTTGTCCTGTTGCTTTCAAGAAACTCTGGCGGAAGGTTAACTTCTGAATCAATTGAAGAAGACTCTTTGCTCAAGTGTACCAATCCTCTTCAGAGTTGTACCCATGGCTCTGTAATGTCAATAAACAGAACGAAACCCACCCCCAGATTAGCCAATTAGGCTATTATTTATGGAACAATTTTGTTACACATCTTAAGGTCAATGGGATGATGTTTACAGCATAGTCTGGAAGATTTTGTGAAGACTCGGCTAGTTTGGAGGATCAGCCGGAAGAGAAGTGATGAATTTCATTAAAGGCAGTGGACGCTGTTGGTAATTACTCAAAATAATTATTAGCATAAAACCTTACGTGGCAACGAGCAAAGAAGAGCTGTTGATAGTATCAAACATTGTGAGAAACGGCTCCCTCTGGAGTAACGTAGTTTTCAAGACAGATGATTTTGTGACATTAGAATTAGAATTTGAGGTCGCGAAATTAAGCATCTGAAAGCACACAGCTTTGTGTAACAAGGGTGTTTTTTCCCTTCATTATTATCTCGCAACTTTGACAAACAATTGAGCTCTAATTTTCACAGGTTTGTTATTTTATGCATGTGTTGAGATACACCAAGTGAGAAGACTGGTCTTTGGCAATTACCAATAGTGTCCTGTGTCTTTAAGCCTTTAGTCATTTCCCGTCGGTTCCATAAACCTTTTTAGTACCATCTTCAGCGACCTTTTTTCCAGTTTGGATTTAAAAGTACTTTATTTCAACATCAGTCAGACATTTGTCCTTCATTACAAACAAAACCAAGTGAAGTGTGAAGGCCGACATGCACAGATTTTGTTTTTTTAAATTGAAAAGAGATGTTTGATTTTTTCCGCGATTTATAATCTCATGAGTGGGAAGCATTGTTGACTTTTTAGAAAAGTTCACACAACTCCAAAGAAGTGAAATGCCATGAAAAAATATGGATGAAACACGCAGTCCGAGTGAGGCTCAGAGATTTACTTTAAAAGCAAGCCGTCATGCCCAGTCTTTGAGTAAATGTGGAAAGACTATGCTAAAGCCCTTTTTGATCCCATAAGACTCTCTGTGGCTTCAGAGAAGGCGTTGTATGGTCAGAACAAGGTTGCAATTCACTGACTGTTAAATCAACCCAACAATACAATACTCAAGGTTAAACAGCTTGTAAGAAAATCAATCGGGCAGTTGAGGGAGTTCAGAGAGAAAACACAAAAACCCCAAACCAAATTGCCACGAGTTTTCTGGGGCGCTGAAGCCATACTGGAACTAACAGAGTTAACAGTGGCTGGTTATCTAGGTTATTGGTTTGTTAAACACAGCACTACAAATCAGAGCACAAATCACCTGGAGCAATTTGCGACTTAAAAAGTACAGTTTTTTTTTTTTTTTTGGCTGGTCTTGTACTCTGACTTGCAATTTATGTGTTTTCCTTGTGGTTTCAACGCTGTCGTGCTGGTAAAGTGCAACATGCGTCATTGGATCTTTCGTCCGCCTCAGTTGAAATCTTATAACATTACGAGCCCTAGATTCTGTCAGCAAGTTTCCATTTACATTCGGCGGCGATATTCAATTGGCAACAATAGAGGACACTTTTATAAAGTCGTTACACTTTTCATAGTTAAAACTGAGAGGATGTTTTTAAGATTTTTAATCTGAAGACAGACTTCACTTGCGAGGAAGGTCAAAGTTAGTGGCAAGATTTTACCAATTATAAAGAAGATGCACAGCTTTGGAAACAACTGTACTCTTAAAATATTCAAGCACTCACTTAAAAAAAAGTTGATGCAAGTATAAATTGGCGTGAAGATTATTTCTGCTTTGAGATCTATTCAGGCTTAAAGCCTATGATTGAGTTAAAAAAAATTCAAAAGTCTTATCTGGCAGGGAAATTGTTTAAAAAAGAATGTTATCGTACAGAATTGTACTGGCTAATGTAATGGTTAGTTTAAGGTAGATGTACATGTATATTTGAATATATCATCGGCTCATTGCTTACAATGCCAATAATTGCAATTTCATACTCATAATGATCAAAAGGTCATTAAAGGCACTGTACACCTTTGGTAATTGTCAAAGACCCGTGTTCTCACATGGTGTATCCCATATCATAAGCAAAAAAATAACAAACTTGTGAAAATTTGGGCTCAATCGGTCATCGAAGTTGCGAGAAAATGATGAAAGAAAAAACACCCTTGTTGGACGAGTTTGTGTGCTTTCAGATAGGAATAAAAGACTTCTAGCTAGAAGTATTTGATTATTTTAGTGAGAAATTACCTCTTTCTCAAAAACTACGTTACTTCAAAGGGAGTCGTTTCCCACAATGTTTTATGCTATCAACAGCTCTCCAATGCTCCTTACCCAGTTAGTTTTTAAGTTAATATTTGTTTTGAGTAATAACCAAACATGTACCTTCCCTTTAAATGAAAAATGTATATAAATCGAAATCAAACAAATCAAAACCAATACTCTGAAGACCATTCTTGACCAATAAACTCCATTTACCAGGAGCTCCAAATTATGCAAAGGCACTTTTATGAAATAAGGTAAATGACTCTGATGACCTTATAGTCCCGAGGAGACAAATTGTTTCCCTACCAAACTCGGTGCTACACCTCCCATAATATTGAATATATCTAGAAACAAACACCATGGCGCATAGCTCACTGAATTATTTGAACATTTTCCAGTAAATTTGAAGGTGTTGAAAACAAAGCGCTCAAATTCAACCAAATTTTTTACTGAGGTGTTAAAAGAAGGGGTGTGTCCTGAGAACAAGTGGGCGGATCAGTCAATTAGAGTAAATTTTAGTCATTGTTTTTACTGCTGTCTGATGAACACCTTCCAGCAAAGTGCATTTTACCAGCTGCTCTCAATGCAGTATCGCAATTCTGTGACGTACACAACCCTAGAGCACAGCGCGGGTACAGCCCCCTTCTGTCCTTCTACACAGTGAAGTGCAATCACTGGGGACCTCCATCGATCCAACTTTTGATTGACTTTAATAAATTGTGTCGCATCGACGCCTTGCCAACATGCATGTGCACTGAGTAAAGCATTCATGTGCGTGTTTAGAATCATGTTAATACCGACGGGAGAGAAGGGGGGAAGAAATGCTCTGCTGCCACCAGGCATCGTCAGCATCATCTGTTATAATTGAAAGCAATTCTGAGATGTGTCACTTGGAGACGTGGCGTAGTTTGACTGTTTGTCTGGAAAGTTAATTGGTGTTAGTAATCTAAAAGCTTCCTTGGTGCATGTTTCAACCCTTTAATGACAACTCATTTGTTTATAATCGTCACAAAATGCCCAGACATCACTAATGTTGTTCATTTATTGAATCAAATTATTTCACTGCTTTATGGTTCACTTAGTTACCTGTTCATGTTTGTTGTGTTGTCATTTTGCCTTCGAGAAAGACTCTGCTAGGGTCAAAAGGGCATTAAATATTTCTTTCTAATGATTTCAGTACAAATTCTACACGAAGCATAATTTTTGGTTTGTTTTTACAAATTGGGTGCTATGTAAGATTGTTGATTTTCATGTTCAGATATGACCTTTACTTTGACATCTTTGTGTGAATGGTCAAATCTTGCAGTCGCTAAAAGGGCATTTTGGTACATATTGTTTGTGGCAGCTGTGGTCTTGAAAGAGTTTAAAGGCAGTGTACACTATTGGTAATTACTCAAAATAATTATCAGCATAAAACCTCACATGGTAACGAGTAATGGGGAGAGGTTGGTAGTATAAAACCTTTTTGAGAAACGGCTCCCTCTGAAGTAACGTAGTTTTCGAGAAAGAAGTAATTTTCCACGAATTTGATTTCGAGACCTCAAGTTTAGAATTTGAGGTCTCCAAATCAAGCATCTGAAAGCACAAAACTTTGTGTGACAAGGGTGTTTTTTTCTTCCATGGTTATCTTGCAACTCCGACGACCAATCAAGCTCAAAATTTCACAGGTTTGTTAATTTATGCATATGTTGAGATACACCAAGTGAGAAGACTGTTCTTTAACAATTACCAAAGTGTCCAGTGCCTTTAAGTTGGTATATCCCTGCTAATTCTGCTTAGCTGGACATTTCAACGAAATATTATATTTAGCAATATGAAACTTGGCCCTGGAAGAATCACTGCTTACGTATGTAGTCAATTCCTTTCTCTGATCCACCAGCACAATTCTCTTTCCAATCCATTCATATGAAGAAATGTTTTTGATCAGTAATAGAAAGTAGTTTCACAAATGTTTCTTATTGACTGAAAAAAAAAAATGACTTTGACAAAGAGAAGCTATTTCTAAATTTTCAGGTATTTCTGGGCCAGACTGCAGACCAACCAACATATTTATTAGCAATTGTGAAGAAGAAAAAAATTGGGTCATTTATCATGCGGGAGGATGTTTAACATGAACATTTTGATTAAGCAAAGAATGTTGATGTTAATACCTCGTGAGAGAGATTGTAAGAGAGAGAGAGCTGTAACAACTTTTCATGTGTCCATGTGTTGCTCTTAGAAGCCCTGGAGCATTATTGCTTCGTTCCCTCCCCCCTCCATCATCGTTTTTGACCCGTACGTGTGGTGATACACTTCTGTCAGCAAACCGCCTCCTTTTTTGTTCCCCCTTCTTTCTTTTGCCTGCCGCAAGGCAAACAAAAATGTTCCGAGCATGTGCGGTTTCGGAAATCCACTTAAACCGTCTAATCCTGAATCCCCTCCCTTTGGCTGCCCAGGATTATTGAATTGGGAAAAAAAAGGAGGGCATGGATTCTTGGTCAAGTGAACTTGCTTGCACTTACTCATCATCGACGCACAATGGACACCAGACCCAGATACAGCCTTGATTTCTCAACACAAAGCTAGGTCAGGGGATTCCAGTGTTGCACTCTACACACCCACCCAAATGTAAAACGAGTAGGGTTTCGTCTCGGCGGCGTGTTGAAAATTGGAATTAGAATGTGAACAACATGTTTGTGGATCGTTTTTTTTTTTTTTTTTTTGAAAACCAACCTTCCGCTTTAATCCTGTTATTTTCCTGTCACGTTGGCTTCTGATCCCCCAACCCCACCCCCCTGTTGACACCCGTTCAACAAGTGGAGGCAATAAACAATGGGAAGCATTCTTTGGCTATGTTTTCTGACTTATGTCAACGTTAGAATATCTCGACCTGCTGCCACCCATGGTCTGTGTCAAGTTCCCTATTCGCAATAACAGATATGACTGCTGATTCTCGTCATACCATAACGTAACCAGACTTTTATGTTCCATTCTCAGTTTACTAACATTGATTTGAAGAAGGGTTTGACCATGATAAAGTCATCTGCTTTTACAGGTATGTCCCCAAATTCTGGCAAAATTATTATTTTTGTAAAAAAAGTGCTTTGGGTCGACAGTCTGAGGAATTACCAGCCGTCAACAAGTTGATGTGGAAAGTATGTCAGGTCCATGGATTTTCATCTTTGAACATGTTGAAAGGGCAAGGCCTTTTTCATTATGCAAAGGGCACTTCCATTTGAAAGTCTTGAAGTCAATGAGAAACTTGTTAAAGGGCACCAAGGCCAAGACCAGGGGCAACAAAGGTCATAGCCTCCATGGCCCTACATGGCCTGCATGTAATTTCAGGCCTGTATGTCTTTATTTGAACTCTCAACATGAACATTTTTAGGATATGGGGGTAACATTTCATGCTGTAAAAACTAGTCTGCCGTCCTTGTTTAAGAGCACCGAACTCAAGCTCTGCTGCTTCTGTTCAGCAGAGTGTGGGTTCGAATCCCGGTCGTGACACTTGTGTCCCTGAGCAAGACACTTAACTATAATTGCTTTTCTCCACCCAGGGGTAAATGGGTACTTGTGAGGGCAGAGATGGTTCTTGTGATTGGTTTAGCCATGTAGCGCATATAATTGTCGCACAGGCTGTATACTCCCCAGGGAGCTGAGATGGTTTAAGGAATGATTTAAGGCCCAGTGACCAGGGGTAATAATGTCGGAAGCGCTTTGAGACACCCCGTGAAAAAGCGCTATATAAAAAACGTGCATTATTATTATTATTATTATAATAATAATAATAATAATAATAATAATAATAATAATAATAATAATAATAATAATAATAATAATAATAATAATAATAATAATAATAATAATAATAATAATAATAATAATAATAGCCAGTCTTATATAGAGCTTTTCACACCCGGAGGGCGTCCCAAAGCGCTTCACATTATTACCCCTGGCGACTGGGCCTTAATTCACTCCTTAAACCATCTCAACTCCCTGGTGGGGAGTACGCAGCCTGTGCAACATTAATATGCGCTACTCGGCTAAATCAATCACAAGAACCATCTCTGCCCTCACAGTTACCCATTTACCCCTGGGTGGAGAGAAGCAATTATAGTTACGTGTCTTGCTCAGGGACAAAAGTGTCACAACCGGGATTCGAACCCACACTCTGCTGAACAGAAGCACCAGAGCTTGAGTTTGGTGTTCTATGTCTTGCTTTGTATATCAAGAGGTCCTTTCCCTATGTATCTGGCTAATTGTAAGAGTCTGGGCATGTCTGGAGTATGCACGGGTGATCACCTAATGATTTGGTGCAGTCTGATGACGTTCGTTGCATGGCTGGCTTCCTTGAAGGATGTGAGCGAGGAAACGCAGTGATACACAACGAGAGCACCGGGTCTTGTTATCACTTTCCCCACCCCCTTCCAAAAGATAACTTTAAATTAATTAATTAACTAATTAATCAACTAGTTTTTGCACAGATTTTAATGAAAGCTTGTTGACATTGTTTTGTTTGTGCTTGTGCTCTTGAAAGAAACTAAACATGAGATGGTTAATGCATCTTGATGTAAAGGGTTTTGGTATTTTTGTACGACACAAAACACAAACGTCCACAGATTAAAATTACAGTTACACAGGTTTTTAAAGATAATTATTGAACGCTTCCCTTAAATTACTACTTGCTGAGGTGTTGTAGTATTTTAGGAAAGAGTAAAATATATTCATAAACATAATTTTCACCTCTGTGAGAAGATAACAGATTCACGCAAGTTTGCTGAAAAAATATGTGATTTTCAATTTTCTTTTTCTCAAAATCAGCGAAGCTGACTCTTCTACAGGTAAATTAAATTACATACATCTTTATTCACAGTGGGGGTTCATGTCATGTCCAAAAAACCAAAAAAAAAACCCTGATCTACAAAAAGGTATCAAAACCCTTTAAAAAAAGCACCATAAGAAATATGAAAAAGTAGTGACAGCCTTGCCCGCTTTTAAAGTCTGCCGACTTCAACTGTGGAGTCTTTTTAATTGTAAATCATTATGTGTTGTGCCACATGTATGTACAACTCCTTGACCATGCCCCTGATATTATAAACGACCCGATATTATTTGATGTTCAGACATGCAAAAGTAGTCCTGTTTCCCCTGTATGTCCTCCACACTTAATTGCTTGCAGAGTGCGTGTTTGGATTTTTGAGCAAAGCAGTTGACGGTTTGCCATACACGTTTGAAGAGTCTTATGCGAGAGCAAACCGTAACCACACAGAGGAAACTTGAATAATCTCCATGTTTCTCCACTCTTTCTACTTTCAAAATTCATGAAACGAAACTCTCCAAAGAGTATACAATACTTGACCCTTTAGATTTTGTTGATTTTGTGTGTGTTTTTTTCTGTTCAGAAGTCTGTCTCTGGTGTATTGAGGGTTCTTGAATCTGATCTAGCAATGCAGAGGTAGTGGGTTCGAATCTCACCACAGTGATTTGCCTTTGGATTCTTAATAATAAAAATAAGAATAGTAACAGTCAGTTTTTATATTATAAGTTATCACACAAGCGCATGACTCAAGTCAGAATAATCTCCATGTGTCTTTACTCTTTCTACTTTTAAAAATCATGAAACGAAACTCACTCAAGAGTATACAATACTTGATCTTAAGATTTTGTTTGTAAATTTTTGTTTTCTATTCAGCTTATTTTCTCCCGATGACAGATTTAGCCTAAATTTTAAATGTTATTTTATATAGAAGTTGTGATACACAAAGTGTGGGCCTTGGATAATACTGTTAAACGAAAGTGTCTAATGGCTTTAAAATGTGAACTTTCACTGCTTTTTTGAAGAGAAATTAAATTAAAAATCTTACAGGAATGCAACTTTTCCTCGGATCAGCTGATTTCGTCTTCTTTTTTTTTCTCGGTTTTACCATTCAAAATTGAAAAATACTTTCCAAAATCATTGAAAGTTTGGTGAGGTTACAGTTGCTTGCCTGATCTTATAAAATGGAAACTTGCAAGATGTCTAACAATGGAAACATTTGGAAAGAGAAAAAAACCATAGAAAATAAATGGGGCATTAAAGATCAACTACCCTTAATTTTGTTCTATAATTCAAAAAGCTTGGACCACGGCTAAAAACCTACTCGGAGAAGTTCATCATTTAAAAAAATACTCCTTTTAAGAAGGTGACTGTGGTTTAATTCAATCAGCAAGCCATTCATATAGTCATAAGCCACTCTGAATAGTCCCACCTAGGTTTGGTTAAGTGGAAATTTAAAAATGTGGAGCGGAGCAGAAGGTAATAGTTTCTGCCTCCTTGAGCTCTGATACGGAGACGAAAAACGCAGAGACATTTCATCAAAGCCATAGATGGAGACAGGTGCCTCGATATAAGGCCAAAAAAAACCACAAAAAAACAGTTGATCGTCCCTGCCTGCTCGCATCCTTTTGGGGAGCAGCATCCTTTCTTTTATTTTCACTATTTTTTATTTTCGTTTTTTTATTTGATTAAAAAATTTGTTTGTTTTCTTACTTATAAATTCATCCTTTCAAAAGGACTCGGCCTAGGGGCTTTTCCCGAATCAAACGTCTCGAACACGTGTAACCGTCTGTTTCATAAAACAAACTTAGTGAATGCATATCAGCTAATAGTTTTAGTGGAATATCCCACCCTGTTAACCTGGGACCTCATGTAACAATTAGACATAAAATAAGTTTTCTTTGAAATACTAAGCGGCCATCTTGAAAAAAGAAAAAGAAAAAAAAAGGGCCCTCATCCTCCTCTTTGGGGAAAAATCCGGACGACCAACTGTTTTTTTTTTGTAACCTAAAAGCCATCTCCTAGGATGGGATTCTGTCTGCTCCACTAGGATACAAAAACACCAACCTGTACTCCATCCTTTGTCCTGATTACTAAATCACATGGGAGAGGAGAAGGAGGAGGGGGGGGGGGGTTGTTGGTAACGTATATCCCATAACAGATGGATTTTGGAGCATCAGTACAAATCATGGTCTATTCTGGATTACTACTTACAAGTTGAGGCATCTCATGTTTCTGTCCCAGTGCTAGATTCAGGGTTGTTGTCATTGCAAGTAGATCATTATCCTGCTACTGCCATCTTGCTTCAAAATAGACCAGATATACTAGTCTGCCAGGACCAGAGTGAGGCTTGAGGTCAGAATAGTCTGGTGGTTATCTCGCAATATTCCCATATTTCAATGATTTGTATTGATCCCCCCTTCAGGAACTTGACTTTGAGGACTGCCATATGCTGAGACCTGATAACCCTCATTAAGGGGATTTGTGTGGACAGCATGCTTGTCACGCGATGGGGTCAGGGGTGAATGGTAGAAGGTCAGGGGTGAATGGTAACGCCTTCAGAGAGTAGAGAAATAATTGCCATCAGTAAGTGTTGATGGATGAGTCCAAATAAAGGGACTGATTATTGGTACAAGGGTTTTATGGGGGTTTTATTGATGGTTAATGGGCTTGATGTACGATACATCATTTGTATGCGTCTCAAAGATGTGCGCTTAGAGAAACTCGCTTTGAGAAACTCACTTAGAGAACCTCACTTTGAGAAAATTGCTTTGAGAAACTTGCTTTGAGAAAATCGCTTTGAGAAACTTGCTTTGAGAAAATCGCTTTGAGAAACAAGCTTTGAGGAACTAGCTTTGAGAAACCCACTGTGAGAAACTCACTGTAAGAAACTCGCTTTGAGAAACTCATTTTGAGAAACTTTGCTTTGCGAAAATCTTTTAGAGAAAATCGCTTGAGAAACTCACTTTGAGAAACTCACATTGAAAAACTCACTTTGAAAAAAATCCAACTCATTTTGAGAAACTCATTTTGAGAAACTCGATTGGAGAAACTCACTCTGAGAAACTATTGAGGGAAGTCTTACAAGCAGTGATCATATTTTCGGCATTTTGACTGGTAACCATTTTTACTGATCAGCTTTGAAGGTTTTTAATTAGCTTTTCAATCTATTGGATTTCTAAAATCTAAAGGTTTCTTTCCAGTTAGATATATCAAGTGCTTGCAATAATGGTCATAGAATTTCCTCAAAATCAAATTTGAATAATACATGACATTTGTAATGAGAATGAATGAATAAACTATGAAAGAGAACTAGTTTCGAACTGTGGAAAAACTAGCAGATTTTTTCTTGAAGACTCTGCTAGGGTTGTAATTTCAGGCCATCAACTATTTTTTGCATTAATTACCATATTTCCTTTCGGTTGGTAAGCAGTTTTAAAATGGCTGATTCTATTTTCTCAGTTTTTAACTGTCTGTAAAGTTAAAGATAATGGAACATGGGGGGGGGGGTGAATACTAAAAAGGATCAGAAGAAATCTGGATCATCAGATTCTCCAGAGGTAACATTCATTTTCCGAGGCATTGCTTTCAATCTTTGTTTCTTCGGGCTCCAAGAAAGAGAGAGGCGACTGAAGAAGAAAGAATTGTAGAAGCTAGAAGAGAGCGGGCGGGATTACTAATAGCAGGATTGTTTGCCTCTGTGGAATTCCCATCAAGAAACAGGAATAGTGACATGATTCGGGCAAATTGCTGCGCCAGACTTGCAGAGTTCCCCCGGGGGTTTCTATTTTCACTGGCCCATGCCTGCCGCTACACGCCCAAATCTACGCCTTCACGTCTTGAATGTTGTTGTGTGCGATCATGAACTTTTTGGCCGAGTGCCCTAGATAATGTACAATATGTGGTTTGATACACTTGCTTTGCTTGTAACCTTTGCCTTTTTCAGACGAGGTGAAACTCTTTCCGAATAAATGAAGAGTTTAGATGAAGCTAGGGCTTGTTTTGAAGGTCCATTCGGCATTAAGTTTCCTTGATGTTAAATAAAGCTTTCTGTATAGATAACTGTTGGTTGACAATACAAATGGATGTCTTGAGCTGCAACAAGGGAAAGCTTACTTCTTAAGGTATACTGCTTCGCTCAATCTTAAGGTATACTGCTTCGCTCAATCTTAAGGTATACTGCTTCGCTCAATCTTAAGGTATACTGGTTCGCTCAATCTTAAGGTATACTGCTTCGCTCAATCTTAAGGTATACTGCTTCGCTCAATCTTAAGGTATATACTGCTTCGCTCAATCTTAAGGTATACTGCTTCGCTCAATCTTAAGGTATACTGCTTCGCTCAATCTTAAGGTATACTGCTTCGCTCAATCTTAAGGTATACTGCTTCGCTCAATCTTAAGGTATACTGCTTCGCTCAATCTTAAGGTATACTGCTTCGCTTACCTCTTAATGTATACTGCTTCGCTCAATCTTAAGGTACACTGCTTCGCTCAATCTTAAGGTATACTGCTTCGCTCAATCTTAAGGTTTACTGCTTCGCTCAATCTTAAGGTATACTGCTTCGCTCAATCTTAAGGTATACTGCTTTGCTCAATCTTAAGGTATACTGCTTCGCTCAATCTTAAGGTATACTGCTTCGCTCAATCTTAAGGTATACTGCTTCGCTCAATCTTAAGGTATACTGCTTCGCTTACCTCTTAATGTATACTGCTTCGCTTACCTCTTAATGTATACTGCTTCGCTCAATCTTAAGGTACACTGTATCGCTCAATCTTAAGGTATACTGCTTCGCTCAATCTTAAGGTTTACTGCTTCGCTCAATCTTAAGGTATACTGCTTCGCTCAATCTTAAAATAAAATAAATTATTTGCTGCAGTATTTTCAGATGAATCCCCCTGATTACTTTCAAACTCTTCACAAATATAGTTTTGATGTGTTTAATAAACAAATATTACTGTCTAGATCAAAGCAAGTTTGAACCTGAAAGATTAGACCAATAATATTAAAGGGATGTGTTTATGTCAGCAAATGATGATTGTGTTGTAAGTTGTAGGTAACATGACTGACTATGAATCCCCCCTCTTATTTTTATGGTTTCTTCCTTGAGCCCATTGACCTGCCCTGCTTTTTTCTTAACCCATGGAAAACAAATGAACTCTTGTCCTGAGCCTATCTTTTCTTAGTCCATATCACAATTGTTAAATATTATGGATTAAAATGCTAAAAATAGCACCTAGTTTTCAATTAATACCAGGCGAGAAGTTGTTCAGGTATCTATGTTCGTGGCACCGATTTATCACTGGCAGATTAAACTGAGAATAAACATGATGGATATTAAAGGGTTGTTATCAGTACAAGTTCCCCCCCCCCCCCCCCCAGGAATGCAAATTTTTCCGGCTATCCCCTAGAATTCCGGTATTTTTGATTGGACACTATTTGTAATTACAAAAAAAAAATTATTAGCATAAACCTTACTTGGTAATGAGAAATGGGGAGAGGTTGATAGTATAAAACATTGTGAGAAACGGCTCCCTCTGAAGTGACGTAGTTTTCGAGAAAGAAGTAATTTTCCTCGAATTTGATTTCGAGACCTAAAGTTTAGAATTTGAGGTCTTGAAATCAAGACTCTGAAAGCACACAACTTTGTGTAACAAGGGTGTTTTTTTCTTTCAATTATTATCTCGCAACTTCGACGACCAATTGAGCTCAAATTTTCTCAGGTTTGTTATTTTATGCATATGTTGAGATACACCAAGTGAGAATACTAGTCTTTGACAATTACCAAAGGTGTCCAGTGTTTCTAAAGCAGATTAAGTAGAAAATTGTGCTTAAGAATTTTCTTGCTGTGGCTATTATTCCCCCCACTGTATTGCCGAGTTTGGGAGGGCAGTTGCAGTTGCCCCATTGGTCAAACACTATGCACTCTCAAGAAGCTAACTCCTGCATTGAGATTGATTAACAGAGATAGTTAGTTAAGGGGATTATAATTAATGAACCCACTCTATTTAAACTGTTTGGTTGAAATTTGAAGTCTTTCCTTTGTATTTGTTCATTTCTCGGATTAAATCTTTAGAACTACCAGCAGTATGTAGTTTCAGTAAGGCCTATAAATATTTTCTGTTTTGAGTCAAGTTCGGGTGCCACTTGAAATATCTTTCTTGAATGCTAGAATAATCAGCAAGGCTTTTGTATTATGCAAACTTTTATTTTTTTACTCCCAGTAACAAAAATAGACAACTTTGATGAGTTTTATTTAAGTAGGATTTGAAACTTTGCATGGTAGGAATGCATAAGGTTTGCGGTAACACCATGTAATGATAATTTCTAAGTGAGCTTGGGTGGTTCTGAAAAGAACCGTTGGTTTCGACTTGACGTTTCGAAGAGTATGCTCTGATCGTTTTCTTGAGAAAGCTGGACACCAAGTTTTAATTGTTGAAAAAGGTAGTTTAACTGTTGATAATTTTTTCGGAGTAAGCATAGCTTAGCTGTCATTAAAATGTGCTCGTTATGCTGGAAGTTTTTACTTGTTGACCGAAATTTGTGAGAATTGAAAATATATGTACAATATATGTAGGAACGGAAAACCAATTTGTGTTTGAGTACAATCAGTCCCATTCTGTGTTAGTCCCGACTACTTGTCGATCAGCAGTGCGTGTGTTATCATCACCGCACCAGCTGGCAGTCCCTAGGTTGTAAACATGGGCAGTTCTTGCCCAATGATGGCAGACTTACATCATCAGAGGCCTGCCCGGCCCCGGTTTACTCCACTCCTAAAAACACTCCCATGAGCCAGCTGTGAATAGCCCCACAGTCTCCCTGGCAGAACACTCTCTCCATGGGGCTGGCTTAGAACCCTTCATCCTTTGCCAGTGAATCTGTAGATATCTTGGTATTTTAACGCACAACATTCTCTGATGTGCAATCAATACCCTACCCAAAGGCCTGAGCTTTAAGTTGTCAAGAAGAAGTAGTCTGTGGGGAGAAAAAAAGGAGGACAAAACAATACCCGTTCTACAGTCTGGTCTTAGAAACTAAAAACTGGTAATGATTCTCCTAACACAGCCCCATATGAATATTAGCAGCCAGTCCACTCGACCCCCCCCCCCCCCCCCCCCACCACCCAGCGGACGAATGTTGACAGTATTTTGGCTGTACATGCCATCATTCAGCACTAGGCACTCAAAGCCTTTTATTAATGCAGCCAGTGCCATACAGGGCAGTGTTGGC
Source organism: Asterias rubens (assembly GCF_902459465.1). NCBI lineage: Eukaryota > Metazoa > Echinodermata > Asteroidea > Forcipulatida > Asteriidae > Asterias > Asterias rubens. Next base: position 14,384,786 of record NC_047064.1, on the reverse strand, counting down.
ATCCCATGCATACATACATGAATATAAACTTGGAACCCAAGCTGGTTATTATGTAGTGTGGACCCGCTGCCTGCCTTGATAACACATCTCCCTTCCAGTGCTTTGTTCTCCGCTCCGTGCCTCTGGGACGCCTTGCAACGACATATCATGTTAGTTGGGGTTTCCATCAGCACATTTCTCCTCCTCATGCCTGTTGGTGTGTCGGCAAACTGTAATTCAAACATTCATAATGCTTGAGCATCCCCTGTCCTAACTCCGCAGATCTCTGCCTTGTTTACCATTGAGGGTCGACGACTACTGCAGAGCAAGCGGTACAGCACAGCGGGAGTGACACGGCACCCCGACAACAATCAGGGAGTGCAGCATAGCCAGGAGCACGGAAACTCCATCACTGAAATCACAACTGTGGAGCGAGAGAGAGAGAGAGAGAGAGAGAGAGCGTGTTTTCATCAACCCTACTTTACAGGTAAGAACCCCCACGAACCGAGACCAACTCTCGCTGTTTATCTTGGTCAACGTTGGAACACTGTTTCTATGAAATCTAATACTGTTTTCCCACTCATTGGCAGGCAGGTTATTCTCTGTAAGAAAACTGACTTTTAATGACTAACCCGAGAAAGCATGCGATGATTAATACTGAAACTTAATACAAGAAAAGGTGATAAATCTCATTTGAAATTCACAGTTTTTTGCCAAAAGCTTGAATATTCAGAAGAAGGTGGTAAATACATGCATGTTATGGTAATTTAAAACAGTGATTCACGTACTAGCAACTGGATTCAATGATGTAATAAACTCAAGTTCTACGGAGGTGCTGAGTTCAACCTTTCTGAATTTGAAAACCGTAAATGATTTCTCTCTCTAAAACAAAACTGACATCTGAGCACTCTATTCATGTTAAACTTGTACCCAGTTTAAAAGGTGCCTTTTCCTTGCTCTACGCTTCAAGAAACTGTATCGTATTCAACTGATAATTTTGAGTTGGATGAAACCAGATTAAGTTTTAGGTTGATAACTATATATTTGTTTTACGGTAACACCCTGTGTGTATCTACTTGCAAGGTAGAGTTTGTTCTTTAGAGAACTGTCTTTCTAATATCATTGATACATCACCATGCAATACCTCAAGTCATATATAAGGTTGATAACTGTTGCAGTTTGGTCTTCCTGGAAATCTGGAGCTATTTCCAGCTGATAAACATTATCAAGCTTTGAAATTACAAACTTTAAAAGCTACATGTGATATGTCCGAGAGAAGTGTGAGGAGAGCAGGCAAGGTATGGCATGTTGATTTGATAGTGGGACACACATGATTAGCTTCAGGTGCACTTCTATATTTTAGATGAGTGAGGATTCTGCATGACATTCTTTATATTTCTTAGAAAAATACTTTTATGCGGGAAAGATTAGAAACAGAGTGTTACTTAGACTAGTATTGGTTTACTTCCATGATGTCTGTTGTGTGAATTATCAATTTTCTCCGTACTATTTTGAATTGCAATAGTGTGTCGAATCAGTCAAATTAGCAAACCCAACTTTGCTATATTTTTGCCGTGAGTGCAAAAGCAGTTCAATGAGATAAGCTGAAAACACTAACAGTGTTACGTCTTACAATACAATACAATTTGTAGCATTAACAAACATTTCAGTTTTGTGTTTTAAAGGCAGTGGACACTATTGGTAATTTCTCAAAATAATTATTAGCATAAAACCTTACTTTGGTAACAAGTAATGGAGAGCTGTTGATGGTGTAAAACATTGTGAGAAACAGCTCCCTCTGAAGTAATGTAGTTTTCGAGGAAGAAGTAATTTTCCAGGAGTTTAATTTTGAGACCTCAGAATTAGAGCATATGAAAGCACTTAACTTTGTGTGACAAGGTTGTTTTTTCTTTCATTATCTTGCAACTTCGACGACCTATTGAGCTCAAATTTTTTACAGGTTGGTTATTTTATGCATATGTTGAGATACACCAAGTGAAAAGACTGGTCTTTGACAATACCAATAGTGTCCAGTGTCTTTTAGAAAGATTTCACTTTTGTGTTTTAACCTTTCAATCAAGTTGTTACATTATTAAGTCACAGTGATATTTCTCCAGCTTGAAATCAGACTTTACCCCCGGTAGGCAAATTTGGTCTACGTCAAACAGATGAAAACCTTCCAGTCTCATACAGTGTTTTGAGAGAAAAATGACTTGAGACATAACAATCACCCTGTGTGTCTGTAGGAAGGAAGCCCACGGTTGACAGGTAGAATACATGTACCTTGAAACTTGATAGAGATACACCAGTTAAAAAAGAAACACCCCTGCCCAATCCCCCTCAGTAACATTTAAATTAACGCAATCATACTCTCTCAAAATCAAAAGACAAGTGAAGAAGAACAGATCTATAAGGGAAATTTTAAAGGCGCAGAATACCTTTGTTTTGAGTGATTCACTCCTGTATATAGATGTATATAATAAAAAAACCTACTAAGCAGGAAGAATAATCTGTGATATGATCACACAATCTGAGAAATGTTTCATGCAGAAACGTTTCTCATATTGAAATTTGTTGAATCCCTCTCTAAAACTGCGTTCCATTGAAGGGAATCGTTTCTTAAACAGCTGCAGTGCTTCTTACAAAACAAGTTGTTATGGTTGTTAATTTTAGGACTAATACCCTCCCTTTAAGACTGCTACTTGAAGATTTATTTGGGGCAATAGAGCGCAATTGTCGTTGGCTTTTTTCCAATGATAAATTAGACATTATATATTTGATGTGTGGTAACACCATGTTTCTACTTGTTAGGTAGATTTGTTCTTTGGAGAACTGTCTTGCTTTATATTCTATCTACCTATCTTCCATTAAGTACATTCCTCTAGAGGAGTATAGTCGTACTTCTTCTACCGCGGAGTAGATTTTCAGAACATTACTTAATATTCATTCAAATTTCAAATTAAAAGTCTTGTTTGGTAATTTGCAAATATTTTTTCCTTTAATACCTGTGTTGTACGTCCCCTTTAAAACGAACACTTATAAGTCAGTTGAGGTAAATAATTGACATAGTTGCTCACGGTCAAAAAATGAATTTTTTTAATACTTTGTGGGGGGAAGGGCCTTGGGGTGCAAGTAAACAAAATTGCATTTTCAATTCTATATATAGCCCGTTGCCATGGTTACGGCTCATTTTGATTTTTTGCCATTTTAGGCCGATTTTTGGATTTGAAAAACTGGTTTTTAGCTCATATTTACAACTCCACCCCACCAAAATGCAAAATTATTTCAAAAAACCTTTTATATCACTACAAAGTATCATCCTTGGCCTTCCTTGAGAAAAAAAATTATTGCTTTAAATATCACCCTTGTGCTATTTTTGCATCATGCATTACAGTATGTTTTTAGAACTTGCAAAATCGACATTTTTACCCTATTTTTGGACCCCAAAATGTCAACTTGCCAGGGGTCTCAGAAAATTTTCCTTTCGGCTGTGATTAGGGCCAACATTTGTCTTTCCATATCTGGTGTCAAAAACTTGGGCAATTGTATCTTGTTGTGACAGTACTGCCTCAAAACTAGACTTTTTTCCCAAAAACGTGATAAATGACTTTTTAAGGGTCTTTTCACATAATATCGACATACGTGTCCACAGTAAAAAAAAAACTGAATATTTTTCTTATGCTTTGTGGATGGTAGGGACTTGGGGTCCAAATAAACAACATTTACATTTCAAATCATAATATAACACAGTGCCATGGTAATAGTTCATTTGTGTTTAGGCCACTTTAGGCCGATTTTGGGGTCTGAAAAACTGTTTTTTTAGTTAATGTTTACAACTCCACCCAACCAAAAAACAGAAATATTTCATAAAACCTTTTCCATCACTACAAATTATCATCCTTGGCTTTACTTGAGACAAACAAATATTGCTATAAATTTCACCCTTGTTTTTTTTTTAGAACGTGCATTAGAGTATGTTTTTAGAACTTGCAAAATCAACATTTTTACCCTTTTTTTTGCCTCAAAATTGCTTTTTTTCAGGGGTCTCAGAATATTTTCCTTTCGATTTTGATCAGGGCCAAAATTTGCTTCATTTTGAATTTATAACATTAAGAAGTTAGTAATAATTCCATCAATCTGGCAGCTTTTCATAAGCACTCTGTAGGCTTAGTGCATTACCAAACATTGATCAGGACTTGTTGATGACCTAAATCTTAGAATTTGCCCCGCCCGGCCCCACCCCGGCCCCGGCCCAATCATATTTCTTGACATTGCATAAAAAAAACAAAGTTTTGTGAACAGCGCCTCTTTTTTGAAAGTCACATTTTTTAATTCCCCTTGCACATCAAGAAAGTTTGTACTGTCTTAATTTTTTATTGGTTCTCAGAATATTTCCCTTTTGGTTGTGATTGGGCTATCATTATGGTTTGCATGTCTGCTGGGGAGAAACACTTTGGTTTATTGTATCCTGTTGTGACACTTCTGCCTCAAACATGGTAATTTTTCCAAAAACAATAAAAATGCATTTTGAAGTTATCCCTTAGTTTGAATTGATAAAAAACAAAAACGAGCATGCTTGTTAAAAAAATATGGCACTGTTTCCATGCTCATTTAGTAACAAATAAAAAGTTTATAACCATGCTTTGCCACTGAGAGTTCTTGTTTTGTCATGACTACTTTACCTAGTTGTACAGGTATGATTCACATTGTGAGAAGAGAAGTAGTGCGATGAGCATTCTTTACTATTCTTGTCTATACATGGCCTTTTAACAGTCTTCTGGGTCCCCTGCCCGCTACCAAACTAAACATTTTCATCCCTATCAGAACAAAGAGGCTCTAAAAGTGAGCAAGTACTGTATCCAAAGTATCTAAATGGCCATTCACCTGCTTTGGCCTTCTGTAAGCAGTTCCCCCACCCATGGTGGGGTTCCTTTCAATTGTACTGTTGCAAACATTAAAAGAGTTGGTTTATTTAACGTGATAAACAATTCAGCAGGTAATGTTTGACAATGTTTTTTGTTGATCGTTCTCAGAGACATATATAATAATTATGAGTTAGTAAGATAGTGAATGGAAAAAATAATCAAACTAGCCTGAATAAACTTTTGTCACTGCAAATGCATCTTACTTATTTATGTTGAGCAGGTGCAAGTATTTACAACTTCTTTCAATGTTGTTTCATTAAAGGAACACGTTGCCTTGGATCGGTCGAGTAGGTCTTTGAAAAGCGTTTGTAAACGTATTACAAAATGCATATGATTAGAAAGATATTTTAAAAGTAGAATATAATGATCCACACAAGTATCACTCAAAAACATCTTTCTAACCATGCATTTTATAACAAACGGTTACAAACGCATTTCAAAGACCAACTTGACCGATCCCAGGCAACGTGTTCCTTTTAAATGATCTCTTACGCTCATCTTGCAAATCGTTAGTATCATTGTTTTTAATAAGATCTTGGCAAACTTTTCCAACACTTTTAAGCGGGCTTTTTAATTTCCCACATTTGTGTTGGACATGATTGGATGCTCTAAACCATCTGCCTCAAGCACAGAAACTACATTGTTTATGATCTCTATCTCTATGAAAAGTTTTACATTTGGTAGCAGGCAGGGACCAAGGAGAGTAGGCCCTGTATTAAAGACAACTTGTAAAGAATGCTCATATCGCACTCTACTTGCAATGGGAATCATACCTGTACAATAGGTAAAGTAGCCAAATCAAGAACTCTCAGTGGCAAAACATTGGTTATGGTTTGGTTGGATACCATTATGTTTAAATAAAAACTTTGTATTAATTACTCAAAGGGCATGGAAACAGTGCCAGATTTTTAACAAGCATGCATTGTTTTTGGAAAAATTACTATACTTAAGGCATGATCAGTCACAACAGGATACAATAAACACAGTGTTTCTACCCAGAAGACATGAAAACAACAATAACAACCGAAAGGGAACACTTTCAAAAAAGAGGCGCTATTCACAAAACATTGTTTTATGCAATGTCAAGAAATATGATTGGGGCTGGGCCGGGCAAATTCTAAAATTAAGGTCATCAACAGTTCCTGATCAATGTTGGGTAATCCACTAGTGCTTAGGAAAAGCAGCAAGATTGATAGAATTATTACTTTTTAATGTTAGAAATTCAATATGAAGAAAAAACAATTCAAAATGCATTTTTCTGTTTGGGGAAAAAAGTCTATTTTTGAGACAGTACTGTTAACATCAGGATACACTTGCCCAAGTTTTTCTTACCAGAAATAAAAAGACAAATTTTGGCCCTGATCAAAACCGAAAGGAAAATATTCTGAGACCCCTGAAAAAATGAAATTTTGAGGGCAAAAAATTTGGTAAAAATGTTGATTTTGCAAATTCTAAAAACATACTCTAATGCACGTTCTAAAAATAGCACAAGGGTGAAATTTATAGCAATATTTTTTTGTCTCAAGTAAAGCCAAGGATGATACTTTGTAGTGATGTAAAAGGTTTTATGAAATATTTTTGTTTTTTGGTGGGGTGGAGTTTTAAATACTAACTAAAAAAACAGTTTTTCAGACCCCAAAATCAGCCTAAAGTGGCCTAAACACAAATGAACTGTTACCATGGCAACGTGTTATATTATGATTTGAAATGTAAATGTTGTTTATTTGGACCCCAAGTCCCTACCATCCACAAAGCATAAGAAAAATATTCCTTTTTTTTTTGTGGACACGTATGTCAATATTATGTGAAAAGACCCTTAAAAAGGCATTTTTCACATTTTTGGGAAAAAAGTCTAGTTTTGAGGCAGTACTGTCACAACAAGATACAATTGCCCAAGTTTTTGACACCAGATATGGAAAGACCAATGTTGGCCCTAATCACAGCCAAAAGGAAAATTTTCTGAGACCCCTGGCAAGTTGACATTTTGGGGTCCAAAAATAGGGTAAAAATGTCGATTTTGCAAGTTCTAAAAACATACTGTAATGCATGATGCAAAAATAGCACAAGGGTGATATTTAAAGCAATAATTTTTTTTGTCAAGGAAGGCCAAGGATGATACTTTGTAGTGATATAAAAGGTTTTTTGAAATAATTTTGCATTTTTGTGGGGTGGAGTTGTAAATATGAGCTCAAACCCCAAAATCGGCCTAAAATGGCCAAAAAACAAGATGAGCCGTAACCATGGCAACGGGCTATATATAGAATTGAAAATGTAATTTTGTTTACTTACTTGCACCCCTAGGCCCTTCCACCAACAAAGTATAAAAAAAATTAATTTTTTGACCGTGAGCAACTATGTCAATTATTTACCTGAACTGACTCTTATGACATTTTCTGGAGCCTTTTTTTTCGCAGTCATGTGCGTGTTGTTGTGTCAGTTCTAGCTAGCACTGTCACTTTCATTTAGGGCTCACCGCCGCCTCTGGACTACTGCAGGGAGCTGCCATTCCTACTTTAGCCAGCTTCCTAATGTGGCAGTAGACCACTACACAGTGGATCCTTAGCATGAGTGTCTAGACAAGCCAGCAGTATAGGGTACCCCACTTATACATATCCTACTGGCAGGTTCGCTGTCAAGAATGGATAGCTGGTACTACCAGCATGCCATGACCCATTGGCCCTCATTTGTGTCCCCTCCCCTGTGATGGTGTTTGTGGCTAGTTGTTAGAGTGTGCTGAATTTATCGTAAACAGCAGGGCTGTCAGAGTTATATACCACTGGTTTTTCACTTTTTGGTTCCACGCACAAGCAATCAAGTGTTGTATTCGGTTATAATCTGGGTTGTGGAGAGTTTGACTGCTAGAAATTTTCATTTTTTTTTGTGGTTATGGATGGGCTAATCCGCTCTGTGAATGTATCGTAGGCCCTTTTTCGAAATCTACTGCTTCGGCTTTGGGTTCGGCTTCAGGTTCCATCCTGTTGTCTGAAGCCCTGAGCGCGTACGCAAAGCAAGCGCAAATTGTCAAAACAACATCTTTCTTAATTTTACAAATATCGGTTTAGCTTCTTTAATTGTAAACTGCACAAATCGAGAAGTTGTGATTCAATCAGTAACTAGACGACAACAAATGCTGGTCATTGTGAAATCAGCATTTTAAAATCAAAATGCAACCCTATGTTTTGTTGCTATTTTATAAGCATTGACAATGGTTGAACACAAGTAAATTGATGTGAGAACACATGGCAGTATGATGTTCTAGCTGTAGACTTTTATTTTTACTTTTTAATAGCATCCATAAACAAGTCATGAAGCCATCAATCTTAATGCACCCTCTATGGAGACAGTATAATTCACTGAGGCTTTCGTACCTCAGGTAGAACAATTCAGTCTCAAATCTTAAGTGATTTTGAAAGTTTCTCCAGCAAACCACTTAGTGTTAAACTGTAAGAAAGAACATTTACTCCTGAATTCATAACATAACTCACATATAATAGGTGTTAAACTTGCATCGGGGATAAAGAATATTAATTTTTGGTTTTTACCCATATACACCGATGTGTGTAGCACTGTATACTCAGTACTTTCCCGAGTCCTGTGAAAAATCACAGGCAATTTACTCGGGTGGAATTCGAACCCACGACCCTTGCAATTCTAGAGCAGTGTCATACCAACTAGACCACCCAGATTGCCCGGTGGCTAGAGGCAGTTTGAATCCTTTGTTTTAGCAGCGGGTACTGCAAACGATTTAATAGATGTTAAATTTGCATCGGGGATAAAGAATAATAACTCACATAATTCTACATTCATATGGACACTCTATAGTCATATATCGTAACATGTCAACAAATTAAAACAAAAAGTTCCATATTATTTTCTGGAAATCAAATGCGAGCACAATCTCCTGAAAGATGACATGAAATATTTCCCTACAATACTTTATATCGTATAAACTTTGTTTCTTTGTAAGTCACCAAAGTTCTATCAAATCTTAAAAGGTAAATTGTCCAGTGTAAATGAAATCTTGGTAGGAAAACTTCCACAAGAGTTGCAATTGCATTAAAGGCAGTGGACACTATTGGTAATTACTCAAAAATAATTATCATCATAAAACCTTTCTTGATTACGAGTAATAGGGAGAGGTTGAAAGTATAAAACATTATGAGAAACAGCTCCCTCTGAAGTGATGTAGTTTTCGAGAAAGAAGTAATTTTCCACAAATTTGATTTTGAGACCTCAAGTTTAGAAATCAAGCATCAGAAATCACACAACTTCGTGTGACAAGGGTGTTTTTTCTTTCATTATTATCTCACAACTTCGACGACCGATTGTGTTATAATGTTCACAGGTTTGTTATTTTATGCATATGTTGTGATACACCAACTGTGAAGACTAGTCATTGACAATTACCATTAGTGTCCACTGTCTTTAAAGGAACATGTTACCTTGGATAAGGGTTTTAAAAAGGGTTTTGAAGCCGTTTGTTACATGCATAAAATGATAAAACTAACACTTTCACCCATTTGATGAAGTCAAAATTTTGACTCCGCAAAATGGCCAACCCTGTTTGCTCCCGACGTAAAAGGAAAACCGTGCAATTTTGAGGCATGTTTGTATGGATCATTCATTGTATTCTACTTTAAAATTATCTATATAACCATATGCATTTTAAAACAAATGGTTTCAAACCCTTTGTAGAGACCAACTCGCCCGATCCAAGGCAACGTGTTCCTTTAAGTAGAATAAGGTTACTGGTAACAAGTTCTTCTTTTTTATACTCTAGTTTGGGATGTTGATTCTCTGCATTACTGTGTTGTAGATGTAATATGCACCCTCCAGCTGTTATTTCTGTGTCCGATTCCTTAATTGTATTAGATATGTCCTACCTCCAAGATCCCAATGTCAGTTGGAATGTAACCCAATTTGCACTCAATGTCGTCAGATACCGTCCAATGCCAAGGAATTATACAGTTTGGGCTGTATTTAGTCCCCGAGAAGCGATAATAGAAATGCATGCAGTGTACACCGCAGTAAATAGATTATACATATCCTGGCTTTTCATATGTGCACTTCATTATTACGCTCTAGCTACTTCTTGACAAATTTCTAAAGTGTTTTTGTTATTCATTGTACAATCTGCGTTGTCGTCGGTTGGTCGTCCCTGTGGTATTGGAAGTTGAAGTAGTACAACCTTGAAATTCTTTGCTTTCTCTGGTCGAATTAACCGAGTTTATAAAACTGTCAATAGCAGTATGAAATTAGATTTATTACCTAGTTCTTTCTTCAGTAGCATCCGTTGAGAGAGTCAAGTTTAAGTTTGAGCATGTTGTAAGAAGTTCCTGACGAAGACGAATGCTGTTTGACTTTGTTAGACATCCCCTTAGGATTGGAAGTAATGATTGGCCTCAAGCACTTACAAGTCCCACCCTGTTTAACAAAGGGTTTTATTGCATGAACTTTCCGAGGAAATAGAAAAAAAAGAGGAGTGGAAATAAATGTGTCAGGCACATGTGCATTCTGGCTGTACAGCGATTGCCTTGAATTGTGCGTGCGTTATGTGGGGCGGGCGCCATATTGGCCAGAAGCGCTCTTTCTTCTTGCGTTTTCAAGCTGAAGTGATTCGAAGATATTGGTTAAAGTAGAATTCCCGGGCGAGAAACGTATTACGGCGTTGAGTCTTTGTCTGGGTCTAGAGTGGAAAATCGATGTTGCCAGTAGTGTTGTGCTGGCCATTGGTGATGTTGCTGGTTTTGTGGTTTGTGGTTTTTTCGGTTTTTTTTTTCACTGAACATGAAATTATGGCAAGCTTTCATGGTAAATCTAGATATGTACGAGTCATTAAAACATCAGGGCCGAATTTCATAAAGCATGTAAGCACAAACATTTGCTAAGCATGAAATATTGCTTGCTACTGGCATTCTACTGTTGTTTGCTTATCCTGAAAATCATTTGGAAATTTGGTTGGTAATCTTGTTTTTTTTATCGAGGAAGAAATTTCATGCTAAGCAAGTTTTGTGCTTACAGGCTTTGTGAAATTGGGCCCTGAGCCCTTTGGTCGTTGGGATGTTAAAGACAGTGGACACTATTGGTAATTGCCTGGAATGCGTAGAGTAAACACAATTGCAAAGTACATGTACAGACCAAATCGTGAGTTTGTACGTTTCAAAACATTTTGTTTTTGTTTTTTCCGGCAATGCTGACCAGGTGTATTGCTGCTGAATGCAGAAAAACACTTTTTGAAATGTACCAACTCACGACTTGGATGTACATGTACTTTGCACGTGTGTTTACTATACGCAATGCAGGCAAAGTCAGTACCTATAGAGACTGACTTTTTCACAGGTGAACATTTCTTTATAAATTTGCCTATCAATCAGCATTCATAAATACCTTGAGACAGTTTTGCTATTCCTATTGGTGGAGAGCTCGTCACATGGGTGTGTATAAACCTTTGTTTATGACTTGGTAATTTACCTCGACTTCGTCTCCGTAACGCATTGATTCCCTTATTATGTTTTCAGACTTTAAACCAAATGATGACTCCACCTTTAGAAAATCAAATAGACAAAACCTTTTCTGACAAAATTAGGTACAAATCTTGTTGAAAATTGAAATCCATGTACATGGTGCATTCAAGATGTTTGGGTAGACATTTTATAACCAGTAACCAGTTTTGAAATTTTTTTTTTTTTTTTTTTTTTAAAGAAATCATACAAAAATGTTCCTGGTAACTTTTCAGAAAGTTGTTCTCACTTCGAGTAACCTGACAAACTGGACTTTTTATGTAAACATGATAATAATGCGATACCATGTATTTGCATGTCGGCAAAACGGAATTGCGCATGCGCGTGTCAGATCCCTGCTGAGTAGTATGCATCATTGAAGGACAACAATATATCAGACCTACTATCCACAATGCCTGAATCCCATCACTCACTTCTTTTTATTAGTGGACCAATTATGTGATGGTGAAATCAAGTCACTGTCTAACAAGTAGGTCATTGGAGGTCGGTCGGGGGGGGGGGGGGGGGGTCTCGCTTAATGCAGGTCTGCATGGCCTTATGGTATTAATGGGAAGACTTCCACTTCCTAGACAGACAGTCATTGTCAAGGCGATATGGGAGTCGCAGATCCTACAGTCAACTCTGATCATTTGTTATCAGTATTGACCCTATGGGTAACCTAATTTAAGGAACATGATACTATGGCCCGTCCCCATGGTCGGTTGGAGTTTGAGCAGTAACAACTTAAGGACAACAATGGATAGCAATAACATATGGACAACCTTCAGGAGTAGTCCGTGAATACACAGAGATCAAACTTTGACATCAATCCCTGGTCCGCCCTTGTCTCAATTTAAAGGGCTTTTTGTAGAACAATTTGTTTCCCGTGTTGTGAATCCCTACTCACTGTGAATGAAGATGTTTGTATTTTAATTTACCTGTCGAAGTTTCAGCTTCTTTTGTTGTCAAATTTTGTGGGGGGAAAAAGAAAGAAAGAAAAAAAGTAAATTACAAAGCAAAGTTTTCATTCATGTTTTCATCCGATGTACTTGCTTAACTAATTTTTGTGAAACTGTTTAACTCAGTTCTCAAAAAATCCAATACCGCAGCAAGTAATATTTTAAGGGAGGTTTTCTACTATCATTATCTTCATACAAATTGTTTAAGTTAAATATAAATCTATGGACGTTTGTGTTTTGCGTTACGTACAAAAAGTACCCAAACCCTTTAACAATGATTTTCAAGTAGAGGTCTTGTGACTTCCTTTGTGATCAAGTACTATCACTTCTGGGAAGAAAACGTCCATATGGAAGTTCTCTCTTTAATTGTCAGATTCTTTTTATAGCCAAAAACACTTGTAATATGACATGAGATAACATTGTTGTCACAACTAATGTCTTATAAATAAGTACATAAATGCGGTTACACTTGCCAAGGCCTTTCGCGGTGCTTTGAAATAGAAACTAGCACAGTAAGCACAAAATCAGCTGTTAAGCAGATCTATGATATCGGACCTTGTTCTAATGATATGAAATCAAGAATGAAACATCATTCAAAACACTTTTAGAATCTTTGAATGATGTTTCATGCTTGATTTCATATCATTAGAACAAGGTCCGATATCATAGATCTGCTTAACAGCTGATTTTGTGCTTACTGTGCTAGTTTCTATTTCAAAGCACCGCTGACTGTAAGCACGCGAAAGGGCATGCTCTATTCAGATGACTACTGTATGAAAATGAGTGACAGATTAAAGCAAATCCATGGTGAACATGTAAGCTTGCCGCTTAATTTTCTTGCTTACCTGTCAACACTTAAGCAAATCTTTCTTAATGCAAATTTAACATCTCTTATATCGTTGCGGTACCCGCTGCCAAAACATAGGATTCGAATTTGCCTCTAGCTACCGGGCAACCTCGGTAGTCTAGCTGGTAAGACACTGCTCTAGAATTGCAAGGGTCGTGGGTTCGAATCCCACCCGAGTAACATGCCTATGATAATTGTTCACAGGACTCGGGAAAGTATTGAGTATACAGTGCTAACACACATTGGTGTATGGGTAAAAAAAAAAAAAAAAATTAATATTCAAATCTTTCTGCTATAGTTGGCATGATAATTTGTTTACCGCTGGGGTAGTGCTTATGAAATTAAAAGCAACATGGCAGGACTTCATTTTGTTAAAGGCAGTGGACACTATTGGTAATTGTTGAAGACTAGCCTTCACAGTTGGTGTATCTCAACATACACATAAAATAACAAACCTGTGAAAATTTGAGCTCAATCGGTCATCGAACTTGCGAGATAATAATGAAAGAAAAAACACCCTTGTCTTGCGAAACTGTGTGCGTTTAGATGGTTGATTTCGAGACCTCAAATTCTAAACTTGAGGTCTCGAAATCAAATTCGTAGAAAATTACTTCTTTTTTGAAAACTATGTCACTTCAGAGGGAGCCGTTTCTAACAATTTGTTATACCATCAACCTCTCCCCATTACTCGTCACCAAGTAAGGTTTTATGCTATAAATATTTTGTTTAATTACCAATAGTGTCCACTGCCTTTCAAGTGTGTCAGTGCTCTTTCGATGTGTTGGGTTTTTAAAAATGTAGGTCATTTATCATTATTAATATTTGCGTTTATTGGTTATTAAATCAAAGCAACCTCTAGGGTAGATGAATATAACACAATATAGGAAGATAAATATAGTAAATAATTAAATTAACTCAAAATAAGGACGACAACACCAAATAAACAGCAACAACAATAAGTCACAAACGCTTTGTTGCAGATCGCTCACTTTCAAAAGAGAAAAATACATACCTAAAAAGTATATTAAAGACAAATAAAATCTCATTAAATGTTAAAGCCATTGGACACTTTCTGAACAAAACAAAAATTTGAAAGCCACAGATTTACAAATAACTTACAGGGTTTACAGAAGGTAATGGTGAAAGACTTCCCTTAAAATATTATTCCATAAAATGCTTTCCCTTTTGAGAAAACATTAAAACAATGATCTATTCTCGCCATGGAGAACTACGGATTTATTTTAAACACATGTCATGACATTGTGAAACGTGCGGAAACAAGGGTGGGTTTTACCGTTATTTTCTCCCGACTCCAAAGACTGAATGAGCCTGAATTTTCACAGGTTTAATTGTTATTTTATATGGAATTTGTGACACACGAAGTGTGGGCCTTTGGACATAGTGTTAACCGATGTTGTTCAATTGCTTTACAAAAAAAATTATTTAAAAAAAAGTGTTTATCTTGACTGGCAGATTGCCACAAGGTTCCATTAGTTCACGCTTCCCACCATGTAAAAATGCTCCGACTGAAATATTTTGGATAAGAGAACAATTTCAACCGCCCTAGTTTTTGTTTTCCTCGTTGCTTTGTTTCTAGATAATTGTTTCTCATCGACATGCCAGTTTATCATATTGTTGAGTTGTGCCTTATCTGGCAATGTTTGGGTATGGACATCAAGGCACGTCTGATGATAGATAACATAAGTATTATGTGTTATACTTTGTTTCAACACTTCTACAGATTCAGAATGATTGTGTTACTCAACATGGAACAATGTCGCGATCACATTTACCGGAACCCTAAACCCAAACAATATTGAGAGGCATGTGTGACACCGTTGGTTTGAGATAATTCAATTAAAGCATGTAATTTTCAAGAAACAAATTTCAAGAAATAATATTCATAAAAATGTTTTTAGGGAAACACAAAAAAAGAAATGTTCCTTGTGGCTTTTTTTTTTTTTTGAAAGCCAAATTTTTTTTTAAAGCTCTTACAGTATTTTGTTCTGGACAATATATGTTTGTTTTGTAACAGGGTTTTGATGTAGATTTATTATTGGTTTTTTATTTTGATTCTCAACCAAGCTAGAGCAGTATCTCAAAATGATAATAATAATAAGACATTTGTAAAGCGCCTAATGCAAAAAGCCTCTAAGCGCATAAAGAGAACAATAAAATAAACAATGAGAGAAAGATACAAGATACAAAATAAGCAAGTTACAAAAAAAGCAGCTTTAAACAAGTGAGTTTTAAACAGGGACTTAAAATAAGTCCCCAATCATTGAATGCAACGTCTTCTGTTATAGTCTATATTCACATAAACCTGATACAATGTTGTAGTTTGCGGTACCTGATACCAAAACATAGGATTCAAACTGTCTCTAGCCACCCTGCTCTAGAATTGCAAAGGTCGTGGGTTTGAATCCAATCCGAGTAATATGCCTGTGATTTTGTTCACAGAACCCGGGTTAGTACTGAGTATACAGTGCTAACACACATCAGTGTATATGGGGTAAAACCAAAAGGATTATATTTCTTTATTCCCGATGCAAATTTAACATCTATTAAATGTTGTAGTTGGAACTTAAATTGTGGGATCTCGTGTGTTGGTGTGGGATGTATTATGCAGGCATGTGGGACTTCCTCTTTTCAGCTGATTTCTTCTTCTTTGGTTTTAATTTTTTTTTAAATATCAATATAAACGGGCTATAATGGACCACTTAGAAAACTAATGAATAAAACTTTTTTTTTTTAAACCACTAACTGTTTGGGGCACTCGCTTGAACAAAAAAAAAAAAAAACAAGATCGGGTATGGAAAAGATGCGAGGAAATGTAGGAACAATGATTCAAAATGTAAGTTTCAAAAGTATAGGAATAGCATCTTTTCCTCTATTTTTTTTCTTGCCCGGTTTTCTCTTTTCCCCTCTTTTTTTCATGGACAGTTACTCACATGCCTGATTATTTATTTTTATTTATTTATTTTATTGTATTACCTTCATTGCACAAATACATAAAAAATGACATTGGTGCAAAAGGGAAGCCCCACACAGGCACACAGGCCCACTTCATGGGGACCCTTGTTCACACATAAAATAAAATAAAACTAAAGGAACAAGGGACAAGGACAAGTACAGGCAAACAACAGAATAAAACAAGTAAACCAAATCACAAAGAAGATGGAAAAACTACAATATAAAAATGGCAACAGAATTATTGAGACCACAACAACAATGTTGATGCATACAAGTGCTCTCTTTCATTTCATCTTTTACATGCTGGCGATGTTTTCTACGCAGTCCTCTCGAAGCAGTAGCATGTGCAACATGACATGTCTACGAACCTCACCCACCCAAAATTCACATCTTCTTCAACCATTATAATGGCGAGAGTTGTGACCTCAAAACTCGCCCCAGTTCTCACTTGCAATCTAGATTCACATAAAGAAAGCTTGCGCACGAATTAATTGAAATGGCAGAGGGGGGTTCCAGATATTATTTTTAGACCTCTATGACGAAGGGCCAGCAGTATTAATGGATCTTATATAATTTGCTCCCTTTAGGGTCTGTTCAGGTGTTATACAACGCTACCCGGGCCCTTGTTGCAGTCTTAAAACCTGGCCACTGTGTGTGTGTCCCGGCATAGAGGAGCTGGATTTGCCATTTGCATATTGGATTGTTCATGTAAACCCTGTTCTGCCTCTAAACGGAACCTATTAGGTTTCTTGGCTTTAAAATCGATGATGGTCGCTCGGTCAGTGAACTACAAAATGAAAATTACAATGCAGGCAACGTTCTAAAAATATATTCCTGGTAGATGTTTGATATAGACGACTGTATCATGCCTGTCGTCGGGTTATGTGGGTTCATCTCGTCCTACATGGAGCTTGTTTTTTCGGGTTTTTTTTCTTGGCACAATCCTGAACGAGATGGAGATGTTGAATCTATTTGAATACCATTACTGGTCAGATGCGTCAGTGAGGATGCCTATGTTTCTGTGAAAATTTCCAAATGTTTGTTGTATTTTTTGGGTCATTTTCAATTTTATGGAGCAAAAAGAAAATGGTCAAAATAAGATGTTACTAGAAACATTTAGGAATCAAGTCCTTTAAACATTTTATATCATTTTATTACATTTTATTGGATCAAAACCCAATATCCTGAATGAGGTTTTTGTTGTTGTTATTATTATTGTTATTGTTATTATTATTATTTTTTGAGAATCTGCAAAGCAATACATTTAAAAACAAGCACTTAAATTGAAAGAGATAATACAAAAGTACAAGTAATAACAATAAGGTGATTTAAGATAAATTAAAATTTATTTGAATAAATGAATAAACATTAAGAAAAAGTGAACTTTAAGATGTGTAGTAAAAAACAAATAAATACAAACATAAATTGCAATAATTTGTTAATAAAGAAGTAAAAACATATGGAGCAAATCATACTTAGTTTTGTTTTATTTTCTTAATGGGTTTAATTACAATAAATTCACAGCATGGAAAAAAAAGTGTCAAAACAAGTTCAGCAACAATGGCAATAGGAAACGGGGAATCAACCTAAAATCTTCATCACACCTCTTTAATAATATACGATGAACAACATCAGCCTACAAAGTCTACACGATCCTGTCTTTTGAAAACATAATCATGTCGAAAATATAGAAGTTCTAACCAAAACATAGTTGAATAATAGTACAGCCAACTGAAAAGTTCCTGCCTTTTTTAACTCCCCAAAATGTGGACATGTATACAAAGAATACTCAGAACGGATTTACAATTTCGACGATAAATTGGCGCCTTGCTTATTGGGCAGTCAAGCAGAAATGAGTTAAAGGGCAAATGCATGTGAATGCACTCTGCGCACATTCAGTAGGCACATTTAGTAGGCTGTCAATTGAAAAATGTTCCTAGCTGTCCTTATTATGCACAAGACTATGTGATACATAGTGCGGGGGCTGTCAAGTTAATGTGCGTCAGCCGGTCTGTTAGATCTCTGTCACATGGCACCCATATTTTATTCCCATCAATTTAAAACAAAATACGACTTGAAAGGAAAGTAATTTATCCCCCTTCTATTGTATAACAAGTATTGAGACTAATGGCGTTGGATATTGGAAATGTTTTAAAGATTAGAAGGAAATGGATCAGTAACATGAAAGGAGAATTCATCATTGCCAGATCAATTAAGGCTTTGAGGCTCACTTAATGTGAAGTAGATCAAATGATTCTATTGGAAGGGTTCTTATCTTTGAGACAGCATAAAGTTACCTGGTCTGCAGATTGGAACAACAAAACAAACAAAGATTTAAAGGCAGTGGAACAAAACCCCACTTGGTAACGAGTAATGGGGAGAGGTTGATAGTATAAAACACTGAGAAACGGCTCCCTTTGAAGTGGAGTAGTTTTCAACAAAGAAGTAATTTTCATCGAATTTGATTTCAAGACCTAGCTCAGATTTAGAATTTGAGGTCTCGAAATCAAGCATATGAAAGCGCACAACTCCGTCTGACAAGGGTGTTTTTTTCTTTCATTATTATCTCCCAGCTTTGATGACTGATTAAGCTCAAATTTTCACAGGTTTGTTATTTTATGCCTATGTTAAAATACACCAACTGTGAAGACTAGTCTTTGACAATTACCAATAGTGTCCAGTGTCTTTAACTTAAAAATTGTATCGTTTTTACAAACCACACCTACAGTTGCCAAAGGGCGTTTTCTATCAAATTATGGTGAAATGCTAGTTAAGTCTTTCATAGTGTAGGGAAAGTGATATTGTAATAAGAATAATTTGACCATGTTTCCTTGAGGTTCAAACCCCTTTCATGTTACAGAAGTTTATCTGGATTGTAAGAACATAGTAATGAACATAGAGCGTAGTAGTAATAGCACAATTTAAACATTAATTTTCAATTAATCAGAAACATAGTTGTTTAATTTTCGAATGGACATTTTGAATTTGTTATATTCATGGTGGTTTTTTGCCAGGACTCGGCAGCAATTACGATGTTTCAAGTTCTTTTTTTCCTTCTTCTTTAGTCATCAAGGAATGTGTTATGATTTACCCCTGGAGCACAACCATGTGTTTATCAAAACACGAAGCTGTAGTTTTTTGGTTTTTTTTGGGGGGGCTTCTCGTAATACCGGGAATCACCAAGATTGCCCAAGAACAGAGTCATAATAACTCGTTCATGTTTATCCTACGAATTGGAAAAACTCCAGTCTACCCTGAGTGCTCACATTTCACTAGTTTTATGCGCAGTGTCAATCCATAGCTAAGGCGTACTGTAGACCATGTCGTGACACACTTCTCCGGTTACTGCCCTGTGTAATGTACGACTGCACGGGGATGTGGGATGGAGTGCACCAAATGACAAGACTATTTTTACTGTGATGTTTTCGTAAAGGTTCAGCTTCCTTGAAACTGGCGATTATGAAGCCTCAAAATGATGCCCGCAAGAGTTGTGGTTTTTTTTTTGGGGGGGGGGGGTTGCCTCTTGGCTCTTTATTGCTGACTGATTTGAGCTTCTTTGTAAATTGATGCAAGAGAGTAATCGATAAGAAGGAGAAAGGTGGGGGAAGACTCATTTGTGTCCCTTTGAACTCTTTCCTTCTTTTGGATTTATTTATTTGTTTTGTTCGTTTTTTGGGGGAGGGTAATTTTAGGAGAGGGACTTCATAACATTTTTTCCAGAATACTTTTTATGAATATCCCATGCATTGTCTGTAGACTGTGCTGAAAATGACGACACCGTTTAAATATCTGACCTACAACATGGCGTCTGTGCGCGTTTGCGTGGGTGTGTGCACGCATGTGCCGTAGAAATCAAACCGGGAATGTTGCATGCTATGCTTCATTGGTGTACGCGTTTGGACGCCCAAAGGGTTTGTCGTACAAGATGGCGACTTTTATAGCGAAAAAATGGGTTATTCAACATGGTCTTTTGTTTGGAACATCATATTCTCCAGACCAGGGCCCAATTTTATAGAGCTGCTAAGCACAACAATTCTCTTAGCATAACATTTCTCCCTTGATAAAAGTAGGATTACCAACCAAATTTTCACATGATTTTCAGGACAAGCAAACAACAGCTGAGTAACAAGCAATATGCAACAAATAAAAATTTGGTTGGTAATCCTGTTATTATCAAAGAAGAAATTTCATGCTAAGCAAATTCCGTGCTTAGCTGCTCTATAAAATGGTCTTACTCTAAACCTGACAAGTCATCAATAGATAAATGATAAGTCAGGCATGATCAGCGAAGTCTTTTGAGTGATTGACACATGAAATGTTGAAAAAGTGAGTTTGGCTTGTCCAGGGTCACAGAGTATCTTGAATTCTGATTATTCTTTGATAATTTCAAGCTACAACATTTTAAACCCCCCCCCCCCCAAAAAAAAAAAAAAATGTCCACCCAAACAGGTTTTCACATTTGTGAGAAAACCAGCAAGAGAAGGTTACCATGAACTTGGAAAATTTGCTATCAGTGAAACTAGCGTCTTACCAGCTGCCACTCACCCCCTTATTTAGAAATAAAAACCAGGTAAGACTTTGTGATTAGAAACAGGTGGGTTTTGCTGGTGGTAATATTATCCCAGTTTAATCTCCTGGTTAGACCAAGAACATATCGACCCTGTTCCCACTGGACCCCGCATTGATCTCCCAATTCAAGAAAAGGGCGATCAAGACCCCGAAAGGGCGATCAGAGGACGATCAAAGAGAAATAAGCTCCAGTGGGAACGCGAGGGCGATCAGGATCTGACCGTGCAATTTTGATCCTCCTCGGGAGTAGGATTAAAGCAGGATCTGATGGCCCTTGTGGATTAATGGGCGATCAAAAGTCTAGTGGGAACGCAAAGGCGATCAGACTCCGCAATTTGCTTGCAAAACAGTGCTCTTTTAAACCCACTTAAGTCCGTTCCCAAAACAAGTGCGCGATCACAAGTGGGAACACGACTGTGATTTCACGCCTGCAACTAATCTTGCTGCGGAATCCCGATCTCGCAATTGTAGATCCAGTTGGAACGCAGTCATGGTCTCTGTATGGGATGTTACGACGTTGCCTCTTGGAGAACATCATCCAAATTTGTCACATATGTGAGAAACCAGAAAAAGGAGGCTACCATGAACTTGGAAAAAAGTTGTATCTTAGCAGCTGCCACTCGCCCCTTATCACAAATAATAACCAAGTATGACTTTGTGATAAGAAACAGCGGGTGGCAGACAGGGAATGGCAGACAGGTCCATGTTGGAATCTTCTCTTTATAGGACAGCTCTCGGGTTGTAAAGATTTACTTCATTTTTCTCTGTGAGGAACCTGCAACCAATTTCACGAAACACTAGGATTAGTCCTATCTCAAGTTAGGACGAGTAACTCGTCCTAACTTAGGATGGCTTCAATGTGACCTAACGTCTATGGATATGGAACTTAATGTGTCCTAAGTTCTGAGACTTTTGTGCGCCAAATGAGAAGAGTATTTTTGTTGTGATGTTTTCGTAAAGGTTCAACTTCCTTGAAACTGGTGATTGTGAAGTCTCAAATGATGTCCGCAAGAGTCAAGTTTTTTGGGCGTTTTTGTTGTTGGGGGGGGGGGGGTTGAGATTTTGAGGCCGAATGGGCTCGTGGGACTAGGTGAATGGGGGAGGCAAGTTTTCAGGTGCTACAGAGTTCAGGGGGGCTACAAGATGAAGCAGAGAGTACATGGTGAAGGGGTTAGATGGTAAAGGGGTTAAACATGGCAGCAATTTAACAACAAGTTATGGGTCTCTATAATTGTAGTCACTCTATGAACTTGCCATTATGCTTTGTGACCTCTGAAGTATTTGCCGAGGAAGATATGGCAAAGTCTGTTTATTTGCACCTTTATATCATTTGCGAGGTCGTTGTCATAAACTTATGAAAAGTTGAATACTGAGTACTTAAGATGATACATCGCGCTGTTCAGAAAGGGGTGAGTTAACGGAATATACTTCAAGGCATTGGACACTTATTGGTAATAACTCAAAAATAATTGTTAGCATAAAAACTTACTTGGTAACAAGCAATGGAGAGCTGTTGATAGTATGAAACATTGTGAGAAACGGCTCCCTCTGAAGTAACGTAGTTTTTTGCGAAAGATGTAATCTCTTACTCAAATATTAAAAGGCTTCAGGCCTAAATATTCTTTTAGGCATCCCAAATTGTGCAACAAGGGTATTTTTTCTTTCATTATTCTCTTGCAACGTCGATGACCATTTGAGTCACAATTTTCACGGATCTGTTATTTTATGTTTATATTGGAATACACCAAGTGAGAATACTGGTCTTTGACAGTTACAAAGAATGCCAGTGCCTTTAAGTTTATGAGATTTCCTGAATAGTCTACATGATACTATCATAGAGCAGGGACCAGACTCTACGATACAACACGTTGATTGCAGCACAAATTTGCCTTTTAAATAAAGGATTTCTTAATTGAGAGTGAGGAACAAAGAAAGCTGTCACTTTACCAATCATGGTTCCCTGAAAAACGCTCAATAACTGTCAGTGTTTTTTTGTTTGTGTTTTGATTGTTGGTGACAACTCATGGAATGGTCCTTTATATAATGATCATTTACATCAAAAAAATAATAAGTGAAATGTGGAGACGGGATATGACCTATATTCTGCAGTGCTTGCATTAGCTGTGGCCGGGTGTTCACATTACATCGTGTGTGACTCCACAATCTTAGCTCAAATTAAACTAAGCACACATTGCTCTGTGTTTATTCCCTGGTTGTTTTTCACTAACCATAAGATGGATACTGCCAACCTCCTCACGACGAGCCCCCCCCCCCCCCCCCAAAAAAAAAAACCTCCCGCCAAGAGGGGACTTAATTGTCTCTGTGTGCGTTGATCTACTTATTTACCGAGACTATATACCCAACCAAGACAAAAACACAAGCTTTGTTTCTATTCCTTTCTCTGTCTGGCTTGGAAAGGAAAAAGAGAACGAAACAAAAAAAAACCTTCCAAGAGGCCCATGTGTTTGCACTGCCAGTCTAGTCTCACTGGTTGATTATGCTGGCTATTGGGTTACAGAGACCTGATCGGTCTTGATCCCGGCAACAGAAATGAGGTGTGCGGCACATAATCCCTTATGCTTATTCACGTCTCAAGGTATATTTTTTTCCTGTCTTCTAGGGTCCCCCCCCCCCCCCTTTCTCTCCCGTCTTTCTTTTTGTGTGTCTCGGGTTATGGCGGAGCATTCTTTGGCTGTGGGAATTGGTAGTGATATACAGTATCATATACTCCCTTTTAGCATTATGTTCCCATTGGTATCTTAGCCTTCAATCTGTCCATCAGCAGATACGGGACAATGTATGGAATTACCTGTGTGCAAATTGCCAGCACAGATTGCATGGTTTTTGGGCGCTCAAAAAATTGGGGCAACATTTGCAAAAGACATTCGGAGATCAAGTTTCTGAATCATGTGGAAAGAGGTCATTCATGTTTTTAGGGTGAGTGTTTTTTTTTTGTTTTTTTTCTCCCTTCTTCCATTCATGCTGACATACATTCATGATCTAGAACATTAGGACGTGAGTAATGCTTTGTACAGCCATGGTACAGCATAGAGCAAGGAATAGTCGGCAGTCAGTGGCAAAACGAAAAAAAATCAAGGGTAGTTATTTTCAACTTCAGCAAATATGGATCCGGCGACAATTTTCAATGCATCAACGCAAGGTGACCACAATCAATGTACACACTACATTATTAAGAATTTGAAAAAAAGATAAGAAAAAAAAAATGGATTTTAGTTTATATGGCACCACAAAAAACAGGGTGTTCAAGTTCTTTGCAGACTGATGGATTGAGGGTTTTTTTTTTTATAACCAGTCATTTCATGGTTTATGATTTATGATTTATGATTTGAGATTCCTAATCAATGGTTGATGCCACCAGGGCCCAATTTTATGGCTCTGCTTACCGACGAATTCTGCGCTTACGATCATCTTTCTCCGCTTACGTGCAAGCGCTGAATTTCTGCGCTAGCCTTGTAAGCAAAGATTGCCAGTAACACGGAGTATGCTAAATCAATCACAAGAACCATCTCTGCCCTCACATGTACCCATTTACCCCTGGGTTGAGGGAAGCAATTATAGTTAAGTGTCTTGCTCAGGGACACAAGTGTCCTGACCGGGATTCGAACCCACACTCTGCTAAACGGAAGCTCCAGAGCTTGAGTTCGGTGCTCTTATCCACTCAGCCACGGCACGCTAGCGCTTCAAGTGAACATCATTTCTGAAGTACACTCCCTTTACACAGACCTGTACCAATAAACCTTCACTGACTCCAAATTCATTAAAATATTACATCCTCATATTGCATCGGAATGAAACTCACAGTATATCCTACCACAACCCAAAGATAAATTGCACAGTTCTTGACAAATAAACAATAAAATATTGCATCGGTGAGTGTCAGCTCAGACATGAGTCATCAATAATAAGAATAATCTTCTTTACTGACGCAATGAATTAGGATAAATGACATCTGCAATATATTTTCAAAATTAAAGTCTTCTCTTCCTAGAATAATAATCTTAAATAATTAGGATTTGAAACTTTGCATGGTGGAAATACGATATAGAGAGGTTTGCAGTAACACCATGTAATGACTATCTCTAAATGAGTTGGGGTGGTTCAGAAAAGAACCGTTGGTTTCAACTCTGAAAAGAACAGTTAATTTTAACTCAATTGGAGTTGATACCAACGGTTCTTTTCAGAACCAACCCAACTCATTTATAGATAATCATTACATGGTGTTACCGCAAACCTTTCTGTTTTGTAATAATCTCAGAGGTCTACTCTTTATTTCAGATGTTATTGATTAAATGTTGAAGGAAATGTAGAGTTGTACATTCGACAGACATCCTTGACTCGGTTTATTCATAACGTTATCGAACAGTACCTTGGCTGCTCTTTTTTATGTTACTGTTGTTGTTACCAATATTTTTCGATAGGCATAAATGGAATTTTACAAAAATAATAACTGTACACATTTAAAATAATAATTAGGATTTGAAACTTTGCAAGATGGAAATACGATAAAGAAAGATTTGCGGTAACTAGTACACCATGTAATGATAATCTCTGAATGAATATGGGTGGCTGGTTTCATTCTACTGACTTGACATAAATATAAAACCTATATAAACAAAATAGTAATTGCATAGTACATGTACAAAATGTATAGCCCTAATATTGATGTTGCAAACAATTTTCTCCACTAAACATGAGGTTTTATTTTTAATGAATCGGACAGAAGTGTCCCTTTGAATGATCAGTTTCATCATTACCACATCTAATGATCAGGAGTGCAAGATCAAATGCTCAACACTTATGAGCGAGTCCGAATTAGCAATTCACAGACATACTTCCTTCAGCAATCGGACGTAATAAGCAGGCCACCCGCAAGCTACCAGCAGTGGTAACAGCCCTGACTACTTTACACCCATCCCCCCCTTCCAAATCCAGAGTATCACCTCCATGCAGAATGTGCGTGTTTTAGGCAGATGCAGAGTGGTGCTGACAAGCCGTGAAGCCTGCCTCTCATCAGGACCCCTAATGACAAGCTGGCTAGGCCCTGAATCCATCTCTATTCACAGGATGTGTGTCGGGAGCGGTAATAGAAGGCAGGAGGGGAGGGGAAGGGGGGCTTAATGGGCTATGCAGAGGGGGGTTGTAGAGGGGGGCGCTCGGGCGGCACTGGTTTAGCTTGACTTGAAGCGATGAAGTTTTTGCTCACAGCATCCAGGGGTTATTTGTGTTAGGACTTTAAAGACAGTCATATCCAAATGTTTCATTGCCAGCATGTATCATTAGTTTCGATTGCGATCAATCAACACTTTTCAAGGGGGCTCATTATTTCTCCACACTGTATCTGCAGCTCATTTATGTAGAGATTTTTATTCTGTTAAAGGCTTTCACTGAATAGAGAGATTTGTAAACATTTCAGTTCATATCCACTCTTGAAGACGAGCAGATAATACTTTTTGAAACTTCAAGACCAAACCGGCTCTTCTCATAGCCAACACTTACCCTAAGAGATTTACACATCATGGTTGTACCGTGGTTGTACCGCAGGTTTACTATTTATTTATAGCTCCTTCCTATTTATCCACAACATACAAAGCTTCAACCAATATTCATAAATACCTCAGAAATTTTCGTTATTCCTATTGGTGGAGAGCGCGTCACGTGGGTGTGTAAAAACCTTTGTTTATGACCAGTAACAAGTGTTGAAACATGGGCGTTGGGCGTGACACAGTTTCTTCATTCCTATTGGTCGTGAGCAATGGCCGGGACAGTTGTGCCACATCACGCGATACGCGCAACGTGCACAGCATTCCCTTATAAGGAGTTGTTTACCCAAAGGGCCTTACCATTCCGTAGTATAGGGGTGTTGTGTTGAAAGAAATCATTGAACAATATAAATTTTTGCATTTATTTTACTTTTTGACCAGAAAGTGTTGATGTTTTTTGACTGAAAAGGTATTTATGAATGGGAATCAAAGTGTGTTGAATCGGTTTTCAACTAGTGGTTTAAACCAGCCGAGGCCAGGTTCTTGATAATTTACCTCAACTTCATCTCGGTAAAATTATCAAGAACCAGGCCTCGTTGGGTTTAAACCACTAGTTGAAAACCTCTTGAGTTCTTTGAAAAAAAGTCACAGGCATATTTTTTTTTACAAATTAAATTGACTTAACTCCCTCCCAGCCTCAGTTTGAAAAGGAATAAAAGACAAAGTTACATAGCTTTACTAAAGCTGTGTACCGTTCCTATATCAAATGTCCAGCAAAACACTTTTTCAAAGGTTACTGGAGTTCAAAACAGCTATTCAAATGATGTTTTTTTCCATGGTATTTGCAGGTTCGTACAAATATTTTGGCTTCAAATAACTGTGCCCTAAGATTTAAAGGTCGCTTATTAAATGTCTTTTATTAACATCAAATACACTTCAATACAAAATGAAACTATAACATCCCTTTATAAAATACTATTGACTTGTTTTGCCAAAAATAGTTCAGCCTAGCTCTGAAGATATTTGTTCCTTTCTGAGAATTGAAATAAAATAATTGAATAGGAAGCTGTAATTCCCAGTTTTCTGAATCTAGGCATTTGGGTTTAGGATTGCAAAGGGTAGTGTAACAGGGATGAGATTGTTCAGACTTTTGGCTGAATTCAGACTTTTAATGTCGGCCGAGTGAAGAGAATCAGACAACAAAAAATCCATGAATAAAGAAATGCTGCTGATTTGTCTACTTCTCTAGTGCTTTGGATACTGTTTCCAAAAGCTCCTTGGAATCTATAACCCCAGGGGTTACCAAACGGTAGAAATGGCATCATTTCAGTATACCTTTGAATTTGTATCCAAGTTTCAGACTTTTTCAGTAGTAATGACTCTCACCCAAACGGTACCTCGCTCCTAATGTCCGTATAGTTTTTTATGACGTGTCTTCAATCCAGCATGATGTATTGAAAGGTTTGCAGTAACACCATAAAATAAAATACTATTGACTTGTTTTGCCAAAAATAGTCCAGCCTAGTTCTGAAGATATTTGTTCCTTTCTGAGAATTGAAATAAACTAATTGAATAGGAAGCTGTAATTCACAGTTTTCTGAATCTAGGCATTTGGGTTTAGGATTGCAAAGGGTAGTGTAACAGGGATGAGATTGTTCAGACTTTTGGCTGAATTCAGACTTTTAATGTCAGCCGGGTGAAGAGAATCAGACAAAAAACATTCCATGAATAAAGAAATGCTGCTGATTGGTCTACTTCTCTGGTGCTTTGGATACTGTTGCCAAAAGCTCCTTGGAATCTATAACCCCAGGGGTTACCAAACGGTAAAAATTGCATCATTTCAGTATGCCTCTGAATTTGCATCCAAGTTTTAGACCTTTCGTTAGTAATGACTCTCAAAGTTGTTGGAAATTTTCATTTAAATTAATGGTGACTACTTGTTGGTGATTTCAATAAATGCATTGTGTTTTTCTCAAGCATTTAAAAGTTATTTGTTTCAAACTGATAGCTGGCTACAGTTATAAACCAATTATCAGTTTGGAAAAAAAGTGGGATGTTTTTAGTTGTCGTAGAAGTCACAACTTTCTCAAATTTGTGGTCATTTCAGACGGTAATATTTCTCTGAATATTTGATAAAACTCTTCTTTATACAAAGTGAGCATTCAGATTTACAATCAATAGGGCCTAATACTTTGTCTGACAGAAACCAATCGGAACTTGGGTCTTAAAAACAAGGTTGGATGGGCAGGTCATAATTTGCATGTTTTATAAAACACTAGAGGGCGCCATATTAAAATAGTGTTGGCTCCTGTGTAAGGGCAAGGTTGACTACCGGTAAGGTTTAGATTGTCTTTTCTTTTTCCTTCTCTGTGAAATCAATTGTGTTTTGTTGATTATCAAAAGTAAGTAGCCATCATTTTGCCATGACCTATTTCATACTGCAAGGTTAAATGGTTTTTAATAAAGGTAACGGGCACCTATTTTTCTAGCTTTTCTAGCTTTTATAAAACAAATTTGATTGACCGGTCAATGAGAGTTTTGGATCAATAGAAATCGTGTGAATTCTAGTCTGTTGCTTTTTTATTTGTACTTTTCATAAACCTTTAATCATGCTGTTGCTGTTCCTGTCACGTTCCCAATATGCAACAACAATCAGGAATATTGGATTCTCATTATAGACAAAAAGGTGTCTTACTAATTTGTCCTGTCTGATTCGGTTGGGTTTACATTGCTCTGGGACGTTGTGAAACATGTCTGCACTGTGAGAAAAGTCTGTGTACCTTTTGTTTTTGGAACTGTTAAATTGTTTTTAAGGCAGTGGACACTATTGGTAAATACTCAAAAATAATGTTTAGCATAAAACCTTAATTGGTAACGAGTAATGGGGAGAGGTTGATAGTATAAAACAGAGTGAAAAATGGCTCCCTCTGAAGTGATGTAGTTTTCAAGAAAGAAGTAATTTTTCCTCAAATTTGATTTTGTGACCTCAGATTTCTCTTTAATCCTTAGATATGAATGAAGATGTACTCAATAAAACTAACACGTTAAAATATCATTACAAAAGGTGGTTGGGTTTTTGAGATAAAATCGCTGGAAACACAGGAAAAATAATCCCTTATAGGAATAAATAATCTGAAAAAAATTACTTTCTCAGATTTATTTCTTTGTAACTTCATAGAGAAAGACAGTTTTGGACAGTATTACAATTGGCTATGGGCTGTGCTTTCATGTTGTCATTTGCAAGAAAACTTTGAAGTGTTTTCCATGAATTTAGACCCTTGATTAATTTCTAAGTACATCTAGTATTCATCTGGACACTATTGGTAATTGTCGAAGACCAGTCTTCTCACTGGGTGTATCTCAAAATTTGCTTAAAATAACAAACCTGTGAAAATTTGAGCTCAACTCAACGTCGAAGTTGCGAGATAATAATGAAAAAATAAAAAACACAATGTCACCCGAAGTTGTGTGCTTTTAGATTCTTGATTTTGAGACCTCAAATTCTAAATCTGAGGGAAATTACTTCAGAGGGAGCCATTTCTCTCAATGTTTTATACTATCACCCCCCCCCCCCCCCCCCATTACTTGTGACCAAGTGAGCACTAGCAACATCGCAATACGGGGGTACATAAATACATCTTTTAAAGATGACAGTAAAAAGAAATATAAATTTGATAAAACATTGAAAAGACATTACAAAAATGCAAATCTAACCAACAGATTGTTTTTCTCAGATTCACTGTCTTTTTTCCCTTCCATGTTAATGTGTCTTGGGATGTGCACTTAGCCCAAGACCAGTCAGCAGACATCTCAGATTGATAAATCCACAAGGTTGTGCTTTACCTGCAATAGGGTCAGACAGAATATGCATTTATCAAATTGAAGTCATTTCTTACATATCCCTTGATTTATTGAATCATTTCTAGTGGGTTTGTCTCTGTCTCTAGAGAGAGGAGAGGCACACATGGTGATGTAGGGCGCTAGCACACCCAGGTCATGAGTTTGCCCTGCAAAATTAATGACCACTCCAAAAACATGAAATTCTAGACTTAATGGGCTGCGTGTGGTGAGTGAAGTACCTTTGCGCTGAAGTTCCCGTGAGCACTGTGTGGCGGCAGTCTGCCATGGGTTGAGAACTTAATACTGGTGATGAGGTCCCTATCAAATTTAGGAACCCGTCCTCTGTGGGCTGTTTGTGTGTTAACCTGGTGACTTGTTGGATATGATGAGGGACACGTAGGGCAGCCTTAGACCCCCCCCCCCCTCTACTTGGTGAGTGGACCTGCCCCTGAGACCATCCCCCTTACTCAAGGATCACAATAATACTCTCGATGAGTGAAACAGCAGAATGGAAAGTCATTTAGGTTTGGAATCATTTTTCTGTAAATGATGGTTAACGGCTGTGGAACATTCCAACATGAAAACGTGATACAGCAGGCCATCCATGGGATAGTGATTTAGCCCCCTGACCTGGTTTATCCATCCGCCCTTCATTTCTTGTACTCCGTTTTTTAAAAATCAAACATCTTAAATCTTGTTTGAAAACCACGAAACGTTTTTATAATCTATGCGTAGGTGATTATTTAAGGTATGAATCCTTCACACTACATCAAGCCTAGTATGTGTAACAGGTCAATACTACTACCCTGCTTTTAGTAGAACATGGTAGAACCAAGGTTTTACCAAAGGGTAGCAGAGTAAATGTGTGATGGTCCATGTTCTACTAAACAATATCCTGTTCGTGATCAGCTCGGAGCAAATTGAATTACACCAAGGGAGGGTAGCCGTACCCTCCCCCATAGACATAACTCATTCCATCCAAATAGACTCGTGATTGGCAGCCGACCCTCCATTAAGGAATATCGCCCACCTAAAATTACCAATGAATTGTCCGGGGTGACATGGCAGCCTATCAGACTGTTCCATTCAGCAGGGGGGTTTGTTGACACTGAACCCTTGCCACTGTAAAGGCCGCTCAGATCCACTGTGCGTGCGTGCTGCAAATAATACATTTGATTCAGAGGGAGATGTAGGGTTGACCGATTTTGTATTTAATTGTGCACTATAAATATGTGCGAGGCCTTGATCTTGATTCAGTCTCGCGTCTATGCATGGAAACGGACTGGGCTGTTTGGAAGTTATACACACACTCTAGGTATGTTAATTTCAACATCTGTGAGACACTTATTGATTGGTTGAGGACGGTTTTTTTTATAGAGATGATTTGCATAAGTAGGTTGTAATGTACCTTTTGTGTGTGGCTCTAATTATTTTTTTTTTCCTTCTTCAAATTTGTATATATATATATATATACTGTATATATATATATAAAGTTTGCCTGGATGCTGTGTTGATTTTTTCCGCTCATCATTTGTGTTCAGCACGTGCTGCGTGTGGAAGGAAGAGTTTAGAGAGAGAGAGGGTTGGCAGATGGTTTGAGTCTACTCACTGGTGCCTTAGGGGAGCTGCTGTAAACACACTCATACGCACCGGCCATTCTTGGCGTACAGTACCCCACTGTTTGTCTAACTCTGAAATGGGTCAAATTTTCAAGTCTTCTCTACTGTGAGTGGAAATCAGTGGTGGATTTTTGTTGTTGTTATTTTGGAGTGAGAAGGAGAGCAGTTTGTGTGTGTGTGTGTATGTGTGAGTACGTCGTCGAAGGCAGGTTTTAGCCATTTTGTGGTGTTCCTTCAACAGGGGTAAGTGTTCAGTATTTAGCATGTTGCTTGTTGGTTGTTGTTAGTCTAGTTGTTGAAGGGATACAGTCGTTGGTTTGCTGAAGATCGGAGAGCCTGTGGGAATGTTTTTGTGTGTGTGCCAGGCTAGTATCTCACACTGTGATATACAAATAATGTACAATTTAAGTATGCAGTGGATTTTAAACCTAATTGATCTCATAGGTAATCAGGAGGAGAAATTGGGACAGCAGTGTCTGAGAGCAATTGTGGAGTTCCCTGTTCATGTATTTGTCCAAAGCCCCCCATGATCAATATGACGGGTGATGAGAGACGTGTGCTTCTGTGTGGTGTGAGTGAAAAAAAAAAAAACTGCGGGGATTTAGTGAGTGAGCCTCACTTTGTGCAGGATAGTTGAGACGGTAAGTATTTGGGACGAGACTTCGTGTGGGATTGTGTGGTTGAAACCCAGATTGAGGTAACTGTGGAGTTGTTGTCATTGTATGCCATATTCTAGTTAAGTGTGGGGTGGAGAGAAAAAGAAAGTTGAAACCCTAGCTTAAGACTGCATGGGTGACCTGTGTATTAATTGGGTTCCATATGCCCTAAGGATTAAGTTTCCGTGGTAAGTGTTTGGATGCACGTCAATCTCAGTAGAAGGCTAGATAGTGTTTCAGCCAGGGCATTTCACAAACGGGGTTCTTTTCTTGTTTTTGATCACCAGGGCCCCACGGCACTGAGGCGATAGAATGTCCAAGCGGCAAAGTGCAGAAGTGCAGGAGCCCTCTCCAGGGAAGAAGGCCCGGCAGCTGTCAAGCACCGAAGACCATAGGGAGAGAAGTGACAGGGTCCCACGGGACTGTTGTTTTACCCCTACCAAACAATACCAAAGGGACAACAGACTCACCACGACACTGGGTAATAAAGCCACACAGTCATGGGGCAAAAGTGTACCGGAAGTCAGCTGTAGCCTGTCTGGCCGGGAGAGCAGCCAGACTGCCCCCTTACAACACGAAGACGAACACCCCGTCAGAGCGAGACAGTATTCGCTGTATTCCTCCTCCGTAGAGATGGCAGTCCCCAGACCCCCTCCTGTTGACTCTCCAAAGAAAGGGAATACCATGGTACAAATAGACTCTAGGATTGAAGGCAAGGTACCCAGACCATGTAGTGAGCGCTGTTTGGACGCCGAGAGAAATAGGCAACCAAGATGGCCAAAGTCACACAAGCGGGTGGAAATAGGTGAGTACTGACATCTAACTCATGTTCATTAACTCAGAGTCGCATGATTGACCTCTAACTCAGGGTCACCTGATTGACCTCTAACTCAGGTTCATTTTAGTGACCTCTAACCACAGGGTTACATGATTGTACAGGACTCACAACCCCTAAGAAGTTGTCGAGAACATGTTAAAATTCATTTCCAACAGATCTGAGCTTTGAGATCTGAGCTCTGAGTTTTCACTAGGGACAGTCCATATATGTCGCAATTCAGCAGTATGCTGCGATGACGTTTTCAAATAAAGAAAACCATAAACCGAACCCTGACAGACAGAGGTCCAGACAGACGGGACAACATTTAAAGAAACGGACGACTGCTAAATGATTGTCGTATGAAAAGGGCTTTACTCACAAAATCTGTATATAATTAGTTGGAGTGGTTCCCAGCTCAGTGTTATTGAGCTAATAAATGTGTCAAGCCTTGAACTTTGGACAAGCGCTTTCTGGTTGTCCAATGTTTACAGTAGCACAAGAACACATGTATAAGTGCATCATTCATGTCACCCCAATAATGATTTCTTTTTTTGACAGCGCGCCTATAACAAATCAACTGTTCATTTTCACACGATACTACAGGTGTACTTGTCATTTCAACATCTTCTTATATCAGCAAAATCACAAACCAACTTACGACCAGTTTATTAAAAAAAAAAATAAAAAAAAAATCAGTAGTCAGATCAAGTTTGTAGTTTGTGTCAACACTAGGGACAGAAAACATGTGTACACAATGTAGGAGCACACAAAAGGAGTTAAACAGACAAACTGTCTGGCCTGATAGTAATGATTAAACCTCGTTCAGTTGTTGATACAGAAGAGATAGCCGACAAACGAGAATACAATGGAGGTATGTTCATCTACCTCTGCTTCAAACAAGCAAAATGGACTGTAGATAGAGTCCACTGTGGCAAAACACTTGACGAAGGCACCACTTTATCATGTGCGGTAATACCCTGTATTTCCACAGGATGTGTTTGTAGTCTGAACCACACTCAGAATAAACCGCTCCGAAAATTTGCACTCGAAACACGTTCTGTGCTGTCCTCGCTGTGGACACGGCGCATTGTCTATCCCTCTGCCTTTCAAGGCTATCACATGAACCATATTTTGGTTGTGTAGTCTGGGAGTTTTTATTTTCATTGCAATATTGAAAGTGGACTGTGTTTTGTTTCAAGTCAAGCAAAAAAAAATTATGATATATTTTTTTTTATTCAGTTTCTTCCATTGTTAGTTTCAAGGCCATACTTATGCTACTGGACAAAGCGCAGAATATGTTGGAAAACGGGTTTGTGTGGGGAGAGTTGTGTAGTCCTTTTGCAGTTAGCTCAAAAGTAACATTGGTGTTGGATCATTTCGCAGAATTTATCCACAAAGGGGGAACAAATATTGGACTACTTTTTGTGAAAGCAACACCCCAAAATAATTAATTATCAAAGGAGAAAACTAGAGTTACATTTAAACAGCTAGATCCAGATTTTGTATAAAAAAAAGACTCAGCTGTTTGGAAAGAAACATCAGCCTAAAACCAGGGCATCCTTTGGCGCTTATTTCATTGAATTCTTAATAATGCCGACACATTGTAGTTCAATGGAGGTATAAGTTGCTGTAAGCAGTGCTATTGACTGGGAAGCTCGTAAAAAAAGCCCATAAAAAAAAACCACATTGTAACATTCATAATTTGTGCGGATCATTAATTCTGAATAAGTTTCAATATGTTACTCTCTTTGACGGTGATCCAATAAACCTCAATTCAGATGCATCGGTGATGAAGTGAACACAAAACAAAACGACTGAATTCCCATGGAAGTATCCTGACCATAAAGAGGACAGTCCCCACAAATCCACAATTGGAACGTTGGACATTAATCTTGGTCATCCCCCCCCCCCTACCCAGTGGTGCAGTTGGCCTATATTGTGGTTCATCCTATTGTAGTTCTTGCGTCAGCTAGCAATTACCTAGCCTGATTTTGGCAAAGAAACTGTACCAGTGTGGCCTGTAGACAAGCTCTGGCACCTGAACGTTCAGAGCGGGGCGTGCAAGCTGCGTTAGGTACAACTCATGGGAGCTGAGCTACAAAGCTGTAAAACCCCGGACCTAAGCCATCCTCCCTGGCGACATAACCACCTCGCTTATAATGATGAGACTGTATGGTAAAAAGGTATCGGGCCTCTGGAGGACTGAGGGAAAGATACAGCCTGGGGAAAATGTCAAAAGTATAAGAAAAAGGGGGCACTTTTGCTTCTAATAAGGTTAATCTAAACATAAAAGAGCCAGAAGAGCTGTTTGTAAGGACAGGGGATTGAGGATATATGTATGATAGATAACCTTGGGTTGGCTAAAAATACTTGCATTCGATTGTTTGGATTAGGGGTAGCTTATACTAAATAAAACAAATTCAATATTATATTGTTTCTTTTGGGAAACTATATTGATACTCGGGGTTACAGTTGAATTCCTCAATAGCTTATAGTTTAATATTTGTCATCACCAGACAACTTATAAACTACAGAGATTTTTATGTGTGTGGCAATCAACAGTATAAATATTTTAGATTCTTTTGGTTTTAGCTGCAGTATCTTGTCCCAATGTTTTTGTTTTTTCTATTTCCAGAAGTTATTAAAATAAATCTGTTACTCTCACCAATAAGCATAAAAGTATATGTATATTCATCACCCCCCCCCCCCACTATTTGTCTCGTCCCTTACTGCAATGGAAATGTGAACTCTCAATAGACTTTTTTTCTTATCCAGCCATCTGATCTGCCACAACAGAGAGCAGAAAAAACACCCAGGTTTTTTCCTTCTTTTTCGAACGTGAACAGCAGAAAATGTCTGGAAA
The DNA here is from genome assembly GCF_902459465.1 of Asterias rubens. Taxonomy (NCBI): domain Eukaryota; kingdom Metazoa; phylum Echinodermata; class Asteroidea; order Forcipulatida; family Asteriidae; genus Asterias; species Asterias rubens. The sequence goes on along the minus strand of NC_047064.1, from coordinate 14,348,738 downwards.
AGTAGGGCCTGGATTCCTTGGCAAAACAACCCATTGAATAGAGGTGGAGCACACCTGCGTTCATGGCCAGCCTGGGCCGACCTGACCCATAAAAGGCTTCTTTTTTTTCCTTTCCTAAAAGGGGTAGAGCGGTGTTATGTATGCACACAAGAGGTGGGAGGCAACCACAATGGCTCATTGTCAAATGGCAACAAATAAGATGTGTTGAGGTAGAGCCCCGCAGCCCAGAGGCGATTCAGGGATTTTCTGTTCCAGCGAGTTTGTCATGGGAGTCTGTTATTGTGGCAACCATTGCTCGCCGTATCACACCAACATTTACCCATTTCTTTTTTTCAAAAAAGAAGAAAACAGTTTGCCATGAAAAGGGCTGAAGGGTGACACTCCTCTACTGGCCAGTGGTTAGTAGAGTAAACAAGGAAGTACATGTATATAGGATTTGAGGCATTGCATGGTGAGGTATCAATGTATATTTGGTTTGCGGTAACACCATGTGTGTATCTACTTGCCAGGTAGAGTTTGTTCTCTGAGAACTGTCTTGCTTTATTCTACTGCCGCGGAGTAGATAATCGGAGGTTCAGGAGACTTCTCAGTTCTGAAAAGAACTGTCCTGCTTTTTAACTATTACCAGGGCGGATGGTATAGAAAATGGACTGGACTATTACTTTAGCTTTTAGGATCAAAATTAACAGTACTGCCGCGGGGTCAGTTCTGAAAAGACCCTTCCCATGCGCACTAACATTTTGGTTGGCAAAATGAGGGAAAATCGCGCTGTTTTGTACATGGCTAATGGCTGCGTGACGCAGACGCGATTGCGCGTCTGCTTAGTGCACAACTCTATGGCGTTTGCCAACCAGAAGGGTCTGTACGCATGCGTACTAGCTTGCTCTCGCCATCGTCAGGAGACTGTACATATAGTTGTCCGTTTCAGCATAGGGTTAAAAAATGAGAAAGAATACGTTTCAGGGTGTGTTGTATCAAGCAATGTGCCTTCAATCAGGGACGAGATTTTTCAGACTATTTTGTCTGAATGCAGATGGTTTTTTGTCTGCCGTCTGAAAAAAGTGCTGTTATCTTCTCTTTATTCATAGCAATCCTGCTCTTGTTTACTTCTATAGTGCCGAGGCTACTGTTTTCAAAAGCTCCTTGAAATCTATAACTCCAGGAGTTACTTAAAGATGCTATGTCAGATTTTTGGCCCCAAACATTAAAAAATTTTTTTTTTTTTAGTGAATGGTATTTCAAAGAGTTTTACCCGCTCTAACGAAAACAAGTTTAACTTTTACTTTTAATGGTCAGGAACCATGACAAAAATTAAAAACGTTTCTTATAAAACACATAAGAATTGGTCACGTGATATATTGTCGGGATCCCGACAAAAACTAATTTTGAGCACTTTATTTCACTGCTACTAATAATTGGCAAACTTTTTTGAGCAATGGCTCCAATGAAAGCTTGTAACTTTCTCGACCCCCATCAAAATACCTATTGAATTTTAAATCAAAATGTTTGGGTCAAATCCGCCAAAAATCTGACATAGCATCTTTAAAGTCTGAATTGTCATTATTTCAGCACTACTCCTAGCATTTGAAACAATGGTTGCAGACATTTCAGTAAGCCGTGATTCTAACCCCTGGTTTATGTAGAGCTCATTCTGTTCAGTGCTACAGGTATTTGTCTTGGGTTTTTGATTTTGCTCTTAAATGTCATTATTCTAGCACTATTCCTAAGTTGTGTGTTTTCAGATACTAGGTTTCAAGACCTCAAATTCTAAATCTGAGGTCTCAAAATCAAATTCGTGGAAAATAACTTCTTTCTCGAAAACTATGTCACTTCAGAGGGAGCCATTTCCCACAATGTTTTATACTACCAACCTCTCCCCATTACTCATTACCAAGTAAGGTTTTATGCGAATAATTATTTTGAGTAACTACCAATAGTGTTCACTGTCTGTAACAGCTTTGTTTCTCTGTTTCAAAACACTGTCACTGAGAAGAATTTGCATTTTTAATAAGACCCTGGCCATGAGTCTACGCAAATGTCATGCGGAAGGCTAATCAATAAGTATTCAGTTTCCTGCACGATTCCTCTCGCAAAATCCAGCTCAATGGAGTTCCCAATGGCTTCTGATTAGCTGTTGAAATGGAATGGCGTAAAATAGAGGTAGTTTATTCTTGAATTGTATGGCACAATTAATAGATAGGTAGGTAGATAGATAAAATGGTTTATTAAAAAAACTGAATAAAATGGTTGTGGTACTTTTTGTGACACAATGTCCACATTAACATTAAACTTAAACCGTTTGAAGATAATGATAGTAGAAAACTTACCTTAAAATATTACTTGCTGAGGTTCTGTATTTTTGTTGAGAAATTAGTAAAACAATTTCACAAAAATACGTTTTACATGCTGAAATAATTTTCATCTCCTGAGACGGAAGTTATTTTCATAAAAACTGTCCTTGCGAATTGTCCTTGCAGCACAAAGGCTGAATTACAACATGGAGCTATTACAACCAAAAACTGAATGACAACAATGTTTATTTAATAATAAGAAATAGATTTTTAAATTTACAAATATTTCTCTCTGGAAATACCAAATGCTGTTCTTGTCTGGATGTATTTGATTCACCCTTTCAATATGTCATGTCAAGTGTATTCCTTGCCGATGGTTTTTCACTTAGTCAAAATTCTCTGCGGGGATCACCCATTTTCATGTGGAGTGTATCTGAAGCAAGAAGGCCAACTTTGGTAACCTCTGACCCTTCCCTTGACCTTTGACCTAGTCCTAGTAAGGCTCACTTGGTTGCACTTAATAACACTTTTAAGTGTTATTAAGTGCAATCAGCCTGTAACAGTCAGCCTGTAACAGTGTCTCAACGTTCTAGACGTTTTTTGAAGTTCATGTGTCACATGATTTTTATCAATAGGCTGGGGGGGAGGGGAAGTTGCCGAAGTTGCATGATGTGTTAGTCGCACCTCGGGCCATGCTCTTAATTAGAACTATGTATTTAAGCGGTGTGGTGTCTGGGTGACCAGGTGACCTACTTTTGTATTGATCAGTTTCGGACGTTCAAGGGTATACTACATCATTAGTTTTTTGTTTAGAATTGAGTAAATTCATATATTTCCAGACGTTTTCGATTAACAGTACGCTTTGTACCTAGCATGTTCACGTTGATATACATGCTTATTGCAACAATCAAATAGAGATTTCAGGGGGGTTTTGACATGATTTTGTTGGTGTAGTTTTTTTCTTTTTCTTTTTTGAAAAAAAAAATTTTTTTGGAGGAGTGTATCTGGTATGGTTGGAGATTCTGATTTCAATCCCACACTTTTTCTTTGACATTTAAATTGCCACGGCATTAAAACATATGGAGCTATCAAAACAAATTGCGTTAGATAAAACAAATATTACCATGATCATCTAATTCTTATGATTGATTTTGTTAAATTTTCAAACTTAAAAAGGAAACATCTTTTCCCTGAGTCATTTTGCATCACAAGACACGGAGACTAGATTTGAATAAAAAATAATAATAAAATTATTTTTACAAAATGGACCAAAAACCAGACTAGGGAAGGGGAAGAGAAAATATAATATTAATATGGCAGGAAACTGTTGATGCAACATGCATGTTATATTATGAGTCATTTTTGAAAGGAATTGCTATTTTAAAGGTAAGGCTAGTTGTATTGGCAACAGCTTCCTATGGGTACGGCTAAGCGTTAACGAACGAACATTAAAAAGTTACAGTTGAAGAGGAAATCTCATGCTCCAACATCTCTCGTCTGAGGAAACCAGTGCTGTCCTCATTAGGTTTTACATTGCACTTGGCAATTTTTTTTCACACTCTTGTGAGGCAACGAAGCTCAAAGGCAGTGGACACTATTGGTAATAATTATCAGCATTAAACCTTTCTTGATTACTAGTAATGGGGAGAGGTTGATAGTATAAAACATTGTGAGAAACGGCTCCCTCTGAAGTAATTTAGTTTTCGAGAAAGAAGTAATTTTCCACGAATTTGATTTCAAGACCTCAGATTGAGAATTTCAGGTCTGAAATCAAGCACCTGAAAGCACACAATTCGTGTGACCAGGATGTTTTTTCTTCTTTCATAGTTATCTCGCAACTTCGACGACCGATTGAGCTCAAATTTTCACAGGTTTGTTATTTTATGCATATGTTGAGATACACCAAGCGAGAAGACTGGTCTTTGACAATTACCAATAGTGTCCACTGTCTTTAAACAAGAGTTATCTGGTCGTAACTTTGGAAAGGGCAAGGTCGACCAAGTGACTGAGAAGTCGGGTGAACTGTATTTCTGAAACGGCAACTCATGGTACTCTCATAAAATTCTGTCCGTCCTGTATTCTTCAAACATCCGTCAGTATGTGGTAACCCCATTAACAACCAGTTGAAGTCTTGTTTCTGATTCATTAACTTCTTTCCTCCATTACGAATACATAGCTCTAGTCTGGTGACCCCTCTTTCCTGGTATGTTGCATATAGAGCTAGTCTGGTGACCTTTCTCCTCCATTGCAAGTTCATGTATGTTGCATAGCTCTAGTCTGGTGACCTTTTTCTTCCATTATGTTACATAGATCTGTTCTGGTGACTTTTCTTTTCCATTGCAAATTCTGGGGGCCTTTCTTTTAAAGCCATGGCTTGGGGCTCCGTCTTGGGCTGCGCAGGCTGCGTACGCAGTGAAAACGAGTATGAATCGAGTATGAGTCGACCTTCAGGCCTATGGAGCAGGGTGTGCATTTCACGCGTTGGTTCAAACATTAGCAGTTGAAGCCTGGGACAGGCCGCAGAAGCCCTCTTTCATCCATTTCAAATCTTAAAATGATTGTAGTTCTAATCTGGAGACTTGCCTCGATTGCAAATCCTAGCATGTTACACAGCTTTAGTCTGGTGACCTCTTTCATCCTTTTCAAATCCTGGTGACTCCATAACCAGAAATCATCCATTCCATAACCAGATATCATCCATTCCATAACCAGAAATCATCCATTCCATAACCAGAAATCATCCATTCCATAACCAGAAATCATCCATTCCATAACCAGAAATCATCCATTCCATAACCAGAAATCATCCATTCCATAACCAGATATCATCCATTCCATAACCAGAAATCATCCATTCCATAACCAGAAATCATCCATTCCATAACCAGAAATCATCCATTCCATAACCAGAAATCATCCATTCCATAACCAGAAATCATCCATTCCATAACCAGAAATCATCCATTCCATAACCAGAAATCATCCATTCCATACCAGAAATTATCCATTCCATAACCAGAAATCATCCATTCCATAACCAGAAATCATCCATTCCATACCAGAAATTATCCATTCCATAACCAGAAATCATCCATTCCATAACCAGAAATCATCCATTCCATAACCAGAAATCAGAAATCATCCATTCCATAACCAGAAATCAGAAATCATCCATTCCATAACCAGAAATCATCCATTCCATAACCAGAAATCATCCATTCCATACCAGAAATTATCCATTCCATAACCAGAAATCATCCATTCCATAACCAGAAATCATCCATTCCATAACCAGAAATCATCCATTCCATTACCTGAAATCATCCATTCCATAACCAGAAATCATCTATTCCATAAACCAGAAATCATCCCTACATTTGCAATCTTCATAACCTATGGGCGCTTATTGTGTTTTGAAATGCTATGTTCCATTTCGGATCTAAGCCGTAGCTATCAATAGCCTTTTTTTTTTTCAGTTGACATCAATATCTTTGTTTACTGCAATTGTAAGTAAGCCAGCTGTAGTCTTCAATTCAAACATGGTTCAACTTCCCCTAGTCTTTGAGAAGAAGCGTCCAGAATGCCACAGAGAATCTAGAAACCTCTTTCAGTTGATTATAAACCCACAAACTATGATTGACAGTTCCTCTCTGGTTACACAAGTTTCTTACCCTGCTCCTTTTAGCGTAGGTGGCAAATCATCTGCTAGGCAATTATAATTGTTTATTTTGCTTCTTCGTGCCATTTTACCTAACTTAATTTCTCTGGAAGATTGGTGTTGGAATTGGAAAGCTTGACCAACTGAACGTGGAGGTATTGGTAACTCGGCTTCTGGTTCAGTGTTTGTGTAATTTTCCTATTAAATTAGTTTTGTTTTTCACAAACATGAAATATGGCTTTTCGAGAAAGATGTTTTTTCAAAATTTCACTGAAGTTTTTGTTTGTTATAGGTCATGCTTATTTGTCTTGAAGCTGCTGAAAAAAATTAATTATTTTGCAAACTTTTCCTGGAAGGAACCGCAGCTGTGAGGGAAATATTCCCAAGACAATTTGTACTAAAAATACGTTTCTGTGACTCTTGTTCTTTTAAATGATTGTTACAGTATGCGTTTTAATCATTTTTATTTTGGCATCGACCGATGCAATGCAAAATTGGTAGTCGGTTTTTCACTATTCTCTCTCGTGACCCAGATGGACGATCGATCTCAAACTTCTACAGGTTTGTGATTACGCTGCCAGCAACTGTTAAGATTGCCAAAAAAAAAAAAAATCTGTAATGTTCCTTTAAACGATGCTACTAATGGAGGAAGTTGTTTTCAATAAAAGTTGTCCATTCCACTCACTCAATATATGTGTCACGCCCATAAATAATTGTCATTCCTCCATTGGAAGTCCCAATTGTAAACAATGAAACACATTGTACATTCATAGACAGCGTAGTGGATTCAGATTCATACATATTTATGTGACTGGCGTATCAGCATACATCCAGGCTATAAGCCCCCCTGCTGCACTTGATAAGTCCTACAAATTAAATTAAGTCTCCTCCCTGAAAGCAACAATGGTAATAACGCTGGGAGTTCAAGCAGTCCCCTGAAATTCCCTATGACATCTGATCTGTAGATGTTTTTAGCAATGAGTATGCAGAGGAGATTACCAAGGCATGGGTCCCAGAGGAAAATTGATTTATGGATCAGGGTTTCGGGAAACAAAAAAGTTCCTGCAGTTCAACCAGGAGAGTCGCTGGGACTGTACTTTCTCGGTTTTTTTTTTTATTTACTGTGAAAAATAAACTCATTTCTTGTACCCTTGTAACATCAGCGTTTGTATGGTTGGGATAAGTATGGTCGTTGGTGAAGAGCTCGCACTGTTTATGTTTGAGTTGTTTCAGTTGGAGTTTGAACCTACTTACACCATACACTGGCTATGGACTTTGCTAAGACCTGCCTACTTAAATGCAACCCCCCACCCCCTCTCCCTCTCCAATCTTTAATGATTAATTAGTTTTATTTTATTAAAAAGGTTCACACGTATCTCCGGATTTAAACCACATAAAGCCTGATTCATACTTCCTGGGTATGGGAATGCGCTATATGAAACTTGGCGTCAGAAATTCGCAACGCAAATTTGAAACAGTTGCCCTCCGCTCAACGCCCTGCGCCCTGCGAAAACAGCCATGTGACGTCAATTTTCACTTCGCATTCGCAGAAAGTATGAATCAGGCTTTCGGCTGCTTGGGCAGATATTGGACACATTATGCCTGTTACTGTAACATGGGAAGGCTTACCTTTGGTAATCACTCTTTACAGGCAGTACACTACTGGTAATGACATAAAATAATTATTAGCATAAAACCTTACTTGGTTTCGAGTAATGGAGAGCTGTTGATAGTATAAAACGTTGTGAGATAAGGCTCCCCTGAAGTAACGTAGTTTTGAGAAAGAAGTAACTTTCCACTAAAATATTTGAATTTGATTTCGAGTAATGGAGAGCTGTTGATAGTATAAAACATTGTGAGATAAGGCTCCCTCTGAAGTAACATAGTTTTGAGAAAGAAATAACTTTCCACTAAAATATTTGAATTTGATTTCGAGACCTCAGAATTTGAATTTTAGGTCTCAAAATCAAGTATCTGAAAGCACACAGCTTTTGATGCAACAAAAGACGTTTTTTCTTTCATTATTCTCTCGCAATTTCGACATCCAATTGAGCTCAAATTTTCACAGGTTTGTTATTTAATGCCTATGTTGAGATACACTAACTGAGAGGACTGGTCTTTGACATTTTACCAATAGTGTCCAGTGTCTTTAAAAGTAATGGCAATACGCAATGTTGGTTAGATCTGTTTATAATGTGTGCTATCAATAATAACAATGCTCTGAATGTTATCAGAGACACTACAGGCTATAGTTGGAGGCGACTGATGGGGTGAAGCAGGGTGATAGTCATATAGAGTGAGCAACAAAAGGCGCAGATGTTTAAAGCCATTGGACCCATTCGGTAAACAGTGTTGTCCAAGGCCCACACTTTGTGTACCACAACTTCTATATCAAATAACAAACCTGTGAAAATTTAGGCTCAATCGGTCATCGGAGTCAGGAGAAAATAACGGGAAAACCCACCCTTGTTTCCGCGCGTTTCGCCGTGTCATGACATGTGTTTAAAATAAATCCGTAATTCTCGTTAACGAGAATTGATATTGTTTTACTGTTTTCTCAAAAAGTAAAGCATTTCATGGAATAATATTTCAAGAGAAGTATTTCACCACTACCTTCTGTAAACCCTGTAAGTTATTTGTAAATCTGTGAACTTTTTTTTTTTTTCTGTACCGAAAGTGTCCAATGGCTTTAATAGAACATATTTACATACTTATGTGCATTTATAACACAAGTCTGTGTTACATTACACATAGGTATTGTACTGTCTGGTAGTCACTTTATTGCTGATAATAATGGGTATGTTTTCAATCTATATGGGTCCGTACAACTTCACAATTGATTTTTAAGAGTGTTTTAAATTTTATGGTTCCAAATTTGAAACCAAATTATTGCAATGCTTGAATTTTACATTTGAACACAGGCCTAAAGGCCGAGTTAAAGTTGGTCGCGGGATGGTCGCGAGATGGAAAGAAGAAACAGAGGAAAGAAAAAGGAACAGAGGAAAGATGGAACAAAGGGAAATTAAGAAAGAAAAAACTACTAAAAAGCTGTTTGAGACAAATGTAATTTTGATCTGTCTTTAAATGTGTCCACTGTGCTACTATCTCGAATGTGTGGGGGTAACTGATTCCAAAGGAACGGTCCAGCATGTGCAAAGGACTTGGACTCTGCTTACCTTAAGCAAAGAATCTATACATACAAAAGAAGGGAATTCCGTGCTTACGTCAAACGATTTCACGGGTTAGAGGTGACTTTTGGCTCCTGCGCTTGCATATTCCACTTAACTAGGCATTCTTCACTCTCACAGCTAGCGCGGAAATTTGGTGTTGCAAGTAAGCAGAGAATGATGATCGTAAGCGCAGAATTCAGCGGTAAGCAGAGCCAGGAAATTGGGCCCTATCCCATAGTAACAAGTAGGACAAAATGTCACTCTGCATTAACTATGAACACAACAATGGCGCCAATACAAACAAGTATCAGGTTGAGCCAGCCTTCCTTTGAAAAGGAAAAAAAAACAACTGGGGGAAATTCCTGCCAACCCTCCTTTCTACCCTTGAGCCCGAGAATGACCCAAATTAGGTCAACCCCATCCCCCACCCCCCAAATGAGGTCACTCTGGTGACCCTGATGGGGTTCCATTAGCCCTGATTTCCTAGAGGAGAATTCTTGATTAGTAAGTCCAACTCTGGCTGGAACACTAATTGCCTTCCCTACTTGTAGACAGAGGGACTACTGTAATGTATGCGTGGGTAGGTAGGGGCTCAGTATGATAACAGGTTTTCACAATCTTATACTTTTGGTACTTGGGTACATTTGCCTTGACTTTTTTCAACTCCATTTTTTTTTGTGTTTTTGTTTTAAAGGCACTGGACTCACCTTTGGTAGTTGTAAAAGACCAGTGTTCTCATCCTTGGTGTATCTCAGCATATATATTGCATAAAATAACATACCTGTGAAAATATGAGCTCAATTGGTCGCGAAGTTGCGAGATAATAATGAAAGAAAATAACACCCTTGTCACACAAGTTGTGTGCTTCCAGATGCCTTGAATTCATGACCTCAGCTGAGGTCGCCAATTCAATTCAAATATTATATTGAGAAATTACTTCTTTCTCACACTCAATGTTACTTCAGAGGGAGCCGTTTCTCACAATGGTGTCCAGTGCCTTTAAACATAATGAAAATGAAAAATAGGCCAAACAAACTGGAAGCTATTATCCAATGCCAACAAGTCACTATCAAAAAAACAATTAGGCTAAAAAATGATGTGAGAGAAAATTCAAAGTCATATTAATAATTTCATGAAAGCAAATATGACAGTAACATTTGATTAATAATTACATTAGAAATTTATCATTTTGGTATACACATAGTTACATGTTTGTGTACTGAGTAAACTTACCTAATAATTGCTAATAGTATAGTAAAGGTGAAGAAAGAATTCAAATATTCCCTTCAAAATATGTTGGTGTATGAATATTCTTGATATTCTTGAATATTCTTGAATGATTTTGAGATAATCTGTTTTTGAATGGACTTGTCCATAATTGCTGAAAATCAAAACAAAACAAAAAAGAAACGCAAAGGGTCAACATTTAATTAAATACAGAAATAGGCAAACCCAAGTTGAACATCTGAAACTCTGCTATGAATTTCATAAATTAAACCATAATTGAATTCAATTCTTACATCTGTAAATAATCCAAATGTTTTGAACGCTAAGTCTAATCTAAGGTGGTCAGAAAATGATGTCAAAGTTATGTCTGGTGATATCCCCCCCCTCCCAACAACACTCCCCACACCCACCTCTTCCATCATCTTCAATTAAATACGACTGTATGAAGTCATATCTGGGCCAAGAATAGAATTCAACAAAGCTGAAAGAACGTCAAGACATCCCAAGGTCCTAGGGAACTTTCCAATTTAAAATTCCTGCCCAAAAGACCATTTTAATTTGAATCTGTTGTAAAGTAACCAAAATGTTAAAAAATAAGAATACAAAGTAAAATTAAAGACACTGCCGTCGATTTCACAAAACTCTTCCTAACTTAAGACTAATCTTAGGACTCGGGACGAGTCCCAACCCTGTACTGTAGCATGCAGACCTTAAGATTGATCCTAAGTTAGGACGAGTTACTCGAGATAGACGAGTCCTAACTCTTTGTGAAATCAACCCCTGGACACTAATGGTAATTGTCAAAGACTAGTCTTCTCATTTGGTGTATCTCAACATATGCCTAAAATAACAAAGGTGTGAAAATTTGAGCTCAATCGGTCGTCGAAGTTCCAAGATAATAATGAAAGAAACAACACCCTTGTCACACAGAGTTGTGTGCTTTCAGATGCTTGATTTCGAGACCTTAAGTTCTAAATCTGAGGTCTCGAAATCAAATTCGTGGAAAATTACTTCTTTCTCAAAAACTACTCCACTTCAGAGAGAGCCGTTTCTCACAATGTTTTATACTGCCAACCTCTCCGCATTACTCATTACCCAGTAAGGTTTTATGCTAATTATTATTTTTTAGTAATTACCAATAGTGTCCACTGCCTTTAAAATACCAAAAAGTGATACATGCTTTGAACCTTCTCAATACAGGCAAGATTTCTAGGAAATTTGTGATATACCAACCTCAACTAAAATGGGAAACGAACAATTCGTTTTTAAAGTTGTTATTAATTAGGCTATAAATATTTGTAAAGGGTTTTCCATGCCTGTATTTTTGTGTGCGAAATAATCAGTTAAAAGTAAACACTTCATATTTGCTGGCATTGTTTTTAAGTTGCCATTTTTCAGGCCTTTTCATTGATCAGGCAGATTTTGTATTGACGTTTTTTTTTTTCAGTTTTTTTGTCCATTCCCCTTTTACAAGTTTGCCATGCCTTGTATAAATAAGCTAGGCTACAACAATGTACAGCTACAATAATGTGAGATTAGCCTAGTTACTGGAATAATGGGGTGCTCTAATTCGACTAGCATAAATGCGTGAGGCGCGCTCACTTGACGTTACACAGTCATTCTTACATCCATGTAGTGGTTCAGCTCTCTTTTTTTAAGGGTCAACTCACAAGACTGATTATTAGAGAACACAATTTTTTAGGTACATGTATACAAAGTTGTGTACGGTGGAAGCACGGTTTATCACCCTTTTTTTTATTCTTAAATTATCACTGTACAAGTTTATTTTGTCTAACGCTGTTTTATACCCATTGAGGGAACACAATTTTAAGTTACACAAATTATGGTATGCAGGCAGCATGTATTCACACCTCTATTCGTACAAACCCCCAAAGATTCATGGCAATAAATTGAAAGAAAAATTCTTGAAATGATATTTTGTATTTTGCTCAGACTGTTTTCCTTGAGACAAACTCATGCAGCTTGCTTTTGTCGCCGTCATCACACACTTGTTTATTTTTGTAAACAATAATAATATCAATAATCCCAACAGATGTGACAACTGGGAAACCTTGGAAAGTATTTATTTTGACATTCAACTGGAGGAAAACAAAAATATAAAACAAAAATAGTCAATAATATTTCAGGACGAGTGTTGTAACAAAAAAAATCGGTCGTCAGAAAGTATTTGAATACAATGTGTTTGATTGGACAGCAGCAGCAGCGTGGATTCTTTAAAGGAACACGTTGCCTCGGATCGGGGGAGTTGGTCTATGAATAGCATTTGAAACCGTTTTTTATGAAATGCAAGTGGTCAGAAATAAGTTTTAAAAGTAGAATATAACGATCCACAAAATTATGCCTCAAATTGTTTTCTTCCCCTTGTACGTTGTGAACTAACACGGCCACCTTTTTGTGGAGTCAAGTTTTTTACTCCATAAAATGGCCGACTAGATGTTAGATGGCAAAGTAAAAGGAAAACCATGCAATTTCGAGGCATGTTTGTGTGGATCATTATATTCTACTTTTAAAATATCTCTCTAAGCATTTGCATTTCATAACAATTTCAAACACTTTTCATGGACCAACTCGACTGATCCAAGGCAACGTGTTCCTTTAAGAAAGTGTTTACAGACCTAGATGCCAGACAGTATGCACATATTTAATTGGATTGGGGTGCCATCATTCATGTGGCCTACATGTACATTGTAGCGTGCATTCTGGACTCTTAATGTACAGCACTGCGTACACAACAGTCTGCTGCTTAGCTAGCTGCGTGGGAACCGGATATACACAAACCAGGCAGCCTGATCAATACTTTTAATCTAGTCCTTAATCAATATATTTTTTAACAGTTGATGATGAATTTATAATCATAAGGACCCCCCCCCCCTCCCTCTGGTTGATTGATTTTGTTTTGTGAAACATATATTTTTTTAGGTAGAAAAATTTTCAAATTTATATTATGGAGATGATCACTACAATTGGCACAATGTTATTAATTGTTTTGTAATATTGTAATATTGCTGCGCATTGATCACGTGTTATATTTTCGGACACACCTATAACACTAATTCATGGGAAATTGCGTTCTTATTTTGCAAGAAAACAAATTGGAGGTGTTCCATTAGATTTAAGCCAATCTATCTTACTTTAAATTACAATCTTTTTATTTGGGCAACTTTAACTGATTTGGGTACTTTTTGTAACACAAAACACAATGTCCACAGATTTACATTAAACTTACATCGTTTGAAGATATTGATGGTAGAAAGCTTACCTTAAAATATTACTTGCTGGAGGTGCTGTAGTTTTTTAGAAATGAGTAAAACAATGTCACTAAACTATAGATTCTATGCTGAAATAATTTTCGTCTACTGAGACGGACATGATTTTTGTGACTTGTTTTACTAATTTCTCAAAAACTGCAGCACCTCAGCAAGTAATATTTGAATTGAAGCTTTCTACCATCATTTTTAAACTGTGTTCAATGAAAATGTGTTTTGTGTCCTATAAAAAGTACCCAGCCGTCGATTTCACCAAACTCTTCCTAACTTAAAATTAATCTTAGGACTTCGGACGAGTCCCAACCCTGCACTGTAGCATGCAGACCTTAAGATTAATCCTAAGTTAAAGGATTTGGGTACCTTTTCAAAATGTCCATAGATTTACATTAAACTTACAGGGTTTGAAGATAATGATAGTGGAAAGCTTCCCTTCAAATATTACTTACTGAGGTTTTTGAAAAATGAGTAAAAACAATGTCATGAAAATACGTTTGTAAATTATTAAAATAATTTACGTCTCATGAGACGAAAATAATTTTCATGACATTGCTTTACTAGTTTCCCAAAAACTACAGCACCTCAGCACGTAATAATTTTCGGGGACGCTTTCTACTATCATTATCTTCAAACTGTGTAAGTTTAGTGTAAATCTGTGGACATTGTTTTTTTTGTCCTACAAAAGTTACTTAGACCTTGAAGGGCGAGTAACTCAAGATAGGATTAATCGGCTGCAGACCCTTTAAAGCTGGTTGAACATATCTGAATTTTAAAAGTCTGCTGCTTTTGATTAATACGCATTAAATAGTTTCATCATCAGTCAAATGTATGCCCCGTATGCAAGCGATATGTATTACACTGAATCACGTCTTAAAGATCACTGGTACAAAGGCTAGAACACTCAATGTTCAATGGTCATTTAGAACACCAGCCAAAAGGTCAGTCAAGGTTCGTGTGACTATGAGCCCAAAGAGATCGTCTTACTTCACAAAACTTAGAGTTTGATATCAGATGCTCACACCAGCTACAGACCAGACAGTGTCACCTACGCACTCAATAGCCATATGTTTAGGCCGGACTGTTGAACATTTGTAAAGTTAAGAAGAAGTTTCAGAAGGGAGTTGCCTGAAAAGAAGATGACTTCAGAAGAAGGTTGCTCAATTGTTTTCAACAGTCAAAGTTTCCATAATATCAATTGGCAACAGACATAATATTTTTACTACTAAGTCTGATTTCTTTTCTCTGGAAAAAAAAAATCAGACAAATAGTTGTGATTAAATAGCCTGAAACGTCCTCTAAAACCTTCCATGTGTAACATTTTCCTGTATTTATTTTTCCCAATTTGCCTGATTATTGGACGTCATTCTCACCGTGTTTCGTTTTTGTTTGTCTGTTACAGATACAATGTGTCAGGCGATTACATTAGGACACAGTAAGTCATGTCATTCAATAAGCAGAAAAGCAGCAGCAGCCCAGAGCTCTTCCAGAGATAGGGGACGAATACTCTGCACGGAGAGAGATACCAGTATGGTGAGTGGCTGACCTATGACCCTTAACCCCTGACCCTCAATCCCTTCCTTCAGTCTCTCGTTACTCTTTCAATCTCAAGCAATTTAAGTTGCAGCATCAGCAGGGAAACACAACTTGGTGTAAATGTCATAAACATTTAGCACAACGGAATGTAGCTCAATGGGTGACTTTAAGACGGTTCTTTTTCACAGTATTGCGCATGCTCAGACCTACGCGCACAGTACTGAGCCTGCGCGCAGCGATCAGAGCAGCAGAAAATGGACCAATATGTCTGCTGCCTCCAGCGTCTCGAAAGTCTCCTATCAGGTTACAAGCCACCATGACACATTTTGAGGTTGCTTACTTCTAATTGTAGCTAGCTATTTAAAGCAGATTGATTTATTATAACTTTCTCTTTAAAGGGAAGGTATACGTTTGGTAATCACTCCTAAAATTAACATAACAAAAAAAAAACTGAATTGGTTAGGAGTAGGGGACCTACAACAGCTTTTGATAGTATAAAGCATTTTGAGAATCATTTCACTTCATAGCAATGTGGTTATGAATAAATTAAATGGTTAAACCCCCAAATTTTGAATTTGAGAAATGTTCCTGTCCGAAAACGCTTCTCAGATTGCATATTCAAATTGCGGATTATTCTTCCTGTGTGGACATAACCGCTCTTTTACGGTGATATCTCGAAAACACTACCAACTTTTTTTAATGAAATACTCACAGGTTAGTTTCATTGAATATCTACATTTATATAGGATCTAAACGATCAAACTGTTCCAAAAAAAAAAAGGTATATGCTCCCTTTAAGTATCGCAACAAGTACTCACAGAAAGATGCGACAAATATTTTTTCAAAATAATTTCATAATTTTTTAATGGAGCGCACATGAAAAACTAGGTGTTTTTGTCATCTTCTCTGACCTATCATTGTCGCTGAGTCACTACAGGTGAGTTCCGTCTTTCTAGAGGGAACGTAACCCGTCTCCTTAATTGAAAGTAACCTGCATCCTGTGTGCGCCTTCCCCTGGTTGCACCCCCTCCACCCCAAATAGCTCAAGTCCCCCGTTCTGTTCCACTTCATCATATTTTTTTTGCAACAGCTGATTTTTATGGAGTGATGATATTTATATACGTACATGTTTGTTTCCAACTGAGCGGCATGTGGGTCATTCAATTTTGTTAGTTTCTTTTCTTTCGAAAGTTTTGGGTGGGTGGGTCATTTAGAAGCAAACAAATGAAAAAACAAAATTAAGTTTTTATAAAAGACATATATATGATAAAAAATTATTACAAGCGAAAAAGAAGAAGACAAAATACCTAGCTTGCCAAACTGGCAAAGATTGTTGATTTTATTCCTGGTTAAACTACAAAGTTGTTTTTTTCAAGTCAGGAAAAGCCATTCAAAACTAAACTATCTGGTTCGTTTGAGGCATTGCCTTGTTTTTGAGTGTTTTGACTTTGTTATGTAGTGAAATTTGGGGTGGGCGGAAGGGTCAAAACATAGTTTAAACAAAATTAACAAATTTCAATTTATATTTGGTTTGCGGTAACACCATGTGTGTATCTACTTGTCAGGTAGAGTTGTTCTTAGGGAACTGTCTTGCTTTATTCTACTGTCCTGCTTTTTAACTATTACCAGGGCGGATGGTATAGAAATTAGACTGGACTACTACTTTAGCTTATAGGATCGTAATAACTGTACTGCCGCGGAGTTCTGAATTGGTCTCAACGTTTCGACTAGCTTGCTCTAGTCATCGTCAGGAGACTGTGTAATAGTTAAAAAGCAGGACAGTTCTTTTTAGAACTGAGAAGTCTCCCGAACCTCCGATTATCTACTCCACGGCAGTAGAATAAAGCAAGACAGTTCGCTAAGAACAACTCTACCTGACAAGTAGATACACACATGGTGTTACCGCAAACCAAATATACATTGATACCTCACCATGCAATGCCTCAAATCCTATAAATTTCAATTTGTTCACTAAAACATTGACTATTCTGAATGGCCCCTTAGTCAGTATAGAGAAAAGAGCTTCATCTAAAACTGTTAAGCAGAAACTAATGTTAAGCTGAACTATCAAGCAGAATGGAGTAGGGACCCCATCTCATTGTTTTAGAGGCAGTTCATTTTGAAATGATGTCGAGGACGTTTGGACTGATGCAACCTTTTGGCTGCGGCCTAGTTCTGTTTTTTTTTTTTTCCAAGCATGGATGAATTCAGCGTTTCGTCATGTCTACTCAGACATCAAGGCAGTATTGTTCAAACAAAAACATGCTGCATTTCTTTTTTGTTTTAATTAATTGAAATTGATTTTGATGATATTGATTGGTATTGTAGAGTCCTTGTAACAGTTTTACTCGAACCTGTAAAAGAATTAGACTCAAAGGAGCCGACAAAGTATGGCACCTCCGAGCCGGAGGCAGGTGGTTGTCCGGTGGACAGATGGGGGTCCCCTTTGTGGATTTGTTGGGATGAGTTATTTTGATAAGACTGGACATGGTTCTCTGATGATATGTGGCTATAGAATGTGATGGAACAATTCTTTGGTGAATTGATGTCCAATATGAATTAAATCACAACAATGAAGGATGTCGATATTGGGACGTCGCCGTTGTCGTCGACGTGGCATCCTTTGGATGGAGATAAAACTCTGTATTCATTAAAGAGGAAGGGAAGTGTCAAATTCAATATTGTGATGCACTCATTTTACTATAGATGGAGTCCTCATGTGTGTTTGTATGGCCTACCCTCCGAGGACATTTTTCAATAGGGACAATAGGTCCTTACGTCCTCGGTTCTTTGTTTTCATGGGTCCTCTGTCGCCATTTGTGTACAAAACCAATAGAGATTGCTTTAATACAGAAACAACAGAAAGCACAATAGGTGTCCTCTATTGTAATGGTCAAACACGACTGTGTGTACATGCAATAGGTCCTCACTAGTCAGTTCTTTGTTTTCATGGGTCCTCACTAGTCATTTGTGTACAAAACCAATAGGGAATGCTTCAATACAGAAACATAAAGTAATGGTCAAACACGACTGTGTAAGTGTGGAAGTGAGTATGGAAGTTAGTTTGGACAAATTACCAAACTCTATTCCTTGCCTTAAAAATGGTGTAAAGAGCCATTGCATTCGTATGTATAAGCACCATGTATACTCTGTACTTTCTCAAGTTCTGTGAACTGAGTGTACAACTGCTTACATCTGTTTTCCTTTGGCAAAAGGCGCGTTGCAAATACGGTTCTTATTACATCAGTGTAGGCTTAAAGGGTTTGGCTACTTCTTGTACGACACAAAACACAAACGTCCACAGATTGACATTAAAGTAACACGGGTTGAAGATAATGATGATAGAAAGCTTCCGTTAGAATATTACTTGTAGAGATGCTGTAGTTTTTAAGAAGAGAATCAAATAATTTCACAAAATTAATTTCCTTCTCGGTGCGACGAAGATTGTTTTTTCCAGCAAATGTTTTCCAGCGAATGTTTCGCTGGGGATGAACACTTCCGAATTGTTCAATCCAAGTTTCTTTCATCATAATTGGCATCTCATTTGTATTGGCAGGAAGTATGAACAAAATTTTTCGAGAAAAAGACACTTAAAATCCTCAAAATAATTAATTGTCTTCAGCCTCCACACCACTTTGAGTTTGTTACGAGCAAACTTGATAATATGCGGAAAAAGTCTTTATGCAGAAAGGAATATAATCATTCCATAGGGAGCTGATAAAGCTCTTAATATCGACGACGAAAGGGAAGAAGAAAAAAATTCCTCCGCTTAAAGTGCGTTCACAGTCTGATTTCAGAGCAGTTTTATTACTAATGAAATCAATTCCCATGTGGTGCTCTTACTGTTCCATTCTGCTTTTGTGCGACACTCTCTCATATATGAGAATGTATAGTGAAGGGAAAGACACAATGATAAGAATGACCGTTTCTCTCATGTTCATACGCTGTAGTCCTACTCAATATAGTCTGACCTATATAGTCCGATTCTAACATTGTTTTCAAAAGGGAGAGAAGAAGGAGAAAGCCACAGACTCGACGAGCGCCAACTTATAAAAGTGCTCTGTCGTTGAGGCTATTTTCTTTGTCAAGGTAAAAATAATAGAATACAGTCTCCACTCATGTGGTTATAACATGCTAACATGCATTGAATAACGATGTTCTATTATAATGGAAGTAGGTCAGGTCTGTGTACAGTCAACGGGACTGATCTTTCCCTTGACGACTTGCTTTATTACGTTGAGCATTAAAGCATGTTGTACATTCATAGATCACTCAATCAGATTTGATGACAAATCTTGGTCATGTTTTGTTTTGTGTGGAAACCTTAAAATGGGGTTAACTCTGTGTTTGCGGCTCGAAGCGACAAACTTGTATTGGACGCTTGGACAAAGAAGCATATAACATGTCTGTATAGATGAAGGTAACATTTTGCATTATAAATGAGAAACAAGATTCCCGTAGTGAGTTGGCCCTTGGACAGGGCACAAAATGGGAGCTCGGTTTAGGGGCCCTAATAATCAACTAATTTCTCAAATCATCACAATCGACCTTAGATTCTCAAATCATCACAAACGACCTTAGATTTTAAGGTATGGTAGGCCTACACAAACATTTGTGGTGAAGCACTTGATTTGCCTAATGATCCAAACAAATTACTGACCTTACTGAAATTACTGAAATTACTGATCAGTTTTCCTTCCATGTGGGAAGGCTTGGGGGGGGGGGGTGTTGAGGTACAATCTATATTATTAATCCATAGTGGGATGACAAATAATTGTAGTAATCCTTCTTGTAGTTACACCAGTATCTAATATTGTCTGCCAGTCACTAGGGATGATGCTCACTTCGGACTCGGCACGTTTCCCTCTCTGATTCTTTCCATTCACGCACGGAGAGGGAAAGAAATTGGAACAGGAATCTTTCTCTCTTACTGCTGTCATTGCCAGTCTACTTGGCCGGAGCTTAACAGCCATGGTCTGCTGTCACAGACGGAATCCCCTCCGATTCATCATATACTTTGTCTGACCTGATTGAGCGTCGCCGTTGCTACTTCAACAAAAGCGCAGGACCAAGCTGCGGGGTCTTTTTTTTGTGTGTGTTTCATTTAGCCGGATATCAGAGGCTTAGGATAATTGGTGCTGATGGTACTGCATTGAATGAGGTTATAGGAGTGGGACGAGGTTTACAGAATAGCTGTCCGATATCCGACGAGCACGGATTGCCCTAAATCAGCTGGCAATCTGCTCTTGTAGTATACTGACCAGAAATGAAACAAGGGAGGTTGTAGTAGCATTTAAAAGGAAGGTACACGCTTGGTAATTACTTGAAACAAATATTAACTTAAAAACTGACTTGGTAAGGAGCATTGGCGAGCTGTTGATAGTACAAAACATTGTGGGAAACGACTCCCTATGAAGTAACGTAGTTTTTGAGAAAGAGGTAATTTCTCACTAAAATAATAAAAGACTTCTATAAACTAGAAGTCTTTTATTCCTATCTGAAAGCCCACAAATTCGCCCAACAAGGGTGTTTTTTCTTTCATCATTTTCTAGCAAATTCGATGACCGATTGAGCCCAAATTTTCACAGGCTTGTTATTTTATGCTTATGACGGGATTCACCAAGTGAGAAGACTAGTCTTTGACAATTACCAAACGTGTACAGTGCCTTTAACGACGAACTAACTACATTAAAAAACTGCATACTAAGCTTGCGTTGCAACAGCTTCTTTCATCAGATGAAACGTAAGAGGTGCAAGTATAATTTGTTTAGGATGAATTTTTTTTCTACCAAGAATTTTGGCTTGTTTGTTAATGACTTCACAGTTAACTGCAACTTTGAAGTTTGGGTTAACTTCAACTTTGAGGGTTTTTTTAGTAAGTGGATGTACGCTATCTAGTTAAATATGGTGTTTGTTTTAAAAACCCTCTATCACTTATCAGAAGCATGCCACAAAACTTTTGAAAACTCATTAAAATTTGTGCTCACAAGTATATTGCTTTTGATTAGTTGCCGTAAACGTATTTGTCTTATGGGAGAGGCAAGGAGAATAAGATAGCACTCCAACAAACATTTCAGAATGTCAGAAATATTTGGCGGTGCCAACTTAAAAGCAGTGGACACTATTGGTTATTACTCAAAATAATTATTAGCATCAAACCTTACTTGGTAACGAGTAATGTGGAGAGGTTGTTGGTATAAAACATTGTTAGAAACGGCTCCCTCTGAAGTAACGTAGTTTTCGAGAAAGAAGTAATATTTCACGAATTTGATGTCGAGACCTCAGATTTAGAACTTGAGGTCCAGAAATCAAGCATCTGAAAGCACACAACTTCGTGTGACAAGGGTGTTTTTTCCTTTCATTATGATCTTGCAACTTCGACGACCGATTGAGCTCGAATTTTCACAAGTTAGTTACTTTATGCATATGTTGAGATACACCGAGTGAGAAGACTGGTCTTTGTCAATTACCAGTAGTGTCCAGTGTGTTTAATACTTAGGAACCTACTTATAATTTGTAATATTTGTGCCAAAGCTGCTCTATTTCTTAAGTGTTACTGTTTGGAAAGACCCCCTTTGACCCGTGTGTATGGTGCACAGGCATTGACTTCATAAATATCCCCCTGGTCTTTGCTTTCCGTCTCTCAACGTCAAGTCTTTATGAATTGAATCATGGTCGCCAGATTTAGTAATCAAAGTAGTTGACAAGTTGGGGTAGTGACAGACAAGACGCAGACCAGTGTGTGTGTGTTAAGACAAGCATTCGAACTCTTGGTATGGTAGGCTGAGAAAATGGGTAACCTTGGCATTGGACGATGAGAAAAGCAATCCTGTAAAATTCTGAATTAAAAGATTTGTTTTTACAAATCCAAAATTATGTGGATGTTACTTACACATAATTTAGTTGTTGCGTTTCACTCCTAAACTATAGGAGGTTTGTCAGATTGGTGACCATGTCCAATGCTGAACTGCCTTTTATATAATTCTGTTATCTGATGTGGACAGGGCAAGCGTGTCTTAAATCTTGGTACCCAAGGACAAGTAACAGATTCTAAATCTTGGTACTCAAGAATGGGAAAGAAGTAATCTTCCAAGAATGGGAAAGAAGTAATTCGAGAATGAAGTAATTTTCCACGAGTTTGATTTCGATACCTTTGAATTAGAATTCGAGGTCTCGAAATGAAGCATCTGAAAGCACACTCGTGTGACAAGGGTGTGTTTCTTTTATAGCTATCTCACAACTTCAATGACCAATTGAGCTTAAAAAAAAATTCACAGGTTTGTTATTTGATGTCTAAGTGAGAAGAGGCGTGATTGGCAATGGACCTTATGCATTGACGTCATCCAGCGGCCATCTTAGTGGAAAAACGGTGACGAAACAATCGAAACGCACAGATTTGTACGCGCACGCACAGGGTTGGCCAATGAACAACCTCCTTTTGACCTCTAGGTGAGGGCGCCCTACTGAAATGACGTCATGTGCATAAGGTCTATTACCGATTGTCCAGTGTCTTTAAAGACAGTGGACACTATTGGTAATTGTCAAAGACTATGCCTTCACAGTTGATGTATCTCAACATATGCATAAAATAACAAACCTGTGAAAATTTGAGCTCAATCGGTCATCAAAGTTGTGAGATAATAATGAAAGAAGAAAACACCCTTGTCACACGAAGTTGTGTGCGTTTAGATGGTTGATTTTGAGACCTCAAGTTCTAAACTTGAGGTTTCGAAATCAAATTCATGGAAAATTACTTCTTTCTGCAAAACTATAGCACTTCAGAGGGAGCTGTTTCTCACAATGTTTTATACCACCAACCTCTCCCCATTACTTGTCACCAAGAAAGGTTTTATGCTAATAATTATTTTGAGTAATTACCAATAGTGTCCACTAGCATTTAAGGCCTTTATGTTGGTGTCTGAGGATGAGCTTGCCCTTATTGTTCTCCCCCGGCTTTTTCTTCTTCAAAATGTGGGGCCTTCTGGATCAAATTTGTTGGTTGATTGGCCGGAGCTCAGTGAATTTGAAACAAGGTCTTCAAATGGTTTTCTACTTGGTGTTTATCTTGGTTTAAAAAGCCCTACTGTGTCAATCTGGAGCATTCTATATGGTTTTCTCTTGAGGTAGTTTTTATTTGCAAATCAGCTGAAATTTGCAGGTTATCTGCTAGCATATCGTGCGTGAGCATTCTGCTAAGCAAACCCTAATCAGGGAACCAGTCAAAAATAGGGTGTGTGATAGGGTACTTTAGCTGGGAACCTGATTCTGGTAAGCGTAGTTGTTTCATGCTTAGCTAGGGCAGCTCTATGGAAATTGCCACTGGTTATAGAATCCAGTGGGGTTGAGTTTACAGTGGGTAATGTATGGTTTTCAGCGTCAATCCGTTTGGGTTTACATGTAAAGTAAATTCCTTTTATTTTACACCAAGCTGCCAGTCTTCTTCTCACGGTATTGCTTAGCTGTTGATGGATTTTCACTTGTACTCAACAATGTTGGCATGAGGCCAGATCTGCAGGCCAAGAATACAATGATGTAAAAACTTTGTACCTCATTAAATTTGGTGACTGTTTATTATACCTCCACATTCAGAAATGATGATTAACAAGCTCGTTCAACCCTCTTTAAAACATGGAATAAACAAAAACAAAAGTCTGAAGGAGTTATCATAATATTTTCTTGACACAAAAGTTCAACGAATTGGTTCCGTTGGCATAAATATTCTGTGAGTTGTTTAAAATATGACAGATTACACTTATCATGAATGAATAATTGACATTCAAAATCAATCAAGCATAGCACAACTTTTTTGTTTGCACGTTTTGTTCTGCAACGTACGTACAAATTTTGTACCAGATTGTAGTACACAACATTTATTACAGTGGCGGACTAATACTATCATCAACGAAGCATGAGGTATGTTTGATACGAAATGTCAGCCGCCGCATGGGGTTCACATGTTAGGTTTTCGCTTCGGTGTGTTTTACTTTTTTAAAGGTGTGATACAGTATAGGTGAGGATGAAAAAAACATTTCTCAATTATAGTCTGAAAACTATACACTGCTCTAGAATTGTAAAGGTCGTGGGTTCAAACCCCACCTGAGTAATATGTCTGTGATTTTGTTTATAGAACTTGGGATAAGACAGTGCTAACACATCGTTGTACAATGGATATGGGTAAAACCAAAATGAGTTATTCTTGATTACCATGTAACCCTGTTTTTATCTGGGAAGAAATTTCATGCTTAGCAAATTTTTGTGCTTAGCAGCTCTATGCAATTGGGCCCTGAGTAGACAGTGCCAACACATCGGTGTACAATGGACATGGGTAAAACCAAAATGAGTTATTCTTGATTACCATGTAACCCTGTTTTTATCTGGGAAGAAATTTCATGCTTAGCAAATTTTTGTGCTTAGCAGCTCTATGCAATTGGGCCCTGAGTAGACAGTGCCAACACATCGGTGTACAATGGATATGGGTAAAATCAAAATGAGTTATTCTTTATTACCATGTAATCCTGTTTTTATCTGGGAAGAAATTTTTGTGCTTAGCAGCTCTATGCAATTGGGCCCTGAGTAGACAGTGCTAACACATCGGTGTACAATGGATATGGGTAAAACCAAAAATGAGTTATTCTTTATTACCATGCAAATTTAATAAGATCTATTAGTAGAACATCTATCAGTAAAGCATTTCCATCTGAAATGAATAAATATTCAAGAAAACTGTATCTGATAAAACTAAAGAACAGAATTTTTTTTAAAATATGATTTTGCTTGTTACAACCCAAATTAAGGACAGTGTGTTTACATGCTGAAAACTGCATGATTTTTTGTACTAGTTCCTCAAGACTCGCACAATGGATGAAGCCCAAATTTTCACAGGTTTGTTATTTCACTGGGTGTTCACACAAAACAACTCTCTCTCTCTCTGCAACCAATTATCAGCTCTACAAATCCTTTTTAAAAAACCTTTAACTTAAATTTCCACACTGAAGTGTGTAAAATCAATTTGAAAAAAAAAAAAAAACGTTAGTATAGTAAGCCTTTATGTAATGTGTAAGGCAAGTTGAGAGGTTTTCCCTCTAAAGATGTCTTAAAAGATAACCCTTTGAATATCCTTGCCCTTAATAGTTATTGGCTGTCAACATACGCTTGTTTTGTATGCCACATAAATATCACAGTTTACTATAGTTTCTGACCTACTGCACCACACATTATTCTCTAATTTTAATAACAGCAAAAAAGGTAAGAACTAAAACTTAAAAAAAAAATGAATATTTGGAATGCCTTTGGAAGAAAAACAACCCCCTAGTTGTTTCTGTTGGATTAAGATGTTCACTTTGTTGTATGACGGGTGGTCGTACTTTACCCAAAACATGTGACACCAATGAAATCCGTAGAGACACCATGCTAATAAAGACAGAGCTGACATACAGATGAAAGTAGGGCCTCCATGGTCGCCCAACCACCTACATACGTGAGAACCTCACCTTGGAGTATGACGCGCTATCTCAGCCTTCAAAATGCGAGGTGTAACCAAGCGTGACACGGCCCATGCTTGGCCTGATTTGCCACCATTGATCATAATATAAAAGTAACAATTATAAACTCCACTAGGAATTTTGTCCACCTTGAATGACGGTAGTCATCCATCCATCCATCCCCCCGGCCTCCAAATGTTCATTTTTCTGACAGAATCGGGTCGGAATTCGGGTATATGTGATCCAGATTCACGGGGTTAATGGATTGTGGCAGTTAAGGAACATGGGAGAATAGGGGGAAAATGACAATCAATTATTAATATACAATTACATCAAAAAGGGCCATGGATTACGCCGTCATGCTTGACCTACAAATTGTCCAATGTAGCTGGAGGTGAAGAGAGCTCGCTCTAATTAATACCGGTATAGACTGCTATGGGGGCTCTGTTAAACAGGGAGCCAGTCAAGCAGCAGTTGCCTTGAACTGTCTACTCATGCCCGTACAGTAAGCTAGTCTGTTCTCCATTTGCTAGATTATCCCATCATGACCAGGATCCATAATTAGAACCCCGTGACACAAGTCCAGCTGTGCCTTCCAAACCCCAAGAGAAACCACATTTTTATTACCTGTATGTGCGACAACGACGACGCTGTATACATGACCCACTTCTCTCCCCAGCGTAATTTTTGTTGAGAATGGCCGTGACTTTTTGCCCAAAGTACAGTCTGTGATTAGGGAGTGCAAGTCTCGACACAAAAGCTGCAAAGTGCGTCTTTTGTCCGGCTCCATTCTTTCTGTATTAAGGAAATGGCACAGCTTTCTCCCCCCTTCCATTTTGTTTTCTTTTACGTTTGTGGCTGGGAGCTTTTTCTCAGCGAGCTCGTGGTGCTGGGTATCCATGAGCGATGTTCGTCACACACACTCGTAGCCTTAGGTGAATCTTGACGGCTAAATAGATCATGTTGTGCTATTCAGTCATACAGCTCAGCTAGTACATGACCTGGTTTCTAGTCACGCAATGTACAAGGCTCAAATCTATGTCATTTACGCCACTGTGCGCAGCCTGGTGCGACAGCAATAACATACTTAACGGATTGTTGCCTAAACGATTAACCTATATCGCGCGGGAGATATATAGGCCCACTAAATTAATCAGAATTCTAATTTGATATCATTCTTACCATGACATCGGTTGGGAAATTATTGAAAATAGGAACATTCAACTCGGATTTCACCGATATTTGATCAGGGTTAATATAAAAGCAGTTTATATTTGTGACTGTTGACATTGGATAGTCAGTGCCGTGCACGGAACAGGTGTGAGAGGGGCCAATTTAATTAAGCACATTTTATTCGCGGCTGTTTGTTTTGCTGCCCTTGCCTCAACTCTTTAAAACATGTCCAGGACATACCTTTTTTGGAACAAACCCAGGTCAAACATTGGCCTACTTTCAATTTCATTTTTTCCCCCCTTCATCAAGATGATATAGAATTACCCAAGTTGTATAATGAAAGGTTCCTGATATGTAGAGTAATATCATTAAGGAGGAAACATGGCACGGTCCATTTGTAGCTGCAGGGGACAGCTGTATTAAGCCACCCTAGGGTCATTGTTACCTTTCATGAAATTGACCCCTCTTGTTATTATAAGTAGTTTCGGTCCCCCTCAGAGGAATCTGACCTGTACCCATTCATTGCCGTCAATTGTCAACAACCCACAAATTCATTATGACATGCAATAGTTGTCCATGAATAAAATAACACAAATGCATGACCGATTTCAACTATTTTTTAATTAACTGTATAATAACGGAGGCTAATCTCTTTCGTCTACAAAAAAATAGAGTCAGTGGGACCAATAATAATTATATTCACTTTTTTTTTGCCACAAATAAGGTTAATAGATATTGTGTATTTTATGTATTTTTTTGTAAGGATTCTATGCATGGGAGGTTTTACAAGCAGCGCACATCATAGTTGACAAGACCTTTTACCAGAGTGGACAAAGACTACAATGTTGGTGTACACTAACGACATGGAAGTACATGTTGAATTGTAGGGAAAGGATCGTCTTCAAAATGTTATCAAAAGTCTTTCAAAATTCTACTTCTTGGGGTGTTTTTTCCCCTTCTTCTTCTTCTTGGAGTTTGTATCCCATGGGCTTGAAAAAAAGATGACGTGGTTTCATAGCGTTGATCTATCAGCTGTTGGGAGGTTTTCTCTTTTTGAGTTTTATTCATTACTCTATACCTATGTATGTGGTTCCCAGCCGAGGGGTCTTCAGTCTCATGCTGGGTAATAATTGTCCGGTATATTTGCCGCAGCAAGGCTCCCCACCCTGGACTTACAATGTGTGCTTACGGTCCACATTCGCCCCTAAGTATTATTGGTCAAGTCGGTGAGGAGGAGGAGGCACCGTGCTACGTTGAGTCTGACTGATGTGGCAGAACAGGGTCACTGTGTCACGGGGACTTGGCGCCACCCTGTTGATCTCTTTGGAAAATTGGTCGCAAACTGGGTCGTGCATCACTTCCCGAAAATCCAGTCTGACAATTTATTGTCTAATTCAGGTAAAATTGGGGTCAACTGTGAGCACACAAGTAGGATGGTGTATATTTTGGGTTAATGACAACCATGTTTAGGGGGGGGGGGGCTAAGATTGATCAGCGACTGCGCCTGCCTTTAATATGTTTCTGCGGCTTTACCAGCCGAGCTTAAACTGGTCTTATGCCTGTATTTGTTTTCCTTGTTTTCCTTTCCTTCCCCCCCCCCCTTTCTCACAGTTGAATGTGGGCGCCTTAGTCGTGGTCACGAAACTAGCCCCAAGGTATTCAGACTCCATTCTTACTTTGTGAGAATTTTAAGTACTCCGCTCTATGTATGAACATGCCTCACTTATGCAACCTCAACACTTTCTCTCTCAGGAGGCTGGATTTTTTTTCTAATTTAGGTCAGATTTTGAGATTTCAGAAGTTCAGAGAATCTATAATCTTTTTTTTGTGTGCTGTGTGGTTTTTGGCCCTGACATGGTGAATTTCTATAAAGAGTCTGATTGGTAGTGAGTGATAGCCTCTCTGGATCCATGCCAGCCAATGGCTATCAATTAGTCTCCTTGCTTCTTAGCCTTATTCACATCTCTCACTCCTCCTCCTCCTCCGATGTTCCTCCAATCTCCCTCCTCCTTGGCAATCCAATAGTCCGAGCGGAAGATGACGACATGAATCCTGATTCCAGCTCCCTCGTCGTTCCGTCATGCGCATCCAAATGTGGCCATTATGCATGAGCGTCAATGCACTCTTGCATCCAGCGGCCAGCCATCGTGTCTCCACCACTGATAGCAGAGCCTCCAAAACTGTGGCAAATTACACCAGTAGGTTGTATTAGCTTTCAGTGGAAACGGAGGAGATCGGGACAGGAGGCTTGAAGCCTGGGCTTCATGTTGATATTACAGGAGGGTTGTTTGTTTCTGTCCATGGTTGATGGTCAACGTTATTATCCATTCAGTTTGTAATGGATGAGTAACTCCACTATAAAGCGGGGATATGTGTTTTTTATTATTTATGTGTTATTTTTAGCCCCGCAACTGGCCATTGAAAGTGTATCAAATATTCTTTGAGTCAGACAAATTTATTTCTGTGCTGAGAGAGTAGGGCAGTATTCTAATGAGGTATACTTTGTATTTGAAACTTATGCTGTTGAAGTATGAGTAATTGTATGGTTAGTTTGTATTGATAGTTTCATGAAAAATTGAAAGTCAGGAACTCACGTTTGAATTGAGAATGGATTCTCCTTATTATTCATGCTAGGTTTATTACAAATAAAAGATATACTGAACATGCAAACAAGTTTCTTACTTTATCCATGCATTACTTTATCAAATTCTCTATTTACACAATTTTCTATTTTTTTTTTCTTCTTTTCTATTGATTGATTGATAAGTATTTATTTGCTTATTTATTTTATGTTGGCGGTGAGACAAATCTTCAAGTATCATTTCAAGGTAGACGCACAAGTTCATGTACAGGTTGCCGCCATGACCCCCATCAGGGCCCATACTATGTCAATACCCAAATCAGATCTTGAAATCAATTAATTACAACAGGCAAAACGCAGGTCTATAAGATAAGCGCTCATAAAAAATAGTGGTGGGAAGGGAAACTGATTGCGTGTGATTCCATTCTTGTCTGCATGTTTACCCAGCCTGTTCAGATATCCGACATTTCCTCTCCGAGCGGTCGGCTCTACTTCCGGGTTTTTTTTTGTGTTTTATTGCGAACGAGTTATTTAGACTAAGACATGGAACTGATCTACATTATAAATAACTATATTTTTAACTTGTTTTATTTCCTTGAAGCATTAATTGGGCCAAGGGTTGTGTCATGAGGGGGGGGGGGGGGGTGGGTTCTCTGTCGGACATCAGGTTATAAAGCTGGAATGATCGTTTTACCATATGAGTTGCTCAAAGTACAGATTCCTTGATTGTTGGCGTTTTTTCCTGGCTATTTCTGTGGTTGGCAACTACCTTTGTTTTTAAAAATACTGGTTGCAAGAGTTTTACACTTGGTTTTTGGAGCCATTTGATTGTTTTAATACTATGTAAATATAGACAATCAAGCTAGCCAGGCCTGTTGAAACATAAGGTGCTGGTGTTTCTGAGATATTGTGAAATTCACGCAGGAAGAATAGTCTGTAAAGGGAACACAAAATCTGAAACTGTTTCGTGTTTACAATTGTTTCTTAGATTGAAATGTTTTGGATCCATCTCTCTAAAACCAAGGAAATTGTTTCTCAAAATGTATAAATCCATTATCAAAAGCTGAAGTGCTTCTGACACAGGAAGTTTGTTGGGTCACTAATTAAGGGAATCACTGTGTGGTGAAGAGGTTTTCAACTAGTGGTTTAATCCCAGCGAGGCCTGGTTCTTGACAGTTTTACCGAGACGAAGTCGAGGTAAATTAATAAAGAACCAGGCCTCGGCGGGTTTAAACCACTAGTTGAAAACTGATTCAATACACTTTGATTCCCATTCATAAATACCTTTTCGGTCAAAAACATCATCACTTGTTGGTCAAAAAGTAAAATAAATGCAAAAAAATTAATTGTTAAATGATTTCTTTCAACATAACACCCCTCCAGCTATGAAATGGTAGAGCCCTCCGCTTCCCTTATATACAACTCCTTATAAGGGAATGCTGTGGGCGTCGCGCGTATTGCGTGATGTGGCACAACTGTTTCAGCCATTGCTCTCGACCAATAGGAATGAAGAAACTGTCTTATAAGAATAGGTGCAAGGTCGCGTGTCACGTCCATGAATTAACACTTTTACCGGTCATTAACAAAAGGTTTATGCACACCCACGTGACGCGCTCTCCACCAATAGGAGTAGAGAAACTGTCTGGGGTATTATTGAATGTAGAATTAACTGCATACCGAAGTCACGCTCCGTTAAATGAGATTCATAAAAATCAAAAAAATCTAAATGAACAAAATGAAATGTCTGCAAATAGTAAAAATAAATGCTACTACAAATAGTCAAAATAAATGGTACTACATAGTCAGTTTGTCCATGCAAAAAGGCATTAAACTAACAAGTTTATGCTTTCTTGGTGAACAAGGAAACCATGTGCCTTCAATTAAATATTGATTGCACAAGAAGTAGGCCAACTCGTATTGGTTATACCTTTTTCTGCTCCACAAAAATGTCTGTTTATTTTCTGATGAGATAATTGAATAATTTAAGTTAACAATTGATCATGTGAGATGGGTATTTTGCACAGACATCAAAATTGTCTTCCAGTCCAGCGACAAATATTCTGCAAATTAATTTGCAAGCCCCCAGCTTCGTGATTGTTAGGTTTAAATGTGCCATATTTTTTACCGTGTGAGGGCGCTCTCAAAAGTATTTGTTCATTTTCTAGTAATGTACGCGATTCGTCCTGCACAGTTTTAATAGGCGTTCTTTCACTTTTGTTGCTCTGTAGTTTTAAGTTGCTTTTGAGGTGGATTAGAGCGGCTCCTTTAAAAGTCTTATTGTCCGTAATGGATTAGATGTCTGTGGTGGTAATGTGTTCCAGTTTTTAATAACTGGTTTGGGTATGAATAGACCTTTTCGCAAATACCGTTGCGCAAGTGCAAACTGTTGAATGAGGTGCATGCTGGTCTAGCTAGTGATCAAATTTGGTAGCTAGCTAGATCAGCATGCACCTCCTTCCATGTCTATCGTGCGCATACCGAGTATTTGCGAAGTGATTGAGAGCGCCCTCACACGCTCAAAAATATGGCAAATTCTTGTCTGTAATGATTTATTCAATCCTAGTTTTTCTGGTTGGACTACTCTGTTCCATC
The DNA here is from genome assembly GCF_902459465.1 of Asterias rubens. NCBI lineage: Eukaryota > Metazoa > Echinodermata > Asteroidea > Forcipulatida > Asteriidae > Asterias > Asterias rubens. The sequence continues at coordinate 14,316,748 of NC_047064.1, read as the reverse complement.
TCTGAGTCCCATATTTCCTCATGGATTTAAACTTCCCTCAGCCTAAAGATCAAACGCTCCCCCGCCAAGCATTTGCAAAAGAGAGAGAGAGAGAGAACTTAAGATCCAGTCGCAAAAAGATCGAACAAATAAGGTTTAAAATTCGACCCGCTTCCTTTTGCAGTCCATTGAGGGAACGTTTTTAGAAAGTAGACTACCTTGGTGTGCCGATTTCACTATAGGAACTTCCCCGTCCTTTCATCTCATTGAATGCCAGTACAATTCATTAACCCAAATATTTCTAATTCATAAGTGTCTGCCGTTATTCAGGACATCATTTTATTCTCTGCCTGCATGCATACTCTACTCTACCCATTGTTGTATTATTACACAGTAGCTATGCGGTTTTTCATGCCAACTTGGTTTTCCATCCTGCTTCTTTTTTTTTTTGAACGAACCCTTTTGTCCGTTGTGGTAAATGATTTTCTCTGCTTTTTTCTTCTTTTGTTGAGTTTGTGATTATTTTCAAATTTGATGGTTATCTAAACACTGCACGAATGGTGACACATCTGAAACTTCAACTGATTATTTTCTGTGATTTGATATTCATCAGAAACTGCTTCACTAGATAACATAACTTCTTTTTAAACTGTCAGTGTTTTTTATTCAGAAAGTCTAACAAATGTTCAGAAACAAAATCATTTTGGGGGGCTCCAAAGAAATACTTGTTGTGAAATTTGACTTTGTATTCTACTGGTTGAGCTGGAATTGTGTATTAGCTTATACCTGAGCTCGACCATAGATTGATATCTTGGCTTGACACAACGGGTTCTTGGTTTTATAAACTGTTACAGGGAATTTTTTTTGTATTGTATTTTTTGATGAGAATACATGAAACTTGGCCAAGAATGTCAGTGTCTTTGGTTCCCTGATGCAATTTATTTCAGCCTTTCCTTTGTCTTGACCATAAATCAAGATCTTTGTCCTGCACCTTAATCCATGTGACCCCCACGCCACCGATGGATTGGTCATACGATCGGAGAGATTACCCCAGCTCTGCCCTGCCCCGCTAGGTTGGCATTAGCGTCTATCAACGAGCCGCAATTGGCCGACCATCTATTACCGAAGAAAACTGTCTATCTTGTGCTGTTCAAATAGCTCAAACCCTCTGGATCGGTTTCACGGGCCCCCTGTAAGTTATCGTGTGATTGATATGATGGGATTTGTCATTATTGTGGTTACCAGTGAAGACAGGCCGTACTCAGTTTCACCACCAACCTCTTTCAGTTTCCTTGAACTATGAGTTTCATCAAAACCTGCAATTATGAAATGCCATTTGCGACCCTGTACTTTCACCCTTGAAAATGAAAACCGCCCATTTCCAATGTCGAAAACTTGGCTAATCCAATTCTTCCTTCCAGCTATTATTTTTTTTTTTCGGGAGGAAATTTCCATGAAACTAATTTTCATTCATATTTAATTACAAAAATTGTGTCAAAATATGAAGATTGGGATCAGCTGGTTGTGTTGGACCATATGCTTATGACAACCATATGTTGTGATGCATGGTTCTCTAGACATGGTGGAGCCAATTTCACATCCTAAAATTTAATGATAGCTACTGTACTACATCTGGCCATGGCCTCCAACTAGAACTGGTACACGTACTTTTGCATACTATTTTAGTACGTGTACTAAGGCTGTACTCATCACATATTGTAAGTTTTTTTAATGATTGGACATTTTTTGAGGGGTTTTTGTTTGTTTGTTTGTTTGTTTGTTTGTTTCAAGATTTGTTTATGGTTGGGGGCTTTTTTCCTGACTTTTTAATTCAACCTTTTAGGATCCTCACAACAAGTGTGTCTTGTTCTCTGCAAATTGTCAAATGGATACCTAGGTTGGGTTTTTGTTTTGCATTTGACAAACAGTACATGTAGGTTTACATTTGACACGTCAACCATTTGATCTTTCCTGGTAACCCCCCCGGGCAGCAGTTAAATAGATAACTAGTTCATATGCCCTCGTTTCTACATGGACAGAAACCAAGGAAGGAAGGAAATGGTTTTCCAAAATAAGTACGATCAACCATCGGGAAAAGTCATCTGTGTGCGGCAGCCACACTTTCACCAATACAGGATTAACAGGATTTCATGAGTTTTCTTAACCTAGTTTCACTACGCGGTCCAAAGCAGTGTTTCTTGTTACATCTGATGATTTTTTTCGTCTATCTGGGCCTATTTTTATCCCTCTCATTATAATTCCATAAAGTGGCGCCCGGTGTATTAAGTACCTTACGTTAACGTTCTCCCCCTCCGCCAATTAGAGGCCTAATATACATTCACGCCTTGGGGCGGACATGACGGTTTCCATGTTACATGCATTAGTCTAGATTTGTCAGACGTTGTCTTGATTGAGCTCAGCAATTGAGGATTAATGAATGGACGATTTCGGTCTGGTCTTAATGGCCAAGAATGGGACAAACGAGTTTAGTGATTTATCACCGCCCGAAAAAATATCAGGGTTAAATTTGTCATACAATTTTCCAGTCTGTTTCCTGTCAATGGGAAAGAAGGACTTGGTGTTAAAAAGTTCAGAGGGAGCGACTTTTTCTTTGCTCAATCACCAGAAGCGGCAAGTTTTCTTTTGGACTAATTAGGATTGCTCACTCTTGTGTAACCATGTCAGTTTCACTATCCACAGCCATTCAACATTTGTGATTACTGTCTGCTTCGTAAAGGAATAGTACAACGTCGTTATCGTACGCCACATGTCACCTCAATCATCCACGCTGGCGTCATATTCGATTGTCGTTAGAATCTGTAAGAGACTACTTATTTACTCATCAATAATTAAATCCCTGATCCAGTTCTTGTCTACAATCAGTCAATGAGCTGTGCCCCCCTGTATTGTTTTAATTTTTTTCCCGCTTGAAAAAGTTTCTTTGAAGACGGTTGCTCCGAAGCAAACAATCGCTTAGAGATGATGGTAGAATTGAAAGGTTGAGAAGTAAAAGTGAAGGTCAAAGTGTTTCAGGTTTTTTTTCCTTCTCGAATGTCATTTCCTGGAGGCCCGGGTGAGTTGTGGGGGCTGGGGGGAAGGAAGCCAAAGTCTGTAGTCGCAAAACAACTCATTTTTAGGGGACTATTTCAGGTACATTCTGTAGCACGATCACAGTGAGACACGTTCCTTTATAACTCATGACCTTTGGCTGCTGTCTTTTGTTTATGTAACACCGCTCTGCCGGATCAAGGAAAAGATGTACCAAATTACTATTGGAAACGTTTTCTGCGAACCCCTGTGTGATTTAAATTATTGTATGGTAAACTTCAGTAATTATACTTAGTGTTAGACACCAGATTTCATTCCTGTTTCTGGTAATATACCCTGTTCTTTTTCTTAACTGAGGGAGACATGCACAGATAATTTTAGAAGAAATTTGTTCATGTTTGTAAATGGCATGTAAATGTTCCTTGCGAAGCAATTGAGATCAATTTAACATCAAGATAAGTGCGAAATTTCAAGAATTCCTTTCGCCTGCCTTGCAGTTTCAAACATTTGTCTGTTGTGTTTGAATGTTTTGTGATGTTTGTTTCAATTCAATCTTGGCAGACTCAACACTGGACTACATTCACTTTGTTTAAAACTGTTGCGAGTTTTGGGCGTTTTTTTTTTTTTCTTTCTTCGTCTTCTGATCGCGTAATAATTGGAAGACTTTTTGTTTTACATTGTCTGTCTCACCGGAAGATCTGTGGGGTATACGTTTGACATGAAATATGTGACTCGTGGTAAAAATGCATTAGGGACACATCACATGGCAGCGTCGTTAAATGAGAGTCGTGAATGGCCGCTACGTGATTTCCCTCCATCTAGAGCCAGGCCTCGTTGTTAACGATCAACATCATTATCATCAGACAAAACAAGCTGCAAGGTGTTACTCATCGCTCGTATGAAGCCCACCTTCTTATCCATTTTGTCTTGATGAACTCCCCCTCCCCCAAGACCTCCGTTATTTTCTTACCCGAAACCTGAAAATAGAACAAGCCATGTAAATAAATAGTGTGCATTTTCAAAGAAGGGCTATTGTATTCAGCTCCGAGGGGGGTGGTGGTTGGAGAGAGAGAGAGAGAGAGAGAGAAAGCTCTCCCCCTCACATTAATGTTTTATGTGTCCCAATATTCTCATTCACATAGCGTCCTCCTCGCCAGCCGAGCACGTTGCTTCCTGCCCCAATAATTTTAATGCCGCAGTGGAAACGGGGGAAGTTACGGCCGCTCATAAATCATATTGCCTCTATATTGCATTAGTATCTCCCTCATTTGGCCTTAATAGCATTCTCACATAGTGATCGTATTAGCTGCACTTTGATTTGGTCACGGCCGATGCAGAGATTTTCTTTTAATCGCTACAAAGGCTGCACACATATGGAGGGGGCTTTTGTTGTGACCTACATTTGCTTTGCAGCGCCAGCGACTGTCAAAGTCACCGTTGTAATGAAATCTTTTCTCAAAGTAAATTCGTGTTGGATTTTATTTTCCTCTTCTTTTTTGCAACATAGAAAGTACACTTAGTTTATAATTTCAGGCGGATAGGGAACTGGTCTTTTGACAGCACGCTTTTTGTTAAGAAATAAATTCTGTTGCAGTAAATATCGAACCCTCAAACTCCAGTGCATAATGCTGCATTAGGAAATATTACTTTACCAAGATCAGTATTTTGGCTAAAAACAAGTCCTCCCTCCCCCCCCCCCCCCCCCACTTTTTTGTTGTTGCCGGATCACTTAGCGTCAGAAATAGAGCTAATGCCTTGGTGAACTCGTGTTACTTGACGACATCACCCACACCCCGCAGACCTAGACAGAGCCAACGTCAGCCTCTCTCCCTCGCTTCTATTTTTTCACTTTTGCCTCTCGAGTAATACAGTATCACAGCCGAGATAGTGTGTCATTCTCTTGTGTATACGCCATCGCCGAGAATGTAGGTATCGGACGGACATTCACCCCGCAATTGGAACGGGCAGGCTGATGCCGAGCGTGGAGAGGTGTGAATTGTGAAATGGAGGCTTTTACCACCTCATACTGTCAATCAAGTCCAACAGCCCCAGGTTGGGCCACAAGCCCCTCATCCCCAGCTCACTGGACACCACCATAGCTTGAGTAAGAGTTGTTGCTGGCCAACTATCGGATTTAAGAACGTCCCAGACAATAAGACAGTCACTGCCAGTGATATCGATACACAGAATGGATCGCATATTCACAAACAATTGTCTTGAAGGTTTAGGTCTGACTAATAATTGGCTGAGTGGGGAGTGGATCGAATGCGGGCAAATTGTAAGGGTATCCAGAATTTGGCCCGAGTTGGGTATTTCTATAACAATGCAGTATGTGGAGCCATCAGAGTAATAGTGCTTGTCTTACACTGCACTGAACCCCGTTGATCTGGTGACTTCATTACAGGATAGCATTCTTGTTGGCTTCCCTCGTTTGTCTTCTTGATTTTCCATGAATTTTTTTCTCTTTTTTTTGGTGGAGTGCTGATTAAAGAGATGAAATGTATCAAGGTTGATGTCTTGGTGTGGTGTCAGGAAATGTCATCTTATCCTTCCCTCAGTCCAAACTTCCGAGAACTTTAAGGAGTAATAAATGTCAATTGGGCTATTGATGTGCGACTTGAAACTTAAAGAAGATCAAAATGATCAAGTTTGATGAACAAAGCATCAAAATAGGTACTGATAAAGATAGTCAACTGATCAACTGAGAAAAAAACTTCTGTCCGTGATTTGAAAATTTATAGAATATGTAGTCTTCTACTTTCAATATTTTGTATCAAAGAATGTTGCTGACAAGTAACTGCATTTTGGCCTTCATGTTGCGAAGCTAGAATAGTTTGATAATATTTTTGATATATTATTTTGAGAAGAATTGCACCATACAGATCTGTAATTTGTGCAGCAAGAGTGTTTTTTCTTTTATTAATCTCTTGCAACTTTAAAGACCAATTGAGTCAAAATTTCACAGATTTGTTTTTGTACATGCATACGGACATCAAGTGAGAATACTGGTCTTTGTTGTCAAGTGGGATCTGTGTTTCAAAAAAATGTAAAAAGCACAGGTACCCAGGCTTGGCGCCAGCATCATTAACTCCTAGTGCTTCATCTGTAATGAATTTTATGTACTTTCACTGCCCTTGAATGTTTATCCAGTTAAATTAGTCCTAGGAAAGTTAATTACTAATTTACTGGTACAGATGCAATAAAAAAGATTGTTAACCGAAGAGATAGAACTTAAGAATATATGCAGGTTGTTTGAGGGCGTGAGGCGGCTGGGTGTTTTTTGGTCTTTTGTCCTAACCTATTACAGACACTGGACACTATTGGTAATTTTCAAAGACCAGTCTTCTCACTTGGTGTATCTCAACATATGCATAAAATAACAACCATGTGAAAATTTGAGCTCAATCGGGAGTCGGAAGTTGCGAAATAATAGTGAAAGAAAAAACACCCTTGTCACACGAAGTTGTGTGCTTTCAGATCATTGTTCGACCTCAAAATCTAATTTTGAGGTCTCAAAATCGAATTCGTTGAAAATAACTTGTTTCTCAAAAACTACGTTACTTCGGAGTCGCTTCTCACAATGTTTTATACTATTAACAGCTCCCCATTACTCAATACCAAGTAAGGTTTTTTGCTGAAAATTATTTTGAATAAATTCCAGTAGTGTACACACTGCCTTTAACTCGAATAAAATGAAGACGTGAGGTGGCTATTTTTCTTTGGTCTTTTGTCCTATCCTATTAAACACTGGCCCAATTTCATAGAGCCGCATCTGCTTAGCAAAATTAGCAGGATACCAGTCATAGATTGTAGATGTGGGAGGGTAGTTTGGCTGGTATTATGGAGAGCATAATTTTGTGCTAACACACATCGGTGTATGGGTAAAAACCAAAATTAATATTCTTTATCCCCGATGCAAATTTAACATCTATTATAATTTTGTTGTGCTTTAAATAGCTACTTTTGTGTTAAGCTACAGTTAGATTTGAATAATGTCTGGTACAACGACTCGTTTTTGGCCATGTCAAATAGTTCGGGGCAAGCTAGCCTTTGCAACCTCAAGTTGAGCAAACCCTGGTACCAATTCGATTCAGAATTGTGTATCGAGGTCTTTGTCTCTTAACGCAAAAGTCTGCCCCTAATCATGTGACATTGCAACTCTAGGGTGCCAATTTCCCCCTCGAGTGTACTAAACGCCATGGAACCCCATCACGGCGTGCAACAATTGTGAAGTGTTAACTTTTGATCAAGCACGTCATTGTACCAGACAATATTAAAAATCTACCACGCAAATAGCTTGTTGTCCCCCTATCAAAGCCTTTCCAATATCCCTGGTACATACATCTGTTAAATTCATTACGTGACCTATGTCATTCGCAAGTTAATGTTGGCCTCCTTTCCTGGTAGCATGGTAATTTTATATACCTTGAAATAGTTGCAGCATCCTGCGATGACCAATTAGAAGGCAGACCTCTTTGACCTGGTACCCTCATTAATTGTGCTGGTAGAGATCTGGTTGCTACAGGGTCATGGGTGACCTGGTTTTAGTTGTTGTCACTTAGGCTGCCTAAGCAGGAAATAAGTCTTTTAATAAAATATAAAACTGTCAGTTTTTTTTAGTTTAGTTTTCATGTTGAATTATGTGGTTCTTTCATGCTTGGATTGGCCGACACATTGGAGTTTAACAACTTTGTGGTAATAAATTTTCTTTGGATTTTTATTAGTTTGTAATGGATTTGCAGGATGGTTTGAAGTTGAAGTCTTAGAAAAACGAAAAAGAATGAACCATGAAATGTCTTAACATGAATGTATGGTTAATTTGGAAGTTTTGGTTACAGACCCCAGCCTTCTTGGATATCCAAATGCTAACCGTCAGGATTGCCCAAAGATGAAACCAACCACTTAAATTACATATTAATTTTGGTTTTTTACCCATACACCGATGTGTGTTAGCACTGCATACTCAGTACTCTCCCGAGTCCTGTGAAAAAATATCACATGCATCCCACCCGAGTAAGGCCGAGTAGGGGCTTTTTATTTTTTATTTTTTATTTCAAGATGGCCGCCATTCTTTGTTAAAATGTCAAATATCCATTGTTTTTTTCTACTGCTGAAATACACAAAACATAAATGAAACAATTTAGTCGAGGCATTCAGACAAGACATTCAGATTGTTTTTGCTGAGATCATTTAAAATAACCCTATTTAAAAAGAAAAAGAAAAAAAAGAAAAAAAAATGTGCATAAAAAAATAAAATAAACAATAAAATAAAAAAGGAGGCGGCCTGTAAAAAGGAAGCAGGCGGGGACGCGAAACATGTTTTATTTTTTACTTGGCCTAACATGCATGTGATATTTTTTCACAGGACTCGGGGTGGGGGGGGGGGGAAGTACTGAGTATACAGTGCTACACACATCAGTGTATGGGTAAAAAAATAAATTAGTATTCTTTATCCCCGATGCAAAATTAACATCTACATGTATTACACTTTAATTACCATGCGCAGTTCAAACATCACAAAGAGCATCCCCCAACTGCATTACTATAGCCTACCCGCATCCCAGCCCGCCCACTTCCCAATCCCACTCCCCAACCCTGAACCCATACCAATCTCACACCCTATATCCCTACCCCACAAGCCAACCTTCGTCCCTAACCCCCAACCCCACACCCCAACCTACACCCTACTTACCTAACCCTAAAGCCCATCCCACCCACCAACACCCTGACCCTACACCCAACCCACAACTCCTTTAGAATAACATGTCATCCATTGAAAACTGCCAACAGCGCCCCCACCCCCTCCCATCCCGCACACCTCAACCCTGGAGGAGATCGTCCAGTTCAGTTACAAGTGAGCCCGGTCCCCTCCTTCAACAACCACTGAATGAAGTAGGTCAGTTCCTGCTGGTCATTCGTCTGCTCTATATATCAGTCAGTCCGCAGATAGAAGTGCTGGTCTTTTGATGTCACGCACCATTAGTTGTTGAATGAAGTAGTCACTCACCTCACTGGTTTGACCCCATCCATTCAGAAATTGACAACACACAAGAGGGTCGGAATGAAAGAAACAAACAAGTCTTTCTTTTAATGATGCTTGTGTTTTATATCCAATTTGTTGTTCTTTTGATGTTGTTGCAAGTTCACTGACCCGTTCATAAGATTCTATTCATGAGGTTAAGGTGACACATCTGCGAAAAATTTCCATCTTTTCCAAGAAATTTTGAGGATGAGACATCAACAAAAGTTATGATCTTTTCTAAGAAATTATTTCGAAGATAGGTCAGTGCTTGAGGGGAAGCGTTGCAATGCAAAACACTCAGTTGAGATGTCTATATTTATTCTGAAGAAAATCAAGATTAAACAGATATTTTGTTTTGCATTTATCTGGCTGATTTTCTTTTTCACAGACTTTCTTTTTCACAGAATTTCACTTGACTTGAGTCAGGTTTATCCTGCTCTCTTTCCTTGAAAAACACAAAACTTTCAGTTTAATTATCTGGAAAAGGGGGTTTGGATTCTCAATATCAAAGCCAAGAAAATAAAGACTCGTTATTTTTGGGAGTGTTTCTTTGTTATTTTGTACATTGTGTGTAATTGTAGTGACACAAACTGAGAACTTAGAGCAAAAGAGACAATGGGTCCACAAAAGGAAGTCAATAGTATCCACGTTTGTCCTTGTCACATGTGTATCGTGTTCTATTTTTATCTGAATTATTGTCTTTTTGAATTAATAATGTATGCTTGGCTGAGGGGACGGCAGAGTAATTTAATATTACTTTTTTTTCCTCCTCTTTTTTTTTTCATTGTCAAATATCCTTAGGGGTACAACAACAAAATCATTTAGTCTGAAATATATGGGTCATGACTTCCATACATGGAGGTTGGTCTGTCGCTTCATTTACGATTGCCACGGACTACTCAGAGCAATATTAAAAGTGTTGTCAATTTGAGATTTGAATTTATTTACAACTGTTTTGGTAAGCAATCATATATATTCACATTTTGTGTATGAATTGAAATCAAGGTTTTTTGCTTTTCATTCGTTTAGGAGTTATTCAGAATATCTTTTCATGCTTACTTTTTACAAAAAATCACAAATCAATTGAAAAGAGTTCCTTTTCGGTAGGATTATCCCCCCCCCCCTCCCACCCATGTTAAAATATGTGGGCCATTTGTCACAATCACCCTTGACATTTCTGAGTAAGGAGGATGTGTGGCCAATTTAGACGTCTCCTTTATGATGTCACTTCGGATGTTTATGCAGGTTTGCAGTGCAAGTACATGCAGCTCGGGTGTAAATCACTTACTTATCACAGGCGCAGTTTTGAAAAGTACCTTGACCCCTATATACCGATCCCCTAAGGCATCATTTCATTCAGTCTAAACTTAGTTTGTGCACACTTTTGATTCACATTAACAGTCCAGACATTCTCTGGCTATAATACAGAGTGTGGTTGCGCAACAAATGTCTGCATGGTTAGCATTTCTTGCTGTTTACAGCTGATGGGTTCTTTGCACATAGGAGGAGTCTGGCTACGACACCCACCAACATGCCCTTTCTCCCGAATATGTGTTTCCTCTGGCCATGCAACCAGTCGTCGGAAAAACAGACGCTCTACCCGTAGGAAATTGGACCTTGCATGTACTTTGTCCAGAGTGAACTCTTGCACGACAGTACACACGGGGCAGCGTTTATCGTTATTCTTCCCCCTGACTTGACTGGGAGCAGAATGCTTAAGTGCCCGTGGCGCATTCAGGAATAAACTTTGGTAAATCATGAATTTGAGTCGGAGGGTGGCCGGGATTCTCACAGAAGCTGACTTGGGCAACTTGCCATGTTTGCCAAACGACATTTTCACTCTCAAAAGAATTGAAGGCAGTGGGGGAGATCATTCCTGAATGCGCCTCGCAATCTGGCAACTGGAAAATGGGTCAATCCTTCCATATCAAATTCCCTTGCAAAGAGTAAAGGGATTCTAAAAAGTTCTTTGCCAGCGGGTCGTCCGCCCTGGTTCTGAATTTCAAATTCTCTTGGGGTGAACAAAGAGTGTATTGTACACATGCTGTACGTAGCAAATTTGTTTGTAATTGACAGATAATTTCTTTAAAACTGTTATTGTGTATTGATCATCCTTTGAGCCTAGCACTTCCAGTACGTTCCAATTATCATAAAGAAAGGGGATAGTTATTTAAACTATAAATATTCACTTCACAGTTTTTGTATTTTTGATGAAACACAAGTGTCTGCTTTTTCTTTCAGAGGATTTTTTTTATTATTAAGTTGGATAGGCCTACATTTGTTTCAAATAGGCCTAACCCTTTTAAAAACGAGTTTAACAACTTTAGACTGTAGTCACCTCATCAGTGCCCAATTTCATAGCAATGCTTAAAGGCAGTGGACACTATTGGTATATACTCAAAATAATTATCAGCATAAAACCTTACTTGGTGACGAGAAATGGGGAGAGGTTGATGGTATAAAACATAGTGAGAAACGGCTCCCTCTGAAGTGCCATAGTTTTTGAGAAAGAAGTAATTTTCCACGAATTTGATTTTGAGACCTCAGATTAAGAACTTGAGGTCTCGAAATCAACCATCTAAACGCACACAACTTTGTGTGACAAGGGCGTTTTCTTCTTTCATTGTTATCTCGCAACTTTGATGACCGATTGAGCTCAAATTTTCGTAGGTTAGTTATTTTATACATTATGTTGAGATGCACCAACTGTGAAGACTACTGGTCTTTGACAATTACCAATAGTGTCCACTGTCTTTAATGGTTGTTATCAGCACTATGAAATAAAATTTGTACAGCAAGAACAAATCAGCTGTTAAGCAGCTCTATGAAATTGGGCACAGGTTTTTGAAGCACTTTTGTATACGACATTCACTATGAGGTTCAACTCTTAAGAGAAGTTAAAGAAAGTTTATTTGAATGTTTCGAAAACAGGTGCTTCAATTGTGAACTTGTTGTAAAACAGTCACTTGTGGCTATGACAACTCAGTCATCATTGACACCGTTGCCCCCCACCCTCCCCCTTCCTGTCATCACTAGATTATAACAACCCTAGTTTACCCTCCTGGTCTCCTCCCCCCCGCCCCCCCCCCCCCCCCCCTCTAGTCTCACCTCCAGGCACCAGATAACATTCTATGTCACCGGTGGGCCCCACTTTAAACTTTTTGTGTGTCACATCCCTTGGCGATTATGTGTTAACAACAACAGTAAGAGTTGCAGAATCTGTAACATGTAGACACACCCACTGAGATGATGCCCGACTTCTTGTCCCCTTTTTCTTGTTTCTTCTTAGTTTCCGTCTTTTTATGAGAAGTGCGAGGTCGTTGACTTTGTCCCCTATGCCCCAGTGTGATCTTATTTGAACATTTAGCAGTGGAACCTGTTTGGTTTAGTCAGTGTACTCCCTCCCCTTTAGTCGTACAAGCAGTCATCAGACGGGATGCTAGACTCCCAGCTTGACATGATAGAAAAACGTGCCCCCGGGGGTACATTACGCATAGGAAACCAGACTGAGCAACATTGAGAGGAATATTTAATCCAGGTATATTTAATATTGGGTGTTTTCCGAGCGATGTGACAATAGGGGTCGGCAATGCCCTGTTGTCGATAATGTCAGACTCGTGCCTCTTCAATGTGGCTGGCATGTCTCGCTGCCAGAACTTTGCCGTCGGCAAGACTGACTTATTTGGCGTGGCCTAGTTTCTATGCCTAGGTAGGCCACACATTCAGCCGCAACATAAGACACGGAGCAACAGAGAGAAATCTCGTGCTCGGGGACCAGTGAGCAGACTACCGCCTGTGCGGCTCTAATGTTTGGGCTTCCAATTATGCCTCGGTAGTCTTTTTTTCCCCTCTTTCTCCCCTTCGTTTTTTTATTCATCTGATTAAAGCTAGCCGGAGGGGCTTTTAAGATAAACTGTCATTTCATTCAGCTACTATTGAAATAACACCTTTTTATTCGTTCAACAGTTTTATTCTGTTCTGTTATTGATTGTCCTCAAATTTAGCTACTGTATTCTGGTTGTGATTTCCCCTCTTTAAAGGGAAGGTACACGTTTGGTAATTACTCAAAACAAATATTAACTTAAAAACTAACTTGGTAACGAGCATTGGAGAGCTATTGATAGTATAAAACATTGTGGGTAACGACTCCCACTGAAGTAACATTGTTTTTGAGAAAGAGGTAATTTCTCACTAAAATGATAAAAGACTTCTAGCTAGAAGTCTTTTATTCTTATCTGAAAGCACACAAATTCATCCAACAAGGGTGTTTTTTCTTTCATTATTTTCTTGCAACTTTGATGACCAATTGAGCCAAATTTTCACAGGCTTGTTATTTGATGCTTATCATGGGAGAACACTGGTCTTTGACAATTACCAAACGTGTACAGTGGCTTTAAAACAATTCCTGTTGTTATTTTTTTAGAGAATCATATTTTCTCCAAGTCCTGTTTAAAACATTACCTTCTTTTTAATCTCTCTGTGATAAATGAGATGTAAAAATAGATCAGTTATTTCTCTGGTCGTGACCTCAATTATGATCACTACAATTTCATCATCCTGTTTCATCATCCTGTTTCTTCTCGTCTTTCCCCAAGGATTTTTTTCTCCTTCTTCTTCATAGACGGAGTGAATGTCAGTCATTCTGTCGAGTAGTTCTTGGGTTGATAATTATGAGGAGGAAAAAACCACTTCCTTGAGGAATTTCATAGCTAAGGGAAATCTAACTGATTGTTTGGATGCAATGCAGAAAAGAAGAACTTTAACAAGTGGATTTTTAGATTGGTTTTGAAGCTTTAAATAAAATTTAGAAGAGATTTCAAATAAACAAAAATTATTTTTTTCTTCTTTGCTGGTTTAGTGCCCACACTGAGAAATTAAAATATGAAAAATTCACATTAAAAAAGCAGACAAGGGCCCAATTTTAATAAGCTGAAAAATACTGCTTGACCAACACTGATTTTTTGCTCAGCACAAAATAGAGTGGGACACCAGTCACAACAATGTAATTTGTGGCTGGTAACCTATTTCTGCCAAGCAAGATTTGTCTATACTTAGCAAGTTTGAAATTGGGGCCTAGTATTAAATGTGTACTTCACCTACGCATGATTATCCATTTGTCATAATGGCAATTTGTAGTTCTTACTCTTAGTCACCCGTTGCCATCCAAACTAACCCCCCTTCTTATTTGATGTTGATTCCTTTCTCCTGCAGTCCAAGGAAGAAATCAAGGAGCGCCTAGCCAAGCACATGGCAGACCAGTGGGACAAGATAACCCACTTTGCTGAGTGCATCCCGGGTTTCACTGGCTTCAGCAAAGAGGATCAAGACATTCTGCTGCAAGTGGGTAAGTCTGCGACATACGTACCCTAGGGGGGGAGGTGAGAGAGCGAAGGGGGTCGTACAACAAACCCTCACATACTCTAAAAGTCTTACTGGATTTGGGCCGCTCTATATCATTTTACCATTCAGGGAGACGCCTACCGACTGCCAGAACAGAAATCCACTGCAATTTATTTGGGTAAATATTGGCAATGAGCCATGGAAAAAAGGAAAAAAACTGGGTCTGTTGGAGTGGCTAATGGCGGTGGAATCTGGCAGGTTGTAGTGATGGAATGGATTTTGCAGACCATTATTTTTTTTATTTGATAATCTGCCTTCTCTATAAATATTTGCCATACATCAATTGGCTATTTGGCACTCATTTAATTTGTCTGGTTGATGTACTGAGACCGCACCCAGCACAGATCATTCTTCATTTGTTTTTATTCGGTATTTTCCAACATTCAACAAAACATCTGCTATTGTTTAAAGGATTTGAGTTCGTTTTCAAAATGTCCACAGATTTACATTAAACTTACAGGGTTTGAAGCTTCCCTTCAAATATTATTAACTGAGGTTCTGTAGTTTTTGAGAAATTAGTAAAACAAGTCACAAAATAATTTTCGTCTCAGGAAGACAATTTTTTTTTTAGCATGTTAAAACGTTACTAACCAGTTATGATATTATACCATAATCATAGCATAACTGGTTAATACATTTTAACAGCTAAACCTGAGACTAAAATTATTTGTTTTACTCATTTCTCAAAAACCTCAACACCTCAGTGGGTGAAATTTCAAGGGAAACTTTCTACTATCATAATCTTTAAACTGTGTAAGTTTAATGTAAATCTGTGAACATTGTGTTTTGTGTTGGGAAAAAGAACAAAGACCCTTTGAATTTGTTGTTCTTTTTTTCTTTCTTTTTTAGGGGGGAGGGTCTTTTTTTTATAAACTTGCTGTTTTAGTACAAGGAAGCAAGTCTGTATTTCTCAGTTATTGAAGCAAGAAGGGTTTGGGTTACAAATGTGTGACAAATTTCTTTGCTTAGCAAAAAAAATGAGTGGGGCACTAGTCACAACAAAGTAAACTTCATGTGGTTTAGGCTGGCAATATGTTTCTGTTAAGCAATACTGTTCTGGGGATTGTTTTTGTTTTTTTGTTTTTTATGCAAGTGGCCAGACACACAAGGGCTGAAGGCCACTTCAAGGTGTGGGCTACAATTATTTTCAAGAGGCCGTTGCCACCTACTCCTAGGGCTGAAACAGGGTTACCCCCTTTTAAAGTCCATACGGATGAAGGCCTGGGTATCATCAGTCCGAAACCTGGCCGGTAGAGCAGAAAGCACTACCTCCCCAATTTTATGTGGCAATTAAGTGTCACGACCGGGATCCGAACCCACACCCTGCTGATCAAACACCAGTGCTTGAATCCAATGCTCTTAACCGCTCGGCCATGACACGGCCAGTGTAAAACATTGTGGGAAACGGCTCCCTCTGAAGTGACTTAGTTTTAGAGAAAGAAGTAATTTTCCACGAATTTGATTTCAAGACCTCAGATTTAGAACCTGAGGTCTCGAAATCAGGCACTAGCTCCCCAATATAGAGTTTTGGGGGATTACTTTATGAAATCGGGCCCTGGTATTTTCAGATTATTTATTGATTCTGAATGTGATCTACATTAACCAATATCTGTTAATTGTTTTGCAGGGGGTCTGGAGGTTATCCTTCTTCAGCTCGCTCAGATGTACGATCATCGGACGCACCTATTACAGATGTGGGAGAATGAATGGCTGTCGTCAGAACAAGCTTGCAAACTCAGTAAGACGCAAAACTATCCTTGGCTCTTTGTTATTGGAGTGTGATGGCATTTGGGAAAAGGTGGAGCAAAGAACTAGTCGAGGGGGGGTTTATACTTAATACTTGTAGGAGATTTTCATACAGTAATAATCAGGGTATTTTTTTCTCTGTTCTGCTTTTTTGGGGTGGGGGGGGGTGGCAGGACAAAAGTTTTGAGCACAGGGGTTGAATTACTTTATAGACTGTAACGGAAGACTTCGAACGTAAGGTGGCTGCAGCCTTACCTGGTAAATTTCCATTGTTTACATAGTTTTGAGCGTGCGCATATTACCGAGGATGGTGGATTTACTTCCTAAGTCGGCTGCCACCTAGCATCCTTAAAGTCCCCCATTGTACAGTAAAGGCCGAGTCACACTGCAGCAATAACGAGAACGATCACGACGCAAAGAGAACGCGTTCTTTTGTTTGTTATTTTTATAATATTATTTATACATTTTTTTCTGCAAATTTATGTTTTGCTTCTGCTACAAGAACAATGGTCCTTAGCAGATAGACTGTTGGCAGTGACACCCATCAAAAGTCTGTCATGGAAATAAATTTAATTGTGAAAGTGAAATTCAATTCCCACATCTCACAGCCAAAAGACCAAATTGTGTTTATATTATAATTATGAAAGGTCATTGAAATATAAAAGTTCAACAAAACCAAACAACGACCTTGAGGCGCCAATTAAAAAAAAAACAGTTAATATCAAATAATAAAAACAACTAATTTAATCAAGTGAGGCCTTTATATCCAGTGAACTTTTTATAGCAACATCTGAGTCCTATTTTTAGGGTTATATTTTGAATGAACTTGAATATTTTGAATAGTTATAGTTTAAAACTAAACCACTGTAAATGTGTCCAAAGCAGAAGGGGATTATTTTCTTTTGAAGGGTCTGAGTAGTTTTAGTAGAACACAAAACACAATGTCCACAGATTTACATTAAACTTACAAAGTTGGTTAATAATGATGGTAGAAAGCTTCCCTTATTGAGTAAACTTTTGTCTCTAAAGAAAAAAATTATTTTAGCATGTCAAACGTATTTTTGTGACATTGCTTTACTCGTTTCTCACAAACTACAGCACCTCAGCTAGTAATATTTTAACGTTAACTTTATACTATCATTATCTTCAAATGGTAAATGTAAAGTGGTGTGCATAGGTATGCTTGCTTAGAAAATGTACATTTTATGAATGTCGCATGAGTGCAAATCCATTAGTACTCAATTTTGTTGTTGGGCGTTTCTCACACTAGAGAAGCTCTGCACAAAACTGTCATTCTGGGCAGTCAGGTTTTGTGTTTCCATCCGTGCTAGTGTTTAAAGACAGTGGACACTATTGGTAATTGTCAAAGACCAGTCTTCTCACTTGGTGCATTTCAACATATGCATGAAGTAACAAACCTGTGAAAATTTGAGCTCAATTGGTCGTCCGAAGTTGCGAGATAATAAAGAAAGAAAAAAACACCCTTGTCACACAAAGTTGTGTGCGTTCAGATGCTTGTTTTCAAGACCTCAAAATCTTATTCTGAGGTCTCGAAACCAAATTCGTGGAAAATTACTTCTTTCTCGAAAAACAACGTTTCTTCAGAGGGAGCCATTTCTCACTATGTTTTATACTATCAACAGCTCTCCATTACTCATTACCAAAGTAAGGTTTTATACTAGTAATTATTTTGAGTAATTACCAATAGTGTCCACTGCCTTAAACAAAAGGCAACATTGCTTCAGCTTTAAACACCTGAGGTTTTTATATGTTTTATTCTTTTGCACTGACACATTAATTATAAAAGTAGGTGTTTGTCCTGTTTTAGTGAACCGTAAAATTGTTGTTATTGTCTTCCACTTTGTAATGGTTGTTGTGAAGTGGAGCATTCTCCATATACTTTTTAGAAATGCTACGGTTAAAGTAACAAACTGACAGCCTTATATTAATGTCGCACTGAGCCGTAAACACTCTGTCTCCACCATGCCAGCAGTCTAGCATTCTCCTGAAGACCAGCAGAGTATAACTGTTCGAAACGTCAAGACCAAATCGACTCTTTTCAGAGCCAACACTAACTCAAAAGAGAGATTTACACACGGTTTTACCCACGAGGTCACTATTTTTGAATGATTTCTTTTTTACTCTTCTTGTTTCTCCTCACAGCGACTGATTTCAACCTAGCCGTATTCTTTGAGTTGTTGTTTGGGCTGGCTGAGAGTCTTCGGACCATGCATCTGAAGGAAGATGACCTGGCACTCTTTTCAGCTCTCCTCCTTCTTGCCTCGGGTATGACATGATCTTCCCAGACCATTAATGTCCAAAGTTTTTATTTGTTTTATTGTCCCTTGTTTCACGCTATCATTTCAGCCCCATGATGGTATCTGTCTCGGGTTTCTTGCAACTTCTTTAAGGCGTATATTTTTTTGGGGCCTCAAGAGAGGTTGTCCTATTCTTTGTTTATTGCTATCATTTTTTTTTTATTCCCTTGATAGTCTTTCACTCAAGAATTAGGTTTTCAAATCTGGAAGTAGCCTCCTCTCTGTGTTTTTATGCCTCGAGTGGAAACCTGTAAAGATGTTTTAGGTTTTGTCTTAGCGCCAGCCTCAAGTGTGTCACTATCGGTTACATCCCTTGCTGGACTTCCACTCCAGATTCTAGTTTTCTGAGCGTAACCTTCCCCCTTGGGATGAAAACCCTTCCAGGAGAAATCCTTGCAAGTTGTAGAATGTGAGATTTAGTTGTTAGAAGTACTCCCTCACAGCCAAGCTGAGTTGAAAACTTTTACTCCATGCAAATTGCTTTGAGGTTTTTTTGTTTGTAATTTGTTTTGTTGCCCTGTAACCTGAAATAAAGAGAGCAGATTCTCACGCAAAATCAAATGATGAGACAATTTAATTAACTGTTGCAAACTGCTTACCAACCACCTATGGTATAAATGCAAAAACAAAAGTATTTTATGGCCGGGCACTTAAGGGCTAAAGGGTAAATAAAGACTCTTAGAACGTCTTTGAAAAAGACTCTGCTAAAAAAGTCAGAACGTCAATTATATCTTGGCAAATAAATGGATTGCAATTTCTTTCTTTTCCAGTGTGCGAGACTAACTTCAGACACTATTATAAAACACAAACAACCTTCTTTTTTCATTTGTTCTTTTTCTCAGCTGCTCTGTCTTTATCATTTCTTGTCGTCTTCCCCCCCCCCCCCCCCCCCCCCGTTTCTTTTACTGCCGTAGAAAACCCCCAAAACACTCTTAAGTTTGCGCGTCTGGCAATCCCTTCATTTTTACAATTACAAAATTGCATGTCAGCTTTATGTTAACAGGTGTTTTTAATCTGCAAATCTTGACAGATTTAATTCACACAGAAAAATGTTGATAGGTCAAACAGTATTGGAATTTGTAAGTCTTTGTAAAGGGTTGATGAAACAAGTTTGAAGTTTAACACAAATATTGGTTACATGTTTTTTAAATGACCTGCTCACACTTTTTCTGATCTCATGGACTTGTTAAAGGGGTGACCTCATTTCAAAACATCTCCCTCAATCTCTGGGTAAATTTGTTTTGATTCGATTGAGCAAAGTGAGTGGTTTGTCGACCTAGGTAAATTTGAATTTATTTACTCATTTGGAAAGAGTAGCAACTATGCTTTTAATACATGATGGTAGCACCTTGGGTTCAAAGGTTATGAAGGTGGAAACTCAACGAAATGCAATAGAACAACGAGTTTAAAGTCGAGTTTTTTATTGTAAATAAATAGGCACATTTTATTTCAATGCTAACTTTAACCCCTTTTTGATATTATTTGTCAGGAAGGAAGTTGCCAATTTAAAACAAAATATATCTTCACGTTGACAACAGTTTTGAATATTTCACCCCAAAATGTTCAGAATAAATTTGGTATTCCAGAAAACACACACCCCTAAATTCTATCATTTTTTTCTTCTTTTCAAATCTGCTTTTTAGATCACCAGGGCTTGAAGCACAAACGACAAGTGGAAGAAACCCAGGAGAAAGTTCTAAACTGCTTTGCTTACGTTCTGGCTCAGAATCACGTTCAGGAGCCTGGACTCTTAGCCCAAGTGCTCATGTGTATGCCAACGCTACGCACAATCAGCACCAGCTACCTAGAGCTTACATCCGTGTCTACGCCAACACAACAGTGGAGCAACTGGCCTGTTGAGTTGTGACTAGACGGACATAGCCGGGGCACGGAGCCGACCATTTGTGGCCCGGTCGGCCTCCCTCGGTCATCGGCCTCCCCATCCCATTCTACTCAAGCAACGTGTCCGGCATTAGACTCTAATGTGCCGTGTGAGAATGCAAAGATAGACTCACTGTGTGCGCCCGGTCGTCGCTCAGTACTTGTGGAATTGGTTTGAACAACAAAACATTACGCGTTTGGATGGAAACAACGGTGGCGTATTACCCCTCGACCCAACTGGAGATGAGCAGATCATGGCAAACTGTGATTAAAGGCATTTACAAGTAATCTAGATGATATTGACGTCGTCACAGATAAGCAAAAAGAATACAGACACAAGTCAGCTTGCTGCTGAATCTATACATTGTATATTTGCTTCCCTTAAAGTCTGTCGTTAAGCGCGATATGGTGATCAGTTTCCAAGGGTCAGGTGTCTGCAAGTATAGGGCATGCGCATGTAGCACGCCCTCTATAGGCGGAGCCTGCTTATCTCACCAGTCAACAGGTAAATATGTGAATGGAAGACGAAGTCATGGAGCAGAGCATTGTTTAATTTGTCATCTCGCTTTTGTGTGTGTGTGTGTGTGGTGAAATCGCAGACCAACATTACAAGACTAAAGAAAGAGGCAATTGATGGGATTGGAGGAAAGACCATCACGGCTCTAACAAGAACAAAGCCGCGATTAATAAAACGCTGGACATCACAACGGTTATCTTCAAGATGGATTTCCGGGGCGGGGGAAGTCTGCAAAAAAAGTGGAATTTTGAAATGAATTGAAAGGCAATTGTCATGGAAAACCAGAAGAATTGTTACGTTGTTGAGTCACAAACATGCAGCAATAGAAAGAGAATGGATATATATACGAAGAGGCTGCCATTGTATGCAAACGACTTCCCAGAGGTTTCCGTGAATTCGTAGCTGTACTTGTTTGCACAAACCATCCACAGAGCGCTTGTGTGTCAAATACAAAATATTACAAATGTGAAGAAAAAAAGGAGAAAAAAAAAAAAAAAAAAAAAGCTGCCAACTTTTAAAGAACTTTGTGATCGCATGCCACATATGCTGTTGTATTTGATACATGCGTTAGATATGTTGCGTTGAGAAAAGCTATCCCCCAAATGTGTACAAAGGTTTAAAAAATTATATATAAAGAATGTTTTTTCCTTCACTGCTGATTCTAGTTTTTGTGTTAAAGATTTAATGTACATTGTAAAGTAAAAAAAAAAAAAAAAAAAAAAATCTTGGTTTATTTTCCGATTTTATGCTTTAACTTTGAAGAGAGACTTATATTGAGTAAGTGAGTTGTTTTGTTGTTTTGAACCCAGACGTCATAGCCTTGGTGACTCTTTACTTGGGCAAAATACAGGTTTGATATATACACTTACTGCAGTCCAGGCTACAAACTTGAAGGCTGAAGGTGCCATTGGCAACACTTTTTTCAAACGAAATTGGGTTGGATTTTGTTATTTTAAAGGGTTTGGTATTATGGAGCTTTTTTAAAGAAACAAGTGTTCATTTGAGGTTTTGTAATTGAGCTGTTGATCCTTTGACAGAAACCCTGATTTAAACCTTCACTGGTGAATTTTGGGGGTTTTTTTTTGGGGGGGGGGGTAAAGAGGGGGTATGGATAAAGTTTTGATTATGAAACATCTATACATAGTTTTGTTCATCTTTTAAAAAGTTGCCCGATCCCTCTATAAACAAGCTGGTAGGTCTGTTGAGTTTGATGCTAATTCTTTTTGATAGATATGTTGACAAGTGTATGATGCTAGTCTAAAAGACACTGTACACTATTGGTAATTGTCAAAGACCAGTCTTCTCACTTAATGTATCTCAACATTTGCACAAAATAACAAACCTGTGAAATCTTTAGCTCAATTGTTGGTTGAAGTTGTGAGATAATGACGACAGAAAAAACACCCTTGTCACACGAAATTGTGTGGTTTCAGATGCTTGATTTCGAGACCTCAAATTCTAAACCCGAGGTCTACAAATCAAATTAGTGGAAAATTACTTCTTTCTCGAAAGCTACGTCACTTCAGATGAAGCTGTTTCTCACAATGTTATATACCATCAACCTCTCCTCATTACTCGTTACCAAGTAAGGTTTTATGCTAATAACTATTTTGAGTAATTACCAATAGTGTCCACTGCCTTTAACTTCTCACATCCAATGTGACTTTGTGTTGTGTAAAAGCTTGTTAATTTGATTGGCTGCGTTGACATCCTACAGCAAACTGGTCTATGGAGAACCATTTGAGACGCATTCTGCAGCTGTGCGGTTTGCCATCTTAGAGTTCAAATTATTAAATATAATTATATGGTTTTTGTCAGTTGTTCAAACGATGCATGTCAATTTCAAAAGACGTGGAAAAAGCTGGCAATTTGAACATCTTAAAATAGCACAGGCAGTGTGGTGGCGGTGTCGGTATAAGTGGAAATACAATATGACATGTCTGCGCTAGCTATGCATCTGTAATCATAGCTTTATTTAATTACTTGACTAAGATTTCACTAACAAGTGGATTTATACCGTAATGCGCTAGTCATGACACCAACTGTATGCTTCAATCATGACGTCAACTGTATGCTCCAGTCACGCTTGTGTAATAATGGCTTCTTTTTTGTTATTAAGTTCATTAAGATTTTTGCATTGTACCCGGTGGCTTTCAGTGAGGGCTTCATATAAGGCTGACTGGGCCGGTTTTCTCTTCAAGTAATTATATATATTGCAGTTTGCTTCATCCAAAAAAACAGGTAACTTCAAACCATTAAAGGAACACGTTGCCTTGGATCGGACGAGTTGGTCTTTGAAAAGGGTTTGAAACAGAAATGCAAAGAACTAGAACTAGCAAGTATGACTTGAAAATTGCACGGTTTTCCTTTTACAACGCAAAAAAACATGGTCGGCCATTTTGTGAAGTCAAAACTTTGACTCAACAAAATGGCTGACCATGTTATATTCTACTTATAAAACATCTTTCTAACCATTTGCATTTCATAACAAACTGTTTCAAACACTTTTCAAAGATGAACTCGACCGATCCAAGGCAACATGTTCCTTTTAGAACTCAGTATTGAAACCTTACAGAAGGCAGCTCCTCTGTGCCCAGAGCAAGTTCTCAAATGGTGAATGATATGTTGAAGGTTAAATATAATCCAAATATTGCCAATTAAAGGAAACAAAGTCTATCTTTGAATGATGGTCAAAAATGTTTGACATTTCACAATAAACTTCTTTTGCAGAAAATACATATCTTTAATTCTTAAACATTCTGTGAGACATTTGTGTACGCATTAAATCATCTTGGAAGACTGGGTTTATTTTTAGTTCTTTGATAAATGTTGATGCAGTTAAATGAACTCTGAACTTGTACCTAACCTAAGATCAATTTAGCCTTTTTGAGATATGGTGGTCGGTATAGGAGTGCACTGTCTGGTTTGGGTGTATACAGACAAATTTAACCAAACCATTGTCAGTGTGCTGTGCACCATGTCTAAAAATGGCCAATGAAGATATCGTTGGGCTTTAAACTGTAGTAAAGCCTGACCCAACACTGTGACTTCTTTCATAAGAAACAACTACTCTTAACTTTGCTGGAACAGAATACTTAAAACACATGGGTTAACTCTCGGACTGAGGAAAAGTGTTTGAAATCATCAGTCTGTTTACGTAGCAAAAGAAAAACGATTGCTTGGAACAATAGACCGATCCAGTAGGCTCCGCCCACGACGCACGTGTGAGCAAGAACACGTGGGGCTCTCCAATGACTTTCTGCACAACTCTGCCGCGCGCACCAAGATACGCGCACGCATGTCGGACCTTAGTGTCGGACCTTCATTGCATTGTGATTGGTCATTACGCAATGGGGCGAAGCTTAATGGATCGGTCTATTAATTATCCTTTAAAGGTTTATCAAATTCTGAAAAATCTTTCGAACTATTCATTAGACTCTAATCCTGTTTCTGGTCAATGTCATTAAATGGACAAGTTCTCAGCCAAGGTTTGGGTTCTGTCATCAATTGTGCTCAGTATTTCAACATTAAATGAACACGTTGCCTTGGATCGGACGAGTTGGTCTATAAAAAACGTGTGAAACCTTTTGTTATGAAATGCATGTGGTTAGAAAGATGTTTTAAAAGTAGAATATAATGATCCACACAAGTATCACTCAAAGTTGCACGGTTTTCCTTCTACGTCGCAACTAACACAGTCGGCCATTTATGGGAATCAAACATTTGAATCCCATAAATGGCCGACCGTGTTAGTCGTCGAGGTAGAAAGAAAACCACGCAATTTCGAGGCATATTTGTGTAGATCATTGTATTATACTTTTACAACATCTTTCTACCCATATTCATTATTTAACAAACGGTTACAGAACACTTTTCAAAGACCAACTCGACCAATTCAAGGCAACGTGTTCCTTTAAGGCATCGGACCTGGGGCCTGAGCAGAGTTTTGGAACTTTTAGTTGCATTGATTCGAACTGAGAACTCTAAGATTATCTATCATAATATAGGCATATAGAAATGAATTTATGACGCACATAATCTTTTACTGTACCTTGCTGGTTGGTCATTTTCCATATATGGGAATCTTGGATTCTTCTTTTCTCTCTAAAATAACCCATAGACGAGCATTTCAAACCTCATATTATTCTTGAATAATTGTAACCCTTAAGGTAATATACTTCCTTCATAATTTCACTGTCAATCTCAAACAGAAGTGTTGTTGCTATTTCGTTTTTGTCACTAGTTTAACTATTTGTGTCAAATGGCTTTTTGTCAGAGAATGAGCGCATGTCTTGTTCTAGTTTAATACCTGCTTCATTTACCAATTAAATCAACTTAAAAACACATTTAAAGACACTGGACACCTTTGGTAGTTGTCAAAGACCAGTCTTCTCACTTGGTGTATCTCAACTAAAGCACAAAACAACAAACCTGTGAAATTTGAACTCAATTGGTCATCGAAGTTGCGAGATAAATATGAAAGAAAAAACACCATTGTTACACATAATTGTGTGCTTTCATGCTTGATTTCAGGACCTCAAAATCTTATTCTGAGGTCTCGAAATCATATTAGTGGAACATTACTTCTTTCTCAAAAACTACATTACTTCAGAGGGAGCCGTTTCTCACAATGTTTTATACCATCAGCAGCTTTCCATAGCTTGTTACCAAGTAAGTTTTTTTTGCTAACAATTATATTTAGTAATTACCAATAGTGTCCAGTGCCTTTATAAAGAGAAAGAAATAATCATAACGTCTCATCAGTCATCTCTGTACATTTTTCATGGGATGTAAAATTTAATTATAAGAAAATTAGAACAACTTATTTTTGGGTTGCCATGTGGGAAATTTCCTATGAGAGGTAAAGATTAGTGGACTATTTTGTCGGAGGTTTTGTTGATCCTTCCACATCTCTTCAGACGGAAATTTTGTTTGTACGAGTTATGGTAAAAAAAAAATGTTGTTCCAAGATAATTTTGTTCTGGAGATAATGTGTTTTTAATATGAGCATAAATAGAGTAATAACAAATTGTACAGTGAAATGTTATAAAAAAAAATTAAATTAAACATTATTAGTGATGACTTTATCTGGACAAAAATAGGGTTCAACAGATTTTGCCAAAGTGTGATTATAATGTCCCTTTTTTTCGCCCACAATTTAGAGTACCTATCTGTCCTTTTAAGTGATGGTAAAAAAAAGTTTTAAAAAACCTAATTTTTGTTTCCTTGTTTCATGTTTAAGATTTAATAGGAATAAAAACCACTTTTGAGGCTAATAAATCACACTCGATTAACAGTTAGATTTTTTTGTTATGAATTGTGAGGTTTAATGGATGCTTGGTGATTTTGGTTTTTGTTTTTTTTTAGAAAGTTGTCCTTTTTGGGGGTTATATATCATTGTCATATGTGTTGTTAGATTTTGTCTGCTTTTCATGTAATAGAACTACACCATATTGAATAAATAGTGTTATAGCTATGTCAATGTTATCTCTCCCGAAAAAAAGAAGAAAAAACCCAATTTGTAAATCGTCTGCTAATTTATTAGAAATCCTGCATCAAATGCATAATGGAAGTGGGAGATGCTTAGAATCTGTAATCATTTAGCGGCCATCTTGATTCCAGAAACACAAGTCTATGAGATTGAAAGAGAGGCTCAAGTCCAAATAGTTCTGTGCCTAGTTTATCATATTTACTGATTAAGTGTTCTCAATTGTGCCCTGAAGGAACTACACTGTATAGGCCATCAAAGTTAGATATTATACAATCTTATACAATCATTTCGATGTCCGAACTCTCAGAGTTTTTTAATTGTAGGTTTTCTCGGCCAATTTCAGCAACAAGTCATTCAATTTCATTAACAAGCACATTCCAATTCATGCATCTCTAGCTAGGAATACTTGGTAATGCATTCAGTTTCATTGAACATGATTTCCTTTTTCACGTTCAGATTCGTTTCAGTCATTCTGTTATGACATTAAAGACTACTCTTTCACACTTCTTAAGTTGAAATTCACCATTCTTAAGTTGAATTTCACCATTCTTAACAACATTCTTAAGTTGAATTTCACCATTCTTAAGTTGAAATTCACCATTCTTAAGTTGAATTTCACCATTCTTAACAACATTCTTAAGTTGAATTTCACCATTCTTAAGTTGAATTTCAACTACCACTATTAACTTGATGAAATTGAAAGGTTGACCAGCTCTTGCTGTTGGCTTTTACACATTTGAATGAGTCTCGCGGTCTAATGGAATTGAATGACCTTCTTTATCAATGAATGGGTAACTGGTAACATTTCATTTCTCTATATTATTTTTGAATGACGATTCAATAACACAAAATTCAATAAAGCTGAAAATAGCCGGGAAAACCTCTATTATTATTGTTCTTGTTTGTTTTTACAAGAGCGAATGAAGAGAAGGACTATTGAACAATTACTGTTAAAACGTGACTGGTTCATTACTAATCGTTTGTTAATTAGTGAACTGGGAAATTACCAGCTATTACTGTTGACATGGTTACTTTCTAAATCTTTACTTTTTTTAGTGTTGATTAATGTTTGGGATGTGGTGTTAAAAAAAGATGGATAATTTTATTTAGTGAAGATGTTAGACAATAATATAAGACACAAAGTATATTGGACAAGCTGTCGATACCAAAGGCCCTGAAATATGCTAATTATTGGCCTTCTTTATTTGCATAAATTATCTTGTAATTTATTATAAATATGTTAATTGCAAAGCTAAAAATGAGTTGTAAAGAAGAACATGATTGTACTGAAAATACACAAGAGCTGCATTTATAAATATATGTATTGCTAATTTGTTTCCACAAAAATAACATGCTGATTCTTGTAAGCATTGATATAAAACAATTGTACATTTTTAAACTTCAAGAAGATCGTTTCTATCATTCTCCAAATGCCTTGTGGACAGCTAACTTCCAATTTTGTTTTTATTTTGAGTTTTTAGTTGTTGTGCAAATTATTTTGGTTTTGCACTTCTGCTTTTACAATATTTTCTCCAAATGCCTTGTGGACAGCTAACTTCCAATTTTGTTTTTATTTTGAGTTGTTAGTTGTTGTGCAAATTCTTTTGGTTTTGCACTTCTGCTTTTACAATATTTTATTAAACATAAATCAAAACTAATAAATAAGAAGTAATATAAGTTAATGTTTAACGGAAAAATCAACAATGAAGATTGACAGTTAAACAACCGTTTGTGTTAATTTGAATCCAAATGTGCTGAAATGTTTGAAACAAAAAAGAAAATATTTTGGGGCACTTGGCACAACTCTTGGTTATGTTTATAGTAACTAAGGAAATGCGTTCTTTTAATCGCAGGAAGAAAACAAATCCAATCCACTGTTAAAGACAGTGGACACTATTGGTTATTGTCAAAGACCAGTCTTCTCACTTGGTGTATCTCAACATATGCGTAAAATAACCAACCTGTGAAAACTTGAGCTAAATCGGTCATCGCAGCTGTGAGATAATAGTGAAAGAAAAATAACCCTTGTCACACGAAGTTGTGTGCGTTTAGATGGTTGATTTCGAGACCTCAAGTTCTAAATCTGAGGTCTCGAAATCAAATTTGTGGAAAATTACTTCTTTCTCGAAAACTATGGCACTTCAGAGGGAGCCGTTTCTCACAATGTTTTATACCACTAACCTCTCCCCATTACTCGTCACCAAGAAAGGTTTTATGCCATTACTTATTTTGAGTAATTACCAATAGTGTCCACTACCTTTAAACAGTGAAAGTTGGTCCTGTTGTTTTTTGTATATTCATTAATATTATTTTTTGGTTTGTTACTTTTAGATTATGTTTGTTGTCTAGTTGCATATTGTGAAAATTGCAGCCCCTTTTATAAGAGTTCAAACTACTGGGCAATTTGTACACAGGGTATATTGTTAGGGAGTGCACGTCAGTTGCTCTTCCTCATTGAGGCTGTTCTCTTTTAAGACACACTTCTTGTGTCCATTATAACTTATGTAGAAAGGAGTCCCCCCCTCTTCAGTTCTAATAAATATTAAAAAGACCAGCATTGTTTTGGAGCACATGATTGTTTGTTTGTTTCACAGTTTATTTTATCTTGTCTCGTTTTAGAATTGATAGTGGATGTTTTAAATTCTAAAAAGGAAGATTGATAAATGGTCAACTTTTGCACGCAAATTAATTGATATAAAAAAGGGAAACTGAGAGGGATAATTTGGAATAATTGACAAAGATAAATTGGCTATAGAAGGGATATGAACCAACGACCTCCGGATTAACGTGCTGGCACTCTACCAAATAGCTCAGGTTGTAGAGCGTATGCACGTTAATTTAAGTCCCACTCTAGTCAATTTGTTCAACTCCAAATCAACAAATAATTGATAAAACCAGTCTGAGAAGCGTCTTACAAAATGTCTCGAAACTTAAATTTGAGAGGCGAAGCATGATGGCAAATGTAATAACATTAATAAACTGCTAAAACATTTATGTGCAAGAAATCCTATAAAAAAAATTACTTAAAACCTGCTGCCTTATATAACTCACTGATGATGTTTTGAGGTCTGCAATATTATCAACATTTTTCTAGATTACATTCTTGCCACAAAATGCCTCCTCCCATCATGGACTCTTACTCAAAATAAATTATACACATGATATCATATCAGTAGGGCGCCCTCACCTAGAGGTAAAAAAGTGGCCGTTTATTGGTCAAACCTGTGCACCGCGCAGACAAATCTGTGCATTTTCATTGTTTCGTCATCATTTTACAGCTAAGATGGAGGGATGACGTCAATGCATTAGGTCTGTAAGAGCATCCTTTGAGGGAGGACTCGTGAAGACATCTCTGGAAGTTTATTAACAGTGAATGTTATGGCCACAGTATAGTTGTACAGAGGAAACTAACGCAAAAGGGGAAAAAGTGGTCAATGGTCACTGAAATGATCTGATAGGTAGGCCTCTATTACGATCTCCGGGACTTGAATTTTGCACTGATATCACGGGCATGGCCCGAGGTCATTGATTTCAGTGTTTGGCCAGTAAACTCAATACAGGATAAGTGCGATGGTCTTGCTTTTTTCTTCAACTCGGCGTCTTTGTCACTTGTCTCAAAAGGAAATGTTGAGTTTGAGTCTCACAAATATCTTTCAAAGCTGAGTATCCCCAGTAAAACAGAAAAGATAAATCTTAGCCTTGTGTTTTGTTCAAATGAAACAGTTGAGATGATAAAAACTGTTTTTTAATTTTTCTCTTTTTAGTCTCTTCTCATTTTGATTCTGGTCTTTTGAAAAAAATCCCATCCAGTAAATATTCTGAGCTACAAGTTCTGTGGTCTTGTGGATATCCCCCCCCCCACCCAAATTTAAGCCCTGGTTCTGCACTAGTTTCCCCAATGAAACGAGCACAGTATTTTCAAATACAAATAAAGCAGGGACAATATTGTCATTCAGAGTTGTTGATTGATCAAAGGTACGTAATACCGCCTTAAAACAGTAAATAATTTCTTGTCACTAGAGGGAGGTATACAAGTTGAGTGGTGCAATTTTTTTTGAGGGGCTCTGTTAATTTGTTCAGAAAATTACCTCTGTAGACAAAGATTTCACACTTCACCCAACTGGGATCTCATAGTTTTCAATTCACATTGATAAGCTAATTGATTGGTGAACATAAAAAATGTATAAAGGCACCTGGAAGTGGTATTTTTTTTTAAATAAAGCTTTTGCCACTTATATATGTGTTTTGATGAGTGGAATGTGAATAAACAGTTAACTAAGGTTTTAAAAAATCAGTTGTTATGTTATTTAAAAATTTAAGAGTAGACCCCGACCCGAGAGGGCGCTGTTCGTGACGTCAATCGAGGCAGACTTTGCCTGTAATGCGTAGAGTAAATGCGTTTCAAAAAAATGCCGACCAGGTGTATTGCTGCTGAATGCAGAAAAAACACTTTTTGAAACGTACCAACTCACGACTTGGACGTACATGTACTTTGCACGTGTGTTTACTATACGCATTGCAGGCAAAGTCTTCCTCGATTGACGTCACAATAGGGGTAGGCGGAGTCAGCCCCCAAACAACTTTATATATTTTTTAAACATATAAATCGTAACAAACATGTACTAAAAAAAATGTTTTATTGTTCGTAAGCATATACTCTTATGTTTGAAAGAAAAAAATATATATTTCCAGGTGACTATAAAAATGGGTCTTGGATGGACCATTCCTCCATGGATGGACCATTCCTCCATGGATGGACCATTCCTCCACGGATGGACCATTCCTCCATGGATGGACCATTCCTCCACGGATGGACCATTCCTCCATGGATGGACCATTCCTCCATGGATGGACCATTCCTCCATGGATGGACCATTCCTCCATGGATGGACCATTCCTCCATGGATGGACCATTCCTCCATGGATGGACCATTCCTCCATGGATGGACCATTCCTCCATGGATGGACCATTCCTCCATGGATGGACCATTCCTCCACGGATGGACATGGTGGCACAAACTGTTTTGACTCCATGTCAAAAGGGAAGCCCCTTTTTTTATTGCACATGGATTTTGACTTTGACAGCCATCCCCCCCGATCCCCTTTTTAAAATGTAATTCCTTCCCTTGTATTGGCATCGACACTGAGAGCATGCCCATGGAACTTTGTTATTCAACATTATATGCGTCGACAAGATGGCCTGACCATGGATGATGATGATGATGGTTGGTTTGTGTGTACAAAACACAATATGCAAATTTGATGATGCTCTAAAATTTAATAGATAACTTATTTTCACAAAATCTGGTTGGTGGGCCTTGGAGTCACACTAGACTTCACCATAATAGTAACTGTGCTCAGGGTGCAATATGCATTGTTCAGTATCGGGGGTAAACTTTATGCAACTTATGTAGTCATCGCCATTGCCATTCATCAAAACATAAAAGAGATGTTGGGTTGCCTTGATAATGAAATGTTGGTTTTAGACTTCAAGGTTGGAGTTATTGCAGTTGAAAACAATTAAAATTGATTTTAAAAAAAATTACGAAAGTATTTTCTATTCAAATCATGTTTTCATTAAGTGCCGGTCGAGAACGGTCGAGTCCGGTCGAGTGACGCTTGTTGTCAAGCTATGTTTGACTTTAGAACCAAACTCGACCGTCTGTCATTTTGATTCTGCAGTTGACTGGTACCCACACGGTGTATGCTGTAGTACACGAAAACGCCTTGTACAATTAGAGTAACCAGTCAGAGAGAAAAATAACGCGGTGAATTTGGAATTGACCAAAAAGCAACTTTTTAACCGGTAAATATCTGACTATTTCATTATGATTTAGGAATTAAAAAGCCTTTGGATTAACTATTCATTAGTTTAGAATAGTTTTAAGGGCAACCTTTTGGGAATTTCAACACAATTACACGTAATTTCATGGACAAAAAAAATCTTAAGTCGGCGTTGACGTCGTTGTCGTTATTAATTTGGATTTACTTTTGCGTATGGCGCCACCACTTTTTTCACTCATTTTTACAAAAAGGGATATCTAATTTTGAGGTAAATGAGATACTAGCCTATATTACTACTTCATATCGAATGAAAAAGTGGTGGCCCATACGGTAAATTTCCAATAATTTAATAATAACAATAACATTAATTAGGCCTCGCCGCCTGTGTCTTTTCTTTTCTCCTAGAGTCCTAGTTGCGATAACGTAACCCTCCTCGGCTAGGACTACGTGTGTGACGTGTAGTTCAAAAGGTCGGACCACACATGTGTGGACAGTTGACGGGCTACACAATGCACCCCACGCATTGCCACGACCTTTTGAACTACACGTCACACACGTAGAGCCGAAGCTCCGCCCCACGCAGGTTCGACATTTGAACCTGTGAATTTCGCTCCGGTTCTGGTCCATTTTTCTTCGAAATATTTCCTAATGGTGTTTTGAGTATTATGGCAGGCTGCATTAGACATTGCGGATTAAGTTCGTACCCTCAGAATTTGTATGCATGATTTTTTAAAGTGGTAAAAATGGGGCAAATCTGGTGACTAGCTGTCGAAATTGTACGTGTTGGACCAGATTAACCGTTGCCGCTCGAAACAATCTCGTAACCCTCCGGCCTGGCGGCCGTCGGGAGGAGGGTTACGTTATCGCAACTACTTTTTGTCCATATGTTTGTATATTATTAGTATATGATTATGAATCCATAATGATGATGACAAAAAAATCACACAATTTGGCAAACAAATCATGGGCATCGATCGGTTTTTGTACAAATCATTTTCCTACACTGTGTAGAAACCTCCTCTGGAGCATACTGACATAAACTCGGCACCTTGCAAACTCAGCACCCACAAACTCAGCACCTAAGCTAGCCCCAGTTGTGTGGCCAAGGCTAGCTGAATGTAATTGCATGACAATTCGAACATTGTAACTGATTGGAATATTTGCACTTAAAATTCCCTACGCTTTGCATGAATTATGAACCGGGCGTTCATCATCATCATCAAGTCCACTCTCGTCGGACTGCAACAAAAGCAGCTCTATGAAATTGGGTCCTGATCTCAGCTGCAGATGTTAGCTCAGTACCACGAGGCAACTGGTCCACATAGGTTAGCTTGGCTTACAGCTATCTCTAAATGACATACCCAATTATCTTTTTTTAACATGTCTATTTTTGGTTTCATTTGAAGGCACAATGGTGGCGCCAAGCAGTACGCGTGAAATGTTCTTACAAGCTGTGGAGTGTGATGATCGAGATGAATTTATTCGTTTTGTTCAACGCCATGTAAGTCAGTCAAGATGTTATGTGTGAGGTGGGAGGGGGGTGGAAGGTATGGAGTGGGCAACATTCAAGAATACATTATCCACTCTTATTATAAGAGGTTTTTATTGTGCTTTGATCGTGTCGAATTTTAGAGGTAAAAGATCTGCTAACATCAGCCCGAGTGAAGAACTCACCATTGCTAACAGGACTGGAGTTGCATGGAGACCATGATGACTACGACTAGCCAGCAAGACCAGTTAGAATCTCATTTCACTATTCACCAATTTATTTTGTTACAGCTAGTTCATACAAGTATCACATTTTGTAGGGATACTTTTTGACACTTATAAATCTACATTGTAACAAGCCAGACCAACTGGAGAGTATTGTGACTGTTCACAAGGTGTTTTAAATAGCATTTGGCCAGCAGACCATTGTTAAGGGAGATTGATGGAAATAACTTTGTTCTCTCTCTCTCTCACGCTACAGAATGCCAAAGATGATGATTTCACTATGGAAGAGCTACTGCCAAGCTTTGCTCGCAAACAGCACGATCGTATCTGGACTGGTCTCAGTCAGATGTGTACATCATTACTCCTTAATTCACCATTTGAAAATGATGAGGAGGTGGCAGGGAACAAGGTCAGTAGGATAAGTACATACTTGATCAGTTATTTTGTTTATTTACTGCATTTCCGCTTTGGGCACATTGAGGGGGCTGCACTTTCTCTGTTCTGTTGAGAATTAAAGAATATTTTAAAATACTGGACACTATTGGTAATTGTTAAAGACCAGTCTTCTCACTTTGTGTATCTCAACATATGCATAAAAGAACAAACCTGTGAAAATTTGAGCTCAATTGGTCGTTATAATAATGAAAGAAAAAACACCCTTGTATTATGAAGTTGTGTGCTTTTAGATGGTTGATCTCGAGACCTCAAATTCTAAATCTGAGGTCATGATATCGAACTCGTGGAAAATTACTTCCTTTTCGATAACTACGTCACTTCAGAGAGAGTCGTTTCTCACAATGTTTTACAACGTAATTGTTGTAATACTTGATCGCTTGAAACATGTCATATTATTTGATGTAAATTTTTACATTTTATTCCATATTTCTAATATTTCTAATAAAACAGTCAATCAAAAAGTAGGGGGACATCTGGTATGCTGCCCCCCCCCCAACACATCGACGCCCTTGAACACGGTTGGCAATTTTATGGAGTCAAAATTTTTACCACATAAAATGGCGGACCGGTTTCTTCAAGATGTAAAAGGAAAACCTTGCAATTTTGAGGCATATTCTACTTTTAAGTTATCTATCTACCAAATGCATTTCATAACAAATGTTTTCAAACTCTTGTCAAAGACCAACTCGTCCGATCCAAGGCAACGTGTTACCCTTAACCTTTTCCCTTTATTACTCAGGATGCAACCCCCTTGACCCATGCATGTCTCCAAGGTGTTGTCACTGTGGCTACAGCTTGTCTAGCCATGGAGAAACCTGTAGTGTCTGACCATATGCTGGAAACTGCAATTATTCTTCACGGTAAGTGAGTTTTGCTCTCAGTTTCTGCTCTTCCTAAAATTTCTGGTTATATTAGTCTCCATGGAATCCTGGAACACCCATAAGCTCAATATCAATATTAACATTCCAAATTATACAGATATAACAAGTTTCAGTTGATTCACAATTTCTGTGTTTGTTATTGTATGTAGGAGTGCTATTGGATCTTCCAGATTGTGCTAGTAAACTGCAGCAAGGGATTGCCAAGCTTTGTGAAAAGTGGTATGTTTGACTGTAACTTCAAGATTTAATTTCTTGGTAGTGAAATGATTTAATGGAGACCAAGGCGGCTGAAAATAGCTAGTACCAAATTGCCCAAAGCGGCTGAAAAAGGGATTGTAGCAAAATGCCCAGAGCATTTTCTCTCCATCAAAAAGGTCAAAGTAAGGGTCATGTTCCGAAATGACATAATTCAAATGTTTTCCAGGTAAACAAAGTCTCCTGACGACAGACAATACTGTCCGAAACGTTGAAAGAGATTTATCTACATGGTGTCACTGCCAAAAATAATTTGCATCGTATGTTCCCAAAAACAAAACAAAATTTAAGTTCCATATTTTTTTTAAAGACACTTTTAGATGAAATATTGTTTTTTAACAATTCCAATAAAACCCATAGGGGTATGGTGATAGTCTTACAGAAATGAATGGTCTCTTAAGGCTAAAGCAGGCCTGGCTTAAAGGATGTGTACTTACAATTAAACTAAACTCTACTCACATGATTCAAGGTGGACCAATGAACATGCAGGGAGGGAAGAGCTAGTTGCCAATACCCTGATGTACTACCTAGTAAGGAGCCTACAGCCTTCAGCTACAGTCGCTGATGTCAAGAGTGTAGATAGTCTACGTCAAGCACTACTTCAAATCAAGATGGACGATGACAGTAGTACAACAATCAAAGACTTGCTGGAGCAGTGTGTTACGAGACCAAACTATCTCAAGCAAGATAAGGTGTGTTATATGTATACAGTTTGACCAGACTTTATAAAGACACTGAACACTATTGGTAATTGTTAAAGACCGGTCGTCTCACTTGGTGTATCTCAACCTTATGCATAAAATAACAAACCTGTGAAAATTTGAGCTCACTCGGTCGTCAAAGTTGCGAGATAATAACAGAAGAAAAAAAACACCCTTGTCAAACGAAGTTGTGTGCTTTTAAATCTGAGGTCTCAAAATCAAATTCGTGGAAAATTAATTCTTTCTCGACAACTATGTCACTTCAGAGGGAGCGGTTTCTCACAATGTTTTATACTGCCAACCTCTCCCCGTTACTCGTCACCAAGTAAGGTTTTATGCTAATAATTATTTTGAGTTATTACCAATAGTGTCCACTGCCTTTAAGGCTCGCTGAAGCTGCCTGGTTGCAACAACGTTACTTTTTGTGATTTTGTACAAATTTAATTTCTTCACTCCAGATTTAAAATTGTAAAACAGGTGGATTCAGAAACAAAAAACAGCCCAACCATTTTTTGTAATGAATACTGACCTATTGGTGATATTTTGTTACTGAAATATGAAGCAGACGTTGTGCACTGCTTACCAACAAAAATGACTCGTGCCCAGTATCATAAAGCTGTTAAGCAGAAAAGAATGCTAAGCAAATAATGAGTGGGGCAGTAGTTGCAACAGTGTAAACTTTATGGAATTTTGGCTGGTAACCATTTTCTGTTACAGTGGACACTATTGGTAATTGTTAAAGACCAGTCTTCTCACTTGGTGTATCTCAACATTATGCATAAAATAAAAAACCTGTGAAAATTTGAGCTCACTCTGTCGTCGAAGTTGCGAGATAATAACAAAAGACAAAAAAAAACCCTTGTCACACGAAGTTGTGTGCTTTCAGATGGTTGATTTCGAGACCTCAAATTCTAAATTTAAGGCTCGCTGAAGCTGCCTGGTTTCAACGATGTAATTTCTTCACTCCAGATTTAAAATTGTCCAATAGGTGGATTCAGAAACAAAAAACAGCCCAACCAGTTTTTGTAATGAATACTGACCTATTGGTGATATTTTATCACTGAAATATGAAGTAGACATTTTGCACTGCTTACCAACAAAAATGAGCTGTTCAGCAGAAAATAATGCTAAGCAATTAATGAGTGGGGCACTCGTTGCAACAATGTAAACTTTATGGAATTTTGGCTGTTAACCATTTTCTGTTAAGCAACATGTTTTTTGTGCTTAGCAAGGTTTTTTTGCTTAACGTTGATAACTCACTTTTCGACCCTAACATAATCTTTGGAAAGAGAGCACACTTCAAGGGAATGTTGCCTTGGATCGGGCGAGTTGGTCTATGAAAAGCGTTTGAAACCGTTTGTTATCAAATGCATATGGATAGAAAGATGTTTTAAAAGTAGAATATAACCATCCACACAAATATGCCTCTAAATTTCATGGTTTTTCTTATACGATGTGAACTAAGACTTCTATGCATTTTGTGGAGTCAAGTTTTTGACTCCATAAAATGGCTGACCGTGTTAGTTCACGTCGTATATAAGGAAAACCACACAATTTCGAGGCACATTTGTGTGGATCATTATATTCTACTTTCTAAACCATATAAATTTCATTTTAAAAAATGGTTTCGACCGATCCAAGGCAACGTGGGTCTTTAATTTTTTCACAGGAAATTTTGATTTTTGTTTAAATAGTGTGAAATTGGTATTTGTTCCAGTAAGAATCTTAAATATATCTGGTTGATATGATGATGATATCGTTGTTCCTATCTAGGGTCGTCGTTTTTTGAGTTTTCTCTTCAGTTTGAATCTAGCCTTTACAGAGAGACTTCATAAGGCCATCAAGTCTCAACTACCATCCTCGCCAAGGTAATCAATTTTATATTGGTGATTATAATAATAACAAATTATTATATAGTGCATTTCACAATAACCCGGCAGGCCTGATAATTCAGGGAGACAATGAAGGCGACTGCCTCCGTGGCCCCTGGTCATTGCCTCGGTGCCCTTGAAATGCTACAGTACAAATTTTCTCATAGGGTGCCCTTTACCAAAGACAAAATGCCTTGGTGCCCTTGCCCTTTCAAAAACGAAGCATACAGGGCTCTGTATCAATGCGCTTATTGCCCTGCAGCTGATTTCTCGAAACCCTCTGATTAATCCTATCTCGAGTTAGGTCAAGTAACCTGTTCCAACTTAGGATGTGTTCAATGCATCCTATGTCTTTGGATATGGAACTTAACTCGTCCCAAGTCCTGAGATTAACCCTAAGTTAGGAAGAGTTTGGTGAAATTGACAGTTGGTCATGGGGCCAATAACGGCCCTTTAATCTTTCTCAGCTCCCTGGGAAGTATACATGTACAGCCCTGAGCTGCTGTGGCGCTCCATTGGCTTGTTCATACACAATATCACTCTCTACCCTCGCAGGTACCCATTTTTACCCATGGGGAAGAGAAGCAATTATAGTTAAGTGTCTTGCTCGAGGACACAAGTGCCACGACCGGGATACGAACCCACAATCCGGTGACTAAACCACCCGAACTTGAAACCAATGTAATGCCGGGATAGCTCTGTCGTTAGAGCACTCGTGTGCCGTGTTTCATGAGGTAGTTGGTATGAGTCTGCGATAAGCTTATTTTGTGCTGACCTGTTTTTAATTTAATTGTACACTCACAGGGCACAGATTGACTTCTATGGTGAAGTATACTTCAAAGCGTGGAGAGTTGCAACAGGTCCTACTTTAGAGGTAACTTTTAATATTGCATCGACTGACAAAAAAGTTGTTATAGTTTATTTCTCTGAATGAATTTTGACAGATAATGATGCTTCTAAAAGATTGTTAATGGTAGATTTGTTTTCGTGCAACATCTTAAATGAAAGCTTATGTCAACTTTTTTAAAGCCACTGAACACGTTTGGTAATTGTCGAAGACCAGTCTCAACATAAGCATAAAATAACAAGCCTGTGAAAATTTGAGCTCAATTGGTCAAAGAAAATTATGAAAGAAATGATACCCCTTGTTGGACGAATTTGTGTGCTTTCAGATTTAGTGAAAAATTACCTCTTTCTCAAAATCTATGCTACTTCAGAGGGAGCCGTTTCTCACATTGTTTTATACTATCAACAGCTCTCCGATGCTCGTTACCAAGTCAGTTTTTAAGTTAATATTTGTTTTAAGTAATTACAAAACGTGTACCTTCCCTTTAAATCTATAACAATAGCTATTTAAAAATGTATGTCTAAATGTTGGGGTAAAATCTGGCAAAAAAAAACACTTGCATATAAACTTATTATGTTTTTTGACACCATGTCTTTTGTGTAAACGTCTATAATGCTATTTGTCCCTCCTATGTTTGTAGACCTTTCTAGCGCAACGTCACAGCCCAAGTTTTTGCCAACTGAGGTTGGAAAACTATGGAAGGCCATAAATACAAAACAAAAACAGATGGCTACTATTTGTAACAATGTCACACAACTAGTCAAAAATAGTGTTGAGCTTGTTACAACCAAATCAATTAATCATTGGAGATATTCTGTTTAGTTGAAAGCTTGCAATTTTTGTTTTAAATTTGATCAGAACATCTGTTAATACGATTGAATTTTGTTTACTAACATTCAGCATTCCATGGCAACAATAGAAAAGCCTATTGACCCCTTGCACGCACGTCACACATGGCGACTGATGCCATGCTCACCATGTTGGTAGGCAGTTAGGTTTACGTGTACGACGCCTTGTCGCCTGAAATGCGAGAGAAAGTTTTTGAGAAAGAAGTAATTTTCCACGAATTTGGTATCGAGACCTCAAGTTTAGAATTTGAGGTCCCGAAATCAAGCATCTGAAAGCACACAACTTCGTGTTTACAAGGGTGTTTTTTTCTTTCATAGTTATCTCGCAATTTCGACGACCCATTGAGCTCAAATTTTCACAGGTTTGTTATTTTATGCATGTTGAGATACACCAAGTGAGAAGACTGGTCTTTGACAACTACCAATAGTGTCCAGTGTCTTTAATATGAATGAGTGTTTTACTAGCATTCGGTTGCCCATCCAATCAACAATGGAAAGGCCTATAGACCTTTCTTTTGTTGATAAACAAACCGCCTTGGTTGGCATGGTCGGCCAAATGTTAGTAAAACACTCAATCGTAAAAACAGATGTTTCCATATAATTTTCTTATAAATAAAATACCTCTCATGATAAGTTGCTTTGTTTTAAACAACATCAACAAATTTTGAAATATTGTTACCAAAAATAGCGATCTATTCTTGATTTGCACTTATGGCTTTCTATAGTTTTCCAATCTGGGTTGGCAAAAACTCGGGCTGTGACGTTGCAAAAGAAAGGTCTATACATAGAGATCAAGGCTGTCAAGGAAGTAGTCTGGTTCATTGTGTTTCTATTGTTGTGAGCATATAATAATGTACAAGGAACCCAACAAAGATGGATGCCATACGACCAGACGACTGTTTTACTTGACATTCATCTTTTCACTGCAGAAACTGGAGGTTTATTGTATTCAGGACCTAATGTACCATGCTGTACATGCTTCACGTGTAGGTGCACGATCCTTGGCCTCAACACTGAGACAGGTGAGTGGAAACTCTTTATATACAAGCATGATTATATTCCTACTTAATAACAATAGCAATAATCGTTTTTTATATAGTGCTTTATACACCCAATAGGGAGTCTCAAAGCGCTTCAAATATTAGTACCCCTGGTTACTGGTCCATTTAATTCATTCCTTTAACCATCTCAGCTCCCTCAGGAGTATACAGCTGGTGCTGCGAGATTTAATCACAAGAACCATCTCTGCCCACACGGGTACCCATTAACCCCTGGGTGGAGAGACACCATTGTAGTAAAGTATCTTGCTCAAGGATATAAATGTCAAGACTGGGATGTGAACCCACACTCTGCTGAACAGAAACACCAGAGCTTGAGTTCAGTGTTCTTATCTGCTCGGCCACGACACCCCACTATGGCTCATTTCCATTGAAGTTGAACAATCCCTTTAGAAGAACAACAATTTAAAATATCTGTGAGGGGATCTGGGCCCAGGTGTAATAATAGTAATAATAATAATAATAATAATAATAATAATGTTAATATCGAAGTCTTATATAGCGCAAGTATCTACCTCTCGCAGCAAGTTTCTGCTCTTCCTCAAATTTCTGGTTATATTGGTCCCCCCTTTTTTTCCCATGGAATCCTGGAACACCTATAAGAGTACTATAATATCGAAGTCTTATATAGCGCACGTATCTACCAAACAAGGTGCTCAAGGCGCTGAGTATATACAAGCTTATTGTAGTTATTGCAGTGATAAAGTTTGAGACCCAGTTAGTTATCTCCTTATAAGGGTTTACAAGGTGCTACGGCGCATTAAGCAGTACGTTCAGAAAGATAGGTTATTGCAGTGATGAATTTTGAGACCCAATTAGTTATCACCTTATAAGGGTTTACAAGGTGCTGCGGCGCATTAAGCAGCC
Source organism: Asterias rubens (assembly GCF_902459465.1). Classification (NCBI taxonomy): domain Eukaryota; kingdom Metazoa; phylum Echinodermata; class Asteroidea; order Forcipulatida; family Asteriidae; genus Asterias; species Asterias rubens. The sequence continues at coordinate 14,275,065 of NC_047064.1, read as the reverse complement.
ACAGCCAGGAACACCGGGGCAAACCCCTTCTCTTTCCGATAAGTGCACTGGGTTCTTTTACATGCGTTACACAACACATGGGACCAACGGCTTTACGTCCCATCCGAAGGACGAAGCAATGGTCAAGTGTCTTGCCTAAGGACACAAGTGTCACGGCTGGGGATTCGAACCCACACTCTGCTGATCAGAAACACCCGAGTTTGAAGTCGGTGATCTTAAACGCTCGGCTACGACACTTCCACCACTATAACAAACAAGCGGGCAATAATGATTTCAGCCATATGATTTGCTGACGAGTGTCATTGTGTTTCGTGTTCTCTTACAGCTCTTGAGTTACTTCACCAAGCAGAAGAGGCAGCAAGGAGTAGATAAGATGCTCTTAACTCTGTATGAACCGATCATATGGAGAGCAGTCAAGGTAAGATGGTCATGCAACAGATTTCACGATACGCTAGATTAATCCTGTCTCGAGTTAGGACGAGTAACACGTCCTAATTAAGGATGGGTTAAAAACGTCCTGACGCATTGGATATGAAACTTAACTCATCCTTAAAGATTAATCCTAAGTTTAGGAAGATTTTGGTGAAATCAACGGCTGCTCTTATTTCAGTGCAATAAACAATTCTAAGAACTTCTAAACCATAACTTGGTTACACCATAAAGACAGATAATGGTTTATGTACACACTTGGATTTAACTGCGAATCTATTCTAGAAAATATTGAATAATGAATATGTACGCTCATTTATGGCTCATTTAAATATGCCAGCATATAGCACATTTAAATTTGCCAATTCCAGGGGTTATGATCGAGCAAGGCATGCTGGGGAAAAATGGCGCGGTAAGATCAATCACCCGTGGGAACGAGGTTGGCGCTGCAGCTCTCCTTGATACGTTTTTAGGTTGACATAAAGAATAGATAACAACTAATGTTTCCTCTGTATTTGAAGGTACCAGGTGGCTAATATGTTTCCTCTGTAATTGTACCAGGTGGCTAATGCAAGTGTTTGTGCAAACGCCACAGCTCTCTTTAAGGATACGTTTTTAGGTTGACACAAAGAATAGATATAAACTAATGTTTCCTCTGTATTTGTAAGTACCAGGGGTCGATTTCACAAAGAGTTAGGACTCGTCTTATCTTGAGTTAGGAGGAGTAACTCGTCCTAACTTAGGATCAATCTTAAGGTCTGCATGCTACAGTACAGGGTTGGGACTCGTCCTGAGTCCTAAGATTAGTCTTAAATTAGGAAGAGTTTTGTGAAATCGACGGCTGGTGGCTAATATGTTTCCTCTGTATTTGTACCAGGTGGCTAATGCAAGTGTGCGTGCAAATGCTGCAGCTCTCCTTGTAGACACATTTCCTCTTCAAGATCCTGAATCAAATAAGGAAGACTCAGATGCCCTCACACAGAAGCAGTTTGACATTCTCCAGGTAAAGTTCTCTCCTTAAAGACACTGGACACTATTGGTAATTGTCAAAGACTAGTCTTCTCACCTTGGTTGTATCTCAACATATGCATAAAATAACAAACCTGTGAAAATTTGAGCTCAATTGGTCGTCGAAGTTGCGAGATATTAAAGAAAGAAAAAACACCCTTTTCACACGAAGTTGTGAGTTTTCAGATGCTTTTTTGAGACCTCAAAATCAAATTCAGAGGTCTCGAAACCAAATTCGTGGAAAATTACTTCTTTCTCGAAAACTCTGTTCCTTTAGAGGGAGCTGTTTCTCACAATGTTTTATACTATCAACAGCTCTCCGTTACTCGTTACCAAGTAAGTTTTTATGCCTTAAAATCTCACCTTGAAGCTTCCCAAGGGATGCAAATAATCACACACCTGATCCCTCTATGATGCATGCCTTGTCATTTAAGCCTGTCACAGCTACACGTTTACATTGTTTACTGACCCATCAACTGTACACCTGCCTCTACCAGAAATTTGGCGCTTGGCAAAATCACACGCCTAGAAAAATTAGGTGTGCTTTCTGTCCACACGTCTGTGATTTTCAAATCAGAAGGACTGACTAAGGACATTATAAAGGGGATTGATAAAACTTAGTCTTTGACAGGATAATGATGGTGGTCAGTGTATAGTCTATGGCGGTATATACGCCTCTCTAACGAGTCCCTGCCTGTAAGAATGTACCAAGTGGTGATTCATGGGTTCTCAGATCTTCTTCTAAAAAATTAGAGTGATACATTATCATACCAAACGAATAAATCCAAAATTTTAGTTTGCTGACGCTTTTGGTTTGGGAGTTATCAGTTATCAAAGTTTTGGCTTAAAAGCCTTCGTGAAACGAATAGTACATTCCCTGTAAACACAAAAATGTGCGCCAAGGTCATCCCAACAAAAGTAAAACATTTTTTGAAACCTCCAGTTGAGCTCATAACAAAAGTAAAAAAAAAAGTTTGGGATCTCGTTGGCGCGTCATGTTTACGCGCACCTGAATCTTTGACGAACAGTGCCCTCGTGCCATTTTCAACGCCTCATAACTCAACGCGCCTATACGATCCCATGAATTAAACAACTTTACATGAAAGAGCTTGCATCCCTAAAACAAATTGAAGTGCAAAGTGCGTGGGATCTCGTTGGCGCAGAGAAATAATAGAGGTCAAAGTTCAAATTTAACCAATATATTGCATTTTCGCACCTCTGAACCTTGCGCGCCAACAGCAAAAAGTTGTTTTTATGGCAACCGGCTGTTGGAACAGTTTTCATCTAATGACAAATGAAAAAAGAATCTTGGGATCTCTGCAACTTGCATGTCAAAAGATTTTTTGAAAATTTTCTAAAGTATTGCCATTCCACACATTTTGGCCTAAATTGGCACAACATTCACTTTTTTCATCACTGTAAGTATCTGTGCCAACAAGATCCCATCAATGTTTTCTTGTATTTGGTTCAGTTGAGTGTTCCTAAACAGATTTCAATTGGAGGTTTCAAAAATGTTTTACTTTTGTTGGGACGAGCTAGGCGCACCTTTTTGTGTTTACAGGGAATGTACTATTCGTTTCTCGGGGGTCTTTTGGCCCAAACTTTGATAACTGGTAACTCCGCAACCGAAAGCGTCAGCAAACTAAAATTTTGGATTTATTCATTTGGTATGATGGTGTATCACTCTATTTTTTTAGAAGAAGATCTGCGAACCCATGAATCACACCCCCCCCCCTAATTTTGTACATTCTTACAGGCAGGGACTCTTAATGTTCATGCATTACGTTACAATTCTTACCCAAAATGAGGCCATAGGCGCATGTAACGCCACCACCAGGGTTAAGGCCCGGTCACACAGGCCCTGATAAAAAGCACGCCCTCGATTGGTTGAATAAGCGTGGGCATATTCTACATGGAGCTACTCAACCAATAGAATGCGTTCTCATTGCATTTTTATCGTTATCGTTTTCGTTATCGCTGCAGTGTGACTTGGCCTTTAGGGTTATGGCCTCATTTTGGGTTAGAATACATCATGCACAATTTTTAAGAGAGGCATGCCGGGTGTGCTTACCAAAGGGGTGAGTTATGAGCTTGAGTGCGTGGGGAAGGTTGTGGGACGGTAGCTTGATAATCTTCTCCAGAAGAAAGTCAGGGCACACTGAGCGAATTGTCCAGCAGTGCGAATCGACTTTTCATCGAGCCACCACTACTCACCAAGAGATTTTACATGGTGTCACCGCAAACCTTACTTGCTTACTACGATTAATTGGGTTGGAAACTGTAAGTTTGTATTGGAACTTTACAAAGGGCACCCACATCGAAAGCACAGGGCACCTTAGCAATGCGTTGTATTTTTAACTGCGTGAGGGCGCTCTTGATGTTATTTTTATCACTTCCGCGGGTATACACGATTCGCCCTGCAAATTTATAATGGGTGATCGGTCATTTTTGTTGTGTCGTAGCGTTAGGTTGCCTTAGAGGTGGATTATATCGGCTCCTTTAAAATTCTGTCTTTGTCCGTGATGTCTGTTGTGGTAATGTATTCCAGTCTTTAACAACTCTTTTGGGTATAACTGAATATACCCCGGAAGTGATTGAGAGCGCCCTCACGCGGTCAAAAATATGGCACATTGCTGCGGGTGTCGTCAATTAATTCGAGGCCTGCGGATGATTTAGTAGTTGATCGGTGTCATGTTTGACTGATTGTTTCTATTGAACCTTGACCCCTTAAGGATATTCTAGATGACCCTTGCCCTGTTGTCCGAGTGACTGGTATTCATGGTATATGCTGTATTGCCAGTGTGTTCTGGGAGGTCATACCTTCTACTCTGGAGGGATTCATGACTAAGCTTGTTAGAGACATGTATCGTGCTTATAAAGTGATATTTTCTATTGAACCAGGACCCCTTTAGGATCTTCTAGATGACCCATGCCCTGTTGTCCGAGTGACCGGTATTCATGGTATATGCCATATTGCCAGTGTGTTCTGGGAGGTCATACCTTCTACTCTGGAGGGATTCATGACTAAGCTTGTTATGTTAGAGACATGTATCATGCTTATAAAGTGATATTTTCTATTGAACCTTGACCCCTTTAGGATCTTCTAGATGACCCATGCCCTGTTGTCCGAGTGACCGGTATTCATGGTATATGCCGTATTGCCAGTGTGTTCTGGGAGGTCATACCTTCTACTCTGGAGGGATTCATGACTAAGCTTGTTAGAGAGGTGTATCGTGCTTATAAAGTGATATTTTCTATTGAACCTTGACCCCTTTAGGATCTTCTAGATGACCCATGCCCTGTTGTCCGAGTGACCGGTATTCATGGTATATGCCGTATTGCCAGTGTGTTCTGGGAGGTCATACCTTCTACTCTGGAGGGATTCATGACTAAGCTTGTTAGAGACATGTATCGTGCTTATAAACTGATATTTTCTATTGAACCTTGACCCCTTTAGGATCTTCTAGATGACCCATGCCCTGTTGTCCGAGTGACCGGTATTCATGGTATATGCCGTATTGCCAGTGTGTTCTGGGAAGTCATACCTTCTCCTACTCTAGAGGGATTCATGACTAAGCTTGTTAGAGACATGGCATTTGATGTCAGTACAGCAGATGTCAGAGTTGCCGTTTTTAAGGTAAGAGAAAATAAACTTTGTATGTTTTTTAGTAGGTACTGTAGTTTTTTATTCAAGAGCAGATATTTCCAACTCTGCTTTTAAGAAGGTTTTTCCAAGTAATTCAGATTGGTTATGACCCTTGACCTAAAGACACCACCCTCCCCTCCGGCTTGTCTAAAAAAACATCCTGTTTTAAGTTTCCTTTTCACGTCCACTCTCTCCCGTCCCCTAAATTAGTTAGTTTGCACCAATAATAATAATAATAGTAATAGTAATAATTATAATAATAAAAAAGACTTGAAGTGCGCACATATTCACCCTGCTGGTTGTTCAAGGCGCAGTAAACCAAAAACACAACAAAGAAAAAACATGCACAACAAAAACAGTCCTTGAAAACCTGTGACATAAGATATGTTTTGAAAGGAAATTTGAATTTTGTGGTACAAAGACACGATTTAACATCAAATGGTAGAGAGTTCCAGATGAGTGACACAGCTGATGACCTTGGATGTGATTTGACCTTTGACTTGACTTACCCCCTCTAGGGTTTGACATTCTTGCTGGATAACCACCTCAGTCACCCGCTGATGAAAGGCCTGCTCCTTGTCTTCAAAGATTTCATCCATGACTCGTCTGAGAAAGTACGCGTTGCCTTTGTTGATCTGTTGATCAAGGTGAAAGGACTCAGAACCATAAAGGTAACAATCCAAACATGCTATTGCTTTTCCTTTTTATTTAAGGTCAGCAACTTTGAAAGTGACTTTCTGTCGCTATTGGCTTTCCCTGCCAGGGTTCTTGTCTTTTGTTTTGTCTCTAGTGTGTTGTGTTCCACCCCCACTGGAGGTGTTTCCTACACAATCCTTATATCTGCCTGCGGCCAGGCCAGGTTTCTCAGTAATTTGCTTGTGTTTTTGCATGTTTGTATTCCTATTATAACCATTGTGCCACAAATATTTTGTGTGCTTTCTGAAGCCTGTCTCATGTTCAAATATGTTAGTGAGAAATTACCTCTTTTTCCAAAACTACATTACTTCAGAGGAAGCCGTTTCTCACATTGTTTTATACTATCAACAGCTCTCCATGGCTCGTCACCGAGTAAGTTTTTATGCTTGGAAATACTTTGAGTAATTACCAAACATGGCCAGTTTGAAATTTACTTTGATAACACCCCTCCAACCCCTCCCCTTCCCTTTTTTATCCCCAATAATTTAGTACTGGCATATAGTTCCTATGGAGAATCTCCTTGCCCAGCTCGTTCAAGATTCTACCCCTGTAGCTCGCCGCTTGGTCTCTCTGCTCTTCAATTCACTCCAGCCATCAGCTAAGACTGGAGAGGTACAGATTGAGCGGTGCATAGCTCTGATTCAGACCAACCCAGCTGCAGCCAGGGTGTTTTATCAGTACGCACCAAGGCACATGTCAGTCACTACTGCAGGTAATTCTATCCACACAATGATACTGTACCAGAGTTATAATAATAGTAAATATAAATATAACTTAAGCTTAACTTAAATGCATTTATAAAGCACTTTAACACTGTTTCAAAGCGCTGTACAGTCAAGAAAAACATTCAAATGCAGGATTAAAAAACATGAGAAAAATAGCAATATGGTTTTTTAAAAATACACAACAGTTAAAAAAGTAGCAAGAAATTAGTAAAAATATTGCAATACAAACAATCATATTACACAGAATAAAATACAAAATAATAAGCGTCAGACCCAGTGTAAATCAACCCCATTTCTGAATTAAAAAAAAATGTATTACCAGTCAAGAAGACGGATATACCTTAGTTAGCTGATCAGAAATCCCAGTCCACAGGACAGCTATGATCTCCAGCATGCCTTCCATCACGTCTGTATCTTGAAGAAACACAAAATTAATTAATGTGGTTACTAAATATCATGAATTCTTGTTACCAACTCATCAAATCACTAACAAAAATTCATCTCTTTCAGGTGAGTTTCTTATGCTTCTTGGTCAATGTGTCCTCGGCTGTGTCAGGCGAGCTCAACCCACCAACGGCCGGGCCCGTGCTGAGGCTGAGGATGGGACTGGAGAGGAGAAAGAGAATGAAGCTAGTCCTGGAGACGAGGAGGATGAGGAAGAAACTCTGACAATTCAAGATACAGACGTCATGGAAGGTATGCTGGAGATCATAGCTGTCCTCTGGACTGGGATTTCTGATCAGCTAGCTAAGGTAAATCCATCTTCTTGACTGGTATAAATAGTTCATAATCCTACAGCTAGTAGCTAGATCAAGTCATTTTGGGGGCATGGTTGGCATGTGTGTAAAGCGCTCGCCTCTCACCAAGGTGACCCTGGTTTGATGTGCAGGCCATCCGGTTTTCCTCCCTCAGGAAAAACACTTTCGATCTTGGCTGTGCTCTGTGATCAAAATGGGTTGATGTGGCTGGCTGCCAAAGGCGCCCTTGCATGCCTGCTTCTCGAACACGCTGTAGCCGCATCCTTCACAATTTAGCTCTCCTAAATTATTATTATTACTTTATGATATCTTCATCCCTGTTTATCGGGCATACTCGGACCATTCCTCAAACTTGCTTGACTCACTAGGGAGCGTACAGCCTCAAACTGCTGGGAGTTATCAGTGATGTGGTTACTAAGTAATTTACACTCATTGTTGTTAAAGAAGTGGAAGTGTCGTGGTCGAGCGGTTTTTAACCTCTGGTGTTTCTGATCAGCAGAGTGTGTGTTCGAATCCCCATCCTTGACACTTGTGTCATAACACAAGACACTTAACCACTGCTTCGTCCATCCGATGGGACGTTAAGCCGTTGGTCGCATGTGTAAATGTAACGCATGTTAAAGAACCCAGTGCACTTATCAAAAAGAGAAGGGTTTTGCCCCGGTGTTCCTGGTCCGATCGGCAGCAAATTGCGCCCACAGCACCTTGTAAAGCATTACCTGGTGCTATCAGAATTAGCCCACAGCACCTTGTAAAGCATTACATGGTGCTATCAGAATTAGGTCTCATAGTTCCAACGTAGTCCCACATCTGGCAGGAAATACTGTATGTTACAGCGCCAGGAGCGTCACTGGGTGATGGACATATGCGCTATATAAGAAGCCACAACTATTATTATTACTATTAAAGTATGCTGCAAAAGTCAATGTTTTTTTATATATTTACTGTTACTTTGGTTTTCACTTTTACAGCCTGAAAATCAGACCACAAAGAAGAAACTTGTGAGTAGATTCAGCAAAGCTCTGCCAGAGTTCCTGACAGCATTCCAGGCAAGTATCATGATATGATCATTTCTATGAACCAGTTTGCTTCAGGATTAAAGGCAGTGGACACTATTGGTAATTACTCAAAAGAATTATGAGCATAACACCTTACTTGGTAATGAGTAATGGGTAGAGGTTGGTAGTATAAAACATTGTGAGAAACGGCTCCCTCTGAAGTGGCGTAGTTTTCGAGAAAGAAGTAATTTTCCACTAATTTGATTTTGTGATTTCAGATTTAGAATTTGAGGTCTCGAAATCAAGCATCTGAAAGCACACAACTTCGTGTAACAAGGCTGTTTTTTCTTTCATAGTTATCTCGCAACTTCGACGACCAATTGAGCTCAAATTTTATGCATATGTTGAGATACACCAAGTGAGAAGATTGGTCTTTGACAATTACCAATAGTATCCATTGTCTTTAAGCAATATTTTTCTTGTTACCCGTGCAGAATTATTTTCAGTCAAAAGGCAATTTTTCTAGCCATTAACAGTTTGTTTTGTATGAAACTCAGTTTGGACACCAACATAAAAAGCTTTCGTATCATTTATGTAAATGCACATTTTTTGCTCAAATTTGTTAATAATCATGTTTCTGAAACACGAACAGATCAATGTAAACCCATTATGTGACAGCCAATCATCGACCCTCACCTGATCGAACAGAGAGGGATCTGATGCAGTATAACCCATCGTTACAAAATCTTGGCTGGTATGTGAAAGGAACAGGTCTTTGACATAGGCATCAGACCAAAATCCATGCAAAGAATTAATCCATCCATGGACGATAGGATAATCATAGGTTCCTACACATGCCCAATTTGTAATCACCCAGCAATTGTGATTTTATAATTTGATTGTATGCTTGGTTTGGTTTTGATCAGGAGGGTAGAGCCCTGTCTGCTGTCCTGGTCATAGCTGGTTATGTGCCGTCATCCTCCATCCCAACATTCAGGTAAACATTCAATACAGAAATTACTTGCTTCAGTTTGTTTGTGTTCAATTCAAAACAAAATTTTCTTTTTTTTAAAATCATTTTGGGACCCAAAATACGAGTTGAACTTGATGTTTGTTCCTATTTTTTGTATAACGTGTAAACATTGACAAATATAAGCCATGTTTACCCTAAATTTGCCTTAAATTCACCCTGAATCTATCCTGATTTTACCCTGAATTCACCCTGAATTCACCCAAATTTACCCTAAATTCGCCCTGAAATTGCCCTGAATTCACCCTTAATTCAACAAGAATTTACCCTGAATTAAACCTGAATTCATCCGAATTTACCCTGAAGTTTACCCATGTTTACCCTAAATTTAACCTGAAATTGTCCTGAAATTGCCCTTAATTCACCCTGAATTCCCCCGAATTTACCCTGAAATTTACCCATGTTTACCCTAAATTTGCCTTAAATTCACCCTGAATCTATCCTGATTTTACCCTAAATTCACCCTGAATTCACCCAAATTTACCCTGAATTCACCCTGAAATTGCCCTGAATTTAACCTGAAATTGTCCTGAAATTGCCCTGAATTCACCCTGAATTCACCCTGAGTTCACCCTCAATTCACCCTGAGTTCACGCTCAATTCACCCTGAATTCCCCTGAATTTACCCTGAAATTGCCCTGAATTCACCTTGAAGTCACCCGAACTTACCCTGAATTCGCCATGAAATTGTCCCGAATTTACCCTGAATTTACCTTGAATTTACCCTGAATTCACCCTGAATTCACCCGAATTTAACCTGAATTCACCCAAATTTAACCTGAATTCACCCAAATTTACCCTGAAATTGCCCCGAATTCAACCTGAATTCCCTGAATTTACCCTGAAATTGTCCTTAAATTGCCTTGAATTCACCTTGAAGTCACCCGAACTTACCCTGAATTCGCCCTGAAATTGCCCTGAATTTACCCTGAATTTACTCTGAATTCACCCGAATTCACCCTGAATTCACCCTGAATTCACACTGAATTCACCCTGAATTTAACCTGAATTTGCCTTGAATTTACCCTGAATTCACCCTGAATTTAACCTGAATTCACCCTGAATTCACCCTGAATTTAACCTGAATTTGCCTTGAATTTACCCTGAATTCGCCCTGAAATTGCCCTGAATTCACCCTGAATTTAACCTGAATTTACCCTGAATTCGCCCTGAATTTACCCTGAATTCACCCTGAATTTAACCTGAATTCACCCTGAATTCACCCTGAATTCACCCTGAATTTAACCTGAATTTGCCTTGAATTTACCCTGAATTCGCCCTGAAATTGCCCTGAATTTACCCTGAATTCATCCTGAATTTAACCTGAATTTGCCTTGAATTTACCCTGAATTCGCCCTGAAATTGCCCTGAATTTACCCTGAATTCACGCTGAATTTAACCTGAATTCACCCTGAATTCAACCTGAATTTACCCTGGATTCCCCCCTAATTTACCCTGAAATTGCCCTGAACTCGCCCTGAATTCACCCTGAATTCACCCTGAATTCACCCTGGACTCCCCCGAATTTACCCTGAAATTGTCCAGAAATTCCCCCAAATTTACCCTGAATTCACCCTGAATTAAACCTGAATTCACCCTGAAATTGCCCTGAATTCACACTGAATTCCCCCGAATTTACCCTGAAATTGCCCTGAATTCCCCTGAAATTGTCCTGAAATTCCCCTGAATTAATTCCCCCGAATTTACCCTGAAATTGTCCTGAAATTGCCCTGAATTCACCTTGAAGTCACCCGAACTTACCCTGAACTCGCCCTGAAATTGCCCTGAATTTACCCTGAATTTACTCTGAATTTACCCGAATTCACCCTGAATTCACCCTGAATTCACCCTGAATTTAACCTGAATTTGCCTTGAATTTACCCTGAATTCACCCTGAATTTAACCTGAATTCACCCTGAATTCACCCTGAATTTAACCTGAATTTAACCTGAATTTGCCCTGAATTCGCCCTGAAATTACCCTGAATTCATCCTGAATTTAACCTGAATTTGCCTTGAATTTACCCTGAATTCACCCGAATTTACCCTGAATTCACCCTGAATTAAACCTGAATTCACCCTGAATTCACCCTGAATTCACCCTGAATTCACCCTGAATGCACCCTGAATTCACCCTGAATTCACCCTGAATTTGCTTGCCTGCCAGAAAGGCCCTGGAATGCATCAGTATCAGGGCTTTTTGTAAGCAAAGGTTACAATGTCTATTGTGATTTACTGAAAGCTCGGTACTTTTTTGGAAGTCTGATGGTATTATTTTCCCTTAAAAAACATCTAGACAATAAATTGGGTGGGAAACATTTTTTTTGCCTGAAAAACTATAAAACATATGCAATTTGAATAAATAGAATTTCTTCATGACCTGTTAATAATTTAAGTGCATAAGTTTTATTGCAATGTTTTTGGCATTTAATAGCCGTGGCTGCCTGACAACACTAAAGAACATGTCCCCCTGTGCCACCTCTAATGACTATGCACCCCTACTGGAATGTCTTGTGTCCTGGGGTCATGGGTCAAGTGTGCTGGAGCTCATCTCTGACTGGTTGGTGGCTATACTTAAGACTAGCCCAAAAGGAAAAAAGGTAAGTTTTACATGGAAGTCATTTTCAAATTTAAAGTGATTTAATTTGTTGCAGAAATCAGAATATAATGTCAGGCAGATGTTAACTATGGGTGTTCCAACCTTGATATGTCCTCATAAAAAGGCGTGTTTATGTCCCTTATTCATTTATTTTGTATTTTTGATGTAACTTTTATCTATCTTTTTATCTTCTCCATTGTTGGAGGTTTTGAGGAAACAAATAGAAAATAAATAAAATAAAATAACTTCCCTTGGAGTTTGCATCAGAAGGGCAGTTTTAAAATTGTTTTAGACATGAAAGGTTGTTGTTGCTGCTTTTATCGTGTTCAGTTGATTGTGTTCATTATTATTTATGTGCACTTATTAAATGAATTTTCTACAAAACGCAGCCAATGCTCATGTAATTTTTGTTTATGTTTGGACTAGTTTCCCTAGTCATCCTCAGAACCATTTTACCAGCCTGATGAACTTCTTTCATGATATTTATGCGCATTTAACCATTGTTCAAACTGCCTCTAGCTACCGGGCAACCTCGGTAGTCTAGTTGGTAAGACACTGCTCTAGAATTGCAAGGGTCGTGGGTCGGAATCCCACCCGAGTAACATGCCTGTGATATTTTTTCACAGGACTCGGGAAAGTACTGAGTATGCAGTGCTTAACACACATCGGTGTATGGGTAAAAACCAAAGTTAATATTCTTTATCCCCGATGCAAATTTAACATCTCTTATAACTTATTCTTGATACAGAAATCTAGGAAAGTCAGCTTCAATGAGCCAGTCCAGCCCAAGCCGACCCTTTCTCTGATGTACCTTGACTGGCTCTTATCGCATTATCCAACTCTCTCTGCCCTGCTGACAGAAAGCGTTGATAAATTGCAAGATCTCACCTCTATTCTCAAAAACACTCTGGTAAGAAGAACAAAAAACACTCAAATAATTCTGTTGGTTTGTTTTCAGGTATTACTTAAAGGCACAGGGCTCGATTTCACAAAGCAATAAAATCCATCGTAAGACAAATTTTCAGTATCACCATAGTGATTTGCATTGTGACATCACACTTTACTAAGCAACTACGACTGATTTGCAGTTACGATCAGTTTTAGCTCTTTGTGAAATCGGCCCCTGGACACTATATTGGTAATTACTCAAAATAACTGTTAGCATAAAAGCTTACTTGGGAACAAGCAATGGAGAGCTGTTGATAGTATAAAAAAGAGTGAGAAAAGGCTTCCTCTGAAGTAACATAGTATTCAAGAAAGAATTTTCCACTAAAATATTTGGTTTTGAGGCCTCAAAATTAGATTTTGAGGTCCTAAAATCTAGCACCTGAAAGCACGCAACTTTGTGTGATAAGGGTGTTTTTTCTTCCATTATTATCTCGCAACTTAGGTGACCGATTGAGTTCAAATTTTCACAGGTTTGTTATTTTGTGCATAAATTGAGATGTACACCAAATGAGAGGACTGGTCTATGACAGTTACCAACGGTGTCCAGTGCCTTTAATAATTGTTTTCATATTTTGGTTTAATTCTTTTTCATTTTATGATTGGACAGAGAGTCAAGCATTTTGTCTGATCGTAGACTGGAGGCTTTTTATTTTATTAAAATTTTGTTTAACAAGAAGTCGCCTAACATCACAAGGCTAGGCAGCATTTCAAGGTGAGGGCTACACTTAATTGGTCGACCCAAATCAACTGCCACCAGGGGCACGTTGCCACCATAGTTTGACTTTAGTTGTCTTAATCGCTTGGCCAATAAAACAGAAGAGATGCAGACTATAATATTTGAATAAGTCTCCATGGATGTAGTGTAGCTTGTATGGGTTTGTCTTAAAAATAAAAATTATTTCACCTATATATTTGGTTTGCAATAACACCATGTGTGTATCTACTTGCCAGGTAGAGTCTGTTCTTAGAGAACTGTCTTTCTTTATTCTACTATCGCAGAGTAGATTTATCGGATGTTCAGGAGACTTCTCTGTTCTGAAAAGAACTGTCCTGCTTTTTAACTACAACCCAGGCAGAAGGTATAGAAAAAAGGCTTGGACTACTACTTTAGCTTTATAGGATCCTTATTAACTGTAGTATTGTGGAGTCAGTTCTTACATTGGTCTTAATCCAAGAACTGACTCCATGGTAGTACAGTTAATTACGAAATAAAGAAAGACAGTTCTCTAAGAACAAACTCTACCTGGCAAGTAGATACGCAGATGATATTACCGCAAACCAAATATATATTGATACCTCACCATGCAATGCCTCAAATCATATATAACATTTCACCTATTATTTTTAGAAAAATGTGCCAAAATAAAAACACTATCTTAAATTTGACAGATGTTTGATTTGATTCTCCTCTTAGGTTTGTCTAGAGCAGCGTCTGATGACCCCTGACCTATTGAATGACCTCTTGACCGATGAGGTCATGGTTAAATCACTAGAAATGCATTGCAGGCTTAGCATCCATCTAGCAACACGTACCTCGGTAAGCAAGATAGAAACCAATCATTGAGAGGCTAAAGTCACAGTGGACATAACATGAAAATAATAATAATATAGACATTTGTAAAGTGCCTAATGCAAAAACCTCTCAGTGCAATAATAATAATATCGAAGCCTTATATAGACGATGTGACCTCTGATTTCTCTCATAAACCATAACATGATTCGCGCGCATACCGCAGGGCAAAACCTTTATGTTTTGGCAGCGAGCTAGAAAGTGTATGCAATCTTACCATGGCTACGCGTCTTTTTGCCCGGTGAAACATGACGTATACAGTGTTTTTTTCAACAGAGGGCGGTTTGAATGTAAACATGGGTCACATGGTCTGTATAGCGCACATATCTACCAACGAGGTACTCGGGGCGCTTAGTATATACATTTATACAGAAAGATAGGTTATTGAAGTATGAGTTTTGAGACCAAATTATGTAGCACCTTATAAGGGTTTACAACGTTTTTAGCAGCCACGGCCATGAACACCGGAGCAAACCCCTTCTTTTTTCAATAAATGCACTGGGTGATGCTGCATTATAGTTATCCAATCTTCTTGTACCTTGGACTTATTTTGGTGGCATGGCTGGCTAGTGCTTTTAAAACCATTTAATGCACTATTAGTGATAAATTGATCATATGGATACATTTATTGGTACTCTGGTTTTTAAATGGCGACCCCAACCCCCTGAAAAAAGGGGGTCAAAACAGCACCCTCAAGAGTCACGTTGAAGAGTTCAAGCACTCACCTCTCACAACTGTTCTGGGCCCAATTTCATGGCTCTACCAACCGTAAGCACAGACTCGGTGCTGACGGAAGCAGGGAATTCTGTGCTTACGCAAAGCGTATTTCACGCTTTAGCAGGGAATTTTGGCTATTGCGCTTGCGCACTCTGCATTACTAGGCATTCTACGCTTACAAGGCTAGCTCAGAAATTTGGCACTTGCCACGTAAACCCAGAATGGTGATCCTAAGCGTAGAATTTGGCAATAAGCAGAGCCCTGGATTGATTCCTGGCTAGGGTCACGTTGTGCTTGGGTTCTCTCCTATGCCATATGAGGGTTTTTCCACAGGACCTCTCTTTTATCTCCCAGAAAAATAAAACAACTTTGGCTTTGGTCAATGTAGCTGGCAACCAAAAGCGTCTTAATAAATGCCTTCAACTTGAACAGGTTGTTGCCCCGTCCTTAGCAATTCTGTTTCTTAGCTGCGCGTAAGGATGATTAGCCTCCCAAATTGATAATTAATTGATGTTCATCTTTCATTTGTCTTACTTGTTCTTACCTCAATCAGATCCATAGCTGGTGGTTTTTGTTGTGTTCTCATTGTCCCCATTTATCCTTTCTCCTCATACATGTTGTTTATGATCAATAACATTTTTTTCTAGTTTATGACAGATCAAGAGTTTAAATTTATTTTTGTATTGATATGCTCTCTTATAATTCAATGTTTAATTTTGTTATCATTTTGTTGTAATTCTTGTCTGTTTTGGAATTCACAACGCCAGGGTCAAGATCAAACCCTTAACCGAGATGCAGTAAACTTCCTGAGTGAGCTTATTGCTTGGGCAGATAGGGAGATACTCCCCATGATACACAGGGTGACAGACCCAGGGGAGGATGAGTCTGATGGCCCTGCCGCTAAGAGGACTACGTCAAGTCTATCAGAGAAGACATTACTGGATCTTGGAAAGAAAGTCCTCCAGGTGGGTTGTAAATTGTGCCTTATAAATTGTATGTTATTATTATTATTATTATTATTATTATTATTATTGTTTTCTCTCACATAGGGCCAGATTTCAAAAAGCAAAAACTTGCTAAGCACAGAATAGTATCGCTTAGCAGGAACAGGTTACTAGCCAGAATTACATTAAGTTTGCCATGTTGAATGGTGCCCCACGTACCTTTTGCTTAGGAAAGCAATTTGTCAAGCATTATTTTCTGCTTAGCAGCTTTATGACAGCTTCAGGAGTGTCACAAAGCTGAAATTATTTTTGAAATGTATTTTAAGGGCACTGCAGCCGATTTCACAAAACTTTACGCAACTGCTTTAGTCCACTTGTGCAACGTTTATGGAGCAACTTGCGCCATAAACGTGGCGCAAGTGGACTTACGCAGTTGCGTAAAGTTTTGTGAAATCGGATGCTGGACACCTTTACTTTGGTAATTGTCAAAGTCCAGTTTTTTTCTTTGATGTATCCCAACATTTTGATTAAAATAACTCTACGAAAAAATTTTCCCAATTGGTCAAAGAAGTTGCAAGAGGATTTAAAACAAATTTGTGTGCTTTGAGATGCCTTTAAAAAGCAAATGGAACATTGTGTTTTCAATAGATATATACGCTTTAGTCTGAAGCTTTTTGTGCATTTATTACAGGTTATCCTGAGCATGAGTAGTGAGACCATCATGCTAGGGATCACTGATAGAGAATTCCAATCTGGTGTGGTCGACTTCTGCCAGCTGCTTCTCAGAACAGGTACAACTTTAAGAGAACACTTAGTATGTGATCAACTGTGCGGGGTTGGGGAACAGTTCTATAGCCCTGAAATCATTTAAACAATCTGTATACACTAAACATGTGCATCCAAGGAAACTTGTATATTATAGCTTTCTTAATCTGATATTGACTAGTAGTGAGGGTTTTGGACAAAATGCTGTTGAGGGAGGGTAGTCCAGTGTTCTCTGACAACAGAATTTACTTACATGACACAATTCTTACTATACTACTAATGCATTTTGGGAATTAAAGGAACACGTTGCGTTTGATTGGTCGAGTTGGTCTATAAAAAGCGTTTTTAACCGTTTGTTATAAAATGCATATGGGTAGAAAGATGTTGGCAAAGTAGAATACAATGATCCACACTAATTTGCCGTGAAATTGCGTGGACTCCCATAAATGGCCGACCGTGTTAGTCGAGGAGGTTAAATGAAAACCGTGCCATGTCGAGGCATTTTTGTGGATCATTGTATTCTACTTTTTCAACATCTTTCTACCCATATGCATTTTATAACGCGCGTGCAAGGGGTCAATAAATATGTTGGTTTTGTTGTTGTTGCTGGTTCAGATCATGGTATGGAGTTCCTACCAATGACCACGAGGCTTCTATACCAGATGGGTCAGCAGGATCTTAACAGGAGCCTGATGCCAGACATAGATGCCATGATGGGGGATACAATGCCTTCTCTTCTAGTAGATGTCATTAAGACATTGGCAAGAAGGAACCAGGAGGTCTCAGAGGAAAACAAGAAGGACATTGATGAGGTAAATCAAAAAGCAAATTCCTACCTTTTTTTCCCCAAGGATCAAATTTTCCACATATCTGCCTGTTCAAAATTTATGACACTTTATTCATACCTTAGACGGCTCATCCATTCTGAATGCAGATCTTAAAGACTCTGGACACTATTGGTAATTGTCAAAGTGATCTTCTCACTTGGTGGATCTCATCATATGCATAAAATTACAAACCTGTGAAAATTTGAGCTCGATTGGTCTTCAGAGTTGCGATATAACTATGAAAGAAACAAAAACACCGTTGTCACACGAAGTTGATTTCGAGACCTCAAATTCTAAACTTGAGGTCTCGAAATCAAATTTGTGGAAAGTTACTTTTTTTAAATTTTTTTTAACTACATCCCTTCAGAGGGAGCCGTTTCTCACAATGTTTTATACTAACAACCTCTCCCCATTACTCGTTACTATTAAGGAAGGTTTTATACTGATAATTACTTTGAGTAATTACCAATAGTGTCCACTGCCTTTCAGGCTATGTTTAAACATGCGATATACATATGATGAGAAGTGTTTCAACATGGCCTGAGGAAATTGAGTCAAAAGAGGGCACTGTCGCATTATTGCAAGGAGCACAACTTTCTGGCCCAATTTCAGCTGGTAGGTCACATGTTTGGCTCCTAAACTTATGTGAGGAACTACTTGGTGCTTAAGGTGGAGAGATATTCAACACAAGAGTCAAGGCGAGCTGAGGCTAAACTGTCAGATTTGTTTTCAAGCCACGACCCTGCTGGTTTTAAACAGCCATTAAAGACTTTATCACAGATCTTTTACTCTCTAAGAAAATACCAAAGTAACTTTAAAGGCCTTTTTTAAAACTTTGGGTTAGGCTTGGGCTCTGGTTAAGGCTCTTTCTGTCCATTTGAAGCTCTGTACATTTTCAAAATTATTGATGGCAGCCTAAGCCTAAGGTGGTTTCAAAAAGGGCCTACGTTCCAAGACACACTGAAGAAGTCAATAGGGATTTTACTTCAGCAAAACAGATTGTCTAGTCACTTGGTTTACTGTAAGTCAAATTAAGTTTGAGAACCAATTACATCTGATGAGGTATTTTGACTTTCTATGGTTAGCGGATCAAGGCTTTTATCTTGAAAGCATCCATCTTAGGTGTCGTGGTCGTGCGGATAAGAGCACTAACCTCAAGCTCTGGTGCTTCTGTTCAGCAGAGTGTGGGTTCGAATCCCGGTGGTGACACTTGTGTCCCTGAGCAAGATACTTGACTATCTCTACACCCAGGGGGTAAATGGGTACCTTTGAGGGCAGAGATGGTTCTTTTGATTAATTTTGCTGAGTAGCACATATTAATGTTGCACAGGCTGGATACTCCCTAGGGGGCTGAGATGGAATGAATTAAGGCCCAGTGCCCAGGGGTAATAATGTTAGAAGCGCGTAGAGACGCCCTTCGGGTGCTAAAAGCGCTATATAAAAGCTGGTTGTTATTATTATTGTTAGTATCTTTATCTTTCTCTGTTTTTGACCTTTTAAGGCGCTGTCTGAGATCAAACCAGCAGTGAGGGAAGTCCTTCATTGCTACCACCAGAAGCAGACAGTCATCGGAACTGAGAGTCAGGAGATAATGGCATCCATCCTTACGGCGGTGCTAGATGAGATCACTCGTCATGTACAAGGTGCAGGCCTTGACCGATGCGAGAATGTCGCTGAGTTACCAACGCTGTCTTCCTTCCTTCTTGGATTGATCGCAAGAACTAAATCCATGCTCGGGTAACTCACCTCTCCTTATGTGATCAGTATAAGGATCAGTATAGACCCATTGCAAAACGCGCAGCGCATTTGCACGCGTCTCTGCTGTCCACCATTTTGATTGTCAAAATGCAGGCAAAAGGATAGTACACGTGTTTACGCACCTGTAAACAATGCGTGTCTACCATTTCTGTCTCTTTGTGTGGGTCCATTCCTTTTTGACACAAAGTGGCGGACAGGAGGTGTGCGTGTATGTGTGTTGCGTGTTGTGCAAGGGTCTATTGGTTCCAGTTTGTAGTGCCTCATGTAGGGATGCATCTCATCAATAGGAGTGTCTCATCAGGGCCCAATTTCATAGGGCTGCTAAGCACAAACATTTGTTTAGCATGAAGTTTTTGCCTAGATAAAAACAGGATTACCAACAAAATTTCCTTGTGATTTTCAGGATAAGCAAACAAAAGCTGAATACCAGTAACAAGCAATTTGCAGCAAATGGAAATTTGGTTGGTAATCGTGTTTTTATCTAGGAAGAAATTTCATGCTAAGCAAATTTTTGTGCTTAGCAGCTCTATGAAATTGGGCCCAGATGTTGTTATAAGAATTTTCCTGTGCCTAATTTCATAAAGCCTGTAAAAATAGATTCCCAGCCATAATACCATAATGCCATAATGATGGTTACCATTGCTGTGACTGGGATTCCGGTCATCTCTTGCTTAGCCAAGAATTAAGCAGAATTATTCTCTGCTTAACAGTTTCATGAAATTAGGCCCTGGTCTTCCCATGGTCCCAACTTGTGCTCGAAATCTTATTTGTTTAAAGATTGTAAATTTTTAAAGAGACTTTCTTGCAGTCTGAAAATTTGAACAGGGTTTTTAAACCGAATAATGCTTTAATTCCACTTTGTGGTTATTGTTTGTGTTTGTTTGCAGTTCATTTGTGTTACAAATGGAACAGTCTACATCATCTGGCTCTGTTAAGTCAACAGAGGGCCTCCTAGCTACTCTACATGTGCTACATGCCATCAGTAAAGGTGAGTAAAGAATACTGGCACCACCATCCTGAAAAGTTTATGCATTTTCTTTGTAAAGAGTACACCAATTCAAAGTTTAAAGTCAAAGGATACCTTTTTTTTTTTTTAAGCGTTTAAATGTTTGAGTCCTGTATAAATGTAGATAGATGTATACAAGAAAAACTAGCATGCAAAGATTTTAAGATATCGCCGAAAAACCTGGAGGGAATACGTCCACGCACGAGCCCTCATAGGAGGAATACACCATTTGATAGTAACGCTTCTCAGATTCAATATTTTGGGCATAAAAACCTATTTTTATTACATCATGAAACCACATTAAAACTTTGAAGCGAACTGTTTCTTAAAAAAAACCTGTATATTATTGAAAGCTGCTGTAGGCTTCTTACTAATAGCTTGTACTGCCATTAATTTGAAGAGTGATTACCAAACGAATACCTGCCCTTCAAAGAAACACATCTTCAAGTCAACTGAAGATTATTATCAGATTTGTCTTTCTTTTAAGATGGATTCATCCTTTTTACGATATCTTTCTTATTTTTCCAGGGCCGAAGAAGGTGGAAGGAATTAAGACATGTTTGTCAGCCGTGAGTACAAGGTTGGCAGAGCTAGAAAGGATTAACCAAGAAGGATCTGAAGATGCAGAGCTAGACACTGTATCCGATACGTGAGTCTAATCTTATCCCCTTGTTTCATTTGGCCCAATTGCTCAAACTGCTTAGTACAACAACAAGTCACCTGGAAATATAATTTTTTTTTTTTTTTAACATAAGAGTATAAGTTAAGTAACAATAAAACAATTTTTTTAGTAATTGTTTGTCACGATTTATATGTTAAAAAAATAGTTAAAGTTGTTTTGGGGGTTGACTCCGCCTTCCCTTTTTGTGATGTCAATTGAGGCAGACTTTGCCTTGATGCGTAGAGTAAGCACACGTGCAAAGTACATGCAAGTCCATTTTCTCCTAAAATATCGCGCCTCGACTGACGTCATGAACAGCGCCCTCTCGGGTCGGAGGGCCTACTCTTAAATTTGTAAATAAGATAAGAACTAATTTTTGTAAACCTTAGTTAGGCCCCCCAAAAAAATATGTTGGATTGCCCCTTCACCCGATTTTTTGCTTGGGTCGGTCGGTTGGGATTTAAACAAAAGAATTCAGATGACAAAGAATACCCAAAACTGCATAAACATTTCATGAAAGATCTAATTGTCAAACAAGCAAGGTATATCTTATACATCTCGCTTCAAGCGCTCTTTTTGCGTCTTTATTTGGGCAAATTCCTTCAAAAACAATTTCCAAGAGTCATTTCATTCACCATGTTTTTCGTCCGTTCAATAAACGAGCGATACCATATATGGGCATAACTGGAAACAGCGCTCTCTGTTGTTCAATGGAGTGTTAGACTGGTTCCTTGTGAAATCGTGACGTCGGATAAACGGGCGTGTGGTTTGATATGTGACACAGGCTCGCCCTATCTGTGCGTGTGAGGGAAATCGATCTACATTTGTACGTTGCATTTTTATTAACGTTGAAACCACGACTGTTGCACGGGATAATTATTGTCGACCATAAGTAGTCGGCGGAATACAAAGATTTGTGTCAAATCTACCAATTTGTAAGCAGAAAATATTCATGAAATCGAAATTCGGAAGTAAAAAAAAGGAAGGAAAAAAAACGAAAATATATATATATTTTTTTTTACCGCGACCGAGATGTTGCTTCTATTACAGTCGGTGGGGATAGGGCAATCCAACCATTTTTTTTAAGGCCTTATTCACATTCCACTCATCAAAACACATATATTAGTGACAAAAGCTTTATTTTGACAAAATATAACTTCTAGGTGACTTTAGATCAAAACACAAACACATCACTCACTAGAATCTACTTTTTAACAGCTTGGTGAAAATAGCCACTGAGTCTACTTCCATGAATGTGTTATGCAGAAAATAAAGTTGATTTGTCTGTAGATATTCAACAGCACATTATTGTTTATTGTCTATATTTTTAAAACTTTTTTGTTAATTTGTTTATTTTTCAGTACACTGTTGCAGGAAGCCGCTGTGATGGCCCAAGATCTGACAAAAGCCATTGGAGGAGTGGCATAGTGTTCCTGTATACCTCTCCTGCTAAACTTCCACTTCTCAATGATTTCAAAATGTCTAAATCTGGGACCTAATGGTACAACTTAATGATGCAATTTTTTTCGTAACAAACATAGCTATTTGAAAATGTATACCGATTATTATTGTAATTATGATTATTGCTTAGTTACTTTTTTTAACAGAAAATATTTTTGCTCCGAACAAAATAACTTGATATACATTTAGAATTTAGATGATTTCATCTTTATTTTAAAATAAAATGAAGTTCCCGAAATAAAGACAAAGGTACAAATCTTAAAGACAGTAGACACTATTGGTAATTGTCAAAGACCAGTCTTCTCACTTGGTGTATCTAAACATATGCATAAAGTAACAAACCTGTGAAAAATTTGAGTTCAATTGGGCCTTGAAGTTGAGAGATATGAATGAAATAATAAACACCCTTGACACATGAAGTTGTGTGCTTTCAGATGCTTGATTTCGAGACCTCAAATTCTAAGCTTGAGGTCTCGAAATCAAATTTGTGGAAAATTACTTCTTTCTCGAAAACTACATCACTTCAGAGGGATCCGTTTCTCACAATGTTTTATACTATCAACCTCTCCCCATTACTTGTTACCAAGTGAGGTTTTATGCTGATAATTATTTTCAGTAATTACCAATAGTGTCCACTGCCTTTATTAAAAAATACATCACTTTTGGAGTATCATTTTTGAGAGGGCATGTCTTTGGGAGACTTTTAAAGGGGCACCAAGGCCAAATAGTCATGTAGTTTATTGAAGGAATCGTGACTGACTGGCCCAAAGCACAATATTTGGCAAGTACGCTCTATGGGCCACAGAAATAAACTTTTGGAAGAGGCAACACCTGTATTTTTTATTGTGACTAGTTTGCCAAATTTTGTATTTAAATATTTTTTTTTAATTGTTGATTTCATTTGAAAGCAAAGTAATTAAGAGATCTGTACCTTGGATGTTTTGCTTATCATATCCTGATTTTAAAAGAACATTTTGTGAACAACTGATGTGCCTTGAGTGGTAAATATATATTAGCCTTTTAGAAAACACTGCTAGGGTTAAAGCCACTAACTGTTTTGTTGTTGTAAATATTCAACCATAATAAAGTACCGTGGTAAAAATGCTTCATATTTTGTTGTTACTACTGTCTGGGAATTAAGTGCTGTTGAACTATTGAAATAATCCCACTTTTGAATAAATAAAAAAAATTAAATCAGTGCTTCTGCTGC
The DNA here is from genome assembly GCF_902459465.1 of Asterias rubens. Classification (NCBI taxonomy): domain Eukaryota; kingdom Metazoa; phylum Echinodermata; class Asteroidea; order Forcipulatida; family Asteriidae; genus Asterias; species Asterias rubens. The sequence goes on along the minus strand of NC_047064.1, from coordinate 14,251,310 downwards.
ACTTGCAAAGTGTCATGGCCTTCTTGTTCTTTCAGGCCCGTAGTATATTTTGTGTTTATGAACTTTTCATATCTCAAGTGAAATAATCAAATGACTTAGAAACAGTTGTATTTATTAAAAATGGGAGGGGGGGGGGCAAAGTCAAACTAAATACTCAAAATAAACTTCTTAGTCATTTTAGGAAATACACTTTCACTAGGTTGATAGATTTAAGGTCTTGAACAATAAAATGGTTTTATTTTCTGGATGTGCCGAATATGGTTTGTCAGTCCCAGTTATTCATTGTAGTCCTTGTTTTTGAATTTAGGCCAATTCGATTACTTGTGTACTCTATGAAACACCTCAAAATTGCATTATGTATTATAGCTAAAAACACACAAAGCTGGAAGCTTGGGGGGGGGGGGGGGGCAATTAAATAATATAAAACTAGTGTGCCAAAATTAAATTATCAAGAGATTACAATTTAAGTGTTGGTGTATTTAATGTGGACATGTGTGTAAACAGATGTACAACAACAATTTAACCTCTTTAAAAGAAACTTCATGTCGTTGTTGGTGATTATTTTTGCGTACTTTTTTTTTTTTTTCAAGGCATATCCAATGCAGTGCCATAACCCCTATTTGTTTTGCTTTGTGAAAAGTTATGTGAAAAGTTATCAGTTCTTTTTTTTTAGGGGGGTGTCAATCTTATTGAGATGTGTCACTACTTCCCCATTTGTAATTCAGTTTCATAAAACGATGTGGGGGAAGATGAAACATAATTTTTCAACTTTCGGTCCAGTTGTGGTTGACCTTAAAAATGTCCAAACCACATAGCGGAACAGGAAGTTTAGGGCGTGGCCATGCCAATGTAGTTACTGGACGGGCCTTGTGCACTAAAGAGTGCACACTGCATTGATAAAACAATCCCAAACACTCTCGAATAATTATTCGATTTTTAAGAATCGAATTTGTGCACTCAATACGTTACTACGCGATGCACCAATTCAGTATCGTCCAATCTAGTATCGATACCTTGATAAACTGTTTACGCCACCTACCTCGTCCAATGAGTACGCTTTAGTTTGTTAAGTCAGCGGTCAGGATTGTCAAAATGGTGAGTTCAATGAAGTTATCCGTACATTTTCTTCTGTTTTTCGACATTTTAAATTACTATGAAACATTTGTTCCCTTAATAACAATTTGTGTTCTCTTTTTGACTTACAGTCTCTCTCAGAAGATCAAAAGAACGGTAAGTTAAAACCATTTTATAAAACGATCTTCCGGTGAAGATCGGACGATTTGGTTGTTGGAAGGTTCTGAACATGCCGAATAAAGTTTGCCATGTCCTGCGAGTGCGAGTTTCCGTTTTTGTCACAATCAAACATAATTCAAGAATGAATATTGACGAGTGTCATTAAATAATTTTAGAATTGCTTGAGTGAGGATACAGGACAACAGCAACTTAGCTGACGTTAGTTGTTGTGACAAGAAGTAGAACATGAGAAGGAAAACAAACCATTTTGCCGTCGTGAGGAAACATTTGTTTTTCTGGGTCGCACTGCACTAAATACCGACAACTCACGACAACTCACGACAACAATTTTTAAATGCACTTTAACAGAACATTTGAACATAATTCAACCGGTAAATATATGCACAAGAGTCATATGCACCCAAATCACTTTCAAACTGTTGAAAAAATTGTATTTTTAAGTGTACAAAAAGTGTTTTTTACCCCGAATTTAGTAACGAACGGAAATATCCGCCATGTTGTCTTTCGACGTACTTGGACAATTCCATTACACCGCAGGGGTGATACAATATGCAAGATGATTATTTACCATGTTATGTGCCTTTCATAGTCCCCATAGAGTTTTAAACATTATTATATTTAAATCTTTCCTTTTATTGAATTCCAGAGTGTCGGCTTAGTAACAAAACAAGAAAAAAAAAAAAACAGCAGCTAAAACCAAAAAGAAAAAATACAACTCAGCCCTCAGAAATTACCCATGCCCCCTGCGGCGTAATAGAATCGTCCAAGTACGTCGAAAGACAACATGGCGAATATTTCCATTTGCTACTAAATTCGGGGTAAAAAACACCTTTTTTACAGTTAAAAGAACAAAATTTTCAACAGTTTGAAAATGATTTGGGTGCATATGACCCTTGTGCATTCAATTAACGGTTGACTTATGTTCAAATGTTATGTTAAAGTGCATTTAAAATTGTTGTCGTGAGTTGTCGTAACGGTCGTAAAACTTTCACCCATCAGCGCTGATTTGAAAAACGTGTAGCAGAAAGGAGGACCTAAATATGAGACCCCTATAAGGCTCACAGGGGAGCCTTATAGTTTCTAGAAGTAACTACTCCTCTAGTAGCTAGTAGTAGAACTATTTCGGTTTCGTCCGCTTTCGTTACGGGAGGAGATAGCGGATAGAACCAAAATAGTTTTAGGAGTATCCTGCCACCACTTTTATAAAATAGAGTCACTGTGTTTAGAAAATCAGATGTTCAGTAGTTGTGATAACGTAACCTTTCTCCCGACGGCGGGAAGGGTTACGTTATCGCAACTAGATGTTCAGAGAAGAGGGAAAATTTTGCCTTTAACTGGAATTTCAGTGGTAGATAACACATCTGTCCGTAGTCTAGTGCAGCCTTCATGATTGAAGAAAGTCACACTGCCAGACACACCGGGGCAAACCCCCTTCACTTTGCGATAAGAAGTGTGTACTGCTGGGATCTTTTACGTGCGTTGATAGTTTTTATAACAACACACAGGACCAAGTACCAACAGCTTTATGTCCCATCTGAAGGACGAAGCACTGGTTACAGGCGTCAATTACTTTAAGTTAGGACACAAGTGTCACGACTGGGACTCAAACCTGCTGATCAGATACAGCAGAGCTTGAGTTGAATGCTCTTTGAGGATCCTTAAAGAAATCTTTCGGTGTTTCATTGAGAAGGTTGACATAGAAAATGTTTCCGGTTTTCATATTGTCACTTTTCCTTTGCATGCAGAGTACAAGGATACCTTCTCCCTTTTTGATAAGAAAGGGGATGGTAAGATTGAGACATCTCAGCTCGGAGCGGTCATAAGAGCTCTTGGACAAAACCCGACCCAAGCAGACATCAAGAGATTTGCCCAAGGATTTAGTAAAGGTAAGATAACTCTTGCAACATTGTTAAGGCCGGTTTATAGTCGGTCGCGCGACGGAAATCTTGCGCGCAATCCTAAGACTGAGGCCTAAAAACCGTGTCTTTTTATGATCGCGCGTCTAGATTTCCGACGCCCGACCTTCGCGCGACCGACTATAACTCTGCCTTTACAGGATTATTCTTGGTGTACGCTAACACAATGAACCTTTCAAGTGAATGAACGCTGTTAAATTGTCCCACATAACATGGTTAGCGGATCGAACATCAACTGTACACACACACAGACATTACAAATGTGTGTTCAATGCCTGCTTTTGTTTTGCATATTAAACCTAAAATGCCTGCAGCTTTTTATTTAAAAAAAACTCTTTGAAATTCTGTAAAACAAATTTGTCTTTAAAAAGTCTTTCTCACTAACCAAATGTTTCTTGCTGATTTGTGTTGCCATGGTACATCACAAAGTCTTTATTGACTAAAGTCAATAGTATTTTTCCAGTGATAATGCCCTCTCTTAATAATGTAAACATCAGCCCGATACTTCGGCTTTTAAGGGGCACGGCAGTTTTGCCTTGACTTTTTGTAAAAATGTAGGGCACCAAGGCAATTTTCAAAAATTTGGAAGGGCATCACGGCAATCATAAAAAGTTGCGAAGGGCACGATGGCAGTTTGAAAAAAAAACCTCCGAGTTGCCTGTAAAAAATAGTTCTTCCAATTTTTCCATTTTCTAACTGTTACCCAATGAAAAAAGAAAGCATTCATCTAATTCAACAAAATAAAGAACAACTACTTACAATACACAATATATAATTTTTGTTCATACGTAATCCTACTATTGGTCATGCACGTTGTGTAGTTTTTCGTAGAGACGCTAAAATTCCCACATAACTGCTCCATTTTGACACGATGTTGACAGAATAAATGCATGCGGTGCGCGACGACTATGCTGTACATGATGGTACATCACATGTACCAAGCATGGGGAAAACCACTATCCCAGCATGCACAGACACGTTGAGTCTTTGTCTCAAGGCGTTTAGCGTTGGTTCGCGTAATTTTACCACTAGAGGGCGTTTAATCTCACGCTATCGCTATGTTCCGAAACGCCCTCTAGCGTTCGATATTTCGAGTATTTTTTTGTCGCACGCAAAGAACAACGACTAACGGGCCTGAAATCTGCTGTTGTGCCTTACGTGCGTGAAGTTGGGGTCTATTTCGTTGCGTGAAATTTACACAGACATCGGGACTTTTTGGCTTATTTTCGAACTTTGACAACGTTGAATATAATTTGTTTTCGGAAGAGGAAGGGCACGGGGGCAATGATGAGAAAAGGGCACGGCAATCATTGCCGTGAAAAATTAGGTTTTTGAAGAGCATTGCGGCAATCGGTAGGGGCAACGACGGCAATTGCCGTCGTTGCCGTCGTGAAGTATCAGGGCTGAAACATACTTTAAAGACAGTGGACAATTGTCATAGACCAGTCTTCTCACTTGGTGTATCTTAACATACATGTATGCATGAAATAATAAACCTGTGAAAATTTGAACTCAATTGGTCTGTGAAGTTGCGTGAGAATAATGAAAGAAAAAACACCCTTTTCGCACAAGTTGTTTGCTTTCAGATGCCTTGAATTTGAGACCTCAGCTGAGGTCTCGAATTCAATTCAATTATTACTTCTTTCTCAAAAACTACGTTACTTCAGAGGAAGCCATTTCTCACAATGTTGTATACTATCAACAGCTCTCCATTGCTCGTTACCAAGTCAGTTTTTAAGCTTACACTTATTTTGAGTAATAACCAATAGTGTCCCGTGCCTTTAAGGTCGTTAATGTATGATTAATGACACTTTTTGTGGACATAAAATATATCGTACATGTACGATAATGACGCTTTGGAATACATACATGACATAATGTACAATACAGTGGAACAGGCACAACCTTGTCACTGAAAGAGTTGATGAAATCTAATTTTCAATAAGACAAACGCAATTTCAAATACACATTTATTTCCATGAAAATATCAACAATTACATGTATTACGGAGTAAAGCAAAATATCATTTAGTAACAGTAAACATAAATGTAATAAATAGAGTATGGGCCGTTTTGATAAGCAGGAGCATGTAAAAACCTGCCAGACAGACGAATAAACAAAACAAACAAACAGACAGACATGCAGACAAAATGACAGCCTGACATAAGACATGATACAACAAGTTCAAAATATTAGCGACAAGATGGCAGAACAGCGGTTATAAATAATCGTTGTACATGGTTAATTCCTAGTTATTTATTTATTATTTGCTTTAAGATTATATTGTTTCTGTACAATTTAATGTGTTTTGAATTTTTTTTACATTTCTATGTACAGTTTTACTCTCACAACTGTTCTTTTTATACAACAAGAGTATTATGGAATAAACGTATTATTGAATAAAATAACTAACAAGGATTGATGAGGAAAGTCAATACTCTTTTGCAGATCACCGCATCAACTTTGAGGAGTTTCTGCCAATCCTTGCCTCTACCCAGAAGATCAAAGAGCAGGGTGGTGTGGATGACTACATTGAGGGTCTCAGAGTATTTGACAAAGATGGTAATGGTACCATCAGTGCTGCTGAGCTTCGCCATGTCCTGACAAGTCTAGGTACGTGTCTTTGTTTGTTATAGGGAACCTAGTCAGACAAGTATTGATATACTATCTATAGTGAGCAATCATCATCATCTTGTGCAGAAACCTCCTCCGGAGTGTACTTGCACATTGGTTGAGGTGCAAACTAGCAGGTGCAGACAATAAACTCAAGGCATAAAAAGATACGCATACTGTGCAAGTAAAAGCATTTAAGCATCTTGTGATGGGGGATGGGTAATTAACTGAAGGTGACACCGTTCAGTCTGGTCTTGAAGACATCCAGAGTTGGTGACTCAATAACTTGCTTGGGCAGTGAATTCCACAGGCGGATGGTGTCTGGGAAGAAGGAGCCTTTCAGTAAGTTTGTGCGGGAGGATGGAACAAGGAGTTTCATGGTAAATATTGTCGAAAATGTCCACGCAGGAAGATTTCAAGTGAATTTGAATTAATTGCCTGTATTAATAACTACTGCAGGCATGAAGTAAATTCCCATCTTTGCAGCTGATACTCTGTGGAACTGTATTTTCAAATTCGTTGGCTTTTTGTAGCCCAATTTAATAAACAAATGTTGTTTAGGAGAGACGGTTAAATAACGTGCAGTTTGTGATAATTGCATGGTTTCACACTAACACAACTTCAACTATATTGCTCAGTAGTTTGGATAGTCTTTGGTCGACTATCGAATATTGACATGTATGACTGCACATTTTGATGATATTACTGTTAAATTCAAAACAGAGTCTGTGCTCTGAAATAAGTTCAATTTTATGGCTCTGCTTACCAAAGCAATGAATCGACACTTGCGGAAGCAGGGAATTCCGGGCTTCCGTCAAGCATATTTCTTTGGGAAATTTTGGTGAGGGTAGAAATTCGGTGCTTTCCCTGCAAGTGGAGATTGTGATTGTCAGTAAGCTTAGCCATATGAAATTTGGCCTCGCTCTTTAGATGGCTCAATGGTCACAGGTGGAGGTAACGTTATCAGCAATGGCTCTCCTCTTTCCTAATGGTGATCATTATGTTATGCCTCGTTTGTTCATTGATTCCATTTGTAAAGTTGTATTAATATTTGATCCAACAAAGTATAAAGTAAACTAGTCTAATTTTCCATTTGTTTGTTTGTTTGTTTGTTTTGTTTGTTTGTTTTTTTGTTTTTTGGGGTTTTGGGGTTTTTGGTGGTTTTTTGGTTTTTGTTTGTTTGTTTGTTTGTTTGTTTGTTTGTTTGTTTGTTTGTTTGTTTGTTTTTCTGTCTGTCTGTCTGTCTGTCTGTTTGTCTGTCTGTCTGTTTGTTTGTTTGTTTGTTTGTTTGTTTGTTTGTTTGTTTGTTTGCTTGCTGGATTGTTGGGGTGTTTACTTGTTTGTTTGTGGCTTGGGGGGGGGTTGAAAATATCGGCTTTGAATTTTATACAAAACTTTGTTTTTACTTTAATCAATGTTTTTACAGGAGAGAAGATGTCAGATGAAGAGGTAACTAATCTCTTACTAGGAATGGAAGACCTACAAGGACAGGTCAACTATGAGGGTAAGTTTCCTGAGAGCAACATTCTCATTAAAAAGTATTGCTCAAAAAATTGTCTTCCCTGTTTGTCAATCTTTGCATGTTAGCTTTTGAACAAAATGGTTACTTTTTTATGTCAAGGATGGAGCCTGTTGCTGTACTGGGTTGAACATGGTTCTGTTGTCTTTTGGTTTTCTTGCACAAAGAGTACAAGCTTTAAAAGCAGTGGAAACTATTGGCAATTACTCAAAATAATTGTTAGCATAAAAGCTTACTTGGTCAGGAGTATGGGGAGATCAAGGTTGATAGTATAAAATATTGTGAGAAACAAGTCCCTCTGAAGTAACGTAGTTTTTAAGAAAGAGGTAATTTTCCATGAATTTGATTTTGAGACCTCAGAATAGATTTTGAGGTCCGGAAATGAAGCATCTGAAAGCACACAACTTGTTGTGACAAGGGTGTTTTTTTCTTCCATTACTATCTTGCAACTTAGACAACCAATTGAGCTCAAATTTTCACAGGATTGCTATTTTACCAGGTGAGAAGACTGGTCTTTGACAAATTGCCAATAGTGTCTAATGTCTTTAACCTTAATTTGTCTAAGGGGTCTTGTCAAAAATAATCCAGGCGGCAAAAGTTGGATAAAAATTTTTTTTGGGGGGAGACATGGTTTTACCCGCTGAAACAGTTATCTATTATACTAAACAATATGCCCAATGCCAATGCACCCCACTGAGTGCTCTGTAGTTTGACCCCAGGCACTATGAACTTCTCCCTTGGTTTCTATGACTCCCAACTTCCTACAAGGTGAATGAACGGCAGGTAAAGAACCTTGTCTTGGGGCCAATTTCATAGAGCTGCATGAGCAAAAAAATGTGTAAAGCACGAAAATAGCTTGCTTATTTTACACGTGTTACTGGCCAAAATGTCATGCCATATACATCGCTTGTGACTGATATTGAGCTACTGTTAACTTAGCATAACATTTGAGTGGAGTCTTGGCCGTTTTACTAATTTGGCTGATTTTACTAAGCATTGTTTATTTTGCTTAAGCAGAATTTTTTGCTTCAGCAGCTCTATGAAATTGGGCCCAGGCCAGTCCTTATCTACTAGTTGTCACAGACTTATTTTTGACAAGGTCCCTAAGTTCAAGACAGGGGTCAACCCTGTAATTACGTTTTTTAGTTTTCTTGTGCTGTATTTTATCCAAGGGTTTGGCAGCTTTAACGGTGCATTTTGATTTAGCCTAATTAATACTGCCAACTCAAGTTTGACATTCTTTCAAATCATACTCGTGCCAAGATGGTATTGTGACTTATTTTCGTCTTGTTTTTACTCGCAGAGTTTGTGAAGATGGTTCTTGCAAACTAGAAATGGCCATTGTCTCTCCTAGACAAGTAAAGTGACTCACAATCCCTCTCAAACCATCCAAGTAGCAGATCTTCCAGAAGACCACCAAAGTTGTCGCCAAACACCAAAGTCTTAAAAATGTACATCATGTCTTTGGAGTATCCCAACCAGACATACATCCTCTATGGCATGAACTGAAACATAACTTGTAGCAAGCTTGTTCAACGTCTAGCAGTAATTATAGTACTGTGGCATGCTCTGTTAAAAACAAAACTTTCACCACCACTATGAAAGTTATCTTTCTAGATGTACAAATTCTGTACTTCACAGGAATTTTTCTACCTTTTGTTAGAGCTCAGTTGAAAAATAAATATGCCCTTTTAAAATGTAAATTTGAATCCAACTGTTAGCGGCTTGTGTAATTTTAAGCAACATCCAAAGACACTAAATTTCTGAATTGATCCAAACTGAAAAATACCTTTCATAAAGCAGCTAACCACACATACTTAGCTCAGAAAAATCTGTTTACTGGAAATGAGGTACTAATGAAATCACAATGTGTTGCATGTTGTTTGATGACTGGTTCTCCTTTTAATTTGGTTAAGCCTTAGTTTCTGATTCGCAGCGCTAAGAAGTTAGACCTTCATTGCGACATCTCATCTATGCATCTAATTGTAACAGTTTTTTAGTGTTTGTGTGACGTTTAAATGTGTGTCGAAAAAGAATACTCCAAAGTAAAGATCTGGTTCTCAACATCGTATTTTTCATTTTCATTTTCTGGGCCCTCATCATCTTGCTGTTTAATTTTTATTTTTTGTGGCCCAATTTTGTACTCAAATTAAGTCTCGGTTAGTGTGTACTTTGCATTTTACTTAATTTAACGGCAAGGGAAAAGCATGAAAGCTCGGCAACTTTATAAAGTGTGCTGTCTCACTGATGCTGTCAGATAAGTGAATAGGATCATATTGTCAATGCCTCGTTATATGCTTCTGTTTTTCCAATTTTGTTTGTTGTTTTTCTTTTTTGAGTTCTTTTCTGACAGCTCTGCAACCATCATGTAGTTAACATAAATCAAACAAACCAAACTATTACGCAAAATATTCATATAGGGGCCTAAAAGAGAAAGCTTGACAACATAATTATTGAATAATGCAGTACATCGTTTTATAATCCGCCCTCATTACCATACCTTTTTTATTTTAATGAATTTTCTTTCAATTGTGACTAACAATTAAACAATGTGCTGTTTTTTTCATTACTTTAATTGATTAATTCAAATAATATGCATAGATTTAATAATAAATTCTGTATAATATAATAATTCTGCATACATTGCCATGGTATATGTAGGAAAGCGTAGTTATATTTTTATGGGTAGTTTGTTTAAATATTCTAAAACTTTGACGAATTTTGCTCACAAGATCTGCCTTGACCAGACTGCAAGGCTTTTTTAGTTTTTTTCTTCAGCGATCTTTCCTTTTCAAGAAAATTTAGAATACTATAACTGGGAAAATTATAACAAGTTCAGCATTAGCATTAATGAGTTTTATACTATTTATTTTAGTTGTAACAAAATGTAACGTTCTTTCACAAAAAGTAATTCTATGGATATTTACTGAGCCACCTTGTTCTCAAGGGCAGCGGTCTGTATTGGTCCTCCCCCCCCCCCCCCCCTCACATACAACATGCAGAGAAAAAAACATAAGACATGCAATCTGGGAATGAGTTTAAGCATCACCCGTCAGCCAGAGCACATTCTTAGGCCGTGTCCGAAACGACGACTTCGGCTACAGCTACGTCTAGATCAGCGCGTCTACCAGTGTTGAAGAATAGGCAGACGCGCGCGATCTAGCCGTAGCTGTAGCCGAAGTCGCCGTTTCGGACACGGCCTTATTTGAAGGTCCCATTTTGTTCCATGGAAACTATAAGGTTTACATGATTATATAACGGAACTAAAATAATTATCAAATTTCTGCATGATAATGCTGTAGGTGAGGACATCAGCTAGTTTTGTTGTGGGTATATCTTTGAATATTTTAAACATTCCTACGATCATTTAAATTGTATCTTTTTGTGATAGAATAAATCATCAGTCTTGTAGAAAATTGTAAACAATTGTATCTGATGTTTGTCCTTGCTTGGTCATTTCACATTAAGGTATGACCATGGCTATTGGTTCGTGCAAAAGAATAAATCCATTCCGATCATTAATTTGTCAATTGGATACACCAACCATTGTCAACACAATGGTCACGTTCTTGAAAAAAAAATACAGAGAAACAATTGAATTCGTCTTGAAGCAGGTTCTTATAGGCACTTGCAAAACATGTTGGTCCTTCATTGATGTTGGTTGACAAGTTACTCGCACATAATGGCAGTGCAATTGAGATAGGGACAACAGTTTGACACAGTTGTTTTTCTTGAAGAACGGTTGTGTGTCACTATCAAAGGACAACAATAGTTTCCAAAATCATGTACCCTCGGTACTGGTCATCAGAACAATTGTCTAAGTATCCACACCGGAGTCCTGGCAATAAGTTGTTTTAAAAAAAGCGTAACGTTGGGGCCTGCCGTGTTGGAGTTCTAGATGATCAAATTCAATAGGAAGAAGACAATTTCCATCTTCTGTATTTTTTAGAAGTGATGTTTTTCTGGAACTTATCTTCGATTTTATTGAAAATGAGTTAACTGTGTAACATTTGCAATAATCAGCAGGGGACATCAAGCGAAGTTTAATGATGGCAAGTGCAAACTTTATTTAATGTACACATCGATGTACAGCTGTACACCAGCCAGCGTTTTCTAATGGAGCAGCGGGGGACGTAGGGCAAGGGTTATTAAATTAAATTTCGGTCACATCGGGGGAAACTAAGCCGTAAAAATTTGGAGGGGAGGGTGGGTGAAGGAAGTCCCCACCCTTACGCCGCCCCTGGAAATACGGTGTGAGGCCTTTTGAAAAAGTTTATTGCACCTGAGGTTCGGGACGCCAGCATTGCTCCAGACTTGCTCTATGCACATAACAAGTGACCTAACCGATATAATTGATTTTTAAAAAGACATAATGGATCGATAAGTCGCTTCAGCGTAGCGTCACAACGATGCACGGTGGCACAAAGGGCCCCTATTGTCATTTTAAGCTAAGCTGACATTTCAGTGTAAACGGGCAACGGTGAGGACAGTCAGAAAGAATGTTTAGATAGCAGGAATGTTTTATAGAGGTGTAATAAGTTGATTCATAATATTGCACCGATTGTAATCTAGCCGCAATCTTTGAAAACAGTTCCTTTTGAATTCCCCTTCTTGAGCTTCAAGGTGAATTCCTGAGTGCGACAACGCCGCTGGGACTGCTATTGAAGGTAAGCCCGCAGCAGGGGAGGGAAACCTATCTCTTCTTTTTTTTAAAGGGGGCACTCTTTAGAAATAGATCGCTTGCTTGCCTTTGGTAAGTCCGCACTACTACACTTCGTCCTGCTATTCGTCTCCCGTAACGGGAGACGATAGCGGAACGAACCTCATAGTTCTAGAGGAGGTTAAAAGTCACAGGATTGCGTGAATATTTAAAGGTGGCGGCACAACATTTCAAAGTGGTTTGTGGTATTTCAAATTCTTAAAAGCGTATAAAGGCAAAGAACTTCACATTGTCTAAGAACGAAATAAAGGAAAAGAAGAAGCCATCATTCTCATGATTTGCTTTTTATTAAATTATTAGCAGGTTTTATCATTAAACCATCAAACCATAGAGCAAGGACTAATTGCTATATTGTGCTCTATCGGATCACCTGGAGCGCTGCACAGGACTGATAGTTTTAATAACTGCGCGTGTCATTTACCTGTCAGAATTATATCAATAAATAACATTCGTCCATACTATACTGTATCTCCATGATATTTTTTAAATTAATGATCTTTGCGTGTAAACTCTTTCTGGAACAAAACACCCCACTTGTTTTTAAAGAGCGCCACCACTTGACAGTGTGTACTCATTGTTGATGTTGATTACGTTGGTTGTCGGACGGGATCGAGTTCCTGAAAGTTTCTTTGAAAATGACAATGACAAAACTTACTGTAAGTATTTCATATTCAAATAACCTAAACAATAACAATTCCCCTAGCAGTGGTGGTAGGGACTTTGTTATTTTACAAAGAAACACCTTCAACCACCAATGACATGTTTTGAAAAGCAATCAAACTTAAAAAGGGCCGAGAGGTTACTTGATGACTTTTAAAATGCCACTCTTTTCGTGACCGCCTGTGAATAGCGCGTCGATGGCACTGGTCATAAAGGGGTAGTGGGCAGAATGGGGAGTATTACGGAACTAGCTTGACCTGTTGGCCTCGTGGTCCCTCGGGGGATGGAGTCAAGTGGTACTGGTTAGTAAAAGATTGTGACCTTATCAATTACCCTTGGTATGAAACTCTTTTACATGATTTTGTACGTTTGTGGTTGGAGTGTAGTTGAGTTTGTTTTGCTTGGGTTTTTATCTCTATGATCTAGTTCTATAAATTCTAGGCTATATTATATATAGCCACGCTGTGCATGCCGAGACAAGACATCCACTATCCAGTCCTGCTAGCTGCATTCAACTCACTCATGCCCCACTACATGTCAGTGATGTACTCTCTACAACAAGACATTGACCCAGTCTTTCTACGTCCATGGTCTGAGTCAGAACTGGGGCGCTGGGCTAGCTGCGTTCTTTTTTACTTCGGTGGCCGTCGTTTTCATAGGCAAACTTATAAAAGAGGAGTACAGTGCCCTACTACTTTACTTAACTTTGGTCTGCATCTTTAATTTAAAGTTGAAGTAAAAATGAAAATACAGGGAGTTGGAGGGTTGGTTGTACTTTAGCCCCCATCAATAATGCCAATACACTGGACTCCCTCCCCTTCTTGAGCGGAGGGAGTCCAGCGTTTGGCACTATTGGGAGAAAGGGAGTCCAGCGTATTGGCACAATTGATGGGGGCTAGTTGTACTCTAGAACTTGTGGAGTAAACCATACTTGGTTAATAGTAACAAAGTAATCTGCGACTTAAGTAAATATCATGCTGCGCTAGATGTCATTAAAAAGCGACACACCTCCATGACAGAGGACAGGTTTTGTGCTAGGCTCTGCTACTGAGGCTTTCAGCTAGCGTCCTCATCAATTACAAGTATTATTTTTTAGTATGGCATTTTATTTACCAATTGCTGACAGTTCAATGAGTGTAAACCTGGTTTTAATACTCAGGATTTTGGGTCTTGACCATACTTGAAATGAAGTCCAATAACTTGCCAATAATTAGTCTATTTTAATTTTAATTTTAAACTTGTAATTTTGCAGTATTTTGTAAATCTGTTGTTGCGCATCCAGCATGAAAATGTACTGTAAAACCCATATTTTAGCCATTGCAATTTGAAAAGTGTGCAACTGAGTTTTGATGTATCAAAGATTTCAAGATTGGGAGTTTACAACTCTACACATTTTTTGTTTGTTTTGTTTTGTTGTTGTATATTGAATGGCTTTGAAATTTTGTTGTTGTTGAAAAGTAGAGCCAGAAGGATGTGAAAAAGCTGATGAAAATAAATATTAAAATCATCATTAAATCAATTAATTTTCTTCTAAAAAATAATTTGGAAGTCTGTCAAGAAGCAACCCACTGGTTTCAAGAAATTACTCGATAAGTAAGAAATTCTTAGGTTGATAAAAACCATGATTAAACACATTCACTGTGTCATGAAAGGACTGGGTCCCCAGTTCAATTGGCATCATAATTGAGTCTTATTAAACCAATTGCTAAACCCAAGCCAGCCACTTAAGCGATTTGTCACATCATATAACCACACTACACACAGTCTTTTTGCTCTGCCAACATACTCTATAATCAAATTGCTGGAACCATCTGAGAATGGTCAGTAGATAACCACACTACATACATATTGCTCTGCCAACATACTCTATAATCAAATTGCTGGAACCATCTGAGAATGGTCAGTAGGTCTACATGTATGCTAAATGGATCTTGTGCTTCCTTGCTCTATGGTCTAACGTACAACACTGTACTTGGCCACACTATGTTATGTTAATGAGACTGTAGGGATCTGGCAAGCACACAGAACACTGTGTTCAGCTGCCGTAGATCACTCACAGCAAGTGGGCTTCACTTAAGTCTCGCAGTGCGGTGCACTCTCCTGAAAAGGTGTCCTTTCTCAAGGATTAGCTTTTTTATAAACTCTGAATTGCTCTTTCATCCCGGGTAAGTCATAAAGGATAAATAATAGTTTCATCTTTGGAGTTTCAGATGTTTTTTTTTTTTTAAGAGATAAGGTTTTGATGTTTTGAGAATGTTGTTTTTGTGTGTCGGTCATCTTACAGGTTGTATGACACTACTGTCAGGTGTTCTGTGGTGAGAAAAGCACCTCAATGTGTGTACATAATATCACACTTATCACTATGACGCGTGATGGCACTGCCTGAATTTGTTTTGAATTCCAGTAGCATGCATTTAAAGAGGGTATTCTTTAGATTTTTACAATAAAAATGTATAACTTGATGATTATTTGGATTCTGTTTTGGCCAAGATTTTGAAATTGGTTTTATTTGATTTGCTGATTACTATTTTATAAAGTTGAATGAAGGATTTCTTATTATTTAAAATTCACATTAACATAATTTTTTTATAAATGTGAATTTTCAATAACCAGTGATTTTTTTTTTTTTCGGACTTCTTTTTCTCATCCTTTTCAATTCAAATAAAAAGTTTGTGACAGAATAAAATACTTGTTTTGATGTTGTTGGGGAGGGGGGGGGGGGGGGGGAGGTTTTAAGCATACTAAATGCCAGGTGCTGATTTCGATAGTTTTTATATTTTGATGTTTTTAAAAAAGATTTTGATGGTTTTAAAAGATTGAATTTTGATAAATTATTTTTGTTTAATTTGTTTCAGTGAAAGCATGGTGAAAACCCCCACTGGATGCATTCGTACACTCATTAGTTTGATCATTAGTTTGATAGAATTTTCATCACCTGTAGTTTGACATTCCCCTCTTTTCTTCTTTGCCCTGTTGCGTCTTTTTTATTTGTAGCTTCAACCTCCGACCCGGGATATATAGTTGTCATCGCACGTACGTAGATAGTATTTCCCCCTCACAAGATGGCTGACGCAGTGTTTTTACCGAATGATAACCATGTATCGTCCTTTGAAATGCCAACCCATGATGTGAATGGAGCTGGGAATGAACAGGAATTGATACAAAATGGGGGCATGGTTTCAAACGGACATTCATACACAGTGGATGATGTTAAGCGAGTTGTGAATTCTGGTCTAAGCTTAGATAGAATGGTTATTGAATCGCAGGGTGAGTTGAGTCTTCAGACAGCCATTTTGTTTTCGTGCCTTACCCGATTGCTGTGGTGTGATGTGTTTACTAATAACAAGCCCTTTTTATTATCTCCATCTGGCATTGCATGGTTTATTACTTTGGTTTTCTTTGGGGAAGGGATTCAACTTAGCATGAATGCACGGACAGTTTGTGAAAATAATTGTGTACCTGCCTTTGCATGTTACTTTATCACTTGCATGTAATTTGTGTTTTCTGCTAGTTTAAATAATACAGTGACAGGTATGTTTAACGCTCTGAATATATGCATGAAAAGTGCAACTTTATACTTTCTCGAAAATTGGTTTCAAAAGTCCAATCAAGAGGTAAAACTTACCTTAGAATTAGTTATTGTAAAAAAAATTCAGGTAAAAAAAACAAACTTTTACCCACAATATGACAATTTATCTTGGCTATTTAGAGAACAGAAGTACTTGGAGCGAAAACACAAAATCCTATTTATTCTCTTGCTTAAAAGATAATAGAGAGTCTCAGAATGTGTTGTCATCTTCAACGGCTTCTCGTCTCAGTGGGCCTAGATTCTTACTCCTTAATGACCAAAATCCTGGATCCAAGCTCCACACTGAATAAAGTTGATAGGACATAAGTATATTTATTTTACCCTGACACTGATATGTATTTTTTACTAATCACTGTATACTCAGTACTTTAATGAGTTCTGTGAAAAATTCACAGCAAATCACTCAGGTGGGCAGGGATTCAAACCCACAACCTTTGAATTGCTATCGCTTATCAAGCATAAAGTCTTTACATCTGTTTAGGACATAATATAATTTCATAATATATTTTTCTCACATTGATAATGTACGCATTTTTTACAATGATCCCCCACTTTCCAAGACAGATCTAAACCAACAATGCATACATGTAAACCAGTGCTCCTTTACACGTATACCAAGGGCGTCCACGTTGCTAAAAAAAAATGTCCAACCCATGATCCTAAAAATGTCTTTCAGAGTGAGCTCTTTTGAAAGAATAATTCCTACTGTTAAAATATTAATCAAGTTTGATGTAAAAAAAGAAGAAAAATTACAACACAAGATATTTGTTATTTACTGTTGAACTTAAGTTATTAATCTTGGCCCAGTTTCATAACTCTGCTAAACACACAAACTTGCAGTTTGAGCTATTAAATTAGAATTAAGCCCTACTAAAGAATATAATATTACACTACAAGCTACTCTCTTCCTGATGTTGGGCCTACATGTCAAATTCTACACAATATTTTGGAGAGGCCTTGCCCTCTCTGGGATATTTTGAACGCTGGAATTGCTGATGCTTTCATCTTTTTTACAAAGACCATTCTTCTCACTTGGTGTATCTAAACATATACATAAAATAACTAACCTGTGAAAGTTTGAGGTTAATTGGTCGTCGAAGTTGCGAGATATTAATGAAATAAAATAAAAAAACCTTGTCATACAAAGTTGTGTGCCTTCAGATGCTTGATTTCGAGACCTCAAATTTTAAACTTGAGGTCTCGAAATCAAATTCGTGGAAAATTACTTCTTTCTCGAAAACTATGTCACTTCAGAAGGAGCCGTTTCTCACAATGTTTTATACTACTAACCTCTCCCCATTAATCTTTACCAAGTTAGGTTTTATGCTGATAATTATTTTGAGTAATTACCAATAGTGTCCACTGCCTTTAATGCTCATATTTTATGGAATTGTGGATCCAATATGGTCCGGTTTCTATTTCTTAAAGATCGTTCAAAAGGACCTTTGATAAAAGCCAAAATAACTTTGAGTAAAAAAACACAATTGTTTATTATTTAATTGCTTTATAGCACATCAAATTTCTATGCTCAATTGTAAAACTCAATGTGAAAAATATTTACCCACCGGCTCCTGATATACTAGGAGCTTTAAAACAGATTTGTGAAATTGACATAAAATGAATTATGAATAGAACATGCACAATAAGCAAGCCAACAAATCGGTAGCCTGGGAAAAGGATTAATCTCCGGGTAGATTCTGAAGTTCAGGGGCGCCATTGTTTGCTAGTACAGTGCAAATACACATATTCATGAATTAACAACGGCCACCTAAAAATTGGATTACTGGATTGAGCATTGTCCATACATATTTCCTGACTAAGTTCGCCAAACCACCATAAAGAAATTGTTTGAAACCAATGGCATAGGTGATGACAGTATGAAAAGCACACCGTGATTGAAAGCATAAAATCAAATGATGTATTTGTCATTTCAACTGACCGAGATTCAATCGATAGTGAGCAAACATCTGAAATTAAGCAAATCTGGAGATGTGATTGCTTAGCACAATTGTATCTCACAGTGTTTGTTCAAATTAACATAGAGGTGGGGGATATTTCATTAAAGGATTTGGGTACTTTTTGTAACACAAAACACATATTTACATTAACAACACTGTTAATTGTCAAAGACCACCCTTCTCACTTGATGTTTCTCAGCATATGCATAAAATAACAAAGCTGTGAAACTTTAAACTCAATTGGTCATTGAAGTTGTGAGAGAATCATTAAAGAAAAACACACTTGTCGCACTAGTTGTGTACTTTCAGATGCCTGAATTTGAGACCTCAGCTGAGGTCTCAAATTCAATTCAAATAATTTAGTGGGAACTTACTTCTTTCTCAAACACTACGTTACCTCAGAGGGAGCCGTTTCTCTCGATGTTTTATACTATCAACAGCTCTCCATTGCTCGTCACCAAGTAATTTTGTATGCTAACAATTTTTTTGAGTAATTACCAATAGTGTCGAGTGCCTTTAACGCTGCTTCAGAACTCAGTTGAATATTTCAGTCACATAATGAAGGCAAGGCCCAACTAGAAACCAGGTAAACAAAGTCATGTTTACCACTTAACCTCTTTCCCCACTGCCCCATAAATGAAGTTTCAATGACTTCATAAACAAGGTAGCTCGAATATTCAAGATCCAAATTCTATGAGTTGTGAACCTTCAATTTTTTTTCTTTGTAGGCTTACAAAGGAGTAACCTGTTTCCTTGTCAAAAAATAAGCACTAAAATGACTGAGACAGAATATTAAACAACCTTCAACGAGTTAACTATAGAATCTTTCTTTTTTACCAGGACTAGTTTTCTGATCCTTAATCCGTGTCATAAATTCATCTATTTGCCTTTATAATTTTTTTTCATATTTTCATGTTTTCCCCTTGGTGCGGTAACAACAAATGAATTGGTGAATATAAAATAAAAGTTCTGAGTCTCCAAGTCTCTAGTTGGTTCATTGATTGCAATGGCTGAAACAAAAATATAATTTCTGTTTTCATTCCACCCCAAAACAATGCCCCAAACCCCTGATAAATTGAACATAACATGAAAGGTTTAAAGATGCTATGTCAGATTTTTGGCCCTAAACATTAAAAAATATTTTTTTTTTTAGTGAATGGTAGTTCAAAGAGTATCACCCGCTCTAACGAAAAAAAAAGTTTAACTTGTACTTTCAATGGTCAGGAACCATGACAAAAATTTAACCTGTTAAACACATCAGAATTGGTCGCGTGATATATTGTCGGGATCCCGACAAACACTTATTTTGAGCACTTCCGGACTTTTTCGAGCAATGGCTCAAATGAAAGCTTGTAACTTACTCGCCCTCCATCAAAATACTTATTAAGTTTTGAATCAAAATGTTTAAGTCAAATCGGCCAAAAATCTTACATAGCATCTTTAACATTCTATAAGTGGTTGTTTTGTGCTAACAGAGCATAATTCACACATTAACATCCTTTTTAACATGCAAAATTGTATTTATTGAAATATGGTTTATAATCACCATTGCTATGTCTACATATTCACAGACCCCTATTTTATTGTGACAACTACAAAATAGAAAGTAATAATTTCCCCGATGGCAATAAAACAGAATGCCTGTTCTGCAAGAGAGTGATATTTCATTGCACCTGCTCCCACGTTGGCACCGTATAAAAAACACCAGACGGTCTTTCATTAATGTCTTGTCAGTCAATTTGTGTATGAGCAATTCAGCTAGGAGTAATTAATCAATATAGAAAATGCTTGTGCCTGTTTTCTAGCTACTGAACAAGCATAGCACCATTCTCTGCACCACGACTATAGTTACTATGGTGCTACTACTACCTCCATGGTTTATCCAATAATTGGTTTGCGATGGGTGAAACGCCATTTTGTGTGACAGTTGATGTTTGGTCGAATTAGGTGTTTGGTCGAATTCAGCTGACAACATAGTTGCATTATTCATGATTTGCTTATGATCAGTGGTTGACTTCCCGTTTGACTTTTGCTATGAACTGTTTGTTTTGAAAAGACACAATATGACTATACCAGGAAATGTCTTCTTGTTTGTTTAGTTTCATTTGTCTTGCAATCTCTGTTAAGTCTGTGTAAGACTTTGCTGTAAAAGACTCTGCTGAAGACTCTGTTAGACCCGTGCATAGTCCCTTGAAGGGTCTGGGTACTTTTTGTAGGACACAAAACACAATGTCCACAGATTTACACTTAACTTACAAAGTTTGAAGATAATAATAGTAGAAAGCTTCCCTCAAAACATTACGTGCACAGGTGCGGTAGTTTTTGAGAAATGAATGAAACAAGTCGCAGAAATAATTTTTTTCTCTAAAGACATTGTTTTACTCTTTCTAAAAAACTACAGCACCTCGGCTAGTAATATTTTGAGGCAAGCTTTCTACTATCACTATTTCCAAACGTGGAAGTTTAAGGTTTATTTGGGGACACTGGTTTTGTGTTACAAAAAGTACCCAAATTCTTGAATAATGACGACCTGAATCTTCTGTTTTATTTGTTCACTGCAGATTTCATATTTGTCTTTGTAACCAAACCATTAGTCAACCATCGGTTCTTTTCAGAACAAACACTCCACAAAAGAGATTTATGCATCGTGCTACCACAAACCTTACCTGACAAAACATAACTGACAATCATATTTATAATTGGTGATCGCGCACAGCATATTTCTGTAATTATAGATGAACCTTTTGCCTGTACCAAAAAACATTAGTTGTCAGCCACCGGTTCTTTTCAGAACAAACAGCTACACAAAAGAGATTTATACATGGTGCTACCGCAAACCTGAACTGACAAAACATTACCGACAATCATGTTTATAACTGGTGATCGTGTAATATAAACATAAGAGGTGTTTCTGTAATATGTTTAAACCTTTTGCCTGAAGTCAAGATGTGAAGACTTGCAAGTTATTCTAAATCTATCCCTTTTCCTTTTCATTTAATTTCAATTTAACAATATTATTTACAAACTCCTACTCACAAATAATTTCATCGTTTCATTTTTTCTTTCAATCCATCACTTTCCAAGCGTGCAGTCGCAATGTAATTTTTGACCTGAATCTAACGCGTACAAATATTTAATAACAGTAATAATATATTCGCTCTCATATCTTAAGGGACGAAGGCAACCTCATGTTGTGACCTAACCATGCTAATGATTTATGCAGTGTACTGTTCATTATATGTTACCGAGCCTCCTCTGTGCACATTTTAAATAATTGTTTGATGAGGAGAGGGACATGCACTGGGCGGTGCCATTTCTAGTGAACCATCTTAGCTCCGGGCTGCATTGACATGTGACCATGTTTACACGCACGCCAGAGGCTGTAATTTGCTTCAGTGCTGCTGGCAGATCTACCGCTCTGGTTGTACAATATTGAGGTTTAATTTCATTTTTTCTTAAGAAAAGAAAGTTGAACAGAAAATTAAGTTAAAATTTGTTTCTTGGTTGTCTTGACAGATGAATTCCCCAGGTCATGTTGGATTGTGACGGTGTGTACATTGAAAAAGTAAAGCATTGGACTTAAGATTGCAGTCAAACTGATTGTGTTCTGCAATCTGTTTTCTTTGCATAGCACTACTTCCACAATGACCAAGAAGTCACAGCACCTCACAGCTACTCTTTTCAGGTTTTATGAAAGGGAATTCCCAGATGTCATTTCAGAAATGTCATCTTACAGATCAATTTTTATTTCCAGCTCTAATCGGCTTTACCATACAGCACAGCATCCACCACACTATCCGCATGTTAGCCCTCTGCATGTGCAATGTTACTTATCTTAAAATATTGATTGCTTAATGTGGTTCTGCTTAACCCAGTCTATTATAAGATAGATTTTAATGGACGAGATTATTGTTTTATTAAAGCTGTTATCCCCAACTTTTTAATATTTTATTTGGAAGATATTCTGAAACACATGAACGTGGGTTTCACAGGACTAATTTTTTTTGTACATTCTGCTTGGTTTATAACGATGGAAAATGCAGTTAGACGAGATATGGGGTGTCATGGCCAACTGGTCAAGTGCACTGGACCCAAGCTCTGGTGTTTGTGATTATAAGCTGTTATCCCCAACTTTTTAATATTTTATTTGGAAGATATTCTGAAACACATGAACGTGGGTTTCACAGGACTACATTTTTTGTAGATTGTGCTTGGTTTATAACAATGGAAAATGATGGAAAATGAAGCATGGGGTGTCATGGCTAACTGGTCAAGTGCACTGGACCCAAGCTCTGGTGTTTCTGATTATAAGTCTCAGTCTTGTTCTTAGCAAGACACTCTGACATTATTGCTTTCCCGTTTGTGTTGTGTAACCTAAGTAGGTTCTTTTACATTGTGTAATGCATGTATACAACAAACCCAGTACACTTATCATTAAAGGCAATGGACACTATTGGTAATTACTCAAAATAATGATTAGCATAAAATCTTACTTGGTAACGAGGTTGATGGTATAAAACATTGTGAGAAACGGCTCCCTCTGAAGTGCCATAGTTTTTGATAAAAAAGTAATTTTCCACAAATTTAATTTCGAGACCTCGGATTTAGAACTTGAGGTCTTGAAATCAACCATCTAAACGCACACAACTTTGTGTGACAAGGGTGTTTTATTCTTCCATTATTATCTTGCAAGTTCGATGACCGATTGAGCTCAAATTTTCACAGGTTTGTTATTTTATGCTTATGTTGAGATACACCAACTGTGAAGGCTAGTCAATTACCAATAGTGTCCACTTCCTTTAAGAGATGGGGTTTGCCTGGGTGCTTTTTGGTTTGCTGCAGTTTTTAAGACAAAGAGATAGTATCATAACATCATGGTGCTTTATAAATAAGAGGGTCAAATACATGTATATTGAACACAGCTCTGCATACCTTGTAGAAAAAATAATGAGCGCCTTGACACACCCTCGGGTGTGATAAAGTGCCAAGTATGAGCTGCAAAATAATCTTATTAATAGTGTGGGTGTGTGGAGGGATTGCTTTTTGAAATTTCAAAAATCTGTGATGTTTTGTATGTTCCTGGAAATCTTAAGCTAAAAAGTTCTCTAATCTCTGTTACGTAGGCCTACTAAATGCTGGCCTTGAATTTCGTTCTTGAAGGGGAACAGCAGTTTTCCTCTGATAAGGGGCACTTCTTTGAGGACAATTTTAATTTTTATTGGAATTTTGCAAAAGGCACTGCAGAACGGCATCATAGCAATAGCCGTGGGGGTCGTTGGTTATTTCAAAACCTGTAATTTGCATATCCAAAACAAATCACATACAGGATCGGTAGATGAAATTGACAACATGTAATCTTGCTTCTAAACTTTTCTGTCATCAAGTACACACATGCACTGAGATTATTGAAACTTATCCCTTCAGAAAATTGTTTTTTTTTTTTCTATCTACTCCATTTTCTTCTTTAAATAAATCTGACACATCTACCGGTATTCAAATTACAAACAAGACTTGTAAAGTGACACTTGAGTTTACACTTCCGATGAATTTTGGATTCACATTTTTTTTCAATCAAAAAGTTCATACCCAAGTCACTAACAAGTAGCTGACACAGTAGATTAATTTCTCTGATGTAAATGCCATCAAGAGTGAAACCTGAACTCGTTCAGTGATATGGGAGCCAACATATGTTTAGTTACCAGCGTGGTTACTTCTGCCAAGAGCCAAGAAAACATGAACCCAGGCATTGATTCCAATATAATTACATCAGCGTCGTGATGAGAATATTTCTCTTGAACTTTTCTTAAGATCTTTGGCATGGGATTAGTCACAGGGGACTCATGAAAGATAGCAAGGAAACATGGGCGTGAAATTCTTGAGAGGGATGGATTACTTTTTCTCTTAAAGGAACACGTTGCCTTGGATCGGACGAGTTGGCCTATAAAAAAGTGTTTGTAACCGTTTGTTATAAAATGCATATATGGTTGGAAAGATAATTTAAAAGCAGAATACAATGATCTACACAAGTTTGCCTCAAAATTGCGTGGTTTTCCTTTTACTGTGCAAACTAACATGGTCGGCCATTTATGGGAGTCAAAAATTTGACTCCCATAAATGGCCGACCGTGTTAGTCGTCTAGGTAAAAGGAAAACCGTGCAATTTCGAGGCATGTTTATGTGGATCATTGTATTCTACTTTTACAGCATCTTTCTACCCATATGCATATTATAACAAATGCTTTTCAAAGACCAACTCGACCGATCCAAGGCAACGTGTTCCTTTAAGCACTGGACATGCACTATTGGTAATTACTCAAAATAATTATTAACATAAAACCTTACTTGGTAACGAGTAATGGGGAGAGGTTGATAGTATAAAACATTGTGAAAAACGGCTCCCTCTGAAGTTAAGTAGTTTTGAGAAAGAAGTAGTTTTCCACAAATTTGATTTTGAGACCTCAGATTTAGAATTTGAGGTCTCAAAATTAAGCGTCTGAAAGCACACTACTTAGTTTGACATGTTTTTTTTTTCTTTCATAGTTGTTTCAAAACTTTGACGACCAATTAAGCTCAAATTCTCACAGGTTTTCTAAATGCATATGTTGAGATACACCAAGTAAGAAGACTGGTCTTTGACAATTACCAATAGTGTCCAGTGTCTTTAAGTCTTTTCAGTTTGATACTTTTTAAGGAAGAAATTTGAAAACATGTCAATAATAAAAACAATCGGGTCTGTACATTCCAAAGATGAATTTTTGCATAAATGCAAAGGTCAAATTCAATGCTGTTTTGACTTGATTCTAATGGGAAATGTAAGAATACACAACACATTTTCTGTACACAAAAACATAATCCATATATATGAAATGTGATAATATTTGATGTTTGGGGATTTTGAAAATAGCCTCTTGAGGGGTATCACAATGGAAGTTTTCACAGATTTAATTGAAAGCCATTGGACACTCTCTGAACAGAACCAAAACTAAAAGTTCACAGATTTACAAATAACTTACAGGGTTTACATAAGGTAATGGTGAAAGACTTCCCTTGAAATATTATTTCATGAAATGCTTTACCTTTTGAGAAACGTTAAAACAATTGTTAATTCTTGGTATCGAGAATAACAGATTTATTTTAAACACATGCTATGACATGGCAAACAAGCGGAAACAAGGGTGGGTTTTCCCATTATTTTCCCCCAACTGCGATGACCAATTGAGCCTAATTTTCACAGGCTTGTTATTTTGTATATAAGTTGATACACAAAGTGTGGGCCTTTGGTCAACACTGTTTGCCAATGTTGTGCGATTGCTTTAAAGTGATGAGACTCTTTGGCCACTTTCATAAAAACTTTATTTGAACATGAGTGCATCTCACAACGGAATTTGATCTTGGGGTCCACCCCTTCATTCTTTGGAATGTAATTATTTTGGATCCTGTATTTTGGGTTGAAAATGTACAAAACACAATGTCCACGGATTGACAATAAACATACACTGTACACAGTTTGAAGATAACGACGGTAGAAAGCTTCCAATAAAGTATTAGTTGCTGAGGTGCTGTAGTTTTTGAGAAATGGGTAAAACCCCTTACTCTATGGTAAAACAAGTCACACAAATAATTCTTAAGCATGTAAAATGTCCTACTAAAAGTAATACTGAGAAAGAGATGAGCAATGTTTTGTCTCCCCCATAAACCAATATGTTTCTTAAATATTTGTATGCACATACATTCCCAATGTCATCTCGGCCTGTGTGGAGAAAAATCTTAAAGAAATATTTGTAATTTGTTGTCTTAAAGGGTCTATGTAACTTTTGTAGGACACAAAACACAATGTTCACAGATTTACACTAAACTGACACAGTTTGAAGATAATGATAGTAGAAAGCTTCCCTGAAAATATTACAAGCTGAGGTGCTGTAGTTTTGGGGAACTGAGTAAAACCTATGTCATGAAAATAATTTTCGTCTCATGAGACGAAACTTATTTTGATCATTAACAAACGTATTTTCATGACATTGTTTTACTTATTTCTCAAAAACGACAGCACCTCAGTAAGTAGTATTGAAAGGGCAGCTTTCCACTGTCACTATCTTCAAACCCAGTAAGTTTAATGTAAATCTATGGGCATTTTGAAAAAGTACCCAAATCCTTTAATACTAATAGTACAACCACCTTCACATTCCACCACATGGATTAATCCAACCAAGCTTCACAAATGAATGATTTTTAGAAAGCTGTGCGGCCTTTTTGTTCAAGATGTAAAAACCGCTGGACTTGTTTTGAAAATATCAGCGGTACCCAATTTAAGACTTGTTAATATCTGCTGATCTGTTGTGCATGAGCAAGTCTTATTATACATGGTGCATAGTCAGGGTGAATCAAACTGCACAGGGGGTTGCTAGGGTGTGTTTTGATTTGCGTGGCAGGTGTCAAGGGCAGAACAGAAGGCTTGGTCTGCCATATTGTGATCTCCAACCCCAACCCCCCTCTTAGTTTAAGCAAATGACCTGGGGTTACCACATATTGTTTTCTTACAATGCATATAATTTTAATTTGAATAGTGCCAGACACTTTCTTCATTTGACTTATCAGGTAATAAATCTCATGGGAGAGTACTGGGTATAGAAATCCATTTTGGGTGAACCTGTAAAAATATTACAAAGATGGGACTTGAACCAGGGAACTCTGGATTAACGTGCCTGTGCTCTACACACAGGGTTTTAGCCCTCTGTTGGTAGTCTCTTTATTTGTCAATGTTTTGGGGGCCGTTCAGAAATCATTCAACCTACTGGATCACGCCCAGTTTTACAAAGAAACCTTGGATGTATCAAGGGGAAGCAGCAAATTCTGTGCTTACCATAAGTGTATTTCACGGGTTAGCGGCGAATTTTGGCTCCTGCCTGCACGTGCGTACTCCGCGTAACTAGGAATCCTACGCATACAAGGCTAGCGCAGAAGTTCAGCGCAGAAGTTCAGCGCATGCACGTAAATGGGGAATCGTGATCAAAAGCGCAGAATTCTGCGGTAAGCAGAGCCATGAAACTGGGCCCTGATTTTACCGCAAACTGCATTGATACCTCACCATGCAACGCCTCAAAATCCCAGACAGTATTGCACACGTACATGTGGTTGTTTGGATTTATTTGCACATATCAATTTCTGAATTCCATCAAAGCCTGGCTCAAATTTAAAACAAAATAATACTTCAGAGGACAAAACAGAAACACAACAGAAACTGGGGTTGATTAATGGATTCCCTTGAGCATCGCCGCCAGTATTCAAAAGAGGTCTGTTTCCATAGTAACTCTGAATCTGTTTGCTGTGCTGGCAATACACGAGAGAGCCAAGTGTTTTGCGGCAATGTTGTTGTTGAGCGTGGACCGTTTCTAGTGAATTGATTAGTGCGGGCCACTCTAGGATGCAGGCAGTCAAAATTGCAGCAATCGTACCTTGGACTTGGAGAAACTTGCCTCTCAAAATCACCTCAATCAAGTGTTTATTCCTCTAGAGGGATATCATATTTCTGTTGCTCCGTGTTTTTTTAACTGATTTTTTTTTCTGTAAAGGTCATGTTGGGTGATAATTTCTATCAAATAGAATGAAATTGCGCTAAGGTTTCTGACCTCAAACGAGAGCGGTTACAAAATGTTAGTCATGGGTTGTTTGTCTGCTCCTCCACATGATGTATTGCCTACAATGCAATTTTACACATTTTTGGAATGTGTGTTTTCAATCCCCGGAGAGGTTCATAAAAATGTATTTAATCAGTAAGATACTCATTTAATTGACAAAATAAAATAAAATATCAATCTGTCCTAATGATTATAACAATGATTTAAAGGCACTGGACAGCTTTGATAATTGGCAAGACCGGTCTTCTCACTTGGTGTATCTCAAAGTATGCATAATTAAAACAAGGCTACGAAAATTTTAGCTCAATTATTTGTCTAAGTTGCGAGAGAATATTGGACGAAAAAACACCTTGTCACGCGAAGTTGTGTGTATTCAGATTCAATCAAATATTTTAGTCAGAAATTACTTCTTTTCAAAAACGTTGTTACTTTAGAGGGAGTGGTTTCTCACAATGATTTATACTATGAACAGCTCTCTTTTGCTGGTCACCAAGTAATTTTTTATGCTAATAATTATTTTGAGTAGTTACCAATAGTGTCTACTGCCTTTAATACAAGAGTTTCTTATCAGCTTTGTACTCCACTCAGTAAACTCAAAAAACAAACTATATTATTTTAGGTATCCTATTGATAAAAGAGTCCCTTCATAAGGAATAGAACACCTGTTAAAAATTGTATCTTTGACCATGGCATGTCCTGGCCAAGGGATAAGAAAGCTGAACTTAAGCTATTATAGTGCTGTCGTCCTTCGGATGGGACATAAAGCCATAGTTCCGAGTATTGTGTTATGTCTGTACATGATGTAAAAGATTGTGCACTTATCATACAGAGAAGAGAATCGCCCTGGTGTTACTGGTTTCTTTGGTAGCATATTGCCCCTCAGCACCTTGTAACCCATTACCATGATGCTTTAAAAGAATAGGTCTCATAGCCCCGCATACCTTGTAGGAAAAGACTGGGTGTTTTATACATCCATAAGAACCCAGGGGTCGATTTCACAAAGAGTTAGGACTAGTCCTAACTTAGGACTAGTCCTAAGAGATATACAAATTGCATGGATAGTCCTAAGTTAGGACGAGTAACTGGTCGTAACTTGAGATAAGACTAGTCCTAACTCTTTGTGAAATCCACCCCAGTATTATATTATGAATGATTCCTTCACTGTACCACCTTCATTGTCATCACCATAGAAATATAGGATTCAAACTGCCTCTAGCTACCGGTTAATCTCAGTGGTCTAGTTGCTAAGACACTACTCTGAATGCAAAGGTCGTGGGTTTGAATCCGCCTGTGATTTTTTCACAGAACTCAGGAAAGTTCTGAGTATTTGATGCTAGCACATATCAATGTAAGGTAAAACCAAAATTGACATCACTATAGTGAATGACCCCCTCTCTCAATGGCGGTTCAGTTGTCTGGAGTCCAATCAATTACTGTAGTAAAACAAATGATGGGCAACCATGAATAAGCTTTGTTCGTTTCATAAAGGGGTCCTTTACTGGAATAGTCTTAATGCAGAACTTAAACAGTCTGTCATCGTTTTTTCTTTTCGTAAAAAGCTTTAAAAGATTTTGATTGATTTATACACCATTTAATAATTATTTTGGTAAGACACTGCTCTCGAATTGCAAGGATCGTGGGTTCGAATCCCACCCAAGTAACATGCCTGTGATATTTGTTCACAGGACTCGGGAAAGTACTGAGTATACAGTGCTAACACACATCGGTGTATGGGTAAAAATATATATATATATATATATATTGCCTCTGAAGAAGGTCCGGATTGGATCGAAAGCTAAGGCCATCTACCCTATTCATTATATGATATATATATATATATATATAATAATAATAATTATTTGTCTCTTTTACTTTTAAATCACAACATTTGTTTAGTAATTATTTATCTATTGCCCAGTCTCACTCATGCATAATGTCCATGTACCTTTTGTTTGTTGGTGCTCGTTTTTGTGTAAATTGTCCTTGTCTTTAGAGAAGAGGGAAAACAAGCTTTTGCTTCTTCTTTTTCCTACATGTTAACGTCAAACTAGTTTCTATTTATTGTTCATTAACTGGATTAAGTTTTCCTTAGTACAAGTTATTATATGTTTTCTGAACAATGTTATCACACCGTATTGATTGATGTTGACATGAAATAAATTTATCTGAAATGAAATTAATACGAAGGCATAAATCCTGCTCAATGTAGTGGTAAATAACAACATTCTCCAAAGTATACCGTAGTCACCGTTGGGTAATTACAACCCACCAACCCACAGGGCAACTGTTACGCCTCCCCTAGTCCCAGCTTGTTTTACAGCAACAATGACTAGAGTGCTTATTCACACAACAGCAGATTAACTGGGGTCCCTTGCTTAATTGTAGCATGGTTGTAAAATGTAGCAATGTTTGACAAGATTAAGCAAGAGAAACTTGGACAGTATACACAATTGTTGTCCTTTCACACTAGTTGTAAATATTTACAGCCATGTTACAATTTAGCAAGGGACCCTTGCTAAATTGCTCTTGTGTGAAGAGGGCTTATGTTGTGCTGTACGTAGCTCGATATCTTGCATGGTATGTTTGTGGTAGTAAACTTGTCAACTACCTTCCTTCCCCCAATTGACACCACATAGTAAATGACCCCCCTCTATGAGACACTTGACTCGCCTGTCAGGAAAAATTGTCATAATACAGGATTTCCTACACACCCTGGTTGCATCCCTATAGATGACGTCCGCTCATTCTGACTCATCGTTGATCCTTCAAGTTTCCAGGACTCATTCACCTTATTTCATGTACAATGTACATATTGATCCAAAGCTCAATGTCATCAAGCTATAACGGAATGGGTTAAATTTCATACAGTAGCTATAATAGAAGAAAATATTGCATAGTAAACTTATGCTTTGGGGTCATCCAGTGTCAAATCACACAAAAGAAATGTAGTGTAAACCCTTTCTCTTCAAATTTGGGTTAAGGCGTCATTTGGCTCAACAAGTTAAATGTTGAATTTTAGCTCCCTTTCCGTTAAATGGTTTTCGCGCTACAGCCTGCACTTTCTTATTGATTTCGGTCAAAATGCGTGCGACTGCCGATATTCAAACAACCATTAATCAGTAACCACTTGGTCAAATCGGTTGAAATTTTTTGAAAGGATTAATAGCATGAGCATTCCAAATCTGCCATTACTTTTTATGAAGAAACATGTTTTGGGTTGATAACCCTTTGACCTCTACTTTGGCCTTTTAAGTAGATTTTAAAAATTAGAGCTATAATTATATTTCTCCTTGTTTTTAAGCTCTTCTTAAAGTTGCAAAGGTGATAATTACTTGCAAAATAGGTGATGACACAAGGCATGTGTTCCACCAATCAAATGATAAAGATCTGTGTTTGTGGAATAAACTTTTATTTTATGGTACATTGTTTTTGAATTTTAATTGGGCTTTCTTATGCACGCTTGTTTTGTTTTGAATTAATCAAATGCTAATATAATGTTACAAATTTCTTAAAGCACTTTCAAACTTTATTCGAGCATTTTCTAAGTACTGTACTTATCTTGTGCTTTGCTAAAGTCGTACCCTCTTAGTGAAGAGGAAAAATGTAAATGCCCTTAAGATTTAGCTTGCTTTTGATTCATTAAGAAAAGTAAAGCATGGTAAGTATGAACTCAACTTATGTTTGCCTTGTTAACTTTCTCTCTAAAAGTTTAAGGAGAAATATGTCTGTGTGTTTGGAAGTTTTTAAAAAAAATGTAAAAATTTGAATTGCTCCAGTTGTCGATTTCACCACACTCTTCCTACCTCCGGGATTAATCTTAGGACTTAACACGAGTTCAGTTCCGTGTCGAAAGGTGTAGGACGAATTGAAACCATCCTAAGTAAGGACGGGTAACTCGCCTTACTCGTCTTAACTCGAGATAGGATTAATCCTAGCGTTTTGTGAAATCGACTGCTGAACTGAAAATTTGTTTAATACAGAATGTTTTTACCACTTGTACTTCTTTTGGTCCGTAACAAAATGGAATTTTTTCCAAGTGCAAGGCTGAAGCTTATGTATGATTTGTTTGTTTTGGTTGCCAGGAGAACCTGACGCAGCTCCCTGTGAGGCCTTTAACCCTGATTCTATCCACAAAGAGCCCCAAGCTGCTGCAAAAAGATCCCCCTCCCCACAGATACCACCTCCTTCCCCAAGATCAGAGCAGGAGGCATCCCCACGGCAGAGCCCATCCCCATCCCCAGGTAAAGGAACACCCACCAAGATTCCATCTCTAAGGCAGAGGCCAAGATCAGTCGGATCTTATGACGATGTTGTGAGGAGACCACAATCTCCAAGAAAGCAGTCTCCGAGACCCAACTCTTGTGTGCTGAAGTCGACTTCACCAAGAATCAACAGTAGACAGGAGAATTACATACCAGGCGGTGGAAACGTCAAAATTGCTACAGTCAAGGTTAATAGAACAGTTTTATTAGCGCAGTCTTATTGAGTATAGATGTGGTATGGCATTAAAGGAACACGTTGCCTTGGATCGGTCGAGTTGGTGTTTGAAAAGCGTTTGTTATTAAATGCATATGGGTAGAAAGGTGTTGTAATAGTAGAATACAATGATCCACACAAACATGCCTCGAAAATGTACGGTTTTCCTTTTACCTCGTCGACTAACCATGGAGTAACACGGTCGACCATTTATGCCGACCGTGTTAGTTCGCAGAGTAAAAGGAAAACCACGCAATTTCGAGGCAAATTTGTGTGGATCATTGTATTCTACTTTTAAAAGATCTTTCTATCCATATGCATTTTATAACAAATGATTACAAACGCTTTTTATAGACCAACTCGTCCGATCCAAGGCAACGTGTTCCTTTAAGTTTACCCTAACAGAGCCCTTTGCAAAAGGTTTCAATGGTGTCATAGCATCGGAGAATTTGTTGAAGGTCATTTTACTGTAATTTATACTAGCCTTAAAGGCACTAGACACTACTGGTAATTGTCGAAGACCAGTATTCTCACTGAACTCAATTGGTCATCGAAGTTGCGAGATAATAATGGAAGAAAAAACGCCCTTGTCACACGAAGTTGTGTGCTTTCAGATGCTTGATTTCGAGACCTCTAAAGCTAATTCCGAGGTCTCTAAACCAAATTTGTGGAAAATTACTTATTTCTTGAAAACTACGTTACTTCAGAGGGAGCCCTTTCTTACAATGTTTGATACTTTCAACAGCTCTCCATTGTTCATTACGCTAACAATTATTTTGAGTAATTACCAATGGTGTCCAGTGCCTTTAAGTATTCTGGGATTGTCATGCTGTTTGTAAACTAATGGTCCTATAATTTGCTTCTCATCTTGTTAACAGTCAGACATGTCTGGTGTCAAGTCTCGTACAGTCAGCCACACAGGGCACAAACCAGGAGGCGGTAATGTCAAGATATTTGACAAGAAGGTGGATTATTCTCATGTCAAAGCTAGGAGTGACATCGGCAGTGGGAAGGCAACCAGCCCAAGCCCTAGGAAGTCAGGTGAGACAAGTTTTGTTGTTGTTAAAGTCAGGGATGAGATTGTTAAGACTTTTGGCTGAACTCAGACTTTTGGCTGAACTCACTTTTTATGTGAGCCTGGTGAAGAAAATCAGTATATTTGGTCCTAAAAATGAAGCTCATTGGTCTACTTCTCTAGTGCTTTGGATACCATTTCCAAAAGCTCCTGGAATCTATAACCCCAGGTGTTACCAAACAGTAGAAATGGCATCATTTCATCATACCTTAGAATTTGTATCCAAGTTTAAGATTTTTTCGTTAGTAATGACTCTCACCCCTTTAAAAAAGACCCCTTTCAATACGCGCAGCATACCCACATATGCCTATCCTGGGTGTCATTTTGGGTGTCAAAATCGCATATAAACATGCACAAAAGACAGTTGACTCCCTAAATTTCGCGCACTGTACGAAGGCGCGTTCTGTATTGTGTAAAATCAATAGTTTCCCCTTGCATAACGCGAAACGCTACAGGTGCGCTGAGGTCACGCGCACAGAGAACAGCTGTTGTCCAATGACCTGCCTCCTTTTTGAGAGTGTGACGTCATATGCAATGGTCTATATGTTAAATTTGCATTATGGATAAAGAATATGAGTTATGATTTTAACCCTTACAACGTTGTGTGTTGCAACCCTGTATACTGTGAAAAAGTCACTGTAGGCATACTACTCGGTTGGGATTCGAACCCATGACCTTGGCAATTCTAGAGCAGTGTCTTACCAACTAGACCACCGTGATTGCCCGATGGCTAGAGGCAGTTTGAGTTCTATATTTTAGCAGGGGTTACTGAACGACTTAATATATGCTAAATTTGAATCGGGGATAAAGAATATTAATTTTGGTTTTTACCCTACAAAAAGTTTGTTTGTTTGGTTAGATGATCTTCCCGTCAATGGAACTCAGCAAACTTGATACACACTGAGCCTGCAAGAGCCAATCTCTCTCATATAAACATTGGATTAATATCTATGATTATGAATTACACAAGTAAATGAATTGTGTTTCAGTAACAAGACTACAGTTTTGACCTACTTATTCTAGACATAGTGAAATCAGCGGTTAGATTGGGGGATTCGAACCAGTGGTTGACAACTCTCTTTTGAGTAGTATTGGTTCTGAAAAGAAGCAGTGGTTGACAACTCCAGTTTATCTCAGAACCAACACTACTCAAAAGAGACTTACACATGGTGTGACTGCAAACCTCACCTAGTTATACTCCACCTTTTTTTTATATATTGTTTTTAAAATTCTTTTTATGCAAGTTGCCAGACACACAAAGCCTGAAGGCCACTTCAAGGTGTGGGCTACAATTATTTTTTCCAGAGGCCGTTGCCACCTACTCCTAGGGAGTCCATACGGGTGTAGGCTTGGGTATTATCAGTCCGAAGCCTTGCCGGTAGAGCAGAAAGCACTACCTCCCCAATTTTACGTAGCAAGTGTCACGACCAGGATTCGAACCCACACTCTGCTGATCAAACACCAGAGCTTGAGTCCGGTGCTCTTAACCGCTCGGCCATTACACGCCACAAAGTAATAAAGTAAAGTAATAAGATAAGCTATAAGTTATCTTTTTCTAAAAGATTTGTCATTTTTGTTTTTGTCATTTGTTAGCATCCTCGGAGCCTACATCTCCTCGTGCTAAGACGATGTCCACTCCTATTCCAAACACCAAGAATGTCCAGTCTAAGATCGGCTCCAAGGACAACTTGAAGCACACACCAGGCGGAGGAAAGGTAAGAAACCTTTAAGGCAGTGGACACTATTAGTAATTACTCAAAATAATTGTGAGCATAAAAACTTACTTGGTAACAAGCAATGGAGAGTTGTTGATAGTATAAGACATTGTGAGAAACGGCTCCCTCTGAAATAAGTTTTCGAGAGAGAATTAATTTTCCACTAAAATATTTGAGTTTAATTTCGAGACCTCAGAATTAGATTTTGAGGTCCCAAAATCAAGCATCTTAAAGCACGCAACTTCATGTGAGGATGTTTTTTCTTCTATTACTATCTCTCAACTTTGATGTCCAATTGAGTTCAAATTTTCACAGGTTTGTTATTTTGTGCATATGTTGAGATACATCATGTGAGAAGACTGGCTTTGACAATTACCAAAAGTATCCAGTGTTTTTAACAAAATAAGCATTGGCAACACTTCATCTTCAAGAAAGATCCCCTAACGCTGAGTAGTTCTAAGAGTGTCAATGTTCTGCAGCCCGACCCAATGCGCCTTAAAGGAAAAGTATATTATTGGCAATTGGAGCCCAATGTTTGTTACAAATCCTTTAAAGTTGTAGATATGCCGGGCAAAACCTTTGTGTTTTGGCAGCTAGCTAGAAAGTGTACATGACTACGTGTATTTTTGCCCAGCAAAACATGACGTATACAGTGTTTTTACAACAGAGGGCGGTTTAAATGTAAACATAGGTCACATCGTCTGTATGCAGGAAAAATAATCCCTAATAGGAATACACAATCTAGTAAGCGTTATCACAGATTCAAACCTTGGGCCCAACAACTAATATTTTATTACATAGCTACGAAATGATTCTCAAAATGCTTTTTTGTTACTATCGAAAGCTGCTGTAAGACTCTAACCAAAAGTTGTTATTGCCATTAATTTTAAAAGTGAGAAAATAGAATTAGATGTTGCAAACTGCTTACCAACCCAAAGGACCTATGGTGTAAAAGAAAATAGGTAATGGCCTGACATATCGACCCTAGTAGAGTTTAAATGGCCTGACATATCGACCCTAGTAGAGTTTAAATGGCCTGACATATCGACCCGAGTAGAGTTTAAATGGCCTGACATATCGACCCTAGTAGAGTTTAAATGGCCTGACATATCGACCCTAGTAGAGTTTAAATGGCCTGACATATCGACCCTAGTAGAGTTTAAATGGCCTGACATATCGACCCTAGTAGAGTTTAAATGGCCTGACATATCGACCCTAGTAGAGTTTAAATGGCCTGACATATCGACCCTAGTAGAGTTTAAATGGCCTGACATATCGACCCGAGTAGAGTTTAAATGGCCTGACATATCGACCCTAGTAGAGTTTAAATGGCCTGACATATCGACCCTAGTAGAGTTTAAATGGCCTGACATATCGACCCTAGTAGAGTTTAAATGGCCTGACATATCGACCCTAGTAGAGTTTAAATGGCCTGACATATCGACCCTAGTAGAGTTTTTCTCGCAGGCTAAATGACGCCACAATAAACAACAGGACTCTTGAAAGTTTTTACATAACAACAAAACTTTGTAGTGAAATGTTTCTCAAAATGCTTTATACTATCAAAAAGTGCTGTAGGCTTCTAACCCTGTTATTACCCTTAATTTTAAAATGGATTACAAGACGTAAACCTTCCCTTTAACTAAGGGTATTCATAACTGATGCCAAGGATGTCAAAGCTTGTCACAGCGGAGTTGGGAATGTACTCTTCACATTTGAAGGAGGTCAGCTGCCATGTTGATCAAACTCCGCTACCTACTACTCAAATCTGACAATCTGAAGGAGGGTGGATGTACTTTTTACTTTTTGTGAATTTGCGCTTTCTAGAAAACAGCTGTTTGCCTTTTAAGCAATTATTGCGTTTGTGTATTGAAGAGTTTTGTAAACAATTTATTATTTTGTTCATTTATTATTTTGTTCATTTCATCGATTTCATGTAGGTTTAATTTTGAATTGAATGACTGTTAATATTAACTCTTTTTAGTGCCATGGTCAAGTTCATACGATCTATTTTATGTATCGGAAAGCACCGCTATTGTTCGTTCTATTTTATTAACTCACAAAGTGTCATCAATCACATATGTGCAACCCATTGTATACATGTTACCAAGAGAAGGCATAATTAATCCAACAAGAAATACTATTGCCTTTTTTTTTCTTCTTCATTTTTTAGGTTTTGAAAAAAAAAATCACACAGCTGGCCATTTAAGAAAAAAAGCGTATTAAAAAAACCCAGAAAAAACCTGTAACAAAACCAGGTCCTGAAAGAGTTAATACTACAAGATTGAAGACATTGAGTTGAATGTAGTGATGTTTTGTTAACCAAGTTGAACTGACACTTGTTGTTTACAAAGGCTGAACCATTTTGTTTACAGGTGAAGATTCAGACGGAGAAAGTAGATTTCACCACCGTACAGTCAAGATGTGGCTCCTTAAACAACACCAAGCACAAGCCAGGTGGCGGAAATGTCAAGGTAAAAACCATTGTAATTATATTCCAGGAATACATCCAGTAAAACAAGTGCAGTTACATAAATAGTTGATTGCGTTATTGTTAGCCAAAATTCGTTGGTAATCCACTTGTTTTGATTGTGTTAAAGTATATTTTTTATTCCTTCAATTTTCAATTGCTCATTGAAAAAATATAAATAACCATATTTTTTTATCAACGTAACATTTCTCTCAGCAGCAGAAGGCATCTAACGATAGTAATTCCTCATATGTTATTTGCATAACAATGATCAAACAAGACTCACATGTCCAGTGCCCCACCCCTCCCATGGTTGAAGTTGATGGACATCGAGCCAAAAGTGCCAGTTCTGGTCTCAAATTATTAAAAAGACCCCATCTAAAGGTGACATACCAGAAACGCACTGCCATTTTGTAACCGGCCCACCCATTGCAGTGACTAGGATGTCGTGGTATTTATTGTCTTGCACTCAACACAAACTTCTGCGTCTTTGTAGAATGACGAGCCTTCTTGACAGTGAATCGTGTCAGTAAATCATGTACAATTTGAGTGTAATTTGCTGTGGTGTTTGAAATTACTCCCATATACACGTAGTCAGTTTCTCATGCCTTCACAATGTCTTGAGTTCGGAAATGTAAACTAGTTGCACATCACACTTAACCAAGACCATACGATTGGTAGAAGAGTTGTAGTTCGCACATTATAATTTTTCTTTTCTACCCATACACCGATGTGTGTCACCGATGTGTGTTAGCACTGTATACTCAGTATTGTCCCGAGCCCTGTGAACAAATATCACAGGCATGTTATTCGGGTGGGATTCGAACCCACGACCCTTGCAATTCTAGAGCAGTGTCTTACCAACTAGACTACCGAGGTTGCCCGGTAGCTAGAGGCAGTTCAAGTCCTATGTTTTATATTCATTTTGGTTTTTACCCATACAGCGATGTGTGTTAGCACTGTGTACTCGGTACTTTCCCGAGTCCTGTGAAAAAATTTCACAGGCATGTTACTCGGGTGGGATTCGAACCTATGACCCTTGCAATTCTAGAGCAGTGTCTTACCAACTAGACTACCGAGGTTGCCCGGTAGCTAGAGGCAGTTCAAGTCCTATGTTTTATATTCATTTTGGTTTTTACCCATACAGCGATGTGTGTTAGCACTGTGTACTCGGTACTTTCCCGAGTCCTGTGAAAAAATTTCACAGGCATGTTACTCGGGTGGGATTCGAACCTACGACCCTTGCAATTCTAGAGCAGTGTCTTACCAACTAGACTACCGAGGTTGCGTGGTAGCTAGAGGCAGTTCAAGTCCTATGTTTTATATTCATTTTGGTTTTTACCCATACAGCGATGTGTGTTAGCACTGTGTACTCGGTACTTTCCCGAGTCCTGTGAAAAAATTTCACAGGCATGTTACTCGGGTGGGATTCGAACCTACGACCCTTGCAATTCTAGAGCAGTGTCTTACCAACTAGACTACCGAGGTTGCGTGGTAGCTAGAGGCAGTTCAAGTCCTATGTTTTATATTCATTTTGGTTTTTACTCATACAGCGATGTGTGTTAGCACTGTGTACTCGGTACTTTCCCGAGTCCTGTGAAAAAATTTCACAGGCATGTTACTCGGGTGGGATTCGAACCTACGACCCTTGCAATTCTAGAGCAGCGTCTTACCAACTAGACTACCGAGGTTGCGTGGTAGCTAGAGGCAGTTCAAGTCCTATGTTTTATATTCATTTTGGTTTTTACCCATACAGCGATGTGTGTTAGCACTGTGTACTCGGTACTTTCCCGAGTCCTGTGAAAAAATTTCACAGGCATGTTACTCTGGTGGGATTCGAACCTACGACCCTTGCAATTCTAGAGCAGTGTCTTACCAACTAGACTACCAAGGTTGCGTGGTAGCTAGAGGCAGTTCAAGTCCTATGTTTTATATTCATTTTGGTTTTTACCCATACAGCGATGTGTGTTAGCACTGTGTACTCGGTACTTTCCCCGAGTCCTGTGAAAAAATTTCACAGGCATGTTACTCGGGTGGGATTCGAACCTACGACCCTTGCAATTCTAGAGCAGTGTCTTACCAACTAGACTACCGAGGTTGCCCGGTAGCTAGAGGCAGTTAGAATCCTTTGTTTTGGCAGTGGGTAGGCCAATACATGTAGCACAGTGTTCTGAGTACAGTTTAATTAGTACACAATCATAATGCCACCCAACGCTTCACAGCACATGGTCGTGCAGGTCCAGTAACGAGTGGTCGTGACATGCGCGTCACATGTAAGTACTTCAGGATGGCGAGTGTGAAAATAGTGATGACATCTGGGAAGGGTCCTGATTGGTTGTTTGAGTCTGTCATGAAGGTTATACTAGGGACTTTTCGTTTTCGACGACGGATGGTTCTGCGACGGTTGTTCAGCTAAACGTTGTCGTTTTCAGCACAACGAAGATTCATCCAAAGTACTGTCGTAGAAATTGAGGGACGGCCGTCCTCAAAGCCGACGCATGCGCAGATGACGCCAAATGTCATCTTACCCGTCGCAGAACCATCCGTCGTCGAAAACCAAAAGTCCCTATTCTTCTTCATGGGAACCACCTCTGTAACCACTAAGACAATTGAAGGCAAAAAGTGTGCACTAGTCACTGGGACAAACTATAATTTATCTTGTGTTTCTGCGCTGGGCCCAATTTCATAAAGCCTGTAAACACACAAATTTGCTTAGCATGATTTTCTTTCCTTGATAAAAAACAAGATTACCAACCAAATTTTAATTTGTTGCATATTGCTTTTTACTGGCATTCAGCTGTTGTTTGCTTATCCTGAAAATCATGTGAAAATTTGGTTGAAAATCCTGTTTTTATTAAGGAAGAAATGTCATGCTAAGCAAATTTTTGTGCTTACAGGCTTTATGAAATTGGGCCCTGTTTTGTTTAAATTTAATATCAGGTGGAGATTAACGATGAACAGGGTCTCTCATACATAGAATGTGAACAGTGTCATCAGCTACTGTGAATAACATGGGACACACTTTCTTCATTTTAACATTGATGACATATTATTCTCACAAATTAATATCTCCAATCCTGCAGATTTTTGATCAGAAGTTAGATATCAGCATGTATGTTAGAAGCCGTGTGGGCTCATTAGATAATACATACCACACCCCAGGGGGAGGTAACCTTAAGGTATCAATTCATGAATATGCATGTTAGCTTCATCTCATTTACATATCATTAAACACTGCTTGCCAAATACTAAACAGCCGTGTAGGCTCATTAGATAATACATACCACACCCCAGGGGAGGTAACCTTAAGATATCAATTCATTAATATGCAAGTCAGTTTCATCTCATTAACATATCATTAAACACTGCTTGCCAAATACTAAACAGCCGGCAGAGTGGGCTCATTAGATAATACATAACACACCCCATGGGGAGGTAACCTTAAGGTATCAATTCATGAATATGCATGTCAGCTTCATCTCATTTACATATCATTAAACACTGCTGGCGAAAAAACGAAACAAGATGAAAGATACATATATTCATCTCATTTGCATATTGGCGGATGCTGAATATGCCAAGTACTACATCCTTGGCTGTGAATATGCATGACGAATTCTTACGAATAAAAAGCAAATATTAACATAATTACCCCCAGTAGAAACATGAGAGTTTGCCTTAGCATGCAAATTTAATTTACATAAACTTTGAATACATTTTGTGCAAGATACCAACTATGCTTTTGTAAATCTTCACATTATATGTCATAATGTTAATATTTACTAACCTGTGCTGCAAGGATAAAAGGTTTGATTGATTTGCAAGATGAAATATTTATTTCATAACGCTGATTTCAAATAATAATATAAAAAATCTAAAATTGAAATGATCAGTATATGTTCGGAAAGAATGATTGACTCTCTGTATTTTGATAGCAAGTATTTATTTCACTTTTGAAATGCATTCATTGTTTTTTCCATTGCATCATATCCAGAGCAAAAAGAATACACAACTTTCTCTTGAATATGCATGAGTATTGTACAAAAGCTTGAATACATTAACATGAATTAACATAATAAACCACTGCATCAGTTAATTTGCTGGCCATATGACCATACAGTCTTCTAAAATAAAACGTAATTTTCTCTGATTTCTAGATCTACGAAGAAAGGTTAGCATTTAAAAAGAAAGCCTTAAGTCGAATTGGTTCCTTTAGCAATTCTCACCATCGTCCAGGAGGTGGAAACTTTAAGGTAGCTTGTCATGGCATCTGTTGCATCATGGGACCTTGTATGCAGAGCATTGTGGGATTGATTTGAGTATATGCCTAAAACACATTCAAACTCAGAGCCTAGGGAAAGTGAAGTAATTTGTTTGATCTTAGAAAGCAGTAACTTGAGTTTTGATCTGAGAAGCATCCATACTTTGAGCAATTGGTAAGGTAGTGCGTTCTGCTCAATACCAGCGAGGCTCCATAGTTGGTGACCCATGCCTCCAACCTACAGAGTGCCCTGGGTGGCAGTGTGCCCTGGGTGGCAGTGTGCCCTGGGTGGCAGTGTGCCCCTGGTGGCAGTGTGCCCCGGATGGCAGTGTACCCCTGGTGGCAGTGTGCCCCGGGTGGCAGTGTGCCCCGGGTGGCAGTGTGCCCCGGGTGGCAGTGTGCCCCGGGTGGCAGTGTGCCCCTGGTGGCAGTGTGCCCCGGGTGGCAGTGTGCCCCGGGTGGCAGTGTGCCCCGGGTGGCAGTGTGCCCCTGGTGGCAGTGTGCCCTGGGTGGCAGTGTGCCCCGGGTGGCAGTGTGCCCCGGGTGGCAGTGTGCCCCGGGTGGCAGTGTGCCCCGGGTGGCAGTGTGCCCCGGGTGGCAGTGTGCCCCTGGTGGCAGTGTGCCCCTGGTGGCAGTGTGCCCCGGGTGGCAGTGTGCCCCGGGTGGCAGTGTGCCCCGGGTGGCAGTGTGCCCCTGGTGGCAGTGTGCCCTGGGTGGCAGTGTGCCCCGGCTGGCAGTGTGCCCCTGGTGGCAGTGTGCCCCCTGGTGGCAGTGTGCCCTTTGGTGGCAGTGTGCCCTTTGGTGGTAGTGTGCCCCTGCTGGCAGTGTGCCCTTTGGTGGCAGTGTGCCCTTTGGTGGCAGTGTGCCCTTTGGTGGCAGTGTGCCCTTGTGTGGCAGTGTGCCCTTGTGTGGCAGTGTGCCCTTGTGTGGCAGTGTGCCCTTGTGTGGCAGTGTGCCCTTTGGTGGCAGTGTGCCCAGGGTGGCAGTGTGCCCTTTGGTGGCAGTGTGCCCCGGGTGGCAGTGTGCCCCCTGGTGGCAGTGTGCCCTTTGGTGGCAGTGTGCCCCGGGTGGCAGTGTGCCCCTGGTGGCCGTTGATTTGATTTGGTAGCCCTTGCCTTGAGTGTTTGTTAGTGGTGTACACCTAATGGTGGTATTCCTTTACAAAGTCTGCTGTCAGAAATATTGTTTTGTTTGTTTGTGCCAGATTTGTTTATTTTTGTTTTTACTTTGTTGAAGCATTGTATATGAACACACTAATTTTTCTGTTGCAGCTTGTAACCAGAGGCCTTTGATCTGACACCAAATTAAAACACTCTCTCTCTTTTTTCAGTTGTCTAGTTTGATTCCGTAAATTCCTGTTTCTTAAACATACCTTTCATGACTGAGACTAACTTTTCTTTTGCAGCTTGTAAAGAAGGCCATTTTAAACAAAAGTTCTCATTAGACCGAAGATTATATGAGATTAAACTGAAATATTTGCATCATGATTTGATTGTTAAGATATTTCAAGGGTCTGTGTACTTTTTGTAGGACACAACACGCAATGTCCACAGATTTACATCAAACTCACACAGTTTGAAGATAATGATAGTAGAAGGCTTTCCTTCAAATAATTACTTACTGAGGTGCTGTAGTTTTTTGAGAAATGAGTAAAACGTATTTTTGTGACATTGCTTTACTCATTTCTCAAAAACAACATCTCAACAGCACCTCAACTAGTAATATTTTAAGGTAAGCTTTCTACAATCATTATCTTTAAAGGGTGTAAGTTTAATGTAGATCTGTGGTCATTGTGTTTTGTGTTACAAAAAGTACCCAAATCCTTTAAAGAGAATTGGACCTTGGGATATATTTTTGTAGACTTCTGAAGATCTGTTTTATTATATAATTATATTACTTGCTGTCCCAAACATAACTTTATAAATATATTTTTAATGCCACAGAATTCCCATTAAGACTGTTTGTAACAAACAAAAATTTTCATTGAAACATTAAACTGTTATGAAATCGAAAGACAGTTACACTTTTTGTTGTTGCTGT
Source organism: Asterias rubens (assembly GCF_902459465.1). Lineage (NCBI taxonomy): Eukaryota > Metazoa > Echinodermata > Asteroidea > Forcipulatida > Asteriidae > Asterias > Asterias rubens. The sequence continues at coordinate 14,207,410 of NC_047064.1, read as the reverse complement.
CTTGTTTTTTAAAAGTCATCAAAAATTGTCTCCCAAAAATACCATACTTATTTTCTTTTTTAAATTCATTAACCATGTTAACAAAGCATCCATTATTTTATTTGCATTTATTGTAGTAGGAATACCATTGGGTTACCCACATTTTAATTTGGAATGTCGGGGTGTGGGGACGTGGGTTCAAGTTCTGTAATTTACAGAATATGGGTTTGAATCCTTGCTGTGTCAGTCGCGACACTTGTGTCCTTGAGCGAGGCACTTTATCATAAATGCTTCTCTCCACCCAGGAGTAAAAATGGGTACTGAGAGCTGTGGAGTACTGTGGACTGGCATCCTGTCGGGGGGGGGGGAATAGAAATATTCTCAGTTGATTAATTCCAAGGAAACCGGATCTAAACACCAGCCTGATGATCCACATTGGCTTATGATGGACTTTACTTACCCAAAATTCAAAGTTTAAATTTCAGCTTAGTGTACAGCGAATTACGCTGTTTACTAAGAAAGAATAATGAAAAATATGTTGGCCTGAGACCAGTGATTTTAGTGTAGGCCAGTCAACTGAACATGGGAAAAGTATAAACTAAGGAAAACTTTGCTGTCTAAAAAAAAGAAGTGGATTGTTTGTCACTTGATGATGTGTCTCTGCCCCGGTCCGTGGACTATCTGCTGCAACAGGGTTAACCCATTCTGAGTGACTTGGGGATAAACTCTTCCCTTGTTATCCCCTCAGATTCTGGATGAAAAGGTGGAGTTCACCTCCAAAGTCCAGAGCAAAGTGGGATCTCTGGACAATGCAACTCACACCCCTGCTGGGGGTAATGTCAAGGTCAGATTCAAACAGGGTTCAAGGGTCACTTTTAGTTAGTGCATCATTGCAGGTTTGCATGTATTTGTTTACAATAGAAACAACATCATTTTCCAAGTATAGAAAGAAAACAACTTTTCAGTGAAGTTTTGTGAATGAATGTACAATCCCAGCCATATCTCGATGGCCCCCACCCCCTGTTCAATGTTGTTTCTTATTGCGAGGTGTGTGCTTCTAACGACATTGAGCTGGGGAACAGGAGAATGGGAACAGGTTATGTTTAGTGTCACCTGGCCCAAGCATTTTGGCCGGGATTGTAGAAATCAAGATAAACTTTTGCAGTTAAAATGATGAAAAATGTGTACCCAGGGGTTTGACAAGTTCGCTGTAAACTAAAGAAAGGTGGTCATCAATTGTTTTGTCTACTTAAATTTCTGGTGGCTTAGAAAAAGTGTCTACACATAAAACCTTAAAAGCAGTTGACACTATTGGTAACTCAAAATAATTATTAGCATAAAACCTTTCTTGATAACGAGTAATGGGAAGAGGTTGATAGTATAAAACATTGTGAGAAACGGCTCCCTCTGAAGTAATGTAGTTTTCAAGAAAGAAGTAATTTTCAACGAATTCGATTTCGAGACCTCAGAATTAGATTTTGAGGTCTCGAAATCAAGCATGTGAAAGCACACAACTTGGTGTTTTTTCTTTAATGATTATCTCGCAACTTTGACGACCAATTGATTGAGCTCAAATTTTCACAGGTTTGTTATTTTGTGCATATGTTTAGATACACCAATTGAGAAGACTGGTCTTGACAATTACCAATAGTGTCCACTGTCTTTAAAGGCAGTGGACACTATTGGTAATTACTCAAAATAATTATTAGCATAAAACTTACTTGGTAACGATTAATGGGAGAGGTTGATAGTATAAAACATTGTGAGAAACGGCTCCCTCTGAAGTAATGTAGTTTTCAAGAAAGAAGTAATTTTCAACGAATTCGATTTCAAGACCTCAGAATTAGCTTTTGAGGTCTCGAAATCAAGCATGTGAAAGCACACAACTTGGTGTTTTTTCTTTAATGATTATCTCGCAACTTTGACGACCAATTGATTGAGCTCAAATTTTCACAGGTTTGTTATTTTGTGCATATGTTTAGATACACCATTTGAGAAGACTGGTCTTGACAATTACCAATAGTGTCCACTGTCTTTAAAGGCAGTGGACACTATTGGTAATTACTCAAAATAATTATTAGCATAAACCTTTCTTGATAACGAGTAATGGGAAGAGGTTGATAGTATAAAACATTGTGAGAAACGGCTCCCTCTGAAGTAATGTAGTTTTCAAGAAAGAAGTAATTTTCAACGAATTCGATTTCGAGACCTCAGAATTAGATTTTGAGGTCTCGAAATCAAGCATGTGAAAGCACACAACTTGGTGTTTTTTCTTTAATGATTATCTCGCAACTTTGACGACCAATTGATTGAGCTCAAATTTTCACAGGTTTGTTATTTTGTGCATATGTTTAGATACACCAATTGAGAAGACTGGTCTTGACAATTACCAATAGTGTCCACTGTCTTTAAAGGCAGTGGACACTATTGGTAATTACTCAAAATAATTATTAGCATAAAACTTACTTGGTAACGATTAATGGGAGAGGTTGATAGTATAAAACATTGTGAGAAACGGCTCCCTCTGAAGTAATGTAGTTTTCAAGAAAGAAGTAATTTTCAACGAATTCGATTTCAAGACCTCAGAATTAGCTTTTGAGGTCTCGAAATCAAGCATGTGAAAGCACACAACTTGGTGTTTTTTCTTTAATGATTATCTCGCAACTTTGACGACCAATTGATTGAGCTCAAATTTTCACAGGTTTGTTATTTTGTGCATATGTTTAGATACACCATTTGAGAAGACTGGTCTTGACAATTACCAATAGTGTCCACTGTCTTTAAAGGCAGTGGACACTATTGGTAATTACTCAAAATAATTATTAGCATAAAACTTACTTGGTAACGATTAATGGGGAGAGGTTGATAGTATAAAACATTGTGAGAAACGGCTCCCTCTGAAGTAATGTAGTTTTCAAGAAAGAAGTAATTTTCAACGAATTCGATTTCAAGACCTCAGAATTAGATTTTGAGGTCTCGAAATCAAGCATGTGAAAGCACACAACTTGGTGTTTTTTTTTTTCATGATTATCTCGCAACTTTGACGACCAATTAATTGAGCTCAAATTTTCACAGGTTTGTTATTTTATGCATATGTTTAGATACACCAATTGAGAAGACTGGTCTTGACAATTACCAATAGTGTCCACTGTCTTTAAAGGCAGTGGACACTATTGGTAATTACTCAAAATAATTATTAGCATTAAACTTACTTGGTAACGATTAATGGGGAGAGGTTGATAGTATAAAACATTGTGAGAAACGGCTCCCTCTGAAGTAACGTAGTTTTTCGAGAAAGAAGTAATTTTCCACGAATTTGATTACGAGACCTCAAGTTTAGAATTTGAGGTCTCGAAATCAAGCATCTGAAAGCACACAACTTCGTGTGACAAGGGTGTTTTTACTTTCATTATTATCTCACAACTTTGATGACTGATTGAGCTCAAATTTTCCACAGGTTTGTTATTTTATGCATATGTTTAGATACACCAATTGAGAAGACTGGTCTTGACAATTACCAATAGTGTCCACTGCCTTTAAATCAGCTCAATTTATCTCTTGGTGGCCCTTGATGTCTACATATTATCGTCCTGGTGGAGGTATTTTGTGTTGCACCTCTTTTGTCTGAGAAAATTCTTCTGTGCCTCTCTTCTTTATCATAATTTCTTGCTTGTAGCATGTTGTGCTTATAAAACTCCTTTGCTGATGCTAAGAGTGGTTAGATGCTTTGTCTTACTTCTCTTTGATGTGGCAGCCAACAAAATTGGTACATCTGAATTTTTAATTTTCTTGCGACCATGTTGATTATGTGATCGCCTATGGTTAGGTGAATGTGTTAAGCATGTTGGCTTGATTTCACAAATTACTAAGCTTCATATTAAGTCTTTTAGTTGAGAAAATAGTATTCGCTGTTGCAAACTGCCTGCCAACCACAAGGACCTATGGTATAAATACACAAAATACTTTTAAAGTGGCCTGACGTTTCCTAATGCCATTGACTATTTTTTTTGAAAATATCTTTTTGAAACTTCAAAATTCTGTATAACAAATAAGCAAATAAGTCTTTCTAACCAAACGAAAATGTATCAAGCTGATCTGTGTTGCCTTGGTACATCCCAAAGTCATTAGTCTTTCTTGTTTATTATTATTTATTTTAAATCTTTAGACATACACAATAGTTACAAGTTGTGCAGTGGCTGTCAAGGTTAAAACAAACTGTCATCAAAAGATGTGTAAAAACCAGACCCCTGCCATTGATAAAAATATAATTATTCGTTATAAAAAGGAAATTGAACTGAAACATTTAAAAATCACACAAAAGAAAACATTAAAACACAAAAATCCAAATTATGGGTTCTATCTGTACAACAATGGCTCTTTCGGAATACATAAATAGACAGCCTTGGCACTGAAACAATTAAGATGAGTTGAAAATATCACCATAGAGATTTGTATTGTGTTGTGATTGTGACATCACGTTTTGTGTAGCAGTTAAGATTGATTCACACTTAAGATCAATCTTTAGCTCTTTGTTAAACTGAGCTCTGATACTGCATTCATTGTGTATACTTGCACCTCTATTAAGGGAAAGTGATTTCCAATGGAACATTTCAAAAGACTGAGGTGATTGTAGAAAATCTTCCCTTTTTCACCTCCATTAAATGCACTGGACACTATTGGTAATTACTCAAAATAATTGTTAGCATTAAAAAGTGACTTGGCGTTGAGCAATGGAGAGTGTTGAGTGTTGACAGTATGTATAAAACATTGTGACAACATAGTTTTTGAGAAAAAAATATATTTCTCACTCAAATATTTGAATTTGAAATGCCCTGTTGATTAAAAATCACTAAAAGTATGCCCAAAAACGGTAACCTTCAAAACTCGCATCAAGGCGAGTTTTGGTGATTACAATTTCCATTGTGTTTCCGTTTTGAGAATGCTGCAGTCAGAGATGCGGTTTGTACCCTGAATGGCCCCTAAGTCATAGTTCATATTAGTAAAATGAGTCAAGGTTGCTTCCAAGAAAAACACTAATCCAACATTAGGTTTTCAGTTCCCAATAGACCAATGACTAAAGAACTGGATGAATAGTCCTGTTAAATGGTTATGCTTTCTCTATTATTGGAGCAAACCCAGAAAGTAGGAAAGAGAATTAGTCAAATTACTTATACTGGCTACATTATGGAAGTGTCGTAGCCGAGCGGTTAAGAGCACCGAATTCAAACTCTGGTGTTTCTGATCAGTGTGGGTTCGAATCCCCAGCCGTGATACTTGTGTCCTTAAGCAAGACCCTTAGCCATTGCTTCATCCTTTGAATGGGACGTAAAGCCGTTTGTCCCACGTGTTGTGTAACGCATGTAAAAGAACCCAGTGCACTTATCGAAAAGAGAAGGGGGTCGCCCTGGTGTTCCTGGCTGTGGCTGCTGTATGCGCCGTAGCACCTTGTAAACCCTTATAAGTGCTACATAATTGGGTCTCAGAATCCATCACTGCAATAACATATCTTTCTGAAAGTTTGTATATACTCAGCGCCTTGAGTACCTTGTTCGGTAGATACGTGCGCTATATAAGACTACTATATTATTATTATTGTTTGTAAACAAGGAAAGATTCAATACTTGTGTTAAAGCATTTTTTATTAGATGATAACAAAATAACTGGTTGGGTAATGCACTGCTACTCATTTAAAAAACCCTAAATCCTGCACATTTATTTGTCACTTCTCATTTAAAATAAACCTTGATTAACTTCATTGGCACTAATATACATTGGTTTGTTGTGATTTTACTATTTATGTAAAAAATAAACAATTGTCACTAATACCGATATTTGATCTTTATAAATTATTCACAATGAAACTTATTTAAAACTGAGGTGCACAATTATGAATTTGCTGTTGAATTACTATACATTTTTTAAAATCATTATATTATGTTGTTATGATTTTTTCCATATATCATGATGGATGGACAGCTAAATTCACTTTTCTTGTCTGAGCTGTATGCTACTCTACAAGTCTTTATAGTGTTGACTGTTTCCTTTATGTTGAAAGACTTATGTATGTGGTTTACTGATTTCTTTTGATCATTAATATTCCAACAATACCAAGCTAAAGGCCAAATTGCATTAGAAGTAGAAATACCAAATGTTTTGGAAAACACAACATTCTACTTTTATGCAAAATTCTGCAACATGGAAGTTCAGTTGAAAAACATTTACAAAAGAACAAAGATATTGACAAAATAGGGAGATCGCCAACAACATGTAGGGCTACATGTATATAGCTCAGTAGCTAGAGCGCTGGCACGTTAGTCCAGAAGTCGTTGCTTGGTTCAAATCCAACTCTGCTCATTTGTTTTGGTTCGACCCACAATTCAAAATATTTGCTCACAAACCGAAAAACAAGGCAGATAAAACCAAACACTTACAAAAAAAATAGATGACAGCCCATCTCAAGAATGTTGTTAAAGAGTTGTTAGTTCATAGAACAAGCTCAGATAGACCCTCATAAAGAATTATGCAGACGGATCTTATGGGACTGAAAAGGAACAAATTTGGCTTTGTTTTATCTTTTTATTTGTCCGTCCATCTTCTTGTCTGTCTGTTTGTTGTTACGCGTCTCTTCTGCTAATCCTTCTGTCTGTCAATCTAATTAAACAATTTAATCCAACAGGAGCTTCATTGTAATCCCATAATCCAACTGGCACAGTGTAAATCCACACTAATCTCTTCCTTAATCTTTGACACCTGCAGCTGGCGTCTGAGAAACTGGATTTTGGTCAGAGAGCCAAGAGTCGTATTGGCTCCCTTGACAATGTTCGCCATAGCCCTGGGGGCGGGGCTGTAAAGGTAGATCCCTGATTGGACAATGCTGTGACTTGTTTCCATGGTGATCCAACTACAACAACAATGACTACTACTCTTTATACTAACCGTGTGTTTCGTTTCAGTGGTTTTCAGGTTGTGGTGTGTGTAGACTTTTGGTGTGTGTAGACAAGTTGTTAATGTTTGTTGTGCTGATAGTTGAGTCGTGGTGGTGGCCTAATGATTCAGGTCTCCGTGACCGAATACTGCTCTCGCGAGATCACTGCTCCCGCGCAAAGCTGCTGGCTGCCGACTACCTCCTCATTTGAGACTGCACAGTGTGAGAGCAGTAGACTTGAGAGGGCAAGCAGTCTGGCGAGAACATCCTCAGTGTCGCGGAGAAAGTTGGAATGCTTTCACTGCGACAGACATCTAACGACTTGTCCACAAGTCTAGGTTTTGTGCAATGAGATCATCGCTTTCCAGCAGATGTTATCAATCAATTAATATATCTGATGAATCAAGCAGGATGAGCAGTCTTGGTGTGTTTATTGATGACACATGTTGGGATGTTTCACTCCCATGTCTGTTGACGTACTTTTTATTGCCGAACCTGATATTAAAAAAGGGCAGGTTTTTATAACATTAGAAATAACTACAGAGTCACTTTAGAGATACAGCATGGACTATTGGATGATGCACAATATTGAGGGCTTCAAGATGTAGCGTAGGTTAAAGGCAATGGACACTATTGGTAATTGTCAAAGACTAGCCTTCACAGTTGGTGTATCTCAACATATGCATAAAAACACAAATCTGTGAAAATTTGAGCTCAATCGGTCATCGAAATTGCCAGATAATAATGAAAGAAAAAAACACCCTTGTCACACGAAGTTGTGTGCGTTTAGATGGTTGATATCGAGACCTCAAGTTCTAAATCTGAGGTCTCGAAATCAAATTCGTGGAAAATTACTTCTTTCTTGAAAACTACTTCACTTCAAAGGGAGCCGTTTCGCACAATGTTTTATACCATCAACCTCTCCCCATTACTCTTCACCAAGAAAGGTTTTATGCTAATAATTATTTTGAGTAATGTCCACTGCCCTTAAGGAGTAACCTGGGAATCGTTGTAAGGGTCATGTCGCATGAGGCAATTTACAGCCAGTTCCTGGCAATCTCAGAGAAGAAAATGCATTCATATTTGAATGTTCTCTCATTTATGTTTATGTGGGATAGTTAAGGATAATTGATCCTTGAGCATAGATAACATAATGAGGGGGCCTATTCCTGACAAGCACTGCTTTGCCCCCCCCCCCCCCACAACCCCTCACCCCCAACACACAATTTATTTTTTTTTCCTTTTTTTTTTCCACTTTACTTTACGCATAACACTATTCTTACTAATTTACCGTTAATTTATACTATTTTTGTGTTATTCTGGCTAATAGGGTAGCGTGGATTTTCTGTAGAGCTCAGTATTGTATTTTCGTATGTGAAAGCCAGAAGTCGAAGCCGCCCTAAGTTGTATACTACAAGCATTAGTTCTCTCCGGGGGTAATAAGTGAAGTAGTTGTTGCTATGAAAGCTCATACAGTTTTTCTTTTAAATAGGCCATATCCGAATTGGCAATTGGCGGCTATGGCTACAGCTACGGCTGTTGCTAAGTGTGTTGCTAGGGACATCCTATACCTCAACGCACGATAACGTGGAAATCTAGCCGTAGCCGTATTCGCTAGTTCGGACACGGCCTTAGTTGCTATTATTATCTTCCTTGGTGGTGACTAATCATAACATACTTTCAATGTACTTTCAATATTTTGCTCAAGGCCTCATCAGCAAAACTGGGAGTTTTACATATCGGTGTTTATTTGTTTGTTTTGTTGTTCAGATTGAATCGAAGAAGTTGGATTTTAGCAAAACATCATCGAAGGTCGGATCAAAAGATAATCTGAAACATCAGCCTCAGGGCGGAAACAAAAAGGTAAACCAAGGATGACATGAATATCTTATGCTATGGTTTGATCGACGAATGTGTATTTAAGCTTCTTATCCAATGTAAATGTTATTATTTATTAATCTTTCGTTGTTTGTCTGTAGATTATAAATGAAAAGATTGAGTTTAAAGCAGAATCAAAGATCGGATCGAAGGATAATATCAAACACCAGGCTGGAGGTGGGAAGGTTAAGATCCTTAATGAGAAGGTTGACTTCACTGCTAAGGCTGCGTCTAAAGTTGGCTCCAAGGATAACATCGAGCATAAACCAGGAGGGGGAAATGTCCAGGTAGGGATGTCAGTTCAGTTTCTGACATTGTCTATTTCCGTATCAGGCATGACACTTGTGTCCTTAAGCAAGACACTTCACCATTGCTTCGTCCTTCGGAGGGGACGTAAAGCCGTTGGTCCCATGTGTTGTGTAACGCATGTAAAAGAACCCAGTACACTTATCGAAAAGAGAAGGGCTTCGCCCCGGTGTTCCTGGCTGTGGCTGCTGTATGCGCCGTAGCACCTTGTAAACCCTGGGTGCTGAATAGCGTTGAGAAATCGGTCAATGAGAAAATACCGCAGAAGGTGAATTAATTGTTACCATAGTTACTGATAAAAAGTATAATTTTCTTAAATAATATTTCCCTTTCATGAATTTTGTATCCACTTTTTGTTATAAGCTGCTTTCATTTTCCCAATTTCAGATCATGGATGAGAAGCTAGTGTTTAAGGACACCGCCTCTCCACGGACTGATACAGGTGTAAAGGAACCCAGGTCACCGGGCGGGTCACTCTCGAGGTCATCTCGAGGCTCCAGGTCATCTGTGGGGTCACAGGAGGGCAAGACTGAATGAATCACGGCCACAAAGGAATCAAAGAGGTGAATTCTCTCTCATCACTATCCCAGAGCCATTGTCACCCATTTGGGATATAATAAATACCCAGATTGAGACCCTTGTATCCCAAGGAGGGTATCAATGTACCCCAATCGAGGAAACCTTTGGGCTACTAACAAAACCTCATCCTTCTATATAGTTTGATGTTTAAAGATAAGTCAATTGTTAGCCTTTAAGTATGGAGAAATACATTTTAGCTGTTTAAGACAGAGTTATTGTGTATCTTAGGATATCACCATGAAGTGTTCAGGGCCTTCATACATGAAACAGTTGTAGGATCTTGAGCCACAATGTACACCCAGTGGATCGGAGACCAAGTTATCGGCCATGGCCGTTGTTTTCCCAGGGCATGGCGAGTCACTGACTGCACAGCCTGCAAGGTATTTGAAATCCCAAATGGTCTATAAGTCACAGGTGTTGACTGCTCAAGTTGAGTTGTGTTTTAGTTGACAAGTTGTCCAACTGTAAACATAATGATTTATCTGATGATTTATCTGTGTCTTTCTGTTCCCAATTTCATAGAGCTAGTTTTAAGCAGAAAGGGAGCTAGGCACACTAAGCACAACAAAGGTATGCTTACTAGAATAAGTTTACCATGCAAACTACGTTGTCACATGTACAATCTGTAACTTACATCTGCCTCCATTGCTTAGCAGCAAATTATTAAGCAATATTTTGCGTAAATCATTGGGCAGCTCTTTGGAATTGTGCCCTGTTTGAAAAACACCTCCATCCTAACTTCCCCAAATCCATTGATTCTTTGAGTGTGATTTTGATCCTGGTTCACTTGGAAGAAGAAAAAACCAATTTGTGTTGATTCCAGTCCTAGGTTTGGATGTAGATTCCTGGCATTCTGTTGGCTTATAGTGGATCACTGGAAATGTGAATGGATTCTTGTTAATGCATTGTACTTAAAGCCATTAGACACTTTCTGAACAGAACAAAAATTAAAAGCTCACAGATTCACAAATAACTTACAGGGTTTACAGAAGGTAATGACGAAAGACTTCCCTTGAAATATTATTCCATGAAATGCTTTACTTTTTGAGAAAACATTAAAACAATTATCAATTCTCGATATCGAGAATTACGGATTTATTTTAAACACAGGTCATGACACGGCGAAACATGTGGAAACAAGGGTGGGTTTTCCCGCTATTTTCTCCTGACTCCAATGACCGATTGAGCCTAAATTTTCACATTTTTATATATAAGTTGTGACACACAAAGTGTGGGCCTTTGGACAATACTGTTGCCGATGTTGTGCGATTGCTTTAGGCATCAGCAAGATATTGAAATTCACATCTGGATTAATTTCTACTTATGGTGAATCTACTTGAATTTAAAAAAAAAAAAACTCAGGAAATATGGAAATGAAAAAGTGGTATTTAAGCTGTTGCAAAGTGCTAACCTAAAATAGCGGTATGAACACTTAAAGAAAGAACGGTATGAGTACTTAAAGAAAATAGTCGGTGGCCTGACATTTCGACCTTAGCAGAGTCTTTCTCGACGGCTAAAAATATGGAAATATTACTGTTCCTTTTGATATGAATCCAATTTCATAACCTACTTGTTAACTCTGCTCCTTCACTCACAGGATGCACCATAGCTTTAAGATTTTTATGATTGAGTCAAGAAGCTCACTAGTTTGAAATAATTTAAAAGTACAATCTGAGTTTAAATAATCGTTTAAAATCAAGTAGAATGATTTAAAGCTCCCAGTTTTTCGAAATTCCAACTGAAAAACATTGGAGTTATTTTAATTTTGTGTTATGGACACTGATGGCACCTCGAAATGAGATGGTTTTGTAACAGTTTTGTTATTTTATTTCAGTCAGGTTCCTATTTTTATTTTGCAGAAATTTTTGTTTAAATTTTCTTTTTACAAATGCATTTGTTTTAAACTACATAACAGCGTTATTTTGTTTACACTTACATCCCTTTTTGAAAATTTGATTTTGTTTTGAGAAATGATTTTTTTTCCTCCTCTTGTACTTAATTGCAATTTAAAACTTAAGGAAAGCACCGTCGAAGTTACTTGCAGTATGTTAGTTTTCAGAATTGCATGCGTTGCTTTAAACGTTAGAATTAGATGGTTCATGTTGACACAGACTTCTACCTCTCAGGGAACTAACAAAATGTCTCTGTGGTTTTTTACACATAGAGAAAGTTATTATTTTAGAATATTTTTTCCGTCGTCTAATGTACCAAAAGGTTGTTTCAGTAGAAGTTTTAACTTGTTTTAATATGAAATAGTCCTATCCGAACGGAAGAACCCTCAATGGTTGTTTAAAGCTGCGTTTTATGATTTTTCTAATTCACGATACGTCAACGATTTTCAATTAAAACGCCCATGTGGTTTAAATGTAATGTCCTAGAATTTGCTCCCAGCAATACAAGGATAATGCAACAGTTGCAAAGCAAAACTTGAGGTCGGGAGTTTCAGACAAATTTAGACGTTCTCCAATAAAAGTTGTTTGCAAAGACATGTGATGACAATTATTTTTAACAACTGAATTGAGCTGTTTCTTAAATTGATAATATTTCACAATGCATTGAACCTCCCCTAAAAACAAAACAAAAAATAAAATAAGCTGACAAATAAATATTTGGTTTTAAATCTCACAGTTTTAAGAATGTAGAAAAGCAATAAAGAGAGTTTTAGGACAAGATATTTTTTAACGGGGTAGTTTTTCAGGATATTTAAAGGCAGGGTGTGATATCCACATGGAAAGAAAATTCTAAGGAACTGTTCCCGATAAATAAATTAATTATATATTTTGTGAAAGTGAACAAAACCAATTTTAATTGATCAAAAGATCAAGTATAATAGCAAAACATCATGAAAATAAAGCAATTCCTTCAAGTTAATCATTTTTATGAGAGGTGTATTTTGTAGCATCTGAAATCGTTCAAAGATAATATCAAACAATTGTATAAATATTCATATAGCTTTAAGATCAAATCTTCAAATTTGTCCTTGTAATGTGACACAAGTTAATAACCAAGACCACACCTGGTTGAATATTATATTGCAGGGCTGCAGGACATAATTCTGTTCTCTTAAAGGCTTCATTTGATTACAAGCCATAATCTGAAATGTCTGTAAACATTCCCTTATCTTAAAATGGTTTATCAAATTGTTATATATTAAACGTTTTCTCATATTTGGGCATCATTGTGCATGGGATGCAAAAGCATTTCATTTGCCTGTTTTTCACACTGTCACATGTTTGGGACAACAAATTTATCCTCCAGTAGACTTGCGGACAACTTGTTAAATATCTGTCACGGTGATAGCAAAATGGCTCTCTCACAACTTTCTCGCAGGACTGCTGCTGCTACACAGCTCTCATGACTTCGGGATGGTACCTTAGTCGTAAGAGCAGTGTAGTTTCGCGCAAAGCAGCAGTTTCACAACTGCAAGAGAGCAGTTTAGTTATCACCTGCGACATACATTTAACGACTTGTCCATTAATCTAATCCTCCAGCAAACTTGCAACGGATGAAAAACTAACACAAACAAATCTCAGTTTTTAACTGTTAGAATTTACAGTTGAAATTAATCAGCAATTTTTCCAAGTTACCAGTGCTGTACTGTAGCTTAAATTGTTACTGTCGTTCATCGTTAAGTTATACAAATTAAACTGTATAGGTTGTTATTATGTTAGAAAGTTACAGTAACTTCATGATGTGATATTACTCTGTATTGGTATAGTTTGTCATTATGGGTCATAAAAATTACGCTTTTGTGTATTAGATTAATGAACATATGATTATTGCATGTATGATTAAACAAAATACCAGGAGTCAATTCCATAAGCTTTTTGAGATATGGCCGACACAATGCTACAACACTATTAGGTTTGGGTAAATTTGTGTGTATACACCCAAACCAAACCGTGCACTCCTATTGCGTCCGCCATACCTCAAAATGGCTTATACAGCTGCTTTGTACACAAATTCACTAAGCACAGCAAAACAATGCTGCTCTAACACAAAAGGCTACATGATGATTGGTTTGTTTTGACTTGTATCCAGCTAAATTTTGCTTAGTAGTATTTTTCTCTGCAACATTTTAAGCATTTGGATCCAGAGCCTGACAAATTTTATGGGTTACCTCAACTACCGATGTTACTGTTTAAAATAGCGCCCTCAGAAGGCAGCTTCAACGCCTACTTGCGGGAAGAGACATCTGATGCCTAGACAGAAATGCGTATTGCTGAGTTAAAAACTTGAAACTGGCAAAAATGCAATGGATGTGGTTGTGTAGAGATGAACTTTGCATTCATTCTAAAAGAAGTAAACTTTAAAACAGCAGAGGTTAGACAACAGAATTTGGAATCATTTTGTGCTTTACAATAAGTGGATGAAGTAAAGTTGCAGGAAGAAACAGGAATTTTACTTAGAACTTTGACTAAATTTAATAGCACAGCTGAGCATGAACAAAAGTGTTTTGAGCCAAACGGTTGTACTTAGTTTGATACAAACAAGCTAAAATGTCATGTGATGTAAATTAAGTGTGAGACTGGTTCACTACCGCTTATCAAGCACTTATTCTCCTAAGAAATTAGAAGAATAAGTAGGGCAGACAGAATGGTGGGCGATATTTGTTTCAACTGAACCAACACTTTGTGGTCCCTTGAAAAATTGCCACGTTTGGGATTGTTTTGCCTCAATGAGAGACTTTGGGACACTTGGTGGCAGCAGACGTTCCAGTCAACTGAGATAAATTGTTTGTGTAGTTCTCCACGTACGCACTTAAATAACATCGGATACACATGGTTATTCTGTCGCAACTGTGTGTGTGTCCCCATAAGTCTCGCGTTGTTTTGGTTCAGCAGTCATACAAGAAACGTTTCTATCTGTTTTTCTGCCCGTTTGTGCCAAGCCAAATCTGTCCATGCTCTAGGTGTTGCACATTGTAATCGTACATTGATAACAATGGAAAAGGTACAGCTAATTTGTGAAATAACAAACATGGTAAACAAAATGTAATAAGGTGATGTTTTCCAAGCTGTTTCTAAGCTTTATGTTGTCTCAATAACGATAAGACACTTGTTTGTTTGTTTGTTTGAATGATCTTCCCATCAAGGGAACTCAGCAGAAACTCCCACAAAGGGATATAAACACCAAGCTGTCTACTATGACCCACCATGTCTGTCCAAACCTCAGCTGCAATATTGTCCTACCTATTCATAAAAGATTCCTTTCTTCCAGAGTGTGCAGCTTTTTTATGTTTGAAAAAAAAACATGCATTATTTACTGCTTTTACACTGTATATAATTAGAATTGTGTAAATAATGTGTCTATTTGGTGTTTGTGCTTTCAAGTGGAAGATATTAAAAAATGAAAAATAACAAAATCTATTGTGAAATATTTGGTTGTCCATACTATACAGAAATGGACCCCGACATCTAGGACGTCACTGTAGTATAATACGAAAGTGTAAGGCCGCCAGGGCTATTCCCCCCCCCCTACAAACTAAGTTTCTCATAACCATCTTTTCATTTGTTTATGTAACAATGAGCAAATTGGACGCTTCAAACAAAGTGGTAAAGAAAGTCCTTTTACCCCCCCCCATGTCCCCTTGTGAACAGATAAATGCACACTGTACTGTGGTTTATATCCAGCATTTTTATCCAGGAATCTTCATTTGGCTTTTGCTTTGCAATGCCACTGAATAAAATAAATTGAGACACGCATAAAAAAATCATTTAGATATTTATCTCAGAAACTTTATTCTTTAAACCTGCTTTACTGTTTCATACTGTACATATTTGCCAGTGGCATCACTGAGAAGTCAATAGTTGCTGTGGCACTGTCTGTCACACATTAAAACTTAAAAACGTGGCTATATTGGAATGTATGACTTTTCCCAGCCTGGGTGCAAGCTATATGCATCATAAATTCTGAAATCTTAAATCTCAATTTTCAAAATTTGTCTCCCTTGTATGAGGCTTTGATTTGTCTTTTTTTGTACACCATGATAATTTAATCTAAACCCCTCCATGGAATGCAAAACAATATGAGCAATGTAATTTCCTCTTTTCGAAGATTAATAAAGTTTCTTATGTCTTACGTATTATAAATTGACAAACGGTGTTCTAACGACGACAGAACACAGAATGCATGAACCTGGATTAAAGTCATTTTTGAACCTCTTTTTTCCTGACTGAGATGACATCTAAATCCTCTGCTACGGCTATCGTCCCTGAGTAGTTGGCCTCAGTGGCTTGCTTGTGAAGAAGCTCCACTGATTGCTCCCCCTCCTCCAGCGTCTCTGAGAGACCCTTGAAACGTTGACTGACGTGAAACAGGACTAGGCTTTTGGCATTTATCCTCGTGGCAAAACTGGCTGCCATGGCTAAAAGAGTGAAAAACAAAAATGTCAAACAGTGTTATCAGAAATATGCAACTTTGTCAGAAAAAAGGAAACTGTTGTAGCACAAACAAATTGTATCGTCATGTTATACTTTTCTATAACACTTAAAATGAACAAATATAAAAAGTCAACTAAAAAAATAAATGGTGCATAAAAGAGTTACTCCTAGAATTATTAAAAAGACTTCACACCTCATTCAATGGTTCTTGGAAATTTAATATGTGTACATGTTCAGAAGTATGTAACAATAGGCCTTTTTTGCAAACGCCCATTGCGCAAGCCCCAACTATTGAATGAAGTCACCGTGGTCAAGTGGTTAGACTGCAGGACTTGCAATCACAAGGTTGTGGGTTCGAATCCCCCAGCTAACCGCTGATTTCACAATGACCAGAATAAATATTGTCGTCTAGTTACTGAATCACAATTTCTTGATTTGTGCAATTCATAATCATAGACGTGTTTGTATGAGAGAGATTGGCAGATGCCATCTTGGTGTTTATATCCCCTTGTGGGAGTTTGCCGAGTTCCCTTGACAGGAAGATCATCTAAACAGGTGCATGCTGGTCTAGCTAGCTATCAAACTTGATTGCTAACTAGACCAGCATGCACCTTGCATGTATTAATAATAATAATAGACCGCTTTTATATAGCGCTTTCCACGCCTGAAGGGTGTCTCAAAGCGTTTCTGACATTATAACCCCTGGTCACTGTGGGCCTTAAATCATTCCTTAAACCATCCCAGCTCCATGGGAGTATACAGCCTGTGCGCAATATATGCGCTACTCAACTCGACCAATCACAAGAACCATCTATGCCCTCACAGGTACCCATTTACCCTGAGTGGAGAGAAGCAATTATGGTCAAGTGTCTTGCTCAGGGACACAAGTGTCACGACCGGGATTCAAACCCACACTCTGCTGAACAGAAGCATCAGAGCTTGAGTTCGGTGCTCTTATCCACTCGGCCACGACACCCCATGCCTAATGCGCGCATACCGAGTATTTGCAACACGGTCTATTGGAGAATACCCAGTGAGTCTACTGCCACCAAGGGTTCTACAGTACCTACGGGTTGAATCCGACATAGCTGGTGTATACTTACCCGGTGTAGAATGCCCATTCTCTATACATCTCTCTTCAAGTTCATTATTAAGTGTAGCCTCGTGGATGAGGACCTCTGCATCCATCGCTAAATCAGCAATCCGTGAAGAGTCTCGAGTGTCTCCAAGGATAACTGCACATGAAAACATTTACATTTATTATCTTACATTCAATCATGAAATCCATTAAAGGGAAAGCTAAATAGGAGACTTTTGAGACGCTGGCGGCAGCAGACATAGTCCTTTTTTGTGGCTCCGAGCGTGGGTGCATTGGATGATAGCACCCTCTCGTGGGAAACTTTTTGAGAAATCAACAGGAGAAGGTCTTCTACCAAGATTACTTAGTGAGTCATTTGTTTTGCTGAGCAGATTTATGCAACTGGTCCGAAGAGTAATGCAGACATAATGTTCCTTTTTTGTGGCTCTGAGCTTAGGTGCGCATGCTCAGTATTGGATGATAGCACCCTCTCGTGGGCAAATTTTTGAGAAATCAACAGAAGGTCTTCTACCAAGATTACTTAGCAAGTCATTTGTTTTGCTGAGCAGATTTATGCAACTGGTCCGAAGAGTAATGCTGATAGCATGAACATCAAACAGTCTTGATTATCAATGTTGGACAGATTTTTTACTGTCAGACTTTACAATTGTCTCACCTATTTTTCGTCCTGGGATAGGAGGCCCCACAGCGTCTGCTGCTGATATAACTTTCCCATCTTCTAATACAATATCTTTGCCTGCTTTCAGTTGTCCATACAAGGGTCCTGCTGGGACTCCATTCATCTTAAGGAAGGCTGTCTGCAGTCTGCAATAATATTCAGTTGAGAAATAAAAAAAAAAATTGCAGAATAAGTACACATAAAAAATGTCCTCAAACTGTTTATCACAACCACGCTCTGCTGATTAGAAACACCATCGCTCGAGTCCAGTACTCTTAACCGCTAAGCCACGACATGGCTGAGGCTTTGTCTGCCTGTTTGAAGCCCCATACTGAAAGTAGTGAGGTGTCTTGGCCAAGCGGATAAGAGCACCGAACTCAAGCCCTGCCGTTCCTGTTCAGCAGAGTGTGGGTTCGAATCCCGGTCGTGACACTTGTGTCCCTGAGCTAGACACTTTACTATAATTGCTTCTCTCCACCCAGGGGTAAATGGGTACCTGTGAGGGCAGAGATGGTTCTTGTGACTGATTTTTAGCTTAGTGCACTACACATTTGGCAGCACATGTTGTGAGAGCAGTTTGTGGATGATAGCGCCCTCTCATGGGGAAAGGAACGAAAGGCCCAGTGATCGGGGGTAACAATGTTGGAAGCGCTTTGAGACATGGTGTATAAAACGCTATACAAAAACCGATTATTAATATCATTATTACTAAATAATAATAATAATAATAAAGGAAACTTGTAATGCGCCATGTCTGTCACAGGTGACACTCCTGGCGCAGGAACCCTAACAAAGCTAACAAAAGCACAAATTTTCAAAGTAACGGAACCTAAAGCCAAAGTGATGTTTAAGCAATGGTTTCATGAAAAGAACAAGACAACTGCGATGAGATTAAAACCAACAATTCTAGATAATATTTCTTCCTACAGATATTCAGACCTACTTTCCAGGTTGCTGTTTCTCCTGGATGACATACCCAAAGCATGGTATTCTATGTGTGAGTGGTGCAGCTTTCACAGTTACCTTCTTGTCCTCATATCTATAATGAAAAATACACAGAACCATTACAAACATAAATATTTGATAATCAAATGTTATCTTCACTTTTCATTATCAATGCATTTCCCTGTACATGTACATGGTAAAATGTTTTTAAACTAACCTCCTTTCCTTATATTTAAGAGAGAAGTTATCGCACAACTATACAAAACATTATCAAATTAACAAATTTAATATTCTTGATCCCCAATGCAAATTTAACATCTAATCGTTGCGGTACCCACTGCCAAAACATAGGATTCATAGCAAGAGTCTAGTTGGTAAAACACTACTCTAGAATTGCAAGGGTCGTGGGTTTGAATCCCACCTGAGTTACATCTCGTGATATTTTTTCACAGGACTAGGGAAAGTACTGAGTATACAATGCTCACACACATAGGTGTATGGGTAAAAACCAAAATTAATATTATCAGTTTGACAAACAACTGGTTTGTGGGTTACAACAACGTGATGTTATTTTTTCTTCTTTAGAGGAAGCAGTGATTAAACTGAAAACCAGTATTGAGACATTGGAATGTCTCAATGTTTCAATCTTTACCCATCTTAAGAAGAAAGTGATATTACTTACACATTCCAAGAACCATGTTCATCAGCATCAATTAATCGTCCCAAAGTTTCACTTGGATGGGTGCAATCAGCAGCTTCATGATCTGGTTGCCATGTCTACATTCACAATACAAAATGGATTATTGCGACCATTTGTATAATTGGTTATTTTGATGATCACCCTCTGTTGGCTAAATGCCACCTAGTCAGAAATTTCCAGTATGGAAAAGCGCAAACTGGTCCAGCTGGCTAGTCACTGAACAAGTGAAGGGCAAACCCTGCCCGAGGGTGGAATCTTAAGGAGCAGAGAGTGGAGGAAGGGAAGGCCTAGACTGGGCCCCTGTCTTTATCTGCAAGGATAAAGACAGGTACCTGCTTCTAAGATCCAGTGATTCAATTGGATACAATGATATCATTGGATAAACGTGCAGTGACATGAGCTTTCCATAGATGCCCAAACAGTACACTCCTATCACGTCCCCCGTAGAATTTGACTGCCTATCTCTAGGTGAAATGAATGTAGGTAAAAGGTGCATGTACATGCCAGCTGGAGGCCGGTCTCTGGCGTTATTCACGAGCTTCAAAGTGTGACGACAGATGTTCAGGCTAGCGAAGGCCAGGAATGAGAGGGTGGGTAAGGAAGGATAGAAGGCGATGTTGGGATTGGTGAAGTAGGGGAGGGGGGACAGAAAGGACAGAACTGAAATCATCTTTAGGCCTACCTCCCAATCATCCGGAAGATCTGACGCTGGTGGAAGTAATTCATGCACCACATATTTATAGTTCAGCAATGATCTTGACAACTCAAGGCTCACTCGGAGGTATTTCCTGAGTCCGGACGGTCCATAGATCTCCAGTGTTTTCTTCTTGGTCTCGTCTATTCCTTGACTAATGGTGCACAGCAGACCGGGCAGGCCGAATAAATGGTCGCCGTGTAGATGAGTGATGAAGATCTTTGTGATGCGACCTGCTTTGAGTTGACTCTTCATAAGTTGTGTTTGGGTTCCTTCACCACAATCAAACATCCAGCAGGAGCCCTCTACAAATCAAAATGGATTCCTGACTGATTAAAGCTAGCCATATCTGAATTGGTGGCTATGGCTACGGCTGTGGTTTGATCGCCATGTCAACAAATGCCATCAAGTATCCTTAGCAACAGTCGTAGCTATAAATATCTATTCATAAATACCTCAGACATTTTCGGTATTCCTATTGGTGGAGAGCACATCATGTTGGGGTTTTTAAACCTTTGATAATGACCAGTATTTACAACCGGTTGTGAGCGGGACAGTTTCTTCATTCCTATTATACAGTTGTGCCACATCACGCGATACGCGCGACGCACACAGCAATCTCCTTATAAGGAGTTGTTTACTCAAGGGCCTTACCATTTCATAGCTGGAGGGGTGTTGTGTTGAAAGAAATCAGTGAAAAATTATAATTTTTGCATTTTTTGACTTTTTGACCAAAAAGAGTTGATGTTTTTTGACCGAAAAGGTATTTATGAATGGGAATCAAAGTGTGTTGAATCGGTTTTCAACAAGTGGTTTAAACCCGCCGAGACCTGGTTCTTGATAATTTACCTTGACTTCATCTCGGTAAAATTATCACGACCAGGCCTCGTTGGGTTTAAACCACTAGTTGAAAACCTCTTCATCACACATTGATTCCCTTATTTGGATACAAGAGCTGCCAACATTTGCCTCTTGCAATCAGGGAGATATTTTGAATACGACTCCACGTATTATTGAGCATTATTGAGCTCAGGAGAATGCCAAATTGACATTTAATTTTGCCGCCACCTTTTCATGTAGTATTAGAGCGAACTACATCCGTGCGAGGTTCCATGATTGCTGTAGACGGTTGCACATGTGACAGTCTACTACCCATAATGCCTATTTACCCTGTGAGTGAATACGGGTGCACGCATGCTACTTCATTGTTGTGGTACTTGCGGCTGACAGATAGGATTCCAAATGCCTTTAGCCACCAGGCTAGCATGGTGATCTAGTGGTAAGCAATTGCTCTAGCATTGCAAGGGTCATGGGTTCAAATCCCACCAAGTGATTTGCCTTTGAATACGTGACATTTTTTTACTCATTTCTAAAAAACTTTGCTGTAGTTTTTGAGAAATATTTGAAGGTAAGCTTTCTATTATCATTATCTTCATACCCTGTAAGTTGAATGTCAATCTGGGGACATTGTGTTTTGTGTTACAAAAAGTACCAAAATCCTTAGTGTAAAAACAAAGTTGACAATTAAAGTTCTACTCACCATGTCTAAAGACGGTTGAAGAAACTCCTCGTTTTGGTGTTGGGTTACAGGACGCAGTCCCAAGAAATGTAAGATCCATACCTGTCTGTTGAAAATGATTAAGTCTTTTTACTACATGTATTAGGTAACTACAAGACAAAAGACATGAAACATAATGACTAAACAGTGGCAGACTTTTTTTGTTTGTAAAGAAGCTTTTACCTGGATTTTTTTAAAGAATAATAATTACAAATAAACCTTTAAAAAAAAAATTAACAAATGAATCAAATACCACTTCCAAAACTACATCTGAGCCATCCCTTCTCAAAAAACAAGAGATGTTGTGAATTTGACAAAATATCAAAAAATTAAACATTATATTGTGAATTGTTTAATCTAACAACATAAGCTTCTCATGTAGATTAAATACTCTTATTACCCTTTCTATTCCCTGCTCGTCCTTCGCTTTCTTTTTCCTAGGCTCTTTCTGAAATAACATAATAAGAAGACAAGATTAAAATGAATAGCATAGCTATTATGTAAATCATCCCTCCTACATGTACACACATTGACTTGCATGTTGGATCCTGGATGTACAAGAAATAGTAGTATTAAGTGCGGTTTGTGGTAACACTGTGTACATGAACAATTTTTAGTCAAGGAATCTTTACGAGTTCTGCCATCGATTTCACAAAACGCTTCCTAACTTAAGACTAATATTAGGACTTATCACGAGTCCCAACCCTGCACTGTAGCATGCAGACCTTAAGATTGATCCTAAGTTAGGAAGAGTTACTCGTCCTAACTCGAGATAAGACAAGTCCTAACTCTTTGTGTAATCGACCCCTGGGCCCAATCTCATGGCTCTGCTTACCTCTGAATTCTACACTTACAATCATCATTCTTTACTTACCATCCGGGCCCAATTTCATTTAGCCTGTAACCCAAAAAATTTGCTTAGCATGAAATTTCTTCCTTAATAAATACAGGATTGCCAACCATATTTCTACGTGATTTCCAGGAGAAGCAAACAACAGCTGAATGCCAGTAACAAACATTGTGCAACAAACTAAAATTTGGTTGGTAATCCTGTTTTTATTAAGGAAGAAACTTCATGCTAAACAAATTTTTGTGCTGAAAGGCTTTTTGAAATTGGGCCCTGCCATGCACGGCAAACGCCAAAATTCTGTGCTAGCTGTGTAAGTGTATATTGCGGCCTTGGAAGTGTCGTGGCCGAGCGGTTAAGAGCACCGAATTCAAACTCTGGTGTTTCTGATCAGCAGAGTGTGGGTTTGAATCCCCAGCCGTGACATTTGTGCCCTTAAGCAAGACACTTAACCATTGCTTCATCCTTCAGATGGGACACAAAGCCGTTCGTCCCATGTGTTGTGTAACAAATGTAAAAGAATCCAGTGCACTTATGGAAAAGAGAAGGGGTTCACCCCGGTGTTCCTGGCTGTGGCTGTTTCAAATCCTACTCATGTACATGGTGTTACTGCAAACCTGACTAGATCAAATCTCGTCAAGAAACAGGAAACAATGAGTCAGCAAAGAGTTCAAAGAGGAAATAGAATTAGCTGTCGCAAACTGCGCGCTTACCAAACCAAAAGAACCTATGATATAAATGCAAAAATGAGTTAGTGGCCTGAGGTTTCAACCCTAGCAGAGTCTTTACCTCAAAGGCTAACATTTTGAAAATTACAGATTAACCTAATATCTTCCTACATATAAAATTTTTAGAGATGAAAGTAAACCCTTCATATATAATTTTCTAAATAATAAAACAATAGCCACTCCACAACAGTTGACAATTTGGACACAAGTTGAGCATTTAACATGGAAAATTACATTACATTGAGTTATATGACAATTGCTAAATGAACTAATGGATGCACAATAGTTTAGTGGAAAACTGTATCCTGCCATTACTATGCTGATATAAAGTTTTCACGTCAGGGTTTTTGTTCTCCAAAAAAATGTAAAACACCTTGGATTGAGCAATATGTAGGCTCTTCTGAAATAAATAGAAAATATATAAAATACCAAAGGGCATCATTTCAAGTATTTTCAACAGACGTTTGATCACCCCCACACAGCAGCTCAAAAATCCTCAAAAGTGTCCAGTGACTTTACGGAGTTTCCAACTGACGTTAAGACTTTCCAATGGAAGTGTGCTTTGCAAAATGAAAATGGCCTTGCCCAGGCCTCTCCTCTGATGCCCAGGTCTTGGCCTTGGTGCCCCGTAAAGAGTTTCCAACTGACGTTAAGACTTTCCAATGGAAGTGTGCTTTGCAAAATGAAAATGGCCTTGCCCAGGCCTCTCCTCTGATGCCCAGGTCTTGGCCTTGGTGCCCCGTAAAGAGTTTCCAACTGACGTTAAGACTTTCCAATGGAAGTGTGCTTTGCAAAATGAAAATCGCCACAAACTCTCAAAGATCCTGCAGCCGATTTCACAAAACGCTCATAACTTAGGATTGGTTCAATGCGTCCTAATGTCTATGGATATTGAACTTAACTGATCCTAAGTCCTAAGGTTAATCCTAAGTTAGGAAGAGCTTGGTGAAATCGACGGCTGGTTGGTCCATTTTACCCATGGACCAGAGTGGTGAATAATACAATACCTCCTGTCCAGGGATATGTCCATTATGACTTCTTGGATCAGGTAGATCAATGTAAATCCTCCTTACTCCTCGTATGACACCTCTAGCAAGTTCCTCTTTAATATCTCTCGACACATTGCCTTTGAGGGTTTTATCCGTGTTATCATGCAGCTACAAAACCAAAAAAAGAAGATGCGTCTATAGCGTAAAATTTAATAATTACATTTATTTGGGCAAAAACCTACAGTCCCGCAAGCCTCGGTGCATTATGGTAAAGTATCTTACTTAAGGACACAAGTGTCAAAACTGGGACTCGAACCTATACTCTAATGATCAGAGACACCAGAGCTCGAGTCCTTATCTTGTAATCGCTAGGCCTCGACACACCACCTAAACATTGGCAAATTGTCCAGAATTTTGCAGTTAGCAGTGCAGTGAAATTGAGTCTAAAGCATTTTCTTTTGCTTTGAACTGTATCTTTTATGAAAGTACAACACAATCGATACTGATAGCACCCAGGCTCTGGAATTCACTCCCTGAAAACCTCAGGGAATAAATAACATCTCCACCTTTCAGCAGCAACTTTAAAAGACACACTTGAGAATTCCCTCTTTTCCATCTTGACCGGCGCCTTTGAATGGTTTTACACCAGATTAGTGCGCCTTTATAAAATGCTGTGTAATTATTATTATTATTAGTTCCCTTACAAGAAATCCATTTTTCTGACAAGAAAGAATTATTTTTATAATGACAATATAGATTTGCCAAAAGGTATTTAAAAAGAAGAACAAAATTGTCACTCACCGTGCGGTCTAGAAATACTAGTACATCTCGTGCAACAATCATCGAGTTACACCCACATTTTTTTGATACGCGATTGCGCAATTTAACCAGCCGCGGTGGCCTCTAGACAAACAGAAAAAGAAAAAAACTCCAGTAAAATTTGGCCTTTTCTGCCTAGATATAATATAAATTAAAGGAACTGTCAGCTTAAAGTAGTAAACTCTTGGTTAAAAAAAAAAACCACCATATCAATAGACTCTGTCTATTGGAAAATTAGTAATTTTTTTATCACAAAATTGAATTTTACCTTGGAGCCCCTCTAGACAATTAAGGTGTAAAAAAATTCAGTCAGAGAGACTAAGAATTCTCTGGATGTATTTTTTCAATGATGTACCTTGTTCAATAACCAGGAGTGGATTTGACAGAGAGTTTAGACTAGTCTTATCTCCAGTAAGGTTGAGTAACTCCCTTTAATCGTCTCCTGACGATGACTAGTGCAAGCTAGTCGAAACGTTGAGACCTAGATTCAGAACTGACTCCGCGGTAGTGCAGTTATATGATCCTATAAGCTAAAGTAGTAGTCCAAGTCTATTTTCTATACCATCCGCCCTGGTAATAGTTAAAAGCAGGACAGTTCTTTTCAGAACTGAGAAGTCTCCCGAACCCCCAATTATCTACTCCACGGCAGTAGAATAAAGCAAGACAGTTCTCTAAAGAACAGACTCTAACTGGCAAGTAGATACACACATGGTGTTACCGCAAACCAAATATATATCCCTGTATTAATCCCTTTAATTGTTTGTAATAACTTCTCAAGAGTCCTGGGACTAGTCCCAAGTTAGGACTATCTTCGTGGAATCGACCCTCATTGCTTGATTACTAAGCCTGAGGAAGTTACTGGCCACTGACTAATTACAATTAGATAACTCTCCCGATGCAAATTTCCATCTATTAAACCGTTGCGGTACCCGCTACTAAAATATAGGATTTGAACTGCCTCTAGCAACAGGGCAATCTCGGTAGTCTAGTTGGTAGGACACTGCTCTAAAGGTTTCGGGTTTAAATCCCACTTGCGTAATATGCCCATGGTATTTTTTCATCGAGCTCGGGAAAGTACTGAGTATACAGTGCGTAGACACAACTGTTATTATTTAAGCTAAAACCAAAATAATATTCTTTATCCCCGATGCACATTTCCGTCTATTAAATTAGATAATTATTCACCTTTCTGGGATCTTTTCCATATTTGCAGCGTTTAAGTTGCTTGCCAAGAATCATAAATGGTACCCCTGTCAGTGGAAGAACAGACCGCCTCTCATGGCCAGCTAAATCATTAAACCTGATGCGATGAGATTGCATCTTCAGACATTCTGAAATGATAAATAAGACAGTGTAATCAAGTAAAAGCTTTGAATGGTCTAAGCAAGACACTTAACCATGATGCTTCGTCCTTCAGATGGGATGTAAAGGCGTTGGTCCCGTGTGTTGTGTAACACACAAAAAATAACCCAGTGCACTTATCTCAAAGAGAAAGGGGTTGCTCTGCTTTTTTTCTGGTTTGACTGGCAGCATATTACACCTTAGAACCTTGTGAACCATTACATGGTGCTATGTTAAAGGAGTAGGTCTCATAATTCAATCGTAGTCGCTCATACATTGTACCTTGCAGGAAAATACTGAATGTTGAAGCGCCTTGAGCGCCACTAGGTGACAGATATGAACACTGTGTAAGAAACCACCTTTCATGAATACCTCAGACAGTTTCGCTATTCCTATTGGTGGAGAGAGTGTCACGTGGGTGTTTATAAACCTTTATTTACGTTCAGTATAAAGTGTTGAAACATGGGCGTGACAGGCGAGCTTGCACCTGTGCTTTTAAGACAGTTTCTTTATCCCTATTGGTCGAGAGCAACGGCTGAAACAGTTGTGCAACATCATGCGATACGCGCGACGCGCACAGCATTTCCTTATCAGGAGTTGTTTACCCGAGGGCCTTACCATTTCATAGCTGGCTGGAGGGGTGTTGTGTTGAAAGAAATCATTGAACAATTATAATTTTCGCATTTATTTTACTTTTTGACCCAAAAGTGTTGATGTTTTTTGACCGAAAAGGTATTTATGAATGGGAATCAAAGTGTGTCGAATTGAATTTTTTGAACTAGTGGTTTAAACCCGCCGAGGCCTGGTTCTTTATAATTTACCTCGACTGCCTCATTGGGGTTAAACCACTAGTTGAAAACCTCTTCACCACACATTGATTCCCTTATTATTATTGTTATTATTATTATTATTACAAGGCAACATGGTAATTTCGCCTTGATGAAATGCAAAAACATATAAGACAATGGGGACTTATGGGACATTGAAGTGTTGGTGGCAGCAGACTGATCAAGAAAATCCATTGTTCTCGGTAGGGTGCAACGTCGAGTGCACTCAGTAAAATAAACACATTTTCATCCCTTTATAAAAAAGTTCCTCTCAGTTCCCCCGTACCTAAAAAAAAAGAAGTAGGATATTAGAAAGGTTTGCGGTAACACCATGTAATGACTATCTCTAATGAGTTGGGGTGGTTCTGAAAAGAAACGTTGGTTCCAACTCGACGTTTCGCTCAGTATGCTCTGAACGTCTTCTGTAGAAAGCTGGACTCTGACGCTGCATGCTGCTAAAGTACTGTGGAGGCGGATTAGCTTGGTGATGCACGAAGGGGGAAATAGAGCTTCATTTCCCGCCTCTATTTCTTTTCAGAACCAACCCAACTCATTAGAGATAGTCATTACATGGTGTTACCGCAAACCTTTCTATATTATATTTCCACCATGCAAAGTTTCAAATCCTAAAAAGTAGGAAACAAACCCCACCAAACCGACCTTCAAGCGGTAGTCCAAAGCCTTTACTTTGGACATACAGTCTAAACTTGGCTGATGTGTTGACTTCGTACAGTTGTATGACGTCTTTAGCCTCCTCTAGTGACGCTACATAACCATAGAAGGACTGTGGGTTCTTTACGAGTTCAGCAAACTGAGACCCATAGTAAGGTACTGCTTCTGTGGCTTCATCCATTACACCTACTGCACAGTGAGATATACTTGGAAAATTTACATTGATTATGTTACAAACAATTTTGATGACACAAACAGGCCTTGAAATAATACAAGGCACCCACAGCAATACAACGATCCATTAGGCTCCGTCCACAGCGCAAGTGTGAGCAAGAATATGTGAGCCTCTCCAATGCCATTCTGCACAACTCTGCCGCACGCGCCAAGCATGCGCGCACGCATGTCAGACTTTACAGTGTCAGACTTTTGGTTGTGATAGGTCATAGAAGTGCCCATTACAAGAGGAAAATTCAAGAATGAAACTCAAGGCCTGCTTCCTTTCCAAATAATTTTAACTGCTTCATCTTTAGTTGGGGCCCACCTAAAGATGAATGGTTGGCCAAACTAAAGATGAAGTAGTCAATTTGGGAAAGGCCTTATACTTTGATTAGAACATCACAAGCTGGACACAAAGCTACGGTTTTAAAAACTGGAAGAAAATGTGTCAGGGAAAAATATGTGTTAGTGTTAATAATAATAATAAGACCCGAATGTGACGTAGAGTAAATCTTAAGGAAACCCATCTTAAGCCCATGTCATTGTCATGTCAACGTTTTGGAGTGGCTAATGTTTCACGACTACTGTACTGTAATAATAATATGCTACATCTAGGATTCTAATCAGTTTCAGTAAACTTACACTTCCTGGGAATCCTGTTCAGCGCTTAGAAACATTGTATTAGCTTAATAATTAAGCGCTATATAAATGCATATTATTATTATTTTATTATTATTTAGATACATGTACCCATAACATTACCCTATGGTTCCACTAATAAATACTATACGGGAACAGAGACAGTGAAACCTCCGCAGCATGATGCAGGACCACCACTCTATCCCATCCACGGAAACCAGCCCATACCATCGCTTCCATGTATTATTATTATTATTGCATTGGCAAATTATGATTTAGTTTTGTGTTTGTCCAGTTGTCTGCCTATGTTCCTGGACACAACTTACCCTCAATTTATAAAATAATGCAAATAATAGCAAACCATGGAGGTAGACCTTCGATACGAACTTACCTCTATTGACTAGATTGCTTACATTCGCCACAAATTCAAGGGATATTGCCGCATGTGATGACTGTGTTTTGGATTTAAACTAAACAAAAACATTGTTCATTTCATTACCAATAGAGGGCGCAATCTCATGCTTGCTCCCGTCCAAAAAAATCGATGACAACAAGTCTTCGAATTTTGATGTTGTAGAGAGTGGCTGTATACGAACGCGGCTTCCCAAAAGGACATAATTTATGAGCCCTTTGGGGTTGTTTCTAATCTTAAATCCATTTAGAAGCTACATAACGTGGACATGATGGTAAGTGTGAAATGTGGGTGATTGTAACATGTTATTTCTCGTCAAGAAATGAGAAAATTAATAAATTACACAGAAACGTAACGCAAACAAGTCTGTTGACACACACACACAGTCACACTCACAGTGCAGTGACAGTCCGAAAGTTGTTTAGCGTGTTGACTGACGAATTTTGTTCAATAGGGCCTACTAACGGAGAAACCAATGCAGTGCGGTTAGCGTACCGTGTCTGGGTTGAATTTTACATAGAATTTCAAAATAAATAGCCTGTACTATTACTCCGGCAAAAAAAATGAATGAAGGAAGACACATCAGAGTCTTCAGACGAGCTTAAAGGAATATTACAGAATTGGTTTTTGCTTACAAAACAGTTGGTGCAGTGTAAACGTACACTTTATGTAATCCACCATATACATTATCTGACAAACCTGTAGAAATTTGGGATAGATCGGCCATCTGGGTCACGAGAGAATAGTGAAAAACCGATTACAAATTTTACATTGCATCGATGCCAAAATAAAAATGAATAAAACGCTCACTGAGCGATAAACTCCAGACCAAACGCGAAGTTATATTATTTATTTCTCATCAAATATGACATTTCAGGCAGAAATGTTTTAAGGGATGTTTTCAACCATCATCATCATTAGACCGTGTAAGTTTTATGTAAATCTGTGATCTTCCCGATTTTGTTTCATACCAATTCTGTAACGTTCCTTTAACACCTTTGTGCTAAAATTCTTTTCTTCATCACTAATTAAAATTAAATGAATATTACTTATTAATAGTATACTAGAGTCCTAGACTTTCAATTCATGCTCATACCATACTTGCTAACTGCTAGAGTAGTTTAATTGTTGGATAACTCTCCGTATGCTGATCCTGCCACCACTTTTTCACTAATTTTTACAAAAAGGGATACCTCATTTGAGGTAAATTCGATATTTCATATCGAATAAAAAGTGGTGGCGTGATACAGAAAGTTTTCGTAACTGGAAATTACTATACAAATATGACATGTTAGAGTAGTTGGTTTAGATACTTTGTAGAGTTTTTCTTACAAAATTGTCTAGTACTAATATAATTTGCCGGAGATGAGATGACATTGCTTGGCAAAGTATTCCAGCCTTTTGGGGTGGATGGGAAAAACTACTAGTGCAGTGTTGCCATGCCCATGCTATGGCCCAGGCCTCTATGGAATGATGAATTTGGTGGAAATGCAGATGGTGGAAATGCAGATGGTCAAAATGCAGATGGTCAAATGTAGCTAAAATTGTTTTCTTGATCGTTGTGCAAAGTCACAGAGAAATGTCAACTAGATTTAGTTCCACCAGTCAGTTGAAATTTGAAAATATTTGTGTAACTTCATTTCCGAACTCTGTCTGCACTTCATTCAAACCCAAGACAAAGTGCAAATTAAACATCAAGTTTCATCATAGACATGAGGTTCGATCTGTTGGAGACGATAGCGGAACAAATAAGCTTGGGCGATATCGATTTATTTTATTCACGATATATCGCCGACAATATATCGCGATATTCGATATAATCGCGATTAATTAAATTTGACATCATCAGTCTTCAAACTCCAAGTGAAAGTTGTAGAAGAGACAGTCATAGCATAAGAGAGGTGTTCTAATGACCGTTTCTTCTGGTTTTACTCCAAACCCATGGGGTGCAAGATGTCTAAGCTAGCAAATACATCGCGATATTTAATCGATATCGCGATATATCGCGATTAACGCGATATATCGCAACTATCGCGATATACCGATATTTCGATTAAATCCAAATCCATCCGATATCGAAATCGTTTCCAAATTAATATCGCGATATTCGATAATATCGTGATATCGCCCAAGCTTAGGAACAAACCTCATAGTTCTATTTTTTTAGGAGTAATACCAACATAGATCCCAAATACGCATGAACACAAACTCAGATATTAAACAGCTGGGCTCCAAGGTCAAAATCAGAATTGTTATCCTATCATTTAAAAAAACCAAAAAGACATTCAGTCTCTAGCCATGGGTTACCCTGGAATAATTATCTGGGATTAATTACTTTCCTCACACATCTAAAACTGAAACTTTCCTCCTTGTCTTTGTTTGCTTTTCTGAGAGTCTTTGGCTTCACAATCAGAAAACATAAAAATGAAATAAAATGAAACTTGTCAGATTAGGATGATCATCACTGCGGTGCCATTTTGCATTTGACATTAGCCAATATTTTTTAGTTAATTTGTATTTTTACAAAAGTTACTTAATTTATGAAATGAAGAGGTGCCTTCTTTCTGCTTCCCCTCCCCCCCAAACAAAAAAGAAGAAGAAGAAAAAACATTTTGTGTATAAATATTGTTAAATGTTATGAATGTTATTTCAAATTTCAATCACGTCACTTTCAGCTTTGTTTTACGTCCAGCAGGGCTTGATTACCAGGCGAGTGGATACCAACTATAATAGAGTATTATGGAGCCAACCTGCCGAGACCCTCCACTAGGCTGATCTGTACGCAGTGAAACAAGGAATATAATAGTCCGGTAGTACTTTACTGTCTGTTGGATCAGTCCACACTCATCTTGGATAAAGCCAGCCATCTGCTCCAAGCAGCAGGAGCGCTACGTATGTAAATTGAGGTGTACTTTTTGTGTCCAAAATGGGTGCACAGAATGGAAAAGCCTATGATTCTGCGAGTGAACGTAAGTAGAAAAATTTATACATTGACAATTGTGATAGCTAACACAAATATCTGTTCTGAACTGACATTAAT
This sequence comes from Asterias rubens, assembly GCF_902459465.1. Classification (NCBI taxonomy): domain Eukaryota; kingdom Metazoa; phylum Echinodermata; class Asteroidea; order Forcipulatida; family Asteriidae; genus Asterias; species Asterias rubens. The sequence goes on along the minus strand of NC_047064.1, from coordinate 14,175,176 downwards.
TAAAATTATTCCCTCCATCCTGAACTCACAATTATTATATTTAAAATATATATTTTTGCAATACTCAAGCTTTTTATGGTCGGGAGCCAGGCAACTTGTTGTATAAAAGGCCGAAATGAATTTTCCATTGTGGATAATAAAGTGAATTGAAATTGAAATTGAAACTAAATCCAACATATTCGCCAACATAACTGATCAAAAGGTTGACTTTAAAACACTAAATGTTTTGTTCAATCAAGACCGATAGTTCAATAGTAACAACTGCTCAAGAATAAAGAATTCCTGAGATCAGATCCAGGGCAAGTTATGCTCTAACCCCCTGCCATTACTCATGCACATTTGTTGAGTGCTTGCAACTTGATGCATTCACTGAGTATACCTATTCACTCACTGCATTCTGTTGCAAACTTGCAGTAATTGCTGTGGCCATATTCTATAAGTAGATGCCCCATGTCTGTTCCCAGCGCTTAGGTCTTGAGGTCAGAGATGCTTCAAAGCAATGAGGATTTTTTTTTTCACATACAGCGAATATGAACATAATTTTGTAACAAATTTGGTAAATTTCAGAACATTGCCTCTGTTTTGAAATATGTTTACCTATACATGGCTCATGCTTGTTGAAATTGTTGATTTTTAATTTCCTGTGATTCATTACTTTCTTGAATGTTAAAAATAAATTGTGTGTGTTTTTGTGTGTTGTTGTTTTAGTACAGTTTTTATTTAAAAATTGCTGTAAAAATGTTTCACCATTTCTTGATATCTTTTAATCGTTTCAAATGGTTGAAAGATCATTTCCAGGACAAATTTATTAACTAAATCTCACTAAACTCAAAATAAACACAAACAAAGGTACTATTCACCCTGGGGGAAGGGAAGGATCTACAATGTACACCATTTTGTTTACTTGTTGGGGGAATTAAAAACACCTTTAGATGTTTATTGTTAATCTGCTGACACCTGACTTTACTGACACTTTGAAACTTCATTCCATGTCTGTGTGATCTTTAGTTAAATAGACAAGTTTCCATTTTGAAAAAGATTATTCAAATTGTTTGTTGTTTGTTTGTTTAATGATCTATTCTTCCCATCAATGGAACTCTGCAAACTCCCACAAGGGGATATAAACACCAAGCTGGCACGTCCAATCTCTCTCATACAAACATTGGTTTTTACATCTATGATTATGAATGGCACAAATCAAGAAATTGTTATTCAGTGACTATAGACGACAATCTTGTCATTGTGAAATCCGTGGTTAGCTGAGGGATTCGAACCCACAACCTTGCGATTTTTTGCAAGTCCTGCAGTCTAACCACTGGACCATTGTGATGTAAATTGCCAAGGATCAACATTCCTAAAAAGAAAGAATCCTGTTTTTGTTGGGAGAGTGGGGGGGGGGGGGGGTTACACATGTAGTTATATGCTAGATAATTGTGGACTAAGCCTCAAGGTAATGTACATTGTAGCACACACTTTAATTCTGGATGTAGAATGTTTTTAGTGTAATCACAGCATTATTTCAAGACACAAGTTTTTTAGTGTTTTAAATGTTTCATCACAACCCATAAACTTCATTCCAGACACAAGGTCAGCTGTAAAGAATCCCAGGTCCTGTCTGGCAGAGTTCACACGGTCAAGGTTCACTTGTTATCCACAACCAGGGCCCAATTTCTTGAAGCCTGTAAGCACAATTACCTGCTAAGCACGCAGGGAAATCATGCTTAGCAAAAACAGGTTACCAGTCAACATTCCACGAAGTTTCAATATTGCGACTGGTGCCCACTCATTTTTTTCAGTATTTTATGCTAAAAAGCTTTATGAAATTGGGTCCAGGTATTGACCTCCAAGGTTTCTTAAATCAAGTGCACTGTTTTGATGGTGTTCGGATACTTTTCTTCAGTAATATCGTGTATTGTAGGATTTATTCAACATTAGCACCTTAAAGGCACTGGACACCTTTGGTACATTGTAGTTTGTCAAAGACCAGTCCTCTCACTTGGTGTATCTCAACTCAAGTTGAGAAATAACAAAACTGTACACATTCAGAGGGAGCCGTTTCTCACAATGTTTTATACTTTCAACAGCTCTCCATTACTAGTACCAAGTAAGTTCTTATGCTAACAATTATTTTGAGTAATTACCAATAGTGTCCATCCATTGCCTTTAAGGCTTTTCTGTGATTAATGCTTGGCCTTATAGATCAGTAATCTTTAAACAAACTATGCAATCTTGCTCTGGTCTATGTACAAATAGGATTTATCTGTTGGCACACATGTTACTTTGACTTTGGTTTGTACTACCCCCAATAGGTGCCTCTTAATAGGCTCCAGGTGTTAAAATGATAAATGACCGATCCCACCTTGCATACAAGATTTATAGATTTAGAGTATCAAATGCTTTTCAAATAACTCAAAAGTTGTAATGTTTTGTGACTGTGTACTGACTGAAAAGAAAATTTTTATTTTTATTTTTTTATATTCATCGGTTGACCGTTGGAATTTAAATTCTGATCACCATACCATTAGAATTGTGACAGAAATATTTATCAAATGGAATGTGCTTGGTTTGCAATCTTGCCGTGATAGCCCTTTTGCCATATTTTTCAAGTTCCCTACGTATGAATCTAAAAACTGAGAGTACAAACCACGTTTCCATGATTCTGTCTAGTTACCTTCGGATTTTTACTATTGAAACTTTGAATTAAAAAAAATAAAATTGGTGTGTTAAATCTGTTCTACGAAAAGCTGGGATTTTCGAGGCAATTTTGTCATGCATTACAAGGCTCAAAATTAACACAGGACCAGTTAGTGAGCGTTTTTTTTTTTTCTTTCTTTTTTTTTCTTTTTCCCAATGTCATGCAAAATGTGCATTCGGTTTTCACTATTTTCTCGTGACCCAGACGGCCGATCGATCTTAAACTTCGACAGGTTTGTCAGTTTATGTAATATGGTGGATTACATAAAGTGCTTACTGCTTACCGTACATGGCCAGCACCTGTTTTGTTTAGCTAAATCCAATTCTGTAATATTCCTCTAATGCACCATCAGTTTGTTTCACACTGTGGCTATTTACTGTTGGTTGAAAAAAGTTGCACACCTGACACATTGCACCAATGTACACATCTTATCAATGAGGTGGGGAGGGGGGGGGGGGGCCTTGTGTCACATTGTTGGAATACCAACAAAATTGTGGGTGCAGCTTTTTATTTGTATACTGTGATTCAACAAAGATTGGAATAAGTAGGGAAATCAAATCATTAAGTGCTTTGTCACCTCTAGACTTGGTTCCAAGTCTTTGATCGTGGCTTTTTAGTCGTCCTGATAGCCACTAAAAACAGCGCCCTCTTGTGATCAACCTTTGTCATTTAGCCTAGATTGCGAATTAGGGCGCGTGCAATACGTGTATATGTGGGGGCGTGTTTGTGGCAGAGATGCAGTTAGAATAACCGCGATCTAAGACTTGAATCAAGTCTATGTCACTTCTTGCTTGTTACTGAACAGAAAAAAAGATAACCAATAAAATTGTGATGGAGAAGGGTGTAGATTAAAACAGGTTCTAAAAAACATGTTTACCTCCTGAATATTTATTGGTAGGCCTACATGTAGTTAAAACTTTCCAAATTTTTTTTTTGAAATTTTAAAATAGATGGAATTCGATCCAACAGTGAGTGGAATAAAACTGAGTTGAAACTTAAAGGCACTGGACACTATTGGTAATTGCTCAAAATAACTGTAAATCCTAAAAACTTACTTGGTAACAAGCAATGAAGACTGTTGATTATAAGTATAAAACATTGAGTATAAATCATTGTGAGAAACAGCTCCCTCTGAAGTACATGTACGTCGTTTTTGACAAAGTTTATTTCTCACTAAAATATTTGAATTTGATTTTGAGACCGAAATCAAGCATCTGAAAGCACACAACTTTGTGTGACAAGGGTGTTTACTGTTTTTTTTCTTCCATTATTTTTTGAATGCTGGTGATCACTTCTTTATAATGCAGCTCCTAACTTCCTAATTTTTAACTCTTTACCTTATTGTTAATTTCAATCAAGGACAAAATCTAATATCTATGATAAATTCATGCATGCTTCATTTCGCATCCTTGGGATTGGCCCTAGCTATTGGCTCACATGCACAGCCAGGCAATCGGGTTGCATCAATTCATAATTCCATATTTTAATTTGATTTAAATTCATTAATATTTTGTTTAAGGGGGAGATGGAGGCCATAGTGGCTGGTGGTCAAAAGGTTTGTGGTGTACAGAGTTTATTGAATTTACTAATACATTTAAAGGGAAGGTACACGTTTGGTAATTGGCAAAGACCAGTCTTCTCATTTGGTGTATCCCATCAAAACCATAAAACAACAAGCCTGTGAAAATTTTGGCTCAATTGGTCATCGAAGTTGCGAGAAAATTTATGAAAGAAAAAACACCCTTGTCGGACTAATTTGTGTGCTTTCAGATAAGAATAAAAGACTTCTGGCTAGAAGTCTTTTATTAGTGAGAAATAACCTCTATCTCAAAAACTACGTGACTTCAGAGGGAGTTGTTTCCCACAATGTTTTATACTACCAACAGCTCTCAAATGCTTGTTACCAAGTCAGTTTTTATATTAATAATTGTTTTGAGTAATTACCAAACGTGTACCTTCCTAAGTCTTTTGTATTTTCTGAGTGTAAAACAATATGAAAGAAATTATTCAAATAAAAATAGAGTTCATGCAGATTTCACAACAAAAGCTGTACCCTCATAATTGTGCATTTTCTTGAGAGCCATTGCTTTGTGTGATCTGATCCTTTCAAGGTTGTAAATGTCACATGTTTTGAATAGAAATATGATTATGGAAGTATCATAGTACAAGGCATGACTGTTGTCAAAATGTGACACTATTGACAAATGGTGGCACACCACCACAGAACATGCACAGACAGTGTTTGTAGTCTGCTAACGGTTACAATTTGCACAAAGGTTATAAATGTTTACTTAGTGCACTACTGCACACTGCACAGTCACAGGTTAGATAGATTTCTATAGGAAACGTAGGCACCGCATTCTAAGACATTAAGAACTGGGAATTTTTTTTTTGAAAGTTTGTAAGATTTTGTTTCTATAGTACATCAAAATACAGTACTTTGAAACTGCATTGTTACATGGTGAGCAAAATATTTTAGTAGTGCAGACTGACTCACTGATATAATTTTGTCTTGGTAGGATTCTGCCTCAAAAAAAAGGAAAGTAGGCATAAACCTTTGGTTTTTGGAACCGTTGCAATGTTTGAAATATTGTTTTCAAAAACTTTGTGAAGAATCTGTTCGATGCGCGTGGGTTGTCTCTATGCGCGCGTGAAAATCTTACGCGCGCGTCAAGATTACGCGCTGTTAGTATTAGCTATGAATTGTGCTCCGCGTGATAATCTTGCGCGCTCGAAACGTGTGAGCCAGCAGGTTATAAACAGCTCCAGCTGGTCATCATCCACCGTTTAAACACCCCCACGTGATGTGCTCTGCACCAATAGGAGTAGAGAAACTGTCTGGGGTATTTATGAATATTATTTTATTATGAAGTATTGTATTGTATTATAATTAAATTATGTAATAAAAGTAATTGCATGCATTTATTTATAGCACTTACAGTACAGAGTTAACTGGAAACTGTAACTTGGGTTTGCCCAATATTTGTGGGTAAACAACACTCATTATGAAAACCATTCCAGCAGTCTCAAAGAAAAACAAAATATTCTTCAACTAATTGACTGTTTTAGATATTAAGTTTGATCGTCTTTCTGTAAGGTCTGAATGTTTGTTATTGATTTGTTTTCTTGTTTAATTCCTATGTTGTTCGTGCACAATGTTTTATTCAAAATTTACAGAATTTTTTGTTTTTCTTTACAGGAAAACGGCGTTCCAGTGTTTCCCAATCTGATTTAAGCACGGAGGAATACAACTTCTCCTCATCAGCCCAGTCCCCATCGTGTACAAACTCAAGTGCAGGTAAGAGTTGCTTTTCTCAGAGAATTCTGTCCTGTTCAAAAGGCCAAATGTGTTTTGTAATAAATGTGAGCTCTCTAGAGGTATTAATATTATGACAAAATATGATGTGTTTTAAACATGAGAACAATAGGTGGAACATTATACGACGTTCGTTCTTCCAAACAAGCGACAATCCTGCTCACATTTTCAGTCTGCGGGGGCCTCTTTTCATAATTCATCAAAGAAACCTGACTCGCAGCAAACAGCAGGGTTTGGGTGTATCATCGACCCTTATACTCTAGGGTTGAACCAGTAGTGTTAGTTACAGGGGTTGTTATTTTTACTTTCCTGGGTGCCGTATTATAAGATATCCCTGAACACTGTCAACTAAAACCTGGAAATCTCACAATGTTTGTGTTCTTGTGTGTCGCTACGTCGGTGTGGAGAAGGTGTTATTGTTCTGTTTTCTTGAGCTGGTCTTGGTGGAGTTTGTCTGGAGTCACTAGAGTCTACTTTTATTATTGAGTTCATAGATCTTCTATGGGTTATTGTAATCAAACTCAGGCTTTTGTTGCTTAGGGGTTTTCATAGCTATCTGCATCTTGGGAAAAGTGGTTCCCAATGACCTGAGCCCAATTTCATAGAGCTGTTAAGCACACAAATTTGCTTAGCATGAAAGTTTTGCCCTAATACAAACAGGATTACCAACCACGTGATTTTAAGAATGTAAGCAAACAACAGCTGAAAACCAGTAACAAGCAAAATGCAACAAGTAGAAATTTGGTTGGGAATCCTGTTTTAACCAAGGTAGATATTTCATGCTAAGCCAATTGTTGTGCTTAGCAGTTCTGTGAAATTGGGCCATGCTAACACACCTTGATATTAAATTTAAAACATGAATGTAGAACATTTTTCTTCATATTTAAAATATTTTGCAATGCACTAACATTGCCATAAGATACACCATACACACAAAAAACGCTGAAATGGGTCTTGGTCTTGATTGCACTTATAGTAGAAACAAACCTTTTCAACTGATAATAACACGGGTGTTGCTCGTTCAACCATGGTTCAACCAATTAGTTGAAAAGGGTGAAAGAAAAAAAAAGGGGCAGAGAAAAAAAAGGTCTGGTAAAAAGTTAGAGGGAAAAGCGAGTATAAATGGGTTTTTATTTCAACTTCGGAACGACTGGATTTGGCTTTGGATTCGGTCTCAGGCTAGCTTGGCCCCGTGGTTGTTTTGACAATTGCGTGTGCTTTACGTATACGCGCTCAGGGTTTCAGACGAGAGAAAGGAGCCTCAAGCCGTATCCAAAGCTGAAGACGTGGTTTCGGAAAGGGCCGATTAGATAGGAGAAGCAGTTATAGGCTAAGCATTTAATGGTTGACTTTTTACACAACAGTATTTGTATCAAAGTACTTATCCCCAGATCTGAATACTAGTATTGGTCTCCCAGAAGTAGGCTAAGGAAACCTTCCATTGACAAAACAACTAGTATTAATAGTGTGGGTATCATCCCATCTCAATGAAAACACCAGCCCGCAATCCCCAGGACCTCTCTGGCTAATGTCAGGATAGATCTAAATACATGGTAGCTCCATAGATCTTAAGGCAGAAGAGGACCATGACACCAGCTATTCAACTGGTTATATAATGTGCTTAATTGGCTCCAAAATAAGCCCATTGTATTGCGCCATGTAAGAGCAGTGGCTTGACATCACTTTACTTCAATGGGGGACTATTCTAGATTTGGAGTCTATTGTAAACCAGCCCAGTGTTGACTTGTGTTTACTAGCTGGTGCTAAGCAAGGTGGTGGGATTCAGGATAGATCATGGAGGTAGAAATAGAAGATTGACCAGGAGGAAAGGAACCTGCTGTGGATTATCTTTAATTGGATGTTTGTGTAGACATGACTTGAGTGTGTGCACTCAACATGTAGGTCTCGAAACCTTCTGTCATTAAAAAATTACCAAGATGCCCCAAGATTTCTATATATTGCCTATTTGGGAAGATAAGAAAAACAGTTTCCGGCACTATTTATGTTCTACTTTTCTAAAACAGAGAAGTTAGACTTACATGTATGGTACAATAGAGGTACCAATGTATAGAGTGTGCTCTTTCTTCAATGTTAAAAGCTCTTACTTAGTCGGTGTACCTGTTCAGCCGTCGATTTCACCAAACTCTTCCTAACTTAGGATTAATCTTAGGACTTAGGAAGGGTTCAGTTCCAGATCCAAATATGTAGGACGCATTGAACCCATCCTAAGTTTGGATGGGTTACTCGTCCTAACTCGAGTTAGGATTAATCCTAGCGTTTCGTGAAATCGGCTGCCGGTTGTTTAATTTTGCCTGCTTTGAAAGTTAGGGAATTTATTTACTGTTCCTGTTATGTTTTTGGAAAAACAGTAGTTGAAGTTAAATAGAGGATGTAGAAAACTTGTAAGGCCTTGGCTCAAGATGCAACGTCGTGTGAGAGCTGTGATCTGTACTACTAGTACTAGGTTTAATAGCTCACAAGCGCAGTCTTCAATCGCGGAGAAAGAGCTACTGAGTGTATCATGGCATTAACGACTTGTCCACTAAAGCCCGGTTCATACTTCCTGCGAATGCGAATGCTTTACAAATTTTGACGTTACAGCCCTGTTTTCGCAGCCAACACTTTGCAGGAGTTGAGCACATTTCAACTGATGCAAATTATTTGTTGCGAATTTGTGGCGTCAAAAATTAGTATCGCCTTCGCATTGGCAAGAAGCGTAAACCGGGCTTTAGTCTCAACTTGGTAGTGATCCCAGGGAACGATTTCATCCAGCAATTTTGCATAGCAAAACATGAAAAACAGAACATATAAATGTCAACACTGAATTTCAACATTGGGTAGCAAATTGTGATTTTTGAGCAGCTATTGATACATCGTGTGCAGCATTTTGCTCTGCTATACAAAGGAAATCACTCACTGGGTCCCAACAATTTTGACATAAAGTATAAGCTACATACATTGTACAATACAATGTTGTGTTATGTCGATATGGAAACACAACTAGAATAAGTCTTACAGGTGGTTTCAAATTTGTTCATAATTTTTCCTTTTAAGGGGAAAACAAAAAATACCAGTTGATCCTTCTTGAGGCGGCCTCCTTTTAGAATTTTTTTCAAAATAAAGTTAGCGGTGACTTTAAACTAAAGAATTTGTGGCCAGTTTGAGTTCATATAATTAGCGGCCACCTTTGAAAGAAATAAAAGATATAAAATAAAAATGTTCCCCATCCTCCTCTTTTTGGAAACTGGTGTTGTTCTTTTACATGGCCTAATTCAAATGTGAATAAATATATACGTGTTATGGTTGAGTATAAATCATGTGAACAACAACGGAAAATGTCAACAGGAGTATTATCTTTTGTTATAGCAAGTCAAATGAGGTTTTTGAACCCATGCCTGTTTCACTCTTCAATTGTGCCTTTTCACTTTTTTGTCACATGTGGTTGCACTCCGGTAAATGCAAAGGTTTTTTTTTAAATTTGTTCTTTTATTTTGGTATGAAAGCCGTATCATGAATAGAGCTCATATGCAATCACTTCATCATCTGAAATCCAAGGTTATATTTAAAGCTGACTTTGTCACATCTTTGTCACTGTCATTAGTATTTCTTTGATTGAACTAGACTTGTGAGGTCAAATTCAGTTTTGTGGTGCACTCATCGTAGGACAGACAGAGAAGTCTCGAACATAGTGTTTAAATGGTGTAAGATGTTGTTTTATTTGATAGTCTTTTACTTTCAGAGTGAAATTGGAAAACATACGTGTATTTGGATCATTGGATCATTAGATGTCACCAATGGGTCTGTAAAGTCCACACAGGGAATTTGTTCATACATTTGACAGTTAAACTTAAATTTAAAGCCTTTTTGATTGAATATTGTGGAGATTAAGGAATTAACACAAATGTTACCTTAAAAAAAAAACCACAAAAGTACTAACCTATTATTTTAAAAGTGAGGTAGTTTGATAGTTTTTACACATTTCTCACTGGAAGCGTATAAAATACAATGGTATTTTACTCTGTTATAATGTCAGGAGAGAGCCTCGTAACATTGTTTCCATTTTGGTGAGGACTTTGTCCAATTAAAAATGAGTCAATATTAAAAATGGCTTCTTATTACCGCTCAATCAGTCACTCAGTGAGCTCATGGTGCTTCAGCATTCAGTATTTTTCTAGCAAGGGATGCTGATCTCAGTTTTGAAGTATGTATGAGACCTTTCCTGTTGCATTGCACTACAAAATGGGTTACTGCACCCAATAAACAGGCATGCAACTTTTCCTCGGACCAGCTGATTTCCTCTTTTTTTAATCACAGCTTTACCATTCAAAATTGAAAAATAATAAACAAAATCATTGACATTTTGTAATTTCCTCTTTTTTTGGTGAAGTTACAGTCGCATGCCTGAATGCAGGATGTCTAGTTTACACTCAAAAGCTTACTCAACCGAATTTTGTTTTCTGGATACATCAAATATCTATTGAAAAGTGGACTTCATTGTTTACTTTTAAAGAAGTATGCAAGAAATGCTTGGACACAATTTGTTGTGGCGATTATGAAGAATGCAATCAGATCATTGGCCTACTTTATGAATGGAACAAATCAATCATATCAGATAAGACATTGATCTGATGACAAGTGGTGACCTCTCTGTATACAACAACAGGCTGACAGACCCCAATTTCATGGCCCCTTTTGTTCCCGCCGAATTCTGCGCTTGCGATCACTATTCTTCGCTGTACAGGGCATGCAGGCATTATATATTCTTCCTCCTTTAGTCTGTTTACTGTTATTAATAATGCCTGAAAAGTACCTAGATATATACACCATGTGGACACACATTTCGGCCCTTGTACTCCTTAAATTGTTCCTACATTTGAAACCTTTTCCCCAAGGACAATTATCATGCATGGGGACAAACTCTGAATTTCTGTGCTAGCATGTCAGCAGACACCGCTGTAGCTGATTTTACGAAACCCTAGGATTAATCCTATCTGGAGTTAGGACAAGTAACCCCTCCTAACTTAGGATGGGTTCAATGCGTCCTACGGCTTCGGATAGGGAACTTAACTTGTCAGCGTTTATTTTGTTCTTACGGTAAGCAGAGCCGTGAATTTGGTCCAATGCTTTGCAATCTGAATAGCAAATACACAAAGTTGAAACTGTCACTGTTCACATGTCTAACTTTTTGCAGACATTTAGCCAGGCCCGTATGCTTCGTTTTTGAAAGGGCAAGGGCACCAAGGCATTTTCTCTTTGGCAAAGGGCACCCTATGAGGAAATTCTAAATTTCTACTGGAGCATTTTAATGGCACCAAGGCAATGGCAAAGGGCAACAGAGGCAATCGCCTTCGTTGCCTCCGTGAAGTGTCAGGCCTGTTTAGCGTTACAAATGTTTCATATTTCAATGGTATCGTCATTGACAGCTCCTCTTAATTTACACTAGCAAAAATCCATTACCCAAATAAACCATGACAGTTCAGTTCATCAGATGACAGGGTTGTTATCAAAATATGATATTTGTGTTGTCAGCCAAAGACATGCATGGAAGCTGATGACTGCCTAGGCTCATTTACATTACATAAAGAATATTTTTTTAAACCAAAATGTCACTCATTTACATTGAGAGGAAACTGTAGACAAGGGTGATTTGTGTCCGATGATAAATATAAGAGGGGTCAAAAACCAACAGTTTAAGTAAACACTGATTGTTATGCAAACATGTAGAATTCTTGATAATTTCAGGAATTACAACGTAATGCAGGGCTCAAAGACCGTAGGGCTTGTGACTCAAATATTGTGCTGGTCCAGAATTTATTTTGACAAGACCGGGGGTCGATTTCAAAAAGAGATACATGTAGGACTGGTCCTAACTTGAGACATGTCAGTTGTCTTACAAGTATACTTCGATGCTCAACACAGAATTGAAAGATTTTAAAAACTCAAACTCAAAATCAACATTTGAAAACCAGTTTTTAAATTAAAGATATTACACAGTGGGGTATTATTATTCAATTGTAAAACACAAGACCGCTGGACTTGTTTGGTCCTATGTTTACTTGCCTAATGGTAAAATCACTGGTCTCGAGACTTTGGTAAGGTGTAAACTTCTAGCTCTAATATGTGAATTCTGATGTCTTTGTGTTCGATCTTTGTTCTGTGCTTTAGTTTGTTCATAGAATGGTTTGTTAGCATCTGTTTTGTCAAACATTTACTTTGGCATCCAGCTATGAAAAAAAAATTGCAATAAGGATGTTGTTATGCTTTTTTTTTGTGGTTATGGTTTAGATTCAATATATTGTTAATTATGTTTCCACGACGCAAACCATGAAGGTTTTTAATGAAAACCCAGTTGGATGTGCCGTCGTCGACGTCTCCAAATCCAGGCTTTTCTTATTTCTTGGTCTTTGTTAAGATCCAATACTGCAAGTTCTAAAATTGTTCAAACAGGTTGTCTTGTATCGCATGGAAGCACATCGGACAAATAGACCACCACCCAGCGTCCCAGTAAATTGATTTTAAAAACTGTTATTGTTTTTAAAAGCAAAGCAAAGCAATCATTTTTGCAATTAAGGTCAGGATTTGAAACTTCAAAGTGGATACAAATACATGGAACGGTTATGGTCAAAGTTACATCTGGGAACGGTTATGGTCAAAGTTACATCTGGAACCATTTTAAAAAAAATGGGGGATTGGCCAAACTCCTCTCTGTTTGCGGTCTCCATTTGCTCCCTCATTTTCCCATCCAACAAGTGAAGTTTTTAAACAAGGAATTCGTTTTGTAATCTGCAGGCATGTGAGACTTCCTCTTTTCAGCTGATTTTCCTCGTATTTGGTTTTAATTTTCCTCTTTGTTTTCTTAACTTTCTGTGTACGAAAGTATACGAGTATTATCTGTTCCCTCCCTTTTTTTCTTGCCCGGTTTTCTCTTTTCCTCTTTGTTTTTCATGGATAGTCACTCACATGCCTGAATCTGTTAAAGTCTGCATGTCACAAATGTACTTTTTCTAGTGTGTATTGGCCAAAGTGATGACCGTGCTTTGACATGCCGGTTTGTATGGTATCATATCACTTGTGTTCTGTGAATGGCAATGGATTTCAATTTAGTGGACACAAAGCAGTGTCAAGTTCTTCTTGTCAACATTACTGAGCGGTTACACCTGCTCCTGGTTATGTTGTCGGTACCAATTATGATAAACTTGTTACCATCTGTGGTTCATGATGATTACAGTAGGCCTCTGGCATGGGAAATTGCTAATCCTATGTGGCCACAAAACATGTCAGCATAATTTACAAGTTGAGTATTTAAAGTTGAACATTTTGTGTACTTTACCACACAGTCTGGAGCATTTTTCAGTCTGGGCTGTAGGGTGGTCGGAACTTTGATGAAGTACTCTTAAACTTCAAACTTTCTTGAATAAAGGGTTAACTGTTGGTTGTTAAACCACAGATTCATTGCTCTATGGTTTGAACATTATTTTGTTTATTACCATACAAGTAGCATTTTTCAGTCTGGGCTGTCAAGGGTAGTCGGAACTTTGATGAACTACATATACTCAAAAACTTGATGAAAGTTGAAACCACAAAGTTCTTTATCAAGATTAACTGGGTTTAAAAAAGAATTTAAAATGTGTTCCAGCAATGCTCTTAGTTGCACTACAAATTGTCAGAGTTTAGAGTTTAAAGATGGTCATTGCCTACCATCAACAAATTGTTTTTTAGTTTCTATTTGACAGCTCAATGATATTATGTATAACAATAATAATAATTCTAACTGTTTTTATATAGCACTGTGCGCGCCCGAGGGGTGTATCAAAGCGCTTCTGACATTATTACCCCAGGGTCACTTGGCCTTAAAGCCATTATACACTTTCGGTAAACAGTATTGTCCAAGTCCCACACTTCGTGTATCACAACTTATATGTAAAATAACAAACCTGTGAAAATTTAGGCTCAATCGGTCATCATAGTCGGGAGAAAATAACGGGGAAAAACCCACTCTTGTTTCCGCGCGTTTCGCCGTGTCATGACATGTGTTTAAAATAAATCCGTAATTCTCGCTATCGAGAGTTGATATTGTTTAAATGTTTTCTCAAAAAGTAAAGCAGTCTTTCACCATTACCTTCTGTAAACCCTGTAAATTATTTGTAAATCTGTGAACTTTTTTTTTTCTGTACCGAAAGTGTCCAATGGCTTTAAATCATTCCGTAAACAATCTCAGCTCCCTTGGAGTGGAGTATATACCCTAAACCAATCACAAGAACATCTCTGCCCTCACATTTACCCAGTTACCCCTGGGTGGAGAGAAGCAATTATAGTAAGTGTCTTTCTCAGGGACACAAGTGTCACAACCGGGATTCGAACCTACATACTACTGAACAGAGTTAGTGGTGAGAATTTGTTTCCGACTGAAATGCTATGACTTTGAGAAAATTGATTGGCATTTATTGGGAATAATAAAACTATTGAATTTTTCTCACTATCTCCATTCAAACTGGTTCAAGATTCACATGTTTAAAAGAAATAGCTTTCCTGCCATCGATTTCACCAAACTCTTCCTGACTTATGATTAATCTTAGGACTTAGGACGAGTTCACTTCCGCATCCGAAGACATTAGGACGCATTGAACCCATCCTAAGTTAGGACGGGTTCGTCCTAACTCGAAATAGGATTAATCCTAGCGTTTTGTGAAATCGGCTGCAGACTTCTAATGAAGTAAACAGAGCAATCTTTGTCTTTTTTCTACCTTATAAGTTATTCAAAATATACCCAGTCTGTTTCCCTTGTGGTTTATTACTTGATATTTGAAATGAAAAGTTACATCCCTTAAAGGTGATCCCTCTCCTGCCACTTGAGATCCTTGGCTATACAGCAGTTACATAATGGTTGAATAGCTTCTGACTGGCACCCTGAACAAAGATATTGACAAAATAGGGAGACCACCAAGATAAAGGCTGAATAGCTCAGTTGGTAGAGCGCCGACACATTGATCCGGAGGTCACAGGTTCAAATCTCACTCTACAAAAGTCAATTTGTCTTTGTTTAGCCTGAAGTTTTTTTAAAAACTTACACAGTCAGTTTCCCTTTTGGTTGGAGCATGGAGGAAAAATTCCTCCATGTTTGAATACTGCCTGTTTTTTTATTTTATTTTATTGCAGTATAGTAATTGTAATTCATTATTAAGTCTATGGGAATGCTATGGCAACACTCAACAGGGTTTCTGTTCATCTGTATCCACCTCTGTAATTCCAAACCCAGGAATATGAACTCTCTTTTAGTTGTACTGTCCCTTTAATCTATTGTGAACATATATATAAATCATATCAGAGGTTTAAGCTAGTCATTTGTAGGTATTTAAACAGCTATTTGTTTCCAAGATGCATACAGCACAGGGGAATTAATGTTTATTTTACCTGCCAGGTATCCTTGTGTGTCTGATACAAGATGTATACATGTAGTCACTTCACTCCTTTCCTGACCCTGAAACCACCCTTGATCTTGAGTCTGCTTGTCTGACATCAAGGTACCTGGTGGGTCCCCTAGAGGGGCCCAGAGGTGCTTAAGTCACCCACGGGATAGCAGGGACCAAAGTGGTGATGAAACAAGTATATAATTTTTACATATTTGTACTTAAGATCACCTGTAGTACGTATGATTGCATAAAGGCAATGGACACTATTGGTAATTACTCAAAATAATTGTTTGCATTACAACTGTCTTGGTAACAAGCAATGGAGAGATGTTGATAGTAAGTATAAAACATTGTGAGAAACGGCTCACTCTGAAGTAGTGTAGTTTTTGAGAAAGAAGTAGTTTCTCACTTAATTTTATGAATTTGATTTTGAGACCTCTGAATTTGATTATGAGGTCTCCAATTCAAGTATCTGAAAGCACACAACTTCATGTGACGAGAGTGTTTTTTCTCAATTATTATTTTGCAACTTCGATGACCAATTGATTTAAAGTTTTCACAGGTTTTTAAAATTATTTTAGATATTTACCAATAGTGTACAGTGCCTTTAAAGCAATTTTGTATGAAATATGGGATTGAAAGTTGGGGCCTCCTTGTCTTTGTGTCTTATCGACTCACTTGTTGTGACTTTGAACTCAAATCTTAATCCAAAGTAAAATAATTAAAACCATTTGTCAATTTTAACCAAATTTAGCAACCCTGTCATATTGTGTAGAACTCATCTCAGGGTTATTGAAAAAGTTTACCATGTCCTCTTGAAACAGGCTTGTTTGAACAGGTTTTTCCATTTTGCATTCTCTGGGAAAATAACTACTAGTCTCCGTGAACATTCCGCTGTTGAATTTCATTAAAGCATTTCTGTTCGCTTGGCTGTCTCAGGTTCAAAAGAGCAACTAACAAACCAAAGGTCAGAATTCTGGAAAATGCGTGTTTTATTTAGCTGGAAGTGTACACAGAGTTATTTCACGATCAGGCATACCAATCAAGATTAAAAATTGAGCAATTGGATGACTATATTTTGGTGACAATGACAATACCATTCCTTGCACTTTTCATTTGGGTAAGTTTCAAGTAAATTTATGGACTAAAGAAATAACTTGTTGCTTGTAGTTTTTCTGGATCTGTGGGTGTTCAAAATGTGGTTTCTCATGTCTCAGTGTTATGCAGTTCCTTTCATTTTGGTAAAAGTTCTACAAGTGTCTAGCCCTTTTCACACAACAGGAAGAAAAGAAAAAACATTCTTGGAA
This sequence comes from Asterias rubens, assembly GCF_902459465.1. Classification (NCBI taxonomy): domain Eukaryota; kingdom Metazoa; phylum Echinodermata; class Asteroidea; order Forcipulatida; family Asteriidae; genus Asterias; species Asterias rubens. The sequence goes on along the minus strand of NC_047064.1, from coordinate 14,158,448 downwards.
AAATATTCCCAATGTTTGTGAATTATTACAAAATGAGCTTTGCGTGAAATGACAGCATTTTCTTGCATTCTTACAATTTTCCCAAACAATGTGAAATGTTGTAGTACTAGGTACTGACCTACCGTAAACATTGGTCTGGCATTGTAAAAATGTATGTGCACAGGTTCATTTAAACCACTTGGCGTGGATCGTAGAGGTTTCTTTTTTCTTTTATTTCCCATATTCAATTCAATGCAGCTTACTGACAAATCCTTGATCTGGTATTGATACTTGGAACAGTTAAAACCAATGTGGATGTTTGTGCATGAATCAAACTCCAGTTTGTGCAACTTTTTTTTCCAACTGAATTCCCCATTTGATTGTATGGATGTATAAAAGGGCTTATCCCTTGTCCGTTGTAATCTCAAGGTCTGTCTTAACATTCTATCTATGCGTGCTTCACATGTAATTCATGCATTAAACCAGATAAATGCACTAAACTTCTTTTGAACAGTGCATGTACATGTAAAGTGCTATAGTACATTCAGTGTTGACATGGTGTGAGCGCCTCCGCCATGCCGCCTTGAATTCGGCAGGAACAAAAATCAATTGATTGATTTGCACTAGCGCATTGCATTCATGTTACCAGACAAGCAGCAAATCCTATTCAGAACACTCTGGTTATCTATTGTCCATTAATAAGCCACCCCCCCTCCCCCCCCCAAAAAAAAAGAAAAAAATGATTGTGTTGCTCTCCACCAACCGACTCCAAAGTTCTGAAAACTCAATTTTGCTCTTCTTTTTCCTTGACCTCCCTGATTGAATTTGAATATATAACTTACAACAAGTTTGCTCTTGTAAACCCTAAGGTAATAGACCTACATGTTTGGGTCTCATAATCCATCACTTCCCAAACTTATCTTTCAGAAAGTTTGTATAACTAAGCGCCTTGAGTACCTTTTTGGTAGACACTTGCTCTATATAAGATTTTGATACTATTATTATTATTATCCTGTGAAATCTATCATGGTTAAAATTAAAGCACACGCATGTCGAGTATGGTAGATGTGGGCTGAAGGCTGCAACTTGTTAAGCTCTACTCACACGACAGCACTTTAACTGGGTTCCCTTGCTTAATTTTAGCGTGGTAACAACCAAGCTGTAATTCAAGACATTTATTCAAAGAAAGGACTAAATCTAAACAATTTATTCAAACCTTTTAAATATTGTGGCTGATATTTTTAAAGAGTGGCGGCAACATTTTAAACATGGTGGGGGAAAGCTGTAGCGTGGCTGGGTTTGCTCTTTTTCATCCACATGAGCCTGGCAGGATGCCTGGCCACGGCAAGAGGACTGAGCTGCAGTGCCAGAGCTGAATTGTCAGGAATGTGCGTGTGCATTATGATTTGGTGCCTACATAATAAGTCTGTCTATTGTCTGCCTGTGTCAAGAAGTGCAATATTAAAGTCACCTGGAAATAGAATTTTGTTTTCTTCTAACATTAGAGTGTATGTTTCTGAACAATAAAAACAATTATTGAGTAATTGTTTTTAACGATTTATATGTTTAACAAAATAATTAAAGTTGAGTGGGGGGTGACTCCCCCTACCCCTTTTGTGACGTCAATCGAGGCAGACTTTGCCTCGATCGAACATCGAACACACGTACGTGCAAGTACATTCAAGTCCTAGTCGTGAGTTTGTACGTTTCGAAAAAGTTTTTTTCTTGCATTTTTCCGGCAATGTCGACTAGTGTATTGCTGCTGGATGCAGCAAAACAACTAAAGATGGGGTCAGTTTGCAAAGTGGTCTGGTCCGACGTCTTTTCCAGCGCTGTGCAGCAAACACTTCGAGCCGTCGTGCTTCGAGAATCCGGAATACACTACACATTTTGACATGAAGAGTAAATTTCTTTTCTAAAACATGACGCCATCCCAACAATTAGTCCAGCTAGTGGGGAAGTCGAAGAAGGAACCTGAAAGGAGCATTTGCCTAACGTGAAAAAAATCAGGTATTGTTTCAACTTTGGGGGCATGTTTTTAGCTTGCGCCAAGTGTCACTATCTTGTGTAGGCACTGCATGCGATTCATCGCGCCTCGATTGACGTCCAAACAGCGCTCTCTCGGGTCGGGCTTTTTGTCAAATTTGTAAATAATGGAAACTAATTTGTTTTAACCTTAGTTAATTGTTTATAAATTCAAATTCCACTCATCAAAACACATTTTTTAGTGACACAAGCTTTATTTTGACAAAATACCACTTCCAGGTGACTTTAAGTATTTTGTATTTTGAGGCCAAAAGTTTACCATGAAATATCACTTTGTTAGATCTTCCTTTTAATATCAAAAGGCCTTGTTTTCATCTGGGGGGGGGGCACATAGGAGTGTCACACATTCCAAAATGTTGACTTTGTAAGATCATGTATTGTAGGTGTTATAAAAAATGTACTATACATGTAACTTCAAACCTATTTTTTGGCTAGAAAGTTTGACATCTGAACTTTCCTGGGTTAGAACCTTGGTTAGAAACAAAAATGGTATCAGAATACAAATTCCTGTTGCACTGAAGCGAAGCCAAATGAAGCCTTAGCCTGGAATGTTGTTATTACTGAGCAGCTAAGATGTAAACTGCCCTTGATGTGGGGATGGAATTACGCCTACCAAGGGGTGATTGGAGCTGAAAACTGAAGGGTGATAGGGCTGTGCGATCATGTGGCATGATAAAGCATGAGGATATGTCACAGAGGATAACTGTGGTGTGGTGCGAAGCCTAGACTTGTGGACAAGTCGTTAAACGTCTGTTGTCCTGATAGCGTTCTGGCTCTCTCTCCGGCACGATTCCGAATCTCCCATCGCTTCCCTAGGTATTCCCGTGAGACGGCTGGCCCTTGGTTAATGGGGAGTAGAAGTCGGCAACCAGTAGTTCGTGCTTGAGCAGTGATGTCGTGAGAGCAGTATTCGGTCGCGGAAACCTGAATCATTTACGACACCACCACGACTCGACCATCTCACCGCGGCAGACCATTAATGACTTGACACAAGTCTAGGTGAAGCCACCCTTGTGTTTTCTTGGCCTTCTTCCATGATCCAGCAGGGGACCTATGAAAGGTTGGTGTGTACAAACAGATGTATTGAATGTAAACCAACCTTGGGGGAGGGTTTGGGGGGGGGGGTGGCTAGGTAGGATACCTTGAAGTCATTTAAGGGATCCAGTGGTTTGGGCTTTTGTTATTAGCAACAGCAACTTGTAATGTAACCCACTGTGTGAATAGAAGAGGAGGGCAACCTGTTGAGAGAGAGGTACATGTGGTTACATGATGTTCAGTATCAGCATTTCCTCCTTGTAATGTACCACAAGTAGGCTCAGTGAAAGAATTGTCACATCCTTGTGGGAATTGAGGTGGGTGTTACCTGATGATGACTCAAGGAACCCTAGGATGACATTTGTGTATGGTGTTGGTATGTGTCAGGTCAGCGCCATCCTTGAATGGTTCCAAAATGGGCTGTTTTCTTCCTGCTTGAGTGCACAGATTTTGGCTTGTACACAACTGTCTGAAGAGTTTGGCGCTTACTGTCTGTCAGTGTCACTTCTGTAACAATGTTGTTTGGAGATGTTGCTTCTCTTGTTAACTGCTGATGAGGAAGTATTAATACAGATTACAAGAGTGGATTTAATTTACAGGATACACTTCTTACTTTGGTGTGGATTTCTTAGTCTCGTTAGGATGAGAGGAACAGGTGAAGATTTGCTGGGTGAGTTTTTTTGAAATTGTAAGCTTTTCAATTCTAATGCCATGTTTTCGTGTGAAAATGCAACAAGTGGGGATCAGGTTTGCTCATTGGGTTCTTTCCCTGCCTTTCAAATTTGAGGGATTTGTTTACAGTCCCTACCTGATTACGAAGTTTTCCCCAGTGTGGTTTAATCCCTCCCAAATATAAATCTGAACATTTTCTTAACTCTTATTTCTTACTCAACGTGTTATTGGTGCTATACTTTGCAAAATAAAAAGGGCAATAAAGTAAGTGTACTAAACTGCATCTACATACAGTGTCAGTTAAAATAACATTACAGAATTGGTAAGATAAACTTTGCATACAAGTAACATGGTCTTATGATGACGATGGTAGAAAAGTTCCCTTGAAATATTTCTGTCTAAAATGTCATATTTTATGAGAAATATATAAAACTAATGTCCCGTTTGGAGTTTATCGCTCAGTGAGCATTTAAAAAAATATATTTTAACTTATCGATGACATAAAAAATGTGTTAATATCGGTTGTTCAGTATTTTCTTGTGACCCATGGCTGATTGATTTTAAACTTGTACAGGTTTGTCAGTTTATGTATGGTAGAACTGTTTTTGCTCTGTAAAGTTCCTTATGCTTTGGCATTGTGGTGTTTTTTTAAAGTTATACATTTTTTGAATCATTGGTTTTTTTTTAAGGTCGTTTTGGAGCAATTTGGGTGTGTGCTGGGAACGTGATCAAATGGTTGTGTGAATGTTGGCATTTTGCACCCTTTTCATTACCTGTAAATAATCAAATTTGAAGAATGTGAGCAAATACTATAAATAGGTCTGTTCTTATTTTTGGACTTCTGTCTGGACCAAATGTCATAGAGCTGCTTAGGTACAAAAACTAGCCACATGTAAGCACAACAACAATATGCCTTCCGGAATTAAGGTTACCAGCCAAAATATTATATAAATTGTATTATTATTATTTATTTGACCTCAACAAATACAAGTACATCAAAAAGCACAGCAAAAGTTAAACGATAACACAACGAACCAATCAAAATAGTAACGAATACAATAGTTATTCAAGTAAAAAGCACACTTAAAAAAAATCAGAACAGAACATAACACGAGGGCGACTTATAAGCAACAGCCTACTTTATGAAATTGGGCGCCAGTCTTGTGGATGTTCTGAAGTCCTGTGGTCATAGTGGGTATTTTCTTTAATCCTAACCCTGTATTATAATGTCCAGAACTAAAATTGCCAAACTTTAACCACTTAATGTACTAACGAGTGAAAAATTCACTCTCTAGTCCGAGTGGTGCCAGTTTTGCTCTTTTGAGAGTGAAAGTCAATCTGTGTCACTCTTTTTGAGTGAAATTGGAATGAAACTTCACTGTAAATCGAGTTGAGAGTACCCGTATTTCACTCTAAAAAGAGTTGTCCACCACATGGCTCTTTGCAAGAGTGTTATGGCGGACAAAACAAGTGGTTTTTCACTCTTTTACATTAAAGCCATTGGACACTTCCTAAACAGAACAAAAATTAAAAGTTCACAGATTTACAAATAACTTACAGGGTTTACAGAAGGTAATAGTGAAAGACTTCCCTTGAAATAGTATTCCATGAAATGCTTTACTTTTTGAGAACACATAACAATCATCACTTCTCGATATCGAGAATAACGGATTTGTTTTAAACACATGGCATGACACGGCGAAACCTGCGGAAACAAGGGTGGGTTTTCCCGTTATTTTCTCCCGACTCCGATGACCGATTGAGCCTAAATTTTCACAGGTTTGTTATTTTATATATAAGTTGTGATACACGAAGTGTGGGCCATTGGACAATACTGTTTACCGATGTTGTGCGATTGCTTTAAAGCCATTATACACTTTCGGTAAACAGTACTGTCCAAGTCCCACACTTCGTGTATCACAACTTATATATAAAATAACAATCCTGTGGAAATTTAGGCTCAATCGGACATCGGAGTCGGGAGAAAATAACGGGAAAACCCACTCCTGTTTTCGCGCGTTTCGCCGTGTCATGACATGTGTTTATAACAAATCCGTAATTCTCGCTAACGAGAATTTATATTGTTTTACCGTTTTCTCAAAAAGTAAAGCATTTCATGGACTATTATTTCAAGAGAAGTCTTTCACCATTACTTTCTGTAAACCCTGTAAATTATTTGTAAATCTGTGAACTTTTTTTGTCTGTACCGAAAGGGTCCAATGGCTTTAAGAGAGTTAGTCAATCACAGAGTTAAAATAAAGTTAACAGTAATTATTATTGCAGTCCCACTACTCAGCTTATCATATCGGGTTAGAAAAACAGTGATTTATAGGCCTTCAAGGTAAACCTTCAACTTTAAATTGTTAGCTTTTTGAAGCTAAAAGGCTTCTCACTGGGAGCATGCCAGCCTAAATTATGAAGGGACTATAGAGTCAATAATTGACCTTGACAAGAATCCATCAAGTCCTTGCTTTGACACAAAAAAACCTTTCCCTCAAGTTATTCTGTTGCTCAGTTGGATTCTTCATGATTACGAACAAATTACTCCCCCGCCCTCTAGACATACATGTCATTTTTACTAACCACTGTTTGAAGTTTACACAACTAAATATCCCTTTTGGGGACAAACTTTCCACAATCCCTTCATCAAGTCACCTCGCCACGTCCCCGGGAAAGAAATAGCTGACCCACTTTCTTATTTTATCTGTGAGAGGCCCGAGGGTGGTTGGAGGACTTAATCTTAAATCGGCAAGCTAAAGTAAGAAGCTTACAAAAGACTGTATGCATCGCTTATGTTCCTTCAGAGCTGGCTGTAAGTGTTAACACTATGGATCTGTGTGGACACAACATGTGGTTGGTCTTGCAGGTTTTTCATTTGTTAGGTAGGACTAATGTAAGTTGTTGTCTGGGCTTTTATTACAACACTTATTTGTTGGGATGGATGGATAGACTGCCGGAGGCATCTTATTACCATACTAATAGAAGGAATTTAAACAGGGTTACCACCAGGTAAAACTTGTTGGTAGGTTGCCAAATGCGTTTAATAAATGATACTTGTTAATTATTCAGTTATATTCTGATGAATAATTTATGTACTGGTTGTAGAGAGAGGATACATTCTGTTTGTGTTTCTGTAGATTACGGATTTCTCTATTGTATAATTGGTTATTGAGGAATGCATGTATTGTGGTGTATTATCACAGGTAATTCAATGATGCTGTAGATCTTTTAGACACAGTCCTAAAGTTGGTCTTAAAAGTTTTAACTCTTTTTTGGGTTTAACTTCGGGTGTCTAAAGTAACTGAACACTCTTGAAACTTAACCGAATCACGTTGAACCCGAATGAGTTAAATCGGTCGGTGTTGGCAGTTAAGCGATAACCATTAACGACCCACCTTCCCCATTGCTGGTAAAGTTAAACCAGTTCCCGAGGGTCTAACTTTAAGGCAGTGGACACTGTTGGTAATTACTCAAAATAATTATTAGCATAGAACCTTGCTTGGTAACGAGTAATGGGGAGAAGTTGATAGCATAAAACATTGTGAGAAACGGCTCCCTCTGAAGCAACGTAGTTTTTGAGAAAGAAGTAATTTTCCACGAATTTGATTTCAAGACCTCAGATCTAGAATTTGAGGTCTCAAAATCAAGCATCTGAAAGCACACAACTTCGTGTGACCATTGTGACAAGGGTGTATTTTCTTTGATTATTATCTTGCAACTTCGATGATCGATTGAGCTCAAATTTTCCCAGGTTTGTTATTGTATGCATATCTTGAGATACAGCAAGTGAGAGGACTGGTCTTTGACAAATTACCAATAGTGTCCAGGGTCTTTAAGTATGCTGTCTGAACATTGCCATGTTTGCGCATTTGTTACTTTACTACAGACGAGGTGTGTCTAGTAATAATTGTATGGTATGTGGGAGACTTACCATGATAGCAATTTACATTCTCAAGGTGTGTCTGACAATTTTTCAATTTGCACATTTGTGAGATTTCATCTGCCAATTAGGCAGTTTTTTGTCCTCAGCAATTCCACCATAAAAGTTTTTGTTTCTGGAATTTCACATATTTAGTCGACAATCTGCTGGTAGTCGGACGTGCATTGAAATGAACGATACTCAATTCTCTGTCACAACCGAACTCACACTTCTTGTTTACCACCAGTGTTTACCTACCCTACAAACGGAACTCATGGCAGACCTGAGCAAACAGGAATTTTGGTAACAGTCAATAAACGGCTGTGTTCATTTGGTTCCCAGTTAGGGCAACTATCGAAGAAACTTTAGACCTGTCAGAGTATTTTCTCTCCATCAAGTTTTACTTCTAATATTGCATATTGTCGAACAGTCAAATTCAATGGCACAGACGGAAAGCTGTCAACCAAAGTTTAGACCCCTTGTAACTTTTATTTCTCGTTCAATACATGAAGGTTTTTTGTAAGAATTATCTTAAATTGTACATGAAGCTTGTTAGTAGTTGACATTTGATCTACAGTTCAAAACCATTACTGACCAATAATGTTTCATTTCAGCCTTTATTTTCTTTCAAGCCCCCCCCTTCTCTCCCCCCCCCCCCCCCCCCCCAACTTAAATGTTTAGCCCTCAGAACCAACCCACAAGCATGATCTCTAACTATGAGATTTTCAGAAAAGAAATTGTATTCCCTTTTGCTTGTTTTGAGCAGTGCACCTGTAACTTTGAGCCCTGGGTTCGGTTTAAGGGTTTTGTATTGTTAACCGCAGGCTGTTGAACCTTTACATTTTGGTCAAGGTGCCAGTTCAAACACACAGGGTGCATTTGATTTCTTATTGAAAGGTTAGGTTATGGATCGACTGGCCACCATTGATCACTGTCATCGGATAATTGTATAATCCCAGCCTAACGCACAAATAGAAAATAGCCCGTTTGGAACTAACTGAAATGAGACAAAGTCGTTCAGGATGGATTGCAATTTTGTTTTGTCATGGGAAATGGTTTTTGGATGCCGGACAAATTTGCTTCAGCAAAAAAGTGTTAACCATTTTTATTATTTCGTCAACAAAATAGTGAATTCTAACTTCTAACACCTTCCTTTGGTAATATTGTCAAAGGCCAGTCTTCTGACTTAGTGTATCTCAACATAAGCATAAAATAACAAACCTGTGAAAATTTGAACTCAATTGGTTGTCGAAAAAACACCTGTGTCGCACAAGTTGTGTGCTTTCAGATGCTTGAATTGAGACCTAAGCTGAGGTCTCAAATTCTAATTTCAATATTTGAGTGAGAAATTACTTCTTTTTCAAAAACTGCGTTACTTCAGAGGGAGCCGTTTCTCACAATGTTTTATACTATCAACTGCTCTCCGTTGCTCTTAAACAAGTAAGTTTTTATGCTAACAATTATTTTAAGTAATTGCCAATAGTGCCTTAAACTTGGAAATTTAAGTATTTTCTAATAAAATGTAAGTTTATCATGGAGCAGCCATCTTGCTCTCCTTTCCAGGCAATGTACATGTACACAGTACATGTAAATACAGTGGGCTACAACAAGTTTGTGGGTGACTTTGAACTGAGATTCCCCTCTGAGAAGTCTGGCTATGGACTCAAAGGTCGCTTTGGTGAATTGTACATAAAGATGCAGGTTCATGGCACCAATGTGTAAAAAATCATTTAATTTTTTTTCTGATAAATGTTTTAATGTCCTGATAAGAACTGATTGTAAAGGGCACCATAAATAAATGTCATTGCTAATTTTACAAAAAACAATCATCAAGATAAAACCATTTATAATGCTCTATAATGCACCGAAGGGCATAAACGCCAAGAAGATAATGTTCCGAAGAAGACCTTCAAAAATTTGGGTCCAGAAGGCCCAAGAAAAATCCTGGGGAGAACTGTTGAAAGAGTTGCGATGGTCCCTCCTTGCCGCGGCAACTCTCTCAATACACAGATCTGAAAAATTCACACATTTTAGCTATTTGCTGATTTGGGAATACTATGCACTTGTTTACCTAAAAACAGTACGTAGGGCCTTCATGAAAAAAGGAAACACAGTGAATGTGTTGGTGAGCATTTATTCTATCGTCATTGTTGTAAGCATATTCTATCGTCATTATTCTTTCAATCTACATTCTTTAGAGACAAAACACGACAATGTTCAGCTTTTCAGCACCAGCGCCAATTCTTTTAATTTTGAAAAAAAAAAAAATGTTTGGGCATTTTTGTTTATTTTTGTTTATATGATTATTTGTTTAGATTTCATTAATTTCAACTTTCTCTCAGCAGTGTACACAATGTCACTTGTTAATGGGGTACAAAGCAAATACTATTCTCCACATGTTTGTTTCATTTATTTGTTGGAGTTGAGTAGGTTGTCTGTATTACTCACGGACCCCTTGGTGGTAGTTAAACACATTGCACTTGCCACGACCCCTACAAATTCATAAAAAACCTGAAGTGTCTGCAGTGAACTACCGTAGTAGCTGGGGCCCCATGCAGCTTTATTTTCAAATACCGGTACAGTGAATGTGTGACCACTACATTGTGTTCCGTATGTCTGGGCTTTCATTGTGAAACTGTGGTCTGGATGAGTAAATATTTGCTATACAAAGAAACATTCATTTAAACAGATTTTATCAATCAATCAAATGAAAATGAAAAGTCCATTCAAAGTTTAAAAAGGAAAACAAATTCCATCTCCAAGTGGTTTTCTTTCGGTAAGTAAGTTCTTATTCATTGTGCAAAGTGTGTTTGTGTATATATATGAACATTTGTTGTGGCCTATGTTACTGTTGTTACCTTTTAGAATGTTATGAAATGGGAAAAGGGAAACAACATTTTTAAAGTGAAACTGTGTTTAATCCATGTGTCGCTGAAAACCCCCACCAAATTATACGAGTCTCCATAAAAAGAGTCTACATAATTTAATTTTTATGGGATTTATCATTATTTATAAACTAAGAGTAGAAAGCTTTTGTCTCCATTTTCCTGGTCATGCATCACTGACTTCCATTGTCTTGAGTATTGTATGTAGAATTGTATATATCCAGATAAAATATTGCGAAGTCCGATTGAGGGACATTTTACTTGTGAAACCATGAAGGAAACACTATTTTAATTTCTTGGGTAAGACTTCTTCCAAACTTTACGTCTTAACTTTCCCTGGACACAGTTGCTAAGTTGTTCAGTATACAATTGTTGCACGCTGTGACGGGGTCCATGGCGTTTTGTACACTGGAGGGGAAAAATGGCACTCGAGGTGTACAAAACCCATGGACCCCAGTCACAGCGTGCAACAATTGTTTTGTTATACATATTTTGTATAATTGTCATTTCTCTTCTCGAAGTTCTGTTGTCATCTTCAAACATTATTATGACGGACTATTCATTGTTTAATAAGCAGTCGAACAAGAATCAATTCCCTCGAACCCCCGGTTGTTTCGTACACAGCGCTGGAAATCAACCAACGCTGGGAACTACCAAGGTGATGTAACATGCGTTTTTGTTGTGCGTCACATGATTGGTTCTTGACCAATCAAACTTCACTGTGTGTTACTGAGGTACAACAATGTTAGTTGAACCACCCTTTCTCATTTTACTGTACTCTTGAATGAAGAAAACACTGAAACTTGAAATCCCAACCTAACTACCATCAGGAAGGTTTTTACATACAATATTCATAACAATTATCCAAGAAATCAATGGAAAACTTATTACCCCAAGCCTAATTTTTGATAAACCATAATAATGGTTATTATGAATAGACCATAGACCATAGGGTCGAACTTGCTCTTTGTGAGTTGCCTTGTTGTTCAGGAGACACCCTGTAAGCCATGCACTTTCATCTTCAGTCAAGTGTATTATTTTGCTTTTACTCTTAATACCATTGTGTACAAACACCTGTGGTTTTCTTTTGTTTCACTTCAGTTAAATATTATATTGCTTTTTACCCTTGTACCAATGTGTACAATTTAAAGGCAGTGGACACTATTGGTAATTACTCAAAATAACTATTTAAAGCATAAAACCTTACTTGGTAATGAGTATTACGGAGAGGTAGATAGTATAAAACATTGTGAGAAACGGCTCCCTCTGAAGTAATGTAATTTAATTTTGAGAAAGAAGTAATTTTCCACAAATTTGATTTCGAGACCTCAAGTTTAGAATTTGAGGTCTCAAAATCAAGCATCTGAAAGCACACAACTTCGTGTGACAAGGGTGTTTTTCTTCTTAGTTATCTCGCAACTTCGACGACCATTGAGCTCAAGTTTTCACAGGTTTGTTATTTTATGCGTTTGTAGAGATACACAAAGTGAGAAGACTGGATTTTGACAGTTACCAATAGTGTCCAGTCAGTGTCTTTAACCAAACATGTTCAACCAAAGACTTCCTAAAATTCACTCATTCAGTTTCCCTTGTGTTTATTTTTTTAAACTCTAGATTCAGACTCAGACAAATATTTTGTTTAAGCTTTCAACTAGTAGCTTCTGATAAATTAGAAGAAACTCAGACAAGTATTTATAGTTGGCTTTTACCCTTAATTAAGTAGTTGTCAAGTTATGAACAATGTACATGAGGTCACCTGTATTAATTGGAAGTTTGATATTGGCTTTTTGCAGTGGACTTAAACAGCACCCTCTCTTGACAAAGAAATGCAATGTAAATATCCAGGACATGTATACATGTATGTACACGCATAGAGCCTTGCTCAATGGTACACCAACGTACACTGCATTAAGTTGTGTGACAGATATGATACTTCACAGAAGCCCTTGAAATGCTCCAGTAGAAATTTACAATTTCCTCATAGGTGCCCCTTTTCAAGGAGAAAATGCCTTGGTGCCCTTGCCCTTTCCAAATTGTGACGTACTACAGGCCAGGTGTTACAATGTTTAGACGTGTTGGTGTAGGCTGCATACAAACCAACTCACAAAGACTTGTAAACAAATATCGAATTACTTTTTTGTCTTTGTGTTGATTTACTTGGTATACATGGACTGTGCTTGTTACACTAGCACTACCATATGTATATTTTTGTGGGAAGTGAAAGTGAAAGTTGACATCCACTCAACTGTAGCATGAAAAGGTTACCGTTCCGCCCGGATAATTACATAATTTTAGTCAAGAAACTGTTATTATAAACACTACATGTATGATATGGATGTTAACAGATATGGGACTCGGGAGTCATCTCAGTTCTGAAAAGTCCTGTCCTGCCTCAGCCTGGGCGGAAATTGGCTGGGAATCCTACTTGCAGTCAGTAAATCGAGGGGACTTCTTGTTATTATTTAAAACTTCACGACCGCGGAGTGAGTTCTTAATTTTCAACTAGCTTGCTTTAGTCATCGTCATGAGACTGACGATGGCATATTGAGCAAGCTAGTTGAAGCGGTGAGACTAATTAAGACCAGTTAATAAACAGCACAGTTCTTTTCAGGACTTAGAAGTCACCCGAATTCCAGAAAAAAACTACTCCGCAGTTGTAGAATATATATATCAAGATAAGTTCTCAAAAGAACATAATCTACCCAGCAAGTAGATACACACGGCTCAAACCATACAATGATTACAGATTTGTTCCTTGTGCTTGGTTTCACAAAGTACGTAGATTCATCTTTTAAAGATGGCTTGTTAGTATTACCATGCTCATTTGTTCTGTGACAGATTAGCAAATCTTTTTCGCTAAGCACTTAGCAGTTACAATTGATCAACCTTAGCTCTTTGTGAAATCAGGTGCTGTTCTCTTCACATCTTGTACGAAATAAACAAAGTTTTTTACAACTCCATGTTGTTGCATATAAAGCAACTTTGGTCTGCCCCTAACACTATGTAAGGTCTCTGATTCATGGACTTAAAAGAGACCTTGGTACTAGGGAGGTATTGCTAGGCAACTGACAAGCTAAATGTTCACCGGAAGGTCTGTCAACAAGACCAGTCATTAATAAGATTAGACAGTTTACCCCCCCCCCCCCCTCCCCCCCAGGAACAAGTGTGACACCTTCATATGACCCGATTATTAAAGGAACACGTTGCCTTGGATCAGACGAGTTGGTCTATGAAAAGCGTTTGAAACTGTTTGTTATAAAAGGCGTTGGTTAGAAAGATGTTTTAATTAAGTAGAATATAATACACAAAGTAGATATAAACACAAATATGCCTCGAAATTACGTGGCATTTCTCATACATCGTGAACTAACATGGCAAGCCATTTTGTGGAGTCAAGTTTTTGACTAAAAAAAAAATGGCCGACCGACTGGTAAAATGAAAACCAAGCAATTTCGAGGCATGTTTGTGTGGATCATTGTATTTTACTTTAACAATCTTTCTAATCATATATGCATTTCATTACAAATGGTTTTAAATGCTTTTCGTGGACCAACTCGACCGATTCAAGGCAACGTGTCCCTTTAACCCCCGTGGAACAACTAACACCTTCATATGACCAGATTATTAAACTGAGACTGAAGTTTGGGTGAGGTGTGTCTCGATACAGTAAAGCCTATTTGCAATGCAATTACATGATCAGTGTAGTTAGTGTCAGTCTTTTGACAGATTTTCCTCATAAGGTTTCTCGTTAATGCTCTTTTACAGCTTGCAATATTTACCCACTGTCTACTCAATTTAAATTTTTAATAGGTGGGGCATGCAGTGCTTGTTCTGGTTGGCCCAGATTTTTAACCTCCGCTTTATTGTATATTAAGCAAATAATTCTCTTGAAATATTGTTCCATGAAATGCATTACTTTTTGAGAAAACATTAAAACAATATCAATTCTCAATAGCGAGAGTTACGGATTTATTTTAAACCCATGTCATGACATGGTGAAACGTGCGGAAACAAGAGCGGGTTTTCCCGTTATTGACTCCAATGACCGATTGAGCCTAAATTTTCACAGGTTTGTTGTTTTATATTTAAGTTGTGATACACGAAGTGTGGGACTTGGACAATACTGTTTACCAAAAGTGTATAATGGCTTTAATGTTAGTAGTTGCCTACAATTTTATGAGTAGTTGCTTGGCACCTCGGAAAAAAAAAACAGTGTTTCTACTGAGAGGTCTCCTGGGATAAATGAGAAATATATAAATAAATGAAATTATATACACAATTTTGGTTCGATAAAGGTCCATTAAAATGTATATGAGCTCTACCAGGTGATGTATATTGCGCCTATACCGTAATAAAAGGCAAAGTAAACCTTTGGTTTTTGGAACTGTTTGATTATTTTTTGTACATCGATAAAACTAACATGTGAAAACTTCATTTAAAAAAAGGTGTCAAGTTATGAGAATAATCCATAATTGGAATACACAATCTGTGAAAAGTAACTGAGCTGACAGCAATGGTTCTCAGATTCAAGTTTTGGGGGCATAAAAACTTATATCCCCGCTTTTTTTGAGGGGACAAAACTCAGAAATCAAGAGGGAAAAAACACTGTTTCAAGCTCTCAGAAAACTCCTAGACAAAAACCCTCAAAATGAGCCAACATTGGCCCTCTAAGTTGACCTCAAGATGACATGGTTTCTTTGCCATAAAGGGAGTTCCTCTCCATAGCTTTCATCAAAGCACCGGCATTCAATCCTTCTGAGCCCCAATACATCACTCTCTGTATTCCTTTCAGAGGCGAAAAATAAAATCAACCGGTTCGCTTGCAAAGAAAACATCTCATGGCTCAAAATAAGCGGCAAAGAAAACGGCGTTGCTAGATCTTGTAATCTTTCTCTTGGAGCACTGCTGATCTCTCCCAAGTTCTGGTCCTAGAGCTGCTGTTTTTTTTTACTGTTACACGGCAACAACAATCGTTAGTACAGCTGTTTGCTTCTCATTGATATTCATGTTGCCCCCCCCTATCTAGTGCATTTATAGCTGCAGTGATTTACTGCAGTCCAGATTCTTTTTAGGTGTTAGACTTTGTTTAGAAGCTGGGCTCTGAATGTTAAGCTGGACTCTGACCTTCTTGAATCATTATAAATTACGTCACCTTATCGCATTTTTATTGTTGTGAACTCATTCAAGCTTCACCTACAAGACATTGTGATGTGCTTTCAGTCAAAAAAACAAAAATACTCCATGGGTTCAATATTGAATTGACTATGCAATATTGTGCATTACTCTTTTGTAGTGGCACTTGTTTGGTCTGCCTGTGTATTTTTCCTCAAGGCCTTACTTTTCTGAGGCTGAATCAACCCTGCTCGCCAGAATCAACAATGCCGCATTCGGAGCTCTTTTGTGAAAACAAAGTGACAAATACATGTTGGTGTTATGTGCTATTTAGAAAATGAACATGTAACTGTGCTTACTGTACTGTGTAAGTGAACCACCCCTCTTGGTGCTTTGACGTGCACCCCTGTCATTGTTTTTTCTCGTTTGGCGGATTTCCTTTTTTGGATTGCTGTCCGTTGGATTCAACAAGATTGTTCAATGCATCATGATCAGTTCTGATCGGTTCTGAACATTTCTTTGAAGGAACTTTACAGCTGGTCCATGAGCATTCTATGGGTCTTCAACTCCTATTTTGGTATATTTTTCTTCTGGAACACATCTTGGAGATTGAAGCAGATTCAAAACAGCGTCGATCTGCATGTACTGAAGCCTGACCACTCAACTTGTCAAGTCCTCTGACTTTCAATTGTAGCAGATCAACGAGGTTGTCAGTGTTTTGTAAAACTGTTCTTGTCTGGTTTTCTTTTGGATTGCTGGAGACTCAACGAGATTCAACCCTCTTTAGAAGTTACCAAACAAGGTGTCTACAAGCACACTTTATAATCACTTGAGAAACTGTCACTGTTAAGAGCTTGACAACACAGGATCAAAGCTGTTAGAATGAGCCGTGTATTTTCTGCGGGTGTTTTCTTGAGGACTATCAGCAAGTCTGTGTGCTTGGAGAGTTCTACTGTTTTTATTATTCAGTCAGAGAGTATAACACTTATAGTCATGCTGAAGTTTGCTAAAACAAGCAAAGCAAAGGGAGTAGGTCAGTACATGAACCAATTGGTACTACCAATGTGGATTTTAACTTAAAGTTAATTTTAACAAGTACAGCAGTTGAGATGCTTTCTTTTTTCCCCTGTATGAAATTTGTAGGCTATTAAACAGAAATCATTATTTCATAAATTTACAGCTAATATAGGGTCTCAGTCTGCCTTCAAGAGAACTCTGAGTACATTTCTGTACTGCCATGACAACTGTAATTGTAAACAAATTAGTTAGTTACATTGATGAGGCACTGGACACCTTTGGTAATTGTCAAAGACCAGTCTTCTCACTTGGTGTATCTCAACATAGGCATAAAATAACAAACCTGTGAAAATTTGGACTTGATTGGTGGTTGAAGTTACGAGAGAATAATGGAAGAAAAAAAACCACCCTTGTCGCACAAGTTGTGTGCTTTCAGATGCCTTGAATTTGAGACCTCAGCTGAGGTCTAGATTTCAATTAAAATATTTTAGTGACAAATTACTTAACTCTTCACAATGTTTTATACTACCAACAGCTCTCCATAAGTTTCATGCTAACAGTTATTTTGGGTAATTACCAATAGTATCCAGTGTCTTTAACCATTTAGCCACTGTACCGCCCAGCCGCCTCTTCGCAGTACGAGGAAACCTCGCTAGCTTGTGTTTGTAGAAAAAAAGGAACATCAAAAGAAAACTTGATAGTTATTAGTAGGTCTACGCATTTGTTAATATATCTAGTTGTTATAGATTATTATTAATTCTCCCTTCACAGTTGACTTGTCGAAGCTAATGAAATAATTGAGCTCTTACGAAAAAACCGCTCATTAGTAAACAGGAAATTGTTCATCATTTATGATGATATTGTCGAAAATTAACGCCTTCGCATTTAATCAGTATGAGCATTGAGCCAGATAAAAGCCTTGAAAATCTATTGTGTCCATTTCATCTGTGCACAAAAATATTCGCCATAAAAATTACCGTAGCCGTTTAACGAGAGGCATTTATTGTTCCCATGAGAATTTGTACTTTTATTCAAATATTACCTAAAGAGTAAAAAAATGTGCATACATACATGTATTAAGCCATGGCTATCTTTTAAAATGCGAACTACGATTCCAGTAATTTACTGCAAGAATCTTGAGAAATATTGGTTTTCAGCAAACTCGGGCAGTGCAGGGACTAAAGGGTTAAAGGCAGTGGACACTTTTGGTAATTATTCGAGAAAGACTCTGCTAGGGTTGAAACGTCAGGCCATTAACTATTTTTTGCAAAAAAACTATTAGCATAAAACCTTACTTGGTAACGAGTAATGGGGAGAGGTTGGTAGTATAAAACATTGTGAAAAACAGTCTGAAGTGGAGTACTTTTCGAGAAAGAAGTAATTTTCCACGAATTTGATTTCGAGACCTCAGATTTAGAACTTGAGGTCTTGAAATCAAGCATCTGAAAGCACTCAACTTCAGGTGACAAGGTTTTTTTTTGTCTTTCATTATTATCTTGCAACTTCAATGACTGATTGAGCTCAAATTTTCACAGGTTTGTTATTTTATGCATATGTTAAGATACACCAAACTGTGAAGGCTAGTCTTTGACAATTACCAATAGTGTCCAGTGTCTTTAAAACAAAGCTTTAGTGAAATGCTACATGTCGATTACCCATTAAACAAAATGAAGGAGATAGTATATGATAAGCTTGGGCGATATCACGATATTATCGAATATCGCGATATTAATTTGGAAACGATTTCGATATCGGATGGATTTGGTTTTAATCGAAATATCGATATATCGCAATATATCGCGATAATCGCGATATATCGCGATGTGTTTGCTAGCTGAGACATCTTGCACCCCATAGGTTTGGAGTAAAACCAGACAAATAGGTCATTAGAACACCTACTCTTATGCTATGACTGTCTCTTCTACAACTTTCACTTGGAGTTTGAAGACTGATGATGTCAAATTTAATTAATCGCGATTATATCGAATATCGCGATATATTGTCGGCGATATATCGTGAATAAAAAAAATCGATATCGCCCAAGCTTAGTATATGATACTATTAATTATACAATTGTTGCACGCTGTGACGGGGTCCATGGCGTTTAGTACACTTGAGAGGGAAAATGAAACCCGAGGCGAAGCCGAGGGTGCCTTTTACCCTCGAGGGTGTACAGTCACAGTCACAGCGTGACCCCAGTCACAGCGTGCAACAATTGTTTTGTTATTACCTTTGTATAATTGTTATTCCTCTTCTTGAAGTTCTGTTGTCATCTTCAAACATTATTATGACGATCCATTGTTTAATAAGCAGACGAACAATAAACAATTCCCTCGAACCCGCGGTTGTTTCGTACACAGCGCTGGAAATCGACCAACGCCGGGATGATCAATGTGATGTCACCGGTGTACATCACTTTTCATGTTACCTGGCCTGTCGAGCCATGGTACATGCGTTTTTGTTGCGCGTCACATGATTAGTTCTCGACCAATCAAACTTCACAGTTTGTTACCGATGTATAACAATGTACTTTGACGACTGTTCAATTCAATTGGAAGTAGATGGTAGAAATCCAGCATAAGAACATCGAATATCAATGACCATAATATGTCATTTAATAGAACAACTGAACCAATCTTGGAAACATTTTGTTAATTGTTTACGTGCAAGAACAATTAATTAAAGAGCCAATAAAGGATGATCTCAATATGTAAACTATTACCTCTTTATGTCCAAATAGACATCGCAGATACCGGTTAATAACCATTTTACTCTCAAAATTTGCATTTAGTAATAAATAACCCAAGTCAAAAATGCGCCCGGCCGCGCGGCTTTTTGTAGCCGAGAGTCAAAAACGGCTCATCTATTATAATGACCCTGAACGCCAGTGACGATTTTCCCCTATTGGTTTTGAACTCAGTTCTCCAGCACTGGCATTTCCACACCAAATAGCCGCCACTGACGTCACGATTCCTTTGTCGCGCGGGTTTGTTTGACCCCACGTTTTTCAGAAATTTGGCTTGGAGCGTTTTGGAGAAAAACCCATTTTTACCATGTTTTAACGTGAGGTAAGAGACTCGTCATATTTGTTATGTTTCCTGGATGGACTGCAGCTGTTAGAAAACTGTAATATCTATATATTTGAGATCATCCTTTATTGGCTGTTTAAACAATTATAAACCAAGAAGCCCTATGTTTAGTGTGATAGAATTACAAGTGAATTTTGAAATTTGATACTGAAAATTAACATAATTTTGATGAAATTGGCAGTAAAAAAAACATTGCATTTAATGACCACTTTTCTGCATTTAACACTTTACAACCAATTGCTGATACTCCTGGAGGAGTCATGGTAAGCTAAATGTACGTGTAGTCATTTCAGCTGATCTTATAGGATTAAGTTGTCCATAAAGGTCTGATGAGTAGTTCTGTTAAGCCCGGTTCATACTTCCTGCGAATGTGAATGCGAAGCGAATGTTAACGTCACAAATTCGCAATGAATAATTCGCAGCTGTTGCTCTCTGCTCGACTCACTTGCGAATATTGCTGCGAAAGGAGGGTTGTGACGTCAAATTTGCTTCGCATGAAGCTTGAACCAGGCTTTATATGCTTAATTCGATTGAATAGATGGAAGTTACGGAACTTGTGTATGGATTATCATTAAGGTTAGGCATTACAATGAAATACATTGTTCCTTAGTATACCATGTATAGTGACATTCAAACTGATGAGGACTTGTAATGAAACAAAGAGTTGAACAATGGAAGGTGTAAATTGGAGACCATTACTTTATAAATTACACAAACATGTGCAATGAACGTGATATCAACTGTGGATGCGCCAAATAGTGTGTCTTGATTGAAAACCAAATCAGAGATAGAGGCATGGAGTTTGTATCCTTGAGAGGGCAAGGTCATTTTCATTTTGAATCTGGCACTTCCATTGGAAGTCTAAGGAAAACTTTTGAAGAGAGGGCACCAAGGCCATTGACCAGGGCAATAAGCAATTGCCCCAAAGGCTTGTGCGATTCCTGGCCTGTGTAATATTTTAAGCTTCTAAAAAGTGCACTTCAATTTTCATTAACTATAAAGATGAAACTGGTGATTGGTTGACTCTTTTGTAGACCCAAGACAATTAAAGATGCTATGTCAGATTTTCGGTCGATTTTACCCAAAAATTTGGATTTAAAATTCAATAGGTATTTTGATGGGGGTTGAGAAAGTCACAAGCTTTCATTTGAGCCATTGCTCGAAAAAGGCTGCCAAAATTAGTTTTTGATATCACATGACCAATTTGTATGTGTTTTATAAGAAACGTTTTAAATTTTTGTCATGGTTCCTGACCAATAAAAGTAAAAGTTAAACTTTTTTTTGTTATAGCGGGTGATACTCTTTGAAGTACCATTCACTCAAAAAAATCTATTTTTTAATGTTTGGGGCCAAAAATCTGACAGTAGCATCTTTAACGCACGTGTGGGTATTTTGCTGTCATTACATATTGAAATTTTTGAATGTGTTTTTGATGAACTGTTGTTGTTTTGATTTTGCTCCCAGATTCTTTACAAGTGGTGAGGAAGCTTAAGCTGCAGAATGGATCTCACCAGCATGCCACGCCGAAGTCCCCATCCCAGGAATCCAAAAGTACGGCCACCAGCTCCGGGGCATCCTCCTCAGCTGCTAGCCCCACTCACATCATTGAGACCCACCCCGTCACAGCGAACACTGTGGCCAAAATGAAGAAGAAACTAGCCCCACCGAGAACCATAGAAGAATCGTCACCGTTTGACAAACTCACCGATAAAGTCATCACAAATATATTCTCGTACTTGACAGCGAAGCGTTTGTGTCGTTGCTCTCAAGTGTGTAAGCGCTGGCAGCGGCTAGCCTGGCAGCCTTGTTTATGGACTTCAATTGTGTTGTCCAAGAGACAGAAGGACGTTGATTACGCTTTGAAATGCCTGATCAGAAGACTGTGTCTTGAGACACCGTACGTTTGTCTCTCGGTCGTGAGGATTATGTTGAACGGTTGTGAGCAACTGACTGACAGGGGATTGGGTATGATTGCTAGACATTGCCAAGATTTGATGCATATTGAGTTGGCAGGTTGCAGCAATGTCACCAATGAGGGAATGTTTGAATTGGTGTCGAGATGTCCGAGTTTGGATTACATGGATCTCTCAGGTGGGTGTATATTTTAAGTTGATAATGCTCTTTACATTGATTTTTAACTTTTAATTTGTTTTGTGAGACTTAAAGGCAGTGGACACTATTTGTAAAATTTTTACTCAAAATAATTATTAGCATAAAACCTTACTTGGTAACGAGTAATTTGCAAAGGTTGATGTTTTAAAACATTGTGAGAAACGGCTCCCTCTGAAGTGACATAGTTTTCGAGAAAGAAGTAGTTTTACATGAATTTGATTTCGAGACCTCAGATTTAGAATTTGAGGTCTCAAAATCAACCACAACTTCGTGTGACATGGTTTTTTCTTCTTTTATAGTTATCTCGCAACTTCAACGCCAATTGAGCTCAAATTTTCACAGGTTTGTTATTTTATGCATAGTGTATGTTCAGATACACCAAGTGAGAAGACTGGTCTTTGACAATTACCAATAGTGTCCAGTGCCTTTAAATTTAGGAAACACTTTGGCAAGTATTAGAAATATGGCTTTTGTATTCATGTCAGTGCTCTGACAACTTTTACCTTGGACATAATGTCGTTTTTGAAATGTTTTTCAACCATATGTTTTACATGAGGGTTCCAAAATAAACAAGATGGAAATACTGGCAAAAACTTTAGCAACTGGTGTTATCAGCAGCAGAGCGAAGTTCAAATCCCGGTTATAACACTTGTGCCCTTGAGAAAGGCACTTAACCATTAATTGCTTCGCTGGGAAAAGCATTCTGCTCTACCAGTCAGGCTCCTAGTGGATGATACCCATGCCTACATCCATACGGACTGTGAAGGGGATAACCCTGTTTCAGCCCCATGAGTAGGTGGCTCCTAGTGGATGATACCCATGCCTACATCCATACGGACTGTGAAGGGGGTAACCCTGTTTCAGCCCCAGGAGTAGGTGGCTCCTAGTGGATGATACCCATGCCTACATCCCTACGGACTGTGAAGGGGGTAACCCTGTTTCAGCCCCAGGAGTAGGTGGCAACATGCCTCTGGTGACAGTTGATTTTGTCGACAGTCGAAATCAGTTAAGTTGGGAAGGTTTTCCATTCGGCTCGTAACAGCCAGGCACATGTTGGATGATACCCATGCCTACATGGTTCAGACTGTGAAGGGAGTAACCTTGTTTCAGCCCCATTAGTAGGTGGCAACATGCCCCTGGTGGCAGTTTATAGGGTCAACAGTCCTACTCATTTAAGTGTAGCCCTCACTTTAAGTTTGAAGTTAGAAATGTTAATCCGGAGGTCGTTGGTTCGAATCCCACTCTAGTCAATTCTTCAACCCCAAAAATCATTTCAAAATTTACCCAGTCAGTTTCCCTTGTGGTTTATATTGATATCTGAAACAAAAAGTCGCATCCCCTTCAGGTGATCCCATGCCTGCCGCTTCCCAGGTTGTATCGTAATTTGGGTGTGATCCCTGGCTACACGGCAGTTAACAGTTGTATGGCTTGTGACTGGCACCCCTGAACAAAGATATTGACAAAATAGGGACACCGCCAATATAGGGCTAGATAGCTCAGTTGGTAGAGCGCTGGCACGTTAATCCGGAGGTCGTTGGTTCGAATCCCACTCTAGTCAATTCTTTGTTCAACCCCAAAAATCATTTCTAAATTTACCCAGTCAGTTTCCCTTGTGGTTTATATTGATAAGTTAGAAATGTAGTGAATTCTGCTCTACCAGCTAGGCTCCTAGTGGATGATACCTAATGTACATGTGCCTTCATCTTGTCAGACTGTAGTAACCCTGTTTCAGCCCACTGAGTAGGTGGCAACATGCCTCTAGTGGCAGTTGATTTGGGTCCTTCTGGTAAAACGTCAGGCCTGATACTTCATGGAGGCAACGAAGGCGATTGCCTCCGTGGCCCCTGGTCATTGCCTTGGTGCCCTTGAAAAGCTACAGTACAAATTTACAATTTCCTCATAGGGTGCCCTTAACCTAGGAGAAAATGCCTTGGTGCCCTTGCCCTTTCAAAAGCGCAGCATACAGGCCTGAAATGTTGACTACATTTGGTGATAGGGCTTTTGGGGGGCAGCCCCTAAGCTTTGGAATGCGCTACCGTTTCACATACGTAGCGAACAGAAACTCATCTCTTTGAAATGTAATATAAAAACCAACCTTTTTAAAACCGCTTTTTAGTGTGTCTTCTTCTCAGGTTACCTTGCCAGTTAGTTTAGAATTTTAGCATAGATAGGGTTAGAGGCGTCTGTCTCCTGAAAAGGTCAAAACATTACCGATGCCAGCAGGGATAGGCCTATGTTATAAGTAACTATTAGTTCTCTGTTGGCGGGATAGACATATCCCCATACTTTTGTTTTGGCACTGGCCTGGTGACCAGTCTTTTTTCTTTGTCCTTTTCGTCCACTCTGTGCTTTTTAACATGTGCTCTGTGCCTTTGATCATTTTGTATGTAAGGGGCGCAACATAAATTTTTATATTGTTATTTTTATTATTATTATTTTATTATTGTCGATAGCCTCCTAAAAGATTAGACTTAGATTAAATTATTCCTTTCTAAAAGCTACAACACTTTGAATTGACAATCGCCATAGCTTTTAAAACTTGCTTATTTACTTGTCTTTCAGGATGCCAGCAAGTTAACTTCATGAACTTTCCATCAGACTACAATGCCTTAAGAGCAAGTGCCCTGCAGGGTCAGACAATTCTCCTTAGACATTTAGACCTGACAGACTGCGGATCGTTAGATGATAACGGACTCCGGATCATAGCCACAAACTGTCCTGGCCTTCTGAATCTCTACCTTCGACGATGCTATCAGGTGACTGATATTGGCGTGCAATATCTCTCAGCTCATTGCTTTATGATCAAGGAGCTTTCCCTCAGTGATTGTTACAGGGTGACCGACTGCGGAGTCCGGGAAGTTGCAAAACTCGAATCACACTTGAGGTATCTGAGCATAGCAAAGTGTGAACTCGTTACCGATATCGGAGTGTACGTCATCGCGAAGTTGTGCTTTAAACTACGGTATCTCAACGTGCGAGGATGCGCGCACGTCACTGATAAATCCATGGATGTGTTGGCGCGAGGGTGTCCAAGATTGCGGTCCTTAGATGTTGGAAAGTGTCCCGCCATAACGGATAGAGGAGTGGCTAGCATCGCGATGAATTGCTCAGGCTTGAGGAAGTTGAGTCTGAGAGACTGTGTAAATATCACTGACGAGACCATGCAATGCCTGTCACAGTACTGCCCTGAGCTGCAGCAATTGAACATCCAAGAATGTGAGGAACTTACTCTGCGATCATATAAAATGCTCAAGAAATACTGCAGAAAGTGCATCATTGAGCACACAAATCCTGCATTCTACTAGGGAAGTATTCCATTTTATTCCTGACAGACACACCAAAGAAACAGTAATTCAAACCGTTTGTTATCTATCTCATGTTTAAAGTAAGGAACAGCATTGGTAGATTGCATTCATTAATTATCTATTTTTCAATGAACATATTTACCCAATTCACCTGACGTCATCATCACTATAATCTTGGATGCTCCATTTGGTGGCCAATGTCACTGTGCATTATTCAGTGAAGTGAGCATGTTAGGAGACGCAGCAGTTAAACGTAAACCTATTGCCCACCCAAATGGTGAGCGTGGCACAGTCGCTGCTTGTGACGTGCGTGCAAGGGGTCAATAGGATGCAGACCAGGAAACTAACTTGGAAAAACTTTGTAAGTGGTTCCTAAGTTTTGAGAAAATGGTGTTTTAAAAGCGTTTCCATTTAGTTGTAGGCAGCTTGGTATCATCCATGGCTCCTGGGCCCAATTTCATGGCTCTGCTTACCGCCGAATTCTGCGCTTACGATCACGATTCCCCGCTTACTTGCAAGCGCCGAATTTCTGCACAAGCCTTGTAAGTGTAGAATGCCTAGTAACGAGGAGTACGCACGACAGACGATAAAATTCGTCTCTAACCCGTGAAATAGGCTTGCCGTAAGCACAGAATTCCCTGCTTCTGTAAGCGCCGATTCTGTGCAGAGTCATGAAATTGGGCCCAGATCATGGTTCATTCTAAGTGAATCTTTTTTAATATATAGTATATGACACAGATATTTTCATATCATCATACATTTGAACTTGTCAATCTTTAATTGCCCATTGTAAGTTGCATCATCATGCAACTTGCTCTCTAATCCTACCCTTTCATGTTTCCCTGCATTTGTATACAAACAATGCATGTACCACTTTTATGGTACAGTAAGCCATCCTTTCATCTACCACTTAACTCCTATTGGTCCATAGCCACCAATTGTTTCTGAAATAGAAACATTGCTGGCTCTAGTTTCCCCCCTTTTTTCTGTATCCTTCCCTTAATTCCTTTCCCCTTTTTTTCCTATAAATGGATATTTGTTTATACTTGTTTATGCCTCTGAAGAAGGTCCGATTTGGATCGAAAGCTAAGGCCATCCACCCTACTCATAATATATGAGACAAAGATGTTAGACCATCTCTAAGAAATGCAGAGAGCAGAAACCCAGAGCTTCCATTTTGTACACATGATTGTTACACCAATAAGATGATTAATTCCTCATTGGTTCTTGCAAGGTTTTCCAAAATTTCTGTCATCTGAAACAGGATTTTGCTAGATTATTTTATTGTATTTGGTCCTCTCATGTTTGCTGAAAATTTACACAGCAATGAGTAGGCCTACGTCTACGTCCAGAACTTGTACAAAAAATAAATTTGCCAAATAATTATTTTGTATGCACTATATTATCCGCAAGGATAGGATAAAGACAGGTAATTGTGTATGTGTACACATGTACATTGGATTTAACTGGGAATCTTTAGAACAATGATTAAAGGTAATGTAAAATGGTGGGAGGTCAAAGGTGATTATGGATGTAGGCCTAAACTGCAGATCTCTGGCGTAACTCACGCCAAATTTGTGACGTCAAATGTTCAGGCTAGGTTGACTGCAGAAAAATATAAAGCCATAACCTCACTATGTGACTGTTATTTGCGCTCAGACAAAACATCAGTTATTGAATAGAACAAGGTAATAACAATTGCCTCAGTAGCAGAAATACCCCCTAATGTCTCCCATAGCAACCATCTCTCATCATTTATGGAGCATCAAATCCTGTTTTCAAATGGCATAAAAACTGTCTTCCATTTGTAGTAAGATATTGACAGAGAAGTGCTTGAAGTAACTGTGCCAATTATTATTATAGTTTAAGATTATTATTATATCTGTCAAGTATCTAGGGAGAACAATTCCTTGGTCTATAAGGATTACTTTTTAAACAAAACATACTTGTAGACAATTATGTGACTGTTAAAATTCATGTATTTCTGAAACAACACCCATTTTATATTTGTAGTATACAAACTTGTTGGTAGGCAACTGATTATATTATTGCCCTGGATAAAATTGGAAAACAGATATTGCCCTGAGTAAACCTGATAATGCCCTCGGTGAATGTCACATTGTCTGAGAGTGAACTGCATAATGCCCCGCTAGTCCATTAGTTTCATCACACAGCCACTTGATGTCATCCTGGCCATTCATAGACTTGTAGACAAGTCGTTAAATGTCTGTCGCAGTGATAGCGGTCTGACTCTCTCTCTATGCACGATTCCAGCTCTCCCCGCAATTCAAGCGGTATTCTCGCACAACTGCTGGCCCCGTGAGACTACTGCTCTCACTACGGTCCCTGTTAATGGGGGGTAGAAGTTGGCAACCAGCAGTTTGCGCGAGTGCAGTAGTCTCGCAAGAGCAGTATTTGATGGCGGAATCCTAATTTATTACCCCCCCCCCCCCCCCCCCCCCCCCCCCCCCCTACGACTTGACTGTCTCACCATGCCAGACCATTAACGACTTGTCAGCGACTTGTCCACAAGTCTAGGCCATTCATGACTAATCTGCAGCCGAGTGCATCCCAAACCCTTGGGCTCATATTATCATTCCAGATGATGTTAACATTCAGGAAGTCACGCTGGCATGAGGTTGAAGGGGAATTGGAAAATTCTCTAAATATCCTAGCTGTATTCTTGATTGGGGGGGGGGGGGATATGGAGTGATAGAGAACCAACTAGTGCTAAATTGAATTTTTAAGAGGGAAGCTTAATAAGGGACACGCTGCCTTGGATCGGTCGAGTTGGTCCATGAAAAGCATTTGAAACTGTTTGTTATAAAATGGAAATGGTACGAAAGATTCTTTAATAGTAGAACATAACTATCCACACAAATATGCTCGAAATTGTGTGGTTTTCCGAACTAACACAGTCAGCCATTTTATGGAGTTTAAAACTTGGACTCCACAAAATGGTGTGCTGGGTTAATTCATGATGTATATGGGAAACCATGTAATTTCGAGGCATGATTGATTATATTCTACTTTTAATACATCTTTCTAACCATTTCAATTTCATAACCGATGGTTTTATAAGCTTTTCATGGACAAACTCGACCGATCCAAGGCAACGTGTCCCTCTAATCAATGTACATGTAAGGAGACTAGAATGCCTTGTTACCCATTGCCATGCATGGCTGGTTTGCCTATGTATCAATTACAATTATCGTTCCGCGCCACCGGTAGTCAATCAGCCATGAATCCATCCAAAATCTCCCACCTATAGCAATAATGTAGAACAGCAAAACAAGGTGCTAATTTGATTTAAAGTTCCCACCCAGAAGATGCAATGCAATCTAAGAGTTTTGTCAATTCCATTTTATTGCTTGTAGTTTTGGTACAAGCATGAAGCTTTATGGAGTCAAGAAAAAAATAAAAAAATATTCATGGATGTAATTCCAAAGCCCATATATACTTCCTGCGAATACGAATGAGATACGAATGTTGGCGTCACAAATTCGCAACGAGTAATCCGCAACAGTTGAGTTGTGCTCAACTCTCCTGCGAATATATCGCAGCGAAAACAGAGTTGTAATGTCAAATCTACGTCAAACTTGCATCGCATTCGCATTTAAAGGAAAATATGAACTGAGTGTTGGTTTAATTAGAACATTTTTTGGGGGGATCCCACAACATCCACAGCTTAAACCTGTGAAGGAAACGTAATCAAGAAAGGTTTTATGCTAATAGTTATTTTGAGTAATTACCAATAATGTCCACTGCCTTTAATATCGTCATGTAATTCATGATAAACATCTGCTCTCATGCTACACCATATATAACTGTCCCTTGACAACAAATTGGAAAAATCCATGGAAAAAATGAGTTTAGGTTTTTTTCTGTCCTATATTTGATTTGGCTGCTTTTTAAACAAAATTAATAATTAAATATAACTTTGGATATTATTAGTTTGTTTTTCATCTAGGAATAACAATTGTGTTTTATAACTTGTCTGGTTCAAAACCACTGTATGATATATAAATATTGATCTTTGTGTATTAATATGCGTGCATTAGTGTTCCTTTTTCAAAGTGTATTTATAACATCTTTGTACATAGGTGATGTTGTTTATAGCTCTATGATGCTTTTTGTGTTTTTCTTTATTTTATTTCTACTCTTGTTTGCACTCCCATCGACTTTAACTGAAATGCGAAAAAAAAAAATTGTTTTTTTGTTGAGTTTTTTTTTAATAGCTTGTTTTAAATCTACACTGGCAATATTTGCATTTGTTGACAATCTTGTACATAGGATATTTACGTTGTATTTTAAGCGTACTATGGAACTGAAGGAATAAAGTGGTACCTAACAGTTGTTGCCATTTAAAATCGGTTGAATATATCATTCTTTTATTGATGTTGTAACATGCAAATGTTCAAATGTTTTTTTGTCTTAATTTTCTCTTGACACAAGTGTAGGAAAACACCACAAATTCCCAAAGAGAACTTATGATGTTGTTTAAGCCATAACATTTGAAGCACAGTTTATAGGGATTGCTTGTGGTCTTTCGGGCTTACGTCAAGCGTATTTCACTGGTAGGCAGTGAGTTTTTGTTTGTAAGTGTATTGATTCCATGTTATAGGCATTCGTGGCTTACACAGCTAGCACAGAAATTCGGCGCTTGCACACTTAGCGGAGAATGATGATCGTCACCGCGGAATTTGGCGGTAAGCAAAGCCAGGAAATTGGGCCCAGATATCAAAAAGTTTAAACTTCTACAAATCTATTGGCATTATCTTCACACAAAACAAAAAGAAAAACTCTTGCCCTTATTCAATACAGTTTGTAAGTCATGGGGTGAGATTTGATGTGCTAATCAATTCTGATGTGTTTCATTCATTTTATTTAGTCTATGCGTAGCACAGATGATGGCCCTAAGAACACATTGGTCCTCCATTGCTGTACACAGCTCTTCCCGTCACAGGCCAGAGTCACGGCACAAGGTGTCCACTATACAATTGTTGCACGTTGTGACGGGTCCATGGCGTTTTTTACACTCGAGGGGGCAAATGGAACCCGAGGGTGCCATTTCCCCTCGAGGGTATACAAAACCCATGGACCCCAGTCACAGCGTGCAACAATTGTTTTGTTATACGTTTGTATATTGTTATTCCTCTTCTGTAAGTCCTGTTGTCATCTTCAAACATTTTACGACAAACTATTTATTGTTTAATTAGCAGACGAACAAGAAATAATTCCCTCGTACCCGCGGTTGTTTTGTACACAGCGCTGGAAATCGACCAACGCTGGGAACGATCAAGGTGATGTACACCGGTGTACATCACTTTTCATGTAACCCGGCCCGTCGAGCCATGTAACATGCGTTTTTGTTGCGCGTCACATGATTGGTTCTCGACCAATCAAACTTCACAGTTTGTTACTGAGGTATAAACAAATAGATTTGTGGTCTGCCAACAGTCACCCCGAGTAGAGGCCTATAGCACCAGCCTGCTCACTGCCAGCTCAGCATGTCTGAGGCAGTGATTATGTGTTGAAAAGTTTGATGAACCTGGCCTCTCACTTTAGGAAAGTCTTTGCTAAAATAATCTCCTTAGACGTGACAGAAGAGCATCCTCCCTCACCCACACTTGCCTCCTCTCAGACGAGATCCCTACTTCCATTCTTTTGGCGACATTGTCAGTTCATAGCTTCATTAAAATGTGTTGAGTGGCATGGACTAGGTGAAAACTGAGAAGGACTGTGTTTTCCTGGCAGATAAGATTGCATGTGACACATGTCTAATGAAGTGCTGAATTCATTGCCACCCAATATAGACTTCTGGCTTCAGTGAGATCGCTGTTTTCTTTTCATCAGGATATGCAAACTGCTAGTGGGTACCGAGAAGCAGTAGAAAGAAATCCCTAATTACTGAGTAACATGCCAAGTGGACGCGTAGAATATATGCCGAATGTTTAATGCAGACTGTATGCAATTTCCAAGAATTCCATGTACAAAATTTTCCACTCTGAATTGCCCTATATCATTTTTATATGTATAGTGTAAAGGGAGGTTTCCAGATAAATTTACTACCCCAACTCGTAATTTTTCAAACTAGATCTTTGTAGCAGATTCAATAATCTGAAGGATTTCACACCAGGTGTTTTCCCATTCAAGCGTCCCTGCCTGTGATTATTTTAGTCCGCTGATTTCTCTATGGTTGTACCATGGAGGACTTCCTCCATGGTCGGTCATACATGCACACTCTCATCTGTTATAAGTAGCTACTTCACTACTTCACTGTAGCTCTGTGTTGCAGCATGGAGGAAGAATCCTCCATGGTTGCAGGATTCCTAGTCTTGAAGTCAAGACGGTAATTGTGTAGCTGCGGGGACGGTACACTCGTCCTCGATCCCAGTATGTGTGCCACGCGCTAGATACCTATGACCGTTGCATGTGTATAATCGCACTGTGACTGTTGCATGAACGGCAGACAAATAGGCAGCGCCTAACGACTTGTCATCAAGTCTACAGGCTTCCTTGCTCTGTGTTGCAGTCACTGTGAGGTCACTGTGAGGCCACCCCCTTGTTCTGTACATCAATCATTGTCTTCAACAATGTCAATATCACTGTGTGGACATATATATGTCCACATATTGTTTGAAGTCCCTTTAAATATGTGGACTTGTATTCTTATGTTCTCAGGTCAACACATAATTTGAGTTCAATCGATCATCAAAGTTGTGAGATAATAATGAAAGAAAAAACACCCTTGTCACACAGAGTTGTGCGCTGTCAGATGCTTGATTTCGAGACCTCCAGTTCTAAATCCGAGGTCTCGAAATCAAATTCGATGAAAATTACTTCTTTCTTGAAAACTACGTCACTTCAGAGGCAGCCATTTCTCACAATGTTATATACAATCAACCTCTCCCCATTACTCGTAACCAAGTAAGGTTTTGTGCCCATAATTATTTAGAGTAATTACCAATAGTGTCCACTGCCTTCAAGACACACATTTTCTTACACATGATTTAGGCACGGCATTTCCCATCTTAATAGCCGACATTCATTTTTGTGAGAATCCCTCATTCCACCTGACAAGTCTTCAATATGATCCTTAGCCATTGCAATGCATGGATGTGACTATTAACCTTTATTCCACCCACAGCCCATCGAGGAACGCACGTTTCCTTTTAAATTCTTCATCATTTCTGAACCATCTGGATGTAAACCTTGACTAGTGTATAATAACCGAGATCCTAATTAAGGACGTCAGTGCATGTCCTCCCAATAATTTGTTTAACATATGATTGGGATAACAAGAGGGAGTACCCCCTCCCGGCCCCTTCCTTACCCCTCCTTCATGAATTAAATTCAATTCAAAAATGGTTTATTAAAACATGACTCGCAGTTAAAAAACTGAATTGCACATGTCAACATCATAATATGTTAAAAAAATTACATCAAGTAGAAGTTAACATAGAAAAGGACATCAAATAAAAAATCACCAATGCTCTTCACAAACACTTTAAACAGGCATTTTTGCTAATTTTTTTCTACCCAAAGCACCAAATGGCACACTTAAGGCCCGGTCACACAGGCCCTCGATTGGTTGAATGAGCGTGGGCGTATTCTGCGTGGAGTATTTCAACCCATCGAGGGGATGTTTTAATCGTTCTCGTTATCGGGGTCTGTGTGACCTTGCCTTAACAAACACCATACTATACTACATGTATACTTCCTTTATTATAGGGATCAGGTTATCTCAGTGGTTTCCATCCCTGCCTTTCACCTTTGTGGACCCGGTTCGAATCCCACCTCAGACCAAAGCTTTATCAGTCCCTACCCGATTGCCTACATGTAGGTTATCACCCCTTGGGCTTTTTCTTTCCCACATCTAAAACTGAACGTTTCTTCTTGCTTCCTATTCATTCTGTTATTGCCACAAATTGTGCTGCTGGAAGTACATATAAACAAACATATCAAACGAACAAAACAGTTGAAATTTTGGCCGACATTGTTGCTTTGTAAATATAGAAAGAACTGCACGATCAACATTATTTTGTTAACTTATAAAACAAATGTTAGTGTCAAATTTTTGTTTGGAACACAACGTAGGCCTTGATGGCCTGTCTAATTTATCATCTTCCCTTGGTTATGAACTACAATGTAGTATCAAAATAAATATATTAAAGAGGCTTAACTATCATTTTGACCCTTTAAATCCGAGCTCTATTTTCGAGTAGCCATAAACCCCCAACGGTAGTGATATTTAGAGCGATTTTTAAGCTTCACCACGGCTGGCAAGTGTCAGTAGGAAAATGGAAGACAGCATGGTTGATATGGTTCGTTTCACCCTCAGGGAAATTGTGGGGAATGAAGAAGATTTGTTGTGTGTAATGGTTTTCCACAAGCTGTAGCTATTACGTCCTCAGAGGATGATGCCCTGTTTGTGGGACC
Source organism: Asterias rubens (assembly GCF_902459465.1). NCBI lineage: Eukaryota > Metazoa > Echinodermata > Asteroidea > Forcipulatida > Asteriidae > Asterias > Asterias rubens. Next base: position 14,124,835 of record NC_047064.1, on the reverse strand, counting down.
TACAGCAAAGCAGATTACAATTTTGTTCATAGTATGTCAATACCGGTGGTCTTTTTATGGAAATTTGCATCTTGAGTCTTAGATCATAATCCCTAAAAAGCTCACGTAGGAAGTTAAACTGGGATAGTGCGTTGGTGACGTCATTGGTCGACGGTGCAAGTCGCGAAGAAAAACGAAAAAGAAAGGGTTAATAATAATAATAATAATAATAATAATAATAATAATAATAATAATAATAATAATAATAATAATAATAATAATAATAATAATAATAATAATAATAATAATAATAATAATAATAATAATAATAATAATAATAAGAGGTGTAATGCGCACATTTCCACCCTGCTGGGTGTTCAAGGCGCAGGTTGTGCACTGTTACCATTTTTTAAGAGCCAGACCGGGTTTACAGCATCCTAGAGCCAGCCAGAGTTAAAGAATATTCATTTTGGTTTTACAACGATGTGTGTTTAGCACTGTATACCAAGTACTTTCCCGAGCTCTGTGAAAAAAACAAACCACAGGCATATTACTTAAGTGGGGATTCGAACCCACAACCCTTGCAATTTGTAGTTATCTACCGTAGTGGTATGTATTTATTTATTCGTCTCTTTAGTGCTGTATTCCTGTTTTGTTCTGTAATCTTGTAACGGGCACATCCGCCACAAGCCTCGGCTTTTAGGATGATGCCTCCATGTGATGTGAATGTGGAAATAAATGTTTTATTGATTGATTGATTGATTGAAGGAGTCACACTGTCTCTAGCTACCAGACAGCCTGGAAAGTCTAGTTGGTTAGCTCCTGCTCTGTATTGCAAAGGTTGCGGGTTCGAGTCTCACCAGAGTAATATGCCTGTGATTTTTTTTTTTCACAGCGTTGGAAAGTTATTAGTATACAGTTTAACATCTAGTATGCAGTTGTTATCGATTCAGGGGTAAACCCTAAATCCATAATGATGGTCTTTGTTTTACATTTTATACACACTCAGAGTTCCTTCAAAGCCATTGTACACTTTCGGCACAGAAAGAAGAAAAAAAGGTTCACAGATTTACAAATAACTTACAGGGTTTACAGAAGGTAATGGTGAAAGACTTCTCTTGAAATATTATTCCATGAAATGCTTTACTTTTCGAGAGAACATTAAAACAATTATCAATTCTCGTTGTCGAGAATTACGGATTTATTTTAAACTCATGTCATTACACGTGAAACGTGCGGAAACAAGGGTGGGTTTTCCCGTTATTTTCTCCCGACTCCGATGACCGATTGCGCCTAAATTTTCACAGGTTTGTTATTTTTTATATCAGTTGTGATACACGAAGTGTGGGCCTTTGGACAATGCTGTTTACCGAAAGTGTCCAATGGCTTTAAAACAAATCATTTAAAAAAAAACTGAAATCTCCATTCTACGAGTGGGGTCTATGAATTGTCTCGCATTTCATAACATCAATCAGTTCCCTGGCTAGATGTGCCAGGAGCACAGCAGAGTAAAGCGGATTCGTTCTATTTTGATCAAAGGATACTTATAGTTCAATCTTGATACCTCTCGACAGCTGCACGTTCAGGCACAACCGTAGTGTGTGTAATTTTATCTCTGAAGTGCTAGTGAAGCTATAGCCATTCATTATGAATAATTTGGCGAAGCTATATTTATGATTGTTTGCAAACAACATGTTCCTACAGAAATACACATTAGTATGTTCAAGCACAAATCAACATGTACTTATACACCATGGTTAAATGCATGTAAACTCTATCCCGTCCTCACCTGCCCTATTGCTGGCAGGTTGAATGAGTTGGCAATTTTAACAATGACAATTTTGGAACATTATGTACATATATATACGTACATAATTCTTGTCATGTAAAATTGTCAGTGATAATTATAACAATATTTAGTTTTGTTCCAACTTGTTTTTAAAATTATTAAGGAAAGGAAACTTTGTGTCAAATTCAGATTTTGTTTATTGTTTTCATGTCACATATGACAAGTATACACTATTTATAATATTATACTCTGTTAAAATATCTTTAAAGGCATAAAAGTGTGTCGCCAACCACACTACATTTTGCTGTACACAATACATTCAACAATAATGCATTCAAATGGATAAAACAATAACAAACATTTTAAGCACATTTGAAGGGTGAAGTTTCTGCAGCTGAAGCGAAGCATGTGACCACAATAATAAACAAAACCATTAGATTATTACATTCCATTGGTTAGCGTCTTAAAGCCATTATACACTTTCGGAACAGAAAAAAAAAAGTTCCCAGATTTACAAATAACTTACAGGGTTTACAGAAGGTAATGGTGAAAGACTGCTCTTGAAATATTAGTCCATGAAATGCTTTACTTTTACGAAAAATATTATAACAATTATCAATTCTCGTTGTCGAGAATTACGGATTTATTTAACATATGTCATGACACGGCGAAACGTGCGGAAACAAGGGTGGGTTTCCCTCGTTATTTTCTCCCGACTCCAACGACCAATTGAGCCAAAATTTTCACAGGTTTGTTATTTTTTATATCAGTTGTAAGACACGAAGTGCCTTTAGACAATACTGTTTACCGAAAGTGTCCAATGGCTTTAAAGACACTCATGGACACCTTTCAGGATTCCCGATTTGGATTGGTTGATCCATAGCAACCAGAGTGTGATATTTAAAGCGACCCAATATCAAATGCTGTTCCATTACACGCTATTTTACATACGTACTCATCAAAGTTTGTATTCAGGTTAAGTTGTTACCACACGCGCGTTTATGGAATATGGCAAACACAGGGCGTCTGCATCAACAATGGGCTTTGGTCGCGTTGGATGCAGAACACTTTATTTTGCCATTCCAAAGTCACACATGTTTGTTTAATAAGGGAATAAAAGGGTAGCGACGAGTTCTTAAACGGCCGTTTAAAACCGTCAGGGTCATTGCCAAGTGATATTCGACTCGGGCCTTTATAGCACGGCAACCACCCTGCAAGGTTTTAAACGGCGTATAGAACGAGTCACTAGTTTGTTAAAAAACGTTAAAAAAATACAATTAAATAGACACTTTGACAATTGAAAACTGAGGTATCTTGTGAAGAATCTGTTTGATGCGCGTGGCTTGTGTGTACGTGTATGCGCTTAGAAATACATGTAGATTACGCACTGTTAGTAATAGCTATGAATTGCGTGTTCTGCGTGATAATATTGGCGTACGTACCCTATACGTGGAAGCCAGCCAGTTATAAACAGCTCCAGCTGGTCAATATCAACTGTACGACCCCAAGTGACGCGCTCTCAACCAATAGGAGTAGCGAAACTATCTGGGGTATTTATGAATAATTAATATACACACATAGTAGCCACTATATTATAATTATAGCCAAAAATACAGAGTACAATGATTCAGTCTTTAAAAGTATAATTAATAAGTAAATGCACATCTAAATTATTCTGTACACATAATGCACTCATTAAATCTGTTATTGCACCAATTAATATTCATAACTCATTGATTGTACTTTACCAAGGCATTTAAGTTTGTTTCAGAGAACACCATGTAATAGTACACCATGTAATATAGATTACATCTTGCTGCATAATTTTAAACTGTACATACCTGTATGAGGCCTAAGGCAAAACATATCAACATGTAAAGGTACATTGTATTTTCCCTTCGAGTGAATTGTACATTGTACACATTCAGCAAACTATACAAACCGTCGTTTTGTTTGTTTTATTTTGTATCAAGAATGGATTTGTTGCTGTTTTGTTGTTGTTTTGGGTGTTATTTTTTTTTTGTGGGGCCGGGGATGGACACACCCAAATCAAAGTGTCAATAGATAGGCCTATTCCAGAAAAAAAATAGCACAATGTAATGACTCCTAGTTTACATTTATACAATTATTGCACGCTGTGCTGGGGTCCATAGCGTTTTGTACACCGATGGGGGAAAATGGCACCCGAGGCGAAGCCGAGGGTGTCATTTCCCCTCAAGGGTGTACAAAACCCATGAACCCCAGTCATAGCGTGCAACAATTGTTTTGTTATATACCTTTGTTTAATTGTTATTCCTCTTCTCGAAGTTCTTTTGTCATCTTCAAACATTATTACGACGGTCTATTCATTGTGTAATAACAAGAAACAATTCCCTCGAACCCGCGGTTGTTTCGTACACAGCGCTGGAAATCGACCAACGTTGGGAACGATCAAGGTGATGTACACCGGTGTACATCACTTTTCATGTTTACCCGGCCTGTCGAGCCATGTAACATGCGTTTTTGTTGCGAGTCACATGATTGGTTCTCAACCAATCAAACTTCACTGTTTGTTATCGAGTTATAACAAGTATTGTTGACTCATGTCAAGTCTTATTCAACAAACCCTGTTATCAACAGTTTGTTGATGCATGAATTCTTCATTTTTCTCTGTTTAAAAATGAGTGTTGCAAGAAATTCAGGCTTTTCACTTAATACACTGAGAGGCACAGCAATTTTTCAGATAAAAAGGACACTTCTGTGAGAAATACTTCTGAGACTTTTACAAAGGGCACTAGTTACATCTTACAAGTTAACTTGCAATTAAAACATTCCCATTTTTCATTTTACAAAGACTTCATTTTTACTTTTCAATAGTTGTTGGTTTAAAACCACACAGCGTAATAGATGTTCAATTTGTTTGCATGCAGGTCGTGAACGATCCCCTGTCTGGTTTCCCTTCCCTTTTGTTGTTTCTGAGTTCATTGTGTTTGTTGGTCTGGTCATGCGTGGGGCAGCATGCTTCCGAGCAACAGTAATTTGGTTTACTTTTGTTACCCCTGACCCGCATGATTTGTCCTTGTTTTTTATCCCTTCTGGTTGTCGTTCCCATTTGGTTCTGTTTTCCTCCTGCATGCTCCGCCCTCAGCCGCCCTCTTATTGTGTTTATTTTTTGCTTTTGTTTTCTTTTTCAAATAACTTATTTAAGTTAATTTAATTTAACCTTACTTATACTTTTATTTAATTCTAGATTTATTTTCCTTATTTCTTGCTTTTTTATAATTGTTTTTTTCTCCGTTAATGTTCTGTCTTGTGCCACTGTAACTTGTTTGTTGTACCTTGTATTGGTCGAATAAATAATAATAATAAAACTCTCTGCTGCCCTACCGTGGTCTGCAGCCAGTAGACCAAATACATATTTTACCTAATAACTCGTTCAATTTTTAGCCAAGACAGGTGAAACCCTTTTCAGTTCTATCTCAGACAGACCAATTGACATGCCATAACTGACATGGTCTTGGAATCCAGTTTGAACGCTTTTTACATACATGTAGTAGGCTTGTGCACAAAAATACTGTTGGTATAACAGTGTAAATACATAATTAAAATTTAAAAAATTTAACAAATTGAAATTTGTAAATTTTGTGGGGTCAAACTTTCTCTGCAACATCTAATCTGCAAAAATTATGAAATTGTTTTCCGACAGTCTATTGGCTGTACATGATAGCATTCGTGTAAATTTCTGCATCGCAAGGTCACAAAATCTGCTGTTTCCGGGTGAATGACGATGAAAAGTGCAGCACTTTAATTAACATGCTTAAATTATATACATGAAGGTAGTACAAGTCAGCCATACTTAAAGGCACTGTTCATGTTTGGTAATTACTCAAAATTATATTATAATAAGAACTTCCTTGGTAACGAGTAATGGAGAGCTGTTAATGGTATAATCCCACATTGTGAGGAATGACTCTCTCTGACATCTGAAGTAGTTTTTGAGAAAGAGGTAATTTCCTCTATAGGTAATTTCTCAGTAAAATTATAAAAGGCTTCTGGCGGTTGGCAAGAATACTTTTATTCCTATCTGAAAGCACTTTTATTTGTACAACAAGGGTGTATTTTTGGTCATCATTTTCTTGCAACTAAACCAATTGAGCCCCAATTTTCACAGGCTTGTTCTTTAATGCATCTTGTTGAGATACACCAAGTGAGAATACTGGTCTTTGACCATAACAATCGTGTTCAGTGCCTTTAAGTGAACAAATAGTACACAGGGGCTGCTTGACATTTGCATTGATACTTAAATGAATACAAGGTAAATAATTTAATGATATTCACTGAGAAAAAAAGGAATGTCAGCTTTTGGAGCACCTCAGCCAAGGTTTCTCAGCCTTGATATTTCTAACAAATTATATACGCACTGATGCCTGTATAAATCACCAGCAACATTAGGCCAAAAAAAAAAAAAGCATGTGTAGCGTCCCCGCCTGCTTCCTTTTTACAGGCCACCACCTTGTTTATTTTATTTTTTATTTTATTTTTTTTAATTTATTTATTATTATTTTAAATATGGTTATTTTAAATGATCTCAGCAAAAACAATCTGAATGTCTTGTCTGAATGCCTCGACTAAATTGTTTCATTTATGTTTTGTGTATTTCAGCAGTAGAAAAAACAGTGGATATTTGACATTTTAACAAAGAATGGCGGCCATATTTCATAGTTTTCACAGTTTTGCTTACAAGTGCGTAAGCGTACTCCATGAAACTAGGCTTTCTTCGCTTACACATTTAGTGCAGAAATTCAGTGCTTGCACAGCACAGCAAGCACAGAATTCAGTGCAAAGCATTCTACAAGTTTGCAAAAAAAAACAAAAAAAAAATTTATGTTGAAAGTTTCATTATTCGCTGGGTTTTTAAAAGCTGGGTACAAATTCAGAGAGTTTATGAAACATGTATTACTTAGTAACGTTTTACTTGATAAATTAAGGCAGTTGGTAACCAGCCAAATCCTACAACTTTAAACAGCCAAATCCGATTGGAATGTTTATTGAACTGTTCTGGTTCCCTGCATAATTCTTCTTTATAAACAGACAATTTTTGGAAAAACACCTCAAGTGGTATTTGTCGAAAAGAAAATTGTTTGGACTGGTTTCACTTTGAAATCCTGGAGCTTATAATTGAGCTTTAAATACATACGGGTACCAGTATCAATCCTTTAGAGAAATATCTCAGTCTTAAATGCTGTCAAAGTCAAGGATAACATTTGAAGACCCCATAAAATCAATCACTGTTTCATTTATTCCAATTGTCACAATCGTAATAATGATGATTATCCCACAATCCCATCATGAACATGAACAAAAATCCCTAGCAAAACATAAAGACTTTGTCCATTGTTTTTCCCCAACACCTTGTTTGATTTCATGTTTTGTGGAAAAACAATGAATAATGTTTTGTCAGGGATTTCCGTTCAATCGGATAAAGGATCGGATTTTTAGTATCGGATTGTGGAATTATTCTACTCTTCCAACTTCCAAGACCATCAATGTTTTGTACTTTCCCTTGAAACAATGATTACAATATTGTACGGGACGTATTTAAAGGGACATGTTGCCTTGGATCGGTCGAGTTGGTCCATGAAAAGCGTTCGAAACCGTTTGTTAGAAAGATGTGTTAAAAATAGTATAATGTTGCACACAAACATGCCTTGAAATTGTGTGGTTTTCCTGTTACTTTGCTAACTAACACGGTTGGCAATTTTATGGAGTCAAAAACTTGAGTCCACAAAATGGCGTACTGTGTTAGTTCATGGCGTATATAAGGAAAACCATGCAATTTCAAGGCATATTAGTGTGGATCGTTACATTCTACTTTTAAAACATCTTTCCAACCGTATATAATAAGCGGTTTCAAATGCTTTTCAAGGACCAACTCGCCCGATCCAAGGCAATATGCCCCTTTAAGGGCTGTAAAGCAGATATTTGCTTAGCAACATATTCTGCTCAATGGCTTATAAGACATGTTTGCCCTGAATACATCACATAGCACTGACAGCATGAGACACTGTCCTCCCGAATCCATCTTCTTCCTCATCATCCAACGTTATCACCTCATACGGAGCACATTCTTGGAGTCCGATTCGAAAACACAACCATGCGTAAAATCCTTTCTCCAAGTCGGTCACTGATGTCCTCCAGGAGGTCATGTACCACGAGATCTGATTGAAGGAGGAGTACACAGCGATGCAGAGAGCGGCAACCAAGATGACCGGTGGAAAGGACAGGATGAGAAGAGGGCAGATGACGATGCGGTGGATCCATCCTCTCTCATCGTAGTAATAAAGGAAGATGTTGTACCAGGTTAACACCCCCAGATACCCTGCCACAACTAACGCAACCACAAACACAAATGGAATACACAGGATGGTCATCAAGATGATGTGAGGGCCTTGCTGAGGGCTGTATCCACAACTCTCCTCATCATTGTCATCGGAGAGATCATCCGTAACGATTTCTCGATGTTTAGTAGTCTGACCTAACATGTGACATCCACTGCAGTGTTCTGATGTGCCATCTTGGTGATTGTGGTGATAGCGTGGTTGCATCACACCATCCTCATTCTCAACAATGATTTCAATATCAGAAGTCTGGGAACCGGGCGGCCTGCTGCGTAAATTGTGGTGAGTCTCTGCCTTGCCACGTTGGTTCTCAGATGTTTGCAACTGATTTTGTGACTGTAGGCTTGACTCACTCGATTCTCCATTTGATTTATTGGATGATCCGTCGATGGCTAAATAATCGTCCTCAGTGGCAAACTTCACATGCTTCTTTTTAAAGGGTGACTTAGGCATGGTTGTTACTGATACTTTCCACTAACTTAAATGGTCCATGCTATTCCATCTGACCACCTTAAATTAAAAAAGTGAAATAAACCTCTATTAGTGTCGGGTAATGTGTACAAACTGCAATACAAAAGTCAAAACAACCACAAACTGACATCAACCCAGTCACAAGTGTCAAACGGTAACATTTTTAAAGGTCAACACATCCCTTTGAATTCAAGTTAAAAGTAAAACTAGTTTGCGATAACCACGGTAACCCTTCTTCCTAGCCCACCTTGTTAAGCTGTTAATGGCTCCGCTTTTAACATCGGTCTCATCACTGTAATGGTGACAGTGATGAGCTGTTAATGGCTCCGCTTTTAACATCGGTCTCATCACTGTAATGGTGACAGTGATGAGCTGTTAATGGCTCCGCTTTTAACATCGGTCTCATCACTGTAATGGTGACAGTGATGAGCTGTTAATGGCTCCGCTTTTAACATCGGTCTCATCACTGTAATGGTGACAGTGATGAGACCGATGTTAAAAGCGGAGCCATTAACAGCTTAACAAGGTGGGCTACCCACCGTGGGCTACCCTCCTTCCATATATGTCCCGACGCGACGGCGAAGGAGGGTTACGACGTTCTCCTCCATGTCACAACTTACTTCTAGAAACTATAAGGCTCCCCTGTGCACAGGGGAGCCACAGGGGAGCCACAGGGGAGCCTTGAGTTATAGTTTCTAGAGTAGAAGTACTCACAACTAAAGTAAAACTAGTAGTAGTATGGTTGTTTTTAACAATTATCGTCCTGTTGAAATAATGTTTTTACCATTAATTGTGCAGCCATTTGTCCGCTGACGACTGGAATTTCTTCGCTTCATGAAAGGCCAGATATGGGTTTAGATTGGGTTGTTCCGGTGGATAATGTTCCGGTGCGTGGTGGGTGGGTGTACACATGTTACGTTCGGTGGGTATTCCGTATGAATATCACACGACCACCGTATTGAACACGAAAACAAAAAGTACCTAACAATAACATTAACACTCCGTCCGCTACACACGTACCTGCCAGATCACATCATGCATCGTTTTTCCGTCAAGCAATAACGCATCATGTGTCGTCCGCTCTTTCCGCAGCTGGCGATCCGCGGTCCCATCCCATTCCCGTCCCCCATATATCCCATCCAGATTGTCGTCGTATAATTATCGTCGCCCGTCCCGTACAGATATTTTATTACAAAACTAAAACTTGGGGGTTCGCGCGCGCGCCCTCTCCTGGTTCGGCTCTTTGATGTAGTAATATCATGAGTTCGCGCAAAGCAAACAACATCACTATGCGCTTTTGTGCAACATACTGTGCGCAATTTTGCACGAAACTGCCGGTGTAGCCATTATTCCAATAGGGGAGAACTCAAAGTTACAATTAGTTTCATATATTATATCGGTAAGAAATCTTTCATAAATCACAAGCAGTATGATATTTTGAATCACATTTATTATTTTTTTGTATTTAGTAACAAAATTAAGTTGTCAGTTTAAACTAACTTAATAATTAATATTGTGACTATTTTTACTTATTATTTATGCAAGGAATCGAGTCGTCTTTATCCGGGACATTGCTGAGACACAATGCGCGCAGTTAATAGCCGTGCTCACAAACACTGCGCTATTTCTTATCGATCTCTTGATTGTTGAATTAGAAGCACAAGATCGTAAAGCGCCGCGTTGAAGCATTCCTTACTCTATGGTTGAAGGAACAACAAGAGAATGATGTGCACATAAACCAGAGGTGAGTTACTTGATGAAAAATTTGTGTAATTTTGTTTTCCATTTTTGTTTTGAGTTTTAAATATATTTACATTCTATTACAGTGACATAAACGTACATTTTTTAGGCATCCAACTATTATTATGATAACAGAAATTAATTACAATTGTTTCGGGGCATGCACTGCATGCACTCCACGCACGAATACCGGACAATTCGCAAAGTCGGCACCTGCAAAGTCGGCACCTTGCAAACTTGGCACCTTGCACACTCAGCACCTTGCACACTCGGCACCCACTCGGCACCAAGAATGTCGGCACCATATAAACTCGGCACTGGCCTTTTTTTGACTAACAAACTCGGCACCAAGCAAAAAAATAATATCACCTCGAAGAGTCAAGACAAGTGGTTGCAAATAAAGTAAACGTGCGTGAACTTACACAATAAAAAATGTTTTGGTATTTTTAATTGTAGCTTTATAAACTATATTAAATCACTAATTCTATGGGTGATGACAATTCCGAATTTCCGAGAACATTTGGGCCCCCGGATGTTTACCGTCTCGCCCACATGTGCCGTGTTTAGTCAACAAGTAGAATGCATACCGGTGAAAGTGCGGTGCCATTTTCTTATGATTTTGGCTCTGAACAATTTTAATAAGGCTTTAAGGGTTTGTTTTAGTTAGGTTAATAATTTTCAATGGATTTTTGCCTCTTAAAGGGTCTATGTAACTTTTGTAGGACAAAAAACACAAAGTCCACAGATTTACACTAAACTTACACAGTTTGAAGATACAGATAGTAGAAAGCTTCCCTGAAAATATTACGTGCTGGGGTGCTGTAGTTTTTGGGAAATAAGTAAACAATGTCGTGAAAATAATTGTCGTCTCATGAGACGAAAATTATTTTAATCATTTACAAACGTATTTTCATGACATTGTTTTACTCATTTCTCAAAAACTACAGCACCTCAGTAAGTAAAATTTGAAGGGAAGCTTTCCACTATCATTATCTTCAAACCCTGTATTAGTTTAATGTAAATCTATGGACATTTTGAAAAGGTGCCCAAATCCTTTAACAGAGCGTGATTTGCGGAAAGGCACTGGCCGGATAATTTTTCTGAGGGCTCCGTCTTGTGCGTGATATGGACGGCACGCACACGCCACTAGATCGTTTGGTGTGCACACTCCTTCCAGTGCTAATTTTTTTTTTACGATAATCATAAATTATTCCAATAATATTTGCAATGTTTTTACTAATAACTTTACAACAGAATTAAGCTTTTTATGGGACTACGATGGTGGGACTGATAAAATAAAATGAGGCCTACCACACAGTGTAAAAATCAAGCTTTTTCAACTGGGTGCCGAGTTTGTATTTGTACATGTGCCGAGTTTGTGGGTGCCGAGTTTGCAAGGTGCCGAGGTTGTGGGTGCCGAGTTTGCAAGGTGCCAAGTTTGCAGGTGCCGAGTTTGCAAGATGCCGAGGTGTCCAGTACCCCCACGCACTGCCCTCACTCTCTCAGCTCAGCTCAAGTCAATAATCAGGGCCAGGCATGGCAAGCGCTACGGCTACTCAGCAGGCCAGGCAGTCACTGAATCATAGCCAAGTCCACTCAGTCATCTTTTAGTCACAATGCAGTCTAGAGTCAAGTGTCACTGTCGGTGAGAGTAAGACTTGTGCCTTGTGCCTGATGGTAAACAAAGCTGACCGATTTCATGGGACATGGATGGCTTAGTTGCGCTAACGTAACCCTCCTGCCGACGGTGGAGCCGGAGGGTTATGAAGCTTATTCGAGTGAAAAAGGCGAAATAGTTTAGTCAACAGATTTGCTCAATTTTTACCACTTTCAAAAATCATGACACAAATTCTAGGAACACGAACTTGATCCTTGATGTCTATTAATGAATAACACTCAAAAACACAATTGAGAAAATATTTTGGGAAAAAAAGACAAAAAACAGTCACAAATTTCCCAGGTTCTATTTTGAACCTGTCGCATCGGCATTTTGTGACGTCCCGATATGTTCAATGCTTTATTTGTTGGTCACCAAGCGCTGAAGGACTAATTGAATTGACGAACTGCCGAGCCGCGTCTGAGTTGGACTAAACCATTCTGTAAAAGGGCTGTTACAAGGCAGTGCGCACTATTTGAGTGAACGGCAAGCATAGTAAAGGGACAGCACACACGCACTGCCTTATAACACCCCATTAACAGAATGGTTTAGTCCAACACATCCGCGGCTCGGCAGGTTGTCAAGCCCTGCAGTTCAGCGCTTGTTGACCAAAAAATAAAGCATTGAACATATCGGGAAGTCACAAAATGGCGATGCGACATATCAACCTGGGACATTTGTGACTGTTCAGCTCCGGGATCTGGTAAGTTTTTGTCCTTTTTTTCAAAATATTTTCTCAATGGTGTTTCTGAGTGTTATTCATTAGACATTGAGGGTTAAGTTCGTGTTCTATAATTTGTGTCATGATTTTCGAAAGTGGTAAAAATAGAGCAAATCTTTTGACTAGCTGTCTAAATTGTACGTGTTTGACCATTTCGCCCTTTACATTCGAGCATGCTTCGTAACCCGTGGGCTACGCCGTCGGCAGGAGGGTTACGTTATCGCAACTGTGCTGTGTACCGTTGTTGTTGTAAGGCCATGGTAAGGGTAAGGGTAAGGGCAAAAGGCTAAGCCTTGAATGGCTACCTGCCTAAGTAAGCGCAGAATTCCCTGCTTCCGCAAACACTGATTCTTTACCTTTGGTTACGGTCAACCAGAGCAATGGCATAAAAATTTGCCTCAGGTGCAGATAGCAGAGTGGCGAACTGTAGCCAAAGGTTCAGCCACATAAGCAGTATGAAGCACTTGTGAAGCACTCTGCTAGTGCAAGGCAATTGGCAGTCTTACCATCAGGCCATTGGATCTTAGAAGTTGCTATATCGTAACCCTCTATCCTCCCAATGCTCACAGACCCATCGGGAAGGATGGAGGGTTGTGAATATCACAACAAACAAGATCAAACGATAACGATAGAGCTATCTTTTAAGCAGACCTTTAGCTCTAAAGCAGACCTACAGTCTACACATAGTTAAGGGACTGTCTCAATGTAAGTTTCTTGCTGTAAATATGCCATCGCCATTAGTGGTCTTCATAACTTAGTTGTAGTTAAATAGTCTCAAATAATGAACCATTTCTCATTTGAACACAGGAAAGAAGCTTTGCTTGCATCTTAGAGCAAGGTTAGCATCAAGATGTCAACTACCGATCTTACAGACATGACGGATATGAATGTTTCCAGTTTTGAGGATTCCAGCTTTGACCAAAGTATGTCTTTTCTTGATAGGATTTTCCAAATTCTATATTATGTGAATTTAGTATAAAATATAACCCAATGAAACAGGTTTAGGCCAGGGCGAATAATTTGAATATCCGGTTAATGGCGAGTAGGTTTTCCTATCCGTAACCGCGAATGCCTTTTTTTTCTTAACCGGATATCCGCAATGGGTGCGAATACCTATTTATAAACCGGATAGTCCTGTAATTACAACCAAGTAACCGGATATTCTTTAATTTCCGAATATCCGCAGACGTCGGGCGACAACTGATTGGAATGTTTTGTCTGAATCCTTAAGAAACTTCTATTAAGACAGCATAAAACAGCATAAATTAAGTATTTAAGTAATTAACTATGCTCACCTCCGTGAAGAGTTAAAACGATGACATTTCTGACGTACTTTGTTCAAAGATTACGAAAGTTTTCCTTCACGTAGAGTCCATCACGATCAAAAGAATTAGAAAATCGCCATCTTTAAATTAGATCCGGTTATTTTTATGAATGAACCGAGTGCCACTGTCTAAAACTAATATCAATCCGCCCATAAGATCTCATTCACAAATGAACAGCGCCCTCTAGCGGCAAAATTTTTGTTGTTATTATTTTTAATTTTTTAAAACATTTTTATAGCGCCCTCTCGCGAAGAAAAAAACTATTCGAATATCTGGTTAATTTCGGATAGTTGGTCAGCAGTTACCGAATACCAAAATTTCACTATTCGCCCAGCATTTAACAGGTAACTACTAAATGTTAATAATATCAATAATGAGTCTCCTGACGATGACTAGAGTAAGCTATTAATTTAGTACTCAGTACAGCAAGCTAATCGTAACGTTGAGACCAATTTAAGAACTGACTCCGGGGTAGTATATCTACCCTACTCATTACAATATAATAAATGGATGTATTTGTTTGTACTTGTTTATGCTTCTGAAGAAGGTCCGGTTTCGATCGAAAGCTAAAGCCATCTACCCTACTCATTACAATATAATGATACATTTCTTACTAAGGTTTTCAAGATGATGATGGTCCTCTATCTAGAACCACTTCAAGACAGAACAGTGCATCCTCTCTCCCTGGTATTAATGGAGGTCTTCAGCTGACCGGTAAGGCATAGTATACACATATTGACTGGCAATGAGGTAACTAGTGTACATCTATTCCCCTGAGGGGACTTTGAGTGACCAAGGGAAATAGGTCCCTCTTCTGGTCACTCAAAGGCCCGAGGGGGAATAGACGTACACCAGTTACCGAATTATGTTTTATGACACAGCTCAGTCATAAAAGTGAAATAAGAACAGAAATCTGTACTAAAAGAAAGGAAGTTTTGTAGTTGCTGTTCACGGTTCAAGTCAAGAGAGGGCGCTGTAACCAGGCACTATTTTCAAAGACTAGTGCCCGCTCGGGATCACTAGACTATATATATAGTTCATCCAACGTGACCGTGTTTCATCCAACCAGAATACAGAACAACCAAGAGGTGTGTTATAATACTAACTAATTACATTTTTTAAAAAATGCACAAGCTTTCTTAGCAATAACTATTTTATCGAAGAAAAGCTCATGCAGTTTTGAATGTAATTAGTTAGTTTTTTAAGTGCTATCACTAAATGTATCTAGCAGACTAACACAGCTATTTTTGGATACCTAAGAATTACAAAAAATGAAAAGGATCCATTTCAGTAAATAATACATTTATTTTTAAAACTATATAAACGTTAATCTATAAAGGGAAGGACACTAAAAATTAAACATTACTTTAAAAATACAAAAGCACTTAGTCTCCGCAATATTGCATGTATTAATCATTAATTCCAATTGTTCAGGCATTTGCTTTGTGCTACATTGATTGAACCAGTCTTGATAAACTCCTAAATGGAAGGTGCACTATTGGTAATTACTCAAAACAAATATTAACTTAAAAGCGTACTTGGTAACAAGCATTGGAGAGCTGTTGATAGTATAAAACATTGTGGGAAAGGACTCCCTCTGAAGTAACGTAGCTTTTTGAAAAAGAGGTAATTTCTCACGTGGAAGTCTTTTATTCCTATCTGAAAGCACACAAATTCGTCCAACAAGGGTGCTTTTTCTTTCATCATTTTCTCGCAACTTCGATGACTGATTGAGCCCAAATTTGCACAGGCTTGTTATACTGTGCTTATGATGGGATACACCAACTACCAAGTGAGAACACTGGTCTTTGACAATTACCAAACGTGTGCAGTGCCTTTAAGATTGATACCTGCCAATAATATATTCAATACGTCTTTGCCCATACCTTTCACTACAAGAAGTTCCAGTTTAGACAATCAATATTCCAATGATAGCGCCCTTTGCTTATTTTATGATTGAAATCTGGAATGTTTTGTTTTGTTTTGTAGATGATGATGATGATACACAAGATGCATTTAAGAATTACAAAGATAGACGAAGGAATGCACACACTGCTGCTGAACAGAAGAGAAGAGACGCCATTAAGGTATGTACCCACATAACACCCCATCATTCGACCTCTTCATTGGCATCCAATTCACCAACACATCCACTCCAAAATTATTCTTCTTGTGTATAAAGTTCTTCATAATTTGGCTCCTGTATATCTCCATGACCTCATAGCCCTTCGTTCTTCTTCACTTTCATCAGCTACCCGACGCCTTTGCTCTTCTTCAATCGCTCATTTCCAGCTTTCACCGGGACCCTGCACCATGACACGCTATGGCGATCTCGCCCTTTCAATCATAGCTCAAACACTTTGGAACATGTTACCCACCCACATTCAAGCAGATCCTTCATTGGACACTTCCAAAACATGTCCATCTGGTCAGAGCGCTTAGAAATGTCCATATTTAGCACTCTGTGAATGTTGTAATGGGAGACTTTCTGGGACGATAGAGGGCAGCAGACTTACCGGGTAAATCCATTGTTCTCAGAATTATGCGCATGTTCAGAACTACGTAAACAATGGAAATTTACCCGGTATGTCTGCTGCCACCTAGCGTTGGAAAGTCTCCCATTATTATAACTTTTATAGAACCTGAGGATGTAGTCAGGAATAACGCAACACTGATTCTTAGCATACAAATTGTAACTTTGAATACACGCAAATCCTCCAATCAGATGCTCGAACCGGAGTGTGATATTGAGCCATAACCTACTCCCCGTTTTGATATTTCACTCTGTATATTGTGAGTGTCTATGCGCCACGCTCCGCATTCGGTCAGTGCAAAATTTACATGCTGTTAAAGTTGGTTTGTTTCTTTATGAGGTTGACTTTATAATGAAGATGGAAGATAAATTCAATATCACATTCTTGCGGGTGGAATACAAAGCTCTGTATTTTTTTGTATTCCACTCGTGCTTGTGTGATAACTTATAATAACATGGTTTGAGGGTGGACATTATAAGTTATCACACAAGCATGAGTGGAATACGGACAAATATAGCGCTTCTGCGTTCCATATCCAACGGTGTCAAAACGCAGAGTTTGATATAGGTTTGGATATCACCATTTATGAATGAATTGATTAGCAGCACCAATTGACTGTCTTTTAATTTAGACATTGACAATCAGCCAGCAATCACTGCAACCATTTAAGCAAATCTGTCACATTGGTTACAGTAGCAGCACCAATTGACTGTCTTTTAATTTAGACATTGACAATCAGCCAGCAATCACTGCAACCATTAAAGCAAATCTGTCACATTGGTTATTGTTAAAGACCAGAGCACAATGCCACAGCCTGCTTTCCATAAGCAAGGAATTTCCGCTTACGTAAGCAGGGAAATTCTCTGTTTTGGGCAAGCGTATTTTACGGGTTAGCAGGAAATTTGGCTTCTGTTCGTACGTACTCCACTAGACTAGGCATTCTACGCACGTACTCCACTTGACTAGGCATTCTACGCTTACAAGGCTAGCACAGAAATTTGGCGCTTGCACAGAAAGCGGAAAATGTTGATCGTAAGCGCAGAATTCAGCGGTAAGCAGAGCCATGAAATTGGGCCCAGTTTCCACACTTGATGTGACCCATCATATACATGAATTCACAAACCTGTGAAAGTTTAAGCTTAATCGGTCATTGGAGTTGCGAGAACATTGTGAGTTTCAAACATTGGATTTCTCAAAACTTAAAGGGATGCTGCAGTGAAATCAAATAAAACAGTTAATTTTGCTGTCATTTACTTCTGAAATATGTTTTGAACATCAATAAAATGTGTTTTGTTTATTCCCGATATATCTAACTTGTGTACTTAGCGAAAAAGTTTTGTGGATTGTTACCGCCCCCCCCCCCCCTACCATCAACGTCATGTCGGGAATACAAACAAAATCAACGGCAAAAAAGTCTGGTCCCTATACACGTGCCTAGGTACCAGGCCACACACTGCACACAGGTGTACATGTACTATGCACACGGACGTACAGCTCGGGTTACCGACATGACGTCACGTTTATGCAAATGAAGGCTCCCTTTTAGGGGCGTGGCGGGTTCCCCTAATCTCTTTAAAACCGTTTTTAAAATACTTGCGCATTTAATAAAAAAAATTATTAAAAAAAGTTAGGTTTAAAAAGTCCTGTTCAATGGGCCATATTTTTGACCGTGTGAGGGCGCTCTCAATCACTTCCGGGGGTATATTCATTCATACCCAAAACAGTTTTTAAAGATTGGAACACATTATAACCACAGACATCTAATCCATCACAGACAATAAGACTTTTAAAGGAGCCGTTATAATCCACCTCTAAAGCAAATTGAAACTACAGCGCAACAAAAGTGACAGAACGCCTATTAATTTGTGCAGGGCGAATCGCGTGTACCCCCGGAAGTGATCAAAATACTATTTATAGCGCCCTCGCGCGGTCAAAAATAAGGGGCATTGTTTTAATGAATAAAAAAAACATTGCAGCCACCCTTTAATGCATTTCAAGCAAACAAATTTCAAGGGTAGATTCTCACCATGACCATCAGTTGTGTTTAAATCTGTGAACATTTATATTTTTACGTTTACCTATGTATTGTTCCCGTGTAAGTTACATGTACTTCTCACATTTAGAATGATGGCTATTACTGATTGTTTCCTTTGTCTTTATTAATGACAGAAAGGTTATGAGGAGTTGCAGATGATTGTTCCAACATGCCAACAGGTTGACAGCGTTGGTTCACAGAAACTCAGTAAAGCCACCATCCTTCAAAGATGTAAGTGGGATTCTACTTTTAAAGACACTGGACACTATTGGTAATTGTCAAATACCAGTCTTCTTACTTGCTGTATCTCAACATATGCACAAAATAACAAATCTGTGAAAATTTGGACTCAATTGGTCATCAAAGTTGCAAGAGAATAATGAAAGAAAAACAGCCCTTGTTGCACAAAGTTGTGTGCTTTCAGATGCCTACAAAATTGTTAAAAGGCTTCAGGCACTACAGGGGAAGTATGAACTGGGCTTAACCTATTATTACGAACATGTTCTGTTTCGGAGTGACTTTATTTTCCATTAGGAGTTTTCAATTAAAGATTTAAACTCCTGCGGGAATATCACGTCGCTCTTGTTGAACCTTTACCGGAACATAGTGTACCAAACAAAATCTTCCTCGTTGTGATTGATTCTATTGGTTTACAAAGAATGTGTTTTTACGTTACCTCGCCAACAGCTATTGACTATATCCAATATTTGGTGCAGCAGAAGAAGAAGCAAGAACAGGAAGTGAAGAATCTAAGGAAGGAGGTCATGGCACTGGAGATCATGAAAAGGTAGATCACTCAAAACCCCAAATCAGACATTCAATAAAGGCGATAGTTCTTTTATTGAAAGGGAATCAATGTGTGGTGAAGAGGTTTTCAACTAGTGGTTTAATCCCAATGAGGCCTGGTTCTTGAAAATTTTACAGAGACGGAGTCGAGGTAAATTATCAAGAACCAGGCCTCGGGGGGGGGGGTTTAAACCACTAGTTGAAAACCGATTCAACACACTTTGATTCCCATTCATAAAAACCTGTTCGGTTAAAAACATCATCACTTTTTTGGTCAAAAAGTCAAAAAAATGGGAACAATTAAATTGTTAAATGATTTCTTTCAACACAACACCCCTCCAGCTATGAAATGGTAAAGCCCTCCGCTGCCCTCGGGTAAACAACTCTAGTGCTGGGCGAATAGTGAAATTTTGTTATTCGGATACCGGACAAAACATTCCTATCAGTTGTCGCCCGACGTCCGCGGATATTCGGATATTAAAGAATATCCGGTTACTTGGTTGTTATTACAGAACTATCCGGTTTATAAATAGGTATTCGCGCCCATTGCGGATATCCGGTTAAGAAAAAAAAGGCATTCGCGGTTACGGATAGGAAAACCTATTCGCCATTAACCGGATATTCGAATAATTCGCCCAGGCCTAGTCGTCAGAGTGGCGAGATAACTATGAAAGAAAAACACACCCTTGTCACACGAAGTTGTGTGCTTTCAGATGCTTGATTTCGAGACCTCAAATTCTGAACTTGAGGTCTCGAAATCAAATTTGTGGAAAATTACTTCTTTCTCAAAAACTACTCCACTTCAGAGGGAGCCGCTTCTCACAATGTTTTATACTACCAACCTCTTCCCATTACTCTTTACCAAGTAAAGTTTTATGCTAACAATTATTTTGAGTAATTACCAATGGTGTCCACTGCCTTTAAATTCACAGCACTGCTTAGAAAAATCTTTATGTTAATCATCATAGAATCACGTTGTCTAAAAATGGTGTTGTCCAGCATGGCACTTTACTATGGAATAGTTTGGACGACTCTTTTAAATCATTGTGTTTTCTCAACTTAAAACTAAAAACTCGTTTTCTAAATGAATACTAAGATACTGATGTATTTTTTGTGTTTGTGGAAATAAAACACGCTTTTATTTTCTGTCTTACACTTGTTTTGTCCTGTATTTTAATGTCTGTCTGTTTTTTTATGGTCTGTCTGTTCATAGGTTGGGGAACAAAAGCTCTGCTTCTCCCTTGACCTAGATGTTGCTTTTTTTTCACTTTATATCTCTTTTATATTTACTATAATTTTGACCATATTACTCTGTATTATACACTATTTGCACGTTGAATAACCGTATCTATCTATCTATTAATTGACGAAGGTAGTGGCAGAATTTATTTAGTCTCAAAGTGTTACCGCTACCTTCCTTGTTTTATTTATCGGACGAACATTGTCTGCCATGTTATAAATTGAGATATAGAAATTGCTATTGCAAACGGCTGATTATGTCTTCGTTCTCCTGTGTTTTGCCGAGGATGTTGGCTTGTAAATAATTTATTGTGGGGGAGGGGGGGGGGGGCTTCTTGTATTCTCTAATTCATATTTTGAATCTCCAACTTTTTGTGTGGTTGGCTGTTAGGGTGCTTTAATCCATCCATTTGCTCCTTTATTTTAGCCCTATTGTTAATTTTTAGTTATTTATTTCGAGCCACCAATTATTTCCTTGCATGTTATAAAAAATTCAAATGGTTAAAATGAGTATTCCAAATATTGTTCAGTGAATGTAAAATTTATACCATTGAGAGAAACTTTACGGTACCCTTTTAATAGCCAGACTTTTAATGGCAAATTATTCTCTCTTTTTTTTTTTCAGTAATTACGAGCAAATTGTTAAGGCTCATCAGAATACACCTGGACAAGGACAAAACCAAGTCTCTGATCAGATCAAGTTTAATGTGGTGAGTATGGAATCGAGTTGGTAGGCTACTAATGGTAGTCAGAGTTCAGTGGTTGAAGTTCCAGTTAATTAATTTATTGGCAGCAAATTGAATTATGTACACAATCTAAACAAAAGGACAGTCATGATATTAGGCCATCCAGCCTTAATTAAATAGATTTAACCTTGTGGCAGCTGATAATCTCCATTTTATAAGGTGCTAATGAATTCGGACAAATTTGCCTCTCCACCCTATGCCTCAAATACGCCAAAATATGCCGACAGGGAGCTACCGCACTGCACCATATTGTACATTAACGGATACCAGCAGACTTATAGTACTTTTGCTACTCTCCACAAAAACTTTTTGTAATGAAAGGAATGCAGCAAAAGTATAATGCGCCTTGTGCAAATTAAATAAAGCGCTGTTTAGCGAGCTTTGCCTTCATTACATCATAGAGCACATACAACAAAAGGAGGTGGATCATGAGGTGTACAATGTATACAGAGGATTGGCAGTGCAGTCTGGCTGATCAGGGCCCAGTTTCATAGAGCTGCTAAGCACACAAATTTGCTTAGCATGAACAAATTTCCTTGATAACAACAGGCTTACCAACCAAATTATAATTTGCTGCATATTGCTTTTTAGTGGTAATCAGCTGTTGTTTGCTTATCCAGAAAATCATATGTAAATAATATGGTTGGTAATCCTGTTTTCATCAAGACAGAAATTTCATGCTAAGCATTTTTTTTTGTGGTTAGCAGCTCTATGAAATTGGGCCCGGGCTGACAGAACTCTAAATTTAGAGTGTTGTGTAAATAGTACTCTTACTGCAAACTAAGTTAAGAGATGCTTCTTTACCTGTAGTTCCGTGCCATCATGGATTCTCAGTTCCAGTCTTTCAATGAGTCTATCTCAGTGGCCAACTTTGCCGAGTTATCAAAGTGCGTCTTCAGCTGGCTGGAGGAGTATTGCAAACCCCAGGTAGGTTCAGTTCAGGCCTGTATGCTTCCTTTTTAAAAGGGCAAGGGCACCAAGGCATGTTCTCCTTGGTAAAGGGCACCCTATGAGGAAACTTCTACTGGAACATTTCAAGGGCAACAAGGCAATGAAGGCATGGAGGCAATCGCCTTCATTGCCTCCATGAAGTATCACAGGCCTGTCAGTTAAGAACAAGGTTGGGCTTGCTATGGTCATACTGCATATAAGTACATGTAAATTCTATGTGCTTAAAAATCAAACTGTATAATGGACGAAGCTAAAACAAAGAAAGATGTAATAACACTTGGCTACTACAGTCTTCATTGTATCTATCAGATGAAATACCGTTTTAGAGACGTGCCACATAAAAATACATAAAAAGTTTGGCGTCTGAAACAGTTAGGAGTGACTAGACATGCTAGAAGTCAGAAGATCGACTGTTGCAGTCCTTCAGAACGACTCTGGAGCGCCTTGGTTTCAGACGTCGATCTTGTCATGTAAAAGTTCGTGATTTTTCATAATGTTTTACTTTTAAAATACATCAAATGACAAGGATCTATATGTCAGTTATATAAAACAAATATTGAGTGGCTTTAATTCGTGGAATGATATTATCGCTAGGTAAAATCTTATCTTACGATAATATTCTTCCCATTTCACTCGGAGCCACTCAATATTTGTAAACTATTGGATGACGCTAGACATACCTAGTCTATAATTGTCCATAAATTTGTGTAAATTCTTTTTGGAGGAATAGATAGCCAAGCCAAATATGCCTTACGTAGATCGTAGGCATACCATGACAACAACAACAAGACAAGTAATTTTAAGTCCCTCCTTGTTAATATAAAATTTGAGTAGGGAGCATGCATGCATGAGAGTCTGCACGGTTATAGCCAGTGGCGGCGGTTTGTGCAGTAAAGACAAGACATACCGCAGATGTGGTAGTTGAATGCATTTCCTTTGTGTTTGACTGACTTTTGCACTGCAAATGGTAAAGTGTGTCTTGTTGAAAGGAATGTTACAGAATTGGTAAGAAACAAAAATTGTGAAAACCATAGATTTACATAAAACTTACACAGTCTTATAATGATGATATAGGTTTTCTCGGTCAATTTTGGCCGAATTCTGAATTTGAAACGCAGTAACAACCGAAGAGGCAAAATAGCTTTAATTCGAAAGCATGAAAATGAAATTGACTGCTCATTTGCTGAATTTGACCGAGAAAACCTATAGTAGAAAACATCCCTTGAAATATTTCTGTCTGAATTTTCATACTTGATGAGAAAAAAAAAAATCTAATTTCGCGTCTCGAGTTTATCGCTCAGTGAGCGCTTTATTCATTTTTGTTTTGGCAGCGATAAAATGCAAAGTTTGTAATCAGTTTTTCACTATTCTCTCATGACCCAGATGGCCGATCGATCTTAAACTTTTACAGGTTTGTCAGTTGATGTATATGGTGGATTACATAAAGTGCTTACACTACCAGCAACTTGTTTCTAGCAAAAATCAATTTTGTAATGTTCCTTTAAAGATATCAATTTTGCGACCGGGACACAAACTCTCTTTTTTTTTTATCAGAAACACTAACGCTTGAGTCCAGTGCTCTAACATCTGGGCCAAGTGTTCAATGTTTTTTATATTATGCACTGAATGTTAGACTTAATCCCCAGCTGCATTTCCATTTATGAGTCACGATTCTTCTTTTTTATGTTCCTTTTTCTTGTTTCTTTCTTCTTACTCTGCAGACATTACGAGAGCTTGTCTTCACAGTGTTGCGCAAACTTCATCAGAACCAGGCCCTATGAGCAAGAAGTCCACTGGACATTTTTATCAATGAAGTATTTCATTTAATGAGGGTTAAGGCAAACCTGAAAGTTTGCTGAGACTAAGAAATAATAACCTTTGATGAAAATCTTTTTGCACAATGTTTATAGTTACCACTATTTCATGAAAAAACTTTTAATATTTAACCAGACAAAGATGAAATAATGGTTATAATTACTGAGAAGTAATTCTGCAGGGAATTCGTTGGGAAAGCAATCGCAAAGTTCATAAAAAAAAACATATTAATATCAGAGAAAAATAATGTAATAACTGCCTGGCTTTTTTTTCTTTTTCTTAAAAATGTAAATAAAAATACTAACATTTACTGATTTTTTTTCCGACTAATTTGGGAAACTGTCACCATGCGTTTTGCCCTGATAATATCATTTACAAAAATAGCAGAAGTTAAAGAGATTGTGTTATATTAAATTCTGCAATGAGAAAGGGACACATAACTCCCACAGATAAAGATAATTGTTTTCCTTAGCAAGAGACTCTGTCCTCCTTTACAGATTCGTTTCCCCCATATGGCAAACTGTGTACAAACTTCATATATATTTGGTTTGCGGTAACACCATCTGTGTATCTACTTGCCAGGTAGAGTTTGTTCTTAGAGAAATGTCTTGCTTAATTCTACTACCGCGGAGTAGATTTTTCTGGTGTTCGGGAGACTTCTCAGTTCTGAAAAGAACTGTCCTGCTTATTAACTACTACCTGGGCGGATGGTAAAGAAATAGGCTGGGACTACTACTTTAGCTTAAGGGATTGTAATTAACTGTACTACCGCGGAGTCAGTTCTGAATTGGTCTCGACGTTTCTACTAGCTTGCTTTAGTCATCGTCAGGAGACAGTGGCAACTTCTTTTGATAGCGCCCTCTTCTGAAACATCCTCTTTCAGCCAGTGTTAATTTCCTATATGGGTGACGGAATCTTCGTTGGACAGAAATCCATGGGACACCCACACATATTTCCATATGAAATTTTCGGACATTACCAAAGGCAAATTAAATTTTGCAAACTTAGATCATTATCCACAGTGCCCCTAATGAAACATGAATATTTGAAGCTATAGTTGTTGTTTTTTTAAATCCATTTATTTGCTTATCTGTGGAGTGTAATGGTTGAGAGCATGGAATTCAAGTTCTGGTGGTTAAGTCACCGGAGTGTGGGTTCGAATCCTTTTCATGAAACTTGTGTTATTGAGCAAGATGCTTTAATATAATTGCTTCTCTTCACCCAGGTACAAATTGGTACCTGCAACGGTATTCAAGTTCTGGTGGTTAAGTCACCGGAGTGTGGGTTCGAATCATGGTTGTGGCACTTGTGTACTTGAGCAAGATGCTTTAATATAATTGCTTCTCTTCACCCAGGTACAAATTGGTACCTGCAACAGTAAAGGTTGATATTGTGCATGAAAAAGCCTTCGGAGCGCCGCAGCAGCTCGGGGCTGTATACTCCCCAGGGAGCTGAGAAAGATGAAAGAGATGTTATTGGCCCAATGACCGGGGCACTAATGTAAAATGCATCGACTATTGTGAAATGCGCTTTATAAGAGTTTGTTATTTTTATTATTTATTGGGAAGGTTGATGGAGTTGCTTGCCACATTCCCTTCTCAACATGACATTAACCATTTGTTGAACTTTTTTCATCACCATTTTGTCCCCTGTTTTCTTTTGAAGGGGCTCCAATATGTTTAATGAATGTGAAAGAGAGAACTAGGTTTTTTTTACCCTCTGCTTTTAAAGGCATGTTCTACTTTTGATATATACTCCTCAAATTAATTACCATAACAAAATTACTTGGTAAAGAGTTGAGAGCTGTTGATGGTATAAAACATTTCCTATAAATCACCCCTTTTGAAGGAATGGAATGAGGTAATTTTTCCTTTGAAAATGTGAATCTTAAAGTAGACAATACTATGCAACAAGGGTGTTTTTTTCTTTCAGTGTTTTCTTTCAATTTTGATGACTAATTGAGCCGAAATATTTACAGGTTGATATTTTATGCATATGTTTAAATACACCAAGTGAGGATACTGGTCTGTGATAATTACCAAAATCACAACCTGCTTTCAAGTGGTTTTGCAGAGAAAAACAAATCTAGAACATGTCCATTAATTGTTTGTATGACATAACAACTTACAGACATGTGATTAAATTTTAAATGAAATTAATGTAGTTCTGGATTACCGTGAAGCTGAAATGTTATGATTTCTGACGGTTAGGACGTAGTCTCAACATCAAACCATTTGGGGGTTGTCATTGTTCAACTTCGCAGATTAACGCAAGTTTTGCCCAACTTAACGCAAGTTTTGCCCAACTTGAAACCAGAATGAAAAATCCATTTACAAATTATGCCAATCAGTGTAGATGAAAATTGCTTTGCAATCTGGGCCTAAAACTTAAACTGGCCATCAATGAAAATGTTGCAAATCAGAGAATTTCTGTCAGTTTAATTACAATTGGATAAAGATCTGTTGATTTGAATTGGTAAGAATATGTTGGTGGTTTTTTGTTCAGACACCAAAATTTGTATTAAAGATTGGTTGGACAAACTGAAGCAAATTTCCAAACACCATTTGAAACGCCAGATTCCAGTCTCAATTGTTGGATTGTTATTTTTGATATGTACATGTATATAATTTGTAAAAATATGTTGCACCTAGGTTTTCCGCTCTAACAGAGTACTTCTGGGGTTTTTTTCCTTCTTTTTTTTAGGTTGGATTAACACCATTAACATAAATTTATTACAGTTTCTGTTGCTTCATTTTGTCTTTTTACATTACCAACAGAAGACTTTTTAAAACACAAGGTGGCAGCAGACTTGGCCGGGAACCCATCGTTTGAAAAAAACGTGCACATGCTGGGAACTAATTATGGCAATATACCTGACATTGCTGCTGCAACCTAAGCATTCTCAGAGTCACAACAGCTGTCCAATAAGAGACTTTTGAGACGCTGGCGGCAGCAGACATAACGGTTCTTGTTTGCGGCTCTGAGCATGCGCGCTCATGCTCAGTATTGCGCGCGTAGGTCTGAGCCTGTCAATACTGAGAAAAGGACCGTCTAAAAGTCTGCCATTGCAGTCCTGTAACTGATCGCATATCGGTGTACTTGAAATTTTACACGAGTTATTACTTTTCAGCATTAGTTACAACAACACCAGAGATAAGGTAATCACCAAATGGAGAAACAGATGAGTTCCCAATATCAGCAGGGGTGTTACAGGGTGATACTCTGGCACCATATCTCTTCATTGTGGTGCTAACTAAGCACTCAGACAGGCAATTGATGGGCGACAGGAGGAGCTTGGCTTCGCCATTGACGGGAGGAGGAGCAGACGAGTGGCTCCTGTCATGATCACAGACCTTGATTTTGCAGATGACATCGTTCTGATATCTAATGAGATTGAGCAAGCTCAGCTGATTCTGCAAAGAACAGAGAACGAATGTGCCGGAGTGGGGCTATTTCTCCATACCAGGAAGACAAAGTACATGATATTTAGCTGCACCACTACAACCCCCTTAAAGACAACCATCAGTTCAGAGCTGAACCGGGTGACAGATTTCAAATACATGGGCTCGTAGGTTAACGACACCGAGAAAGATGTGAAATGTCGTATCACTCTTGTCTGGAAGGCACTCGACCCCCATGAAGAGCATGGTCAGGTCAGATGTCCCTGAAGGTGAAGTTCTTTACTGCCACTGTGGAATCAGTACTGCTGTAGGGATGTGAGTCATGGACACTAACCAGTCGTCTAGAGAAGCGACTGGATGGCTGCTACAAAAGAATGCTTCGTTGTGTTGAACAGCTTCATTGGGAGAGGCATGTCACAAACCTGGAACTCTACGGTGGACTACCTAGAGTTAGCACCCAGATTAGGGCAAGAAGGCTGAGATAAGCAGGTCACTGTCTCAGACATGCTGAGCTGGCAGTGAGCAGGCTGTGCATGCTATGGGCCCCTACTCAAGGTCACTGTTTCCGAGGTAGACCACAAACCACCTATATGGACACCTTGTGCCGCGACTCTGGACTGCGTCAGGTGGAGCTGGGTACAGGACCAACAGGTTGGAGGGCCATCATCCGTTGCCCCGCATCGACTGAATGAATTACTTTTTTCAAAGATATGGTATTGTAGCGGCGATGCCGATCGACCGGTAGGGGGCACCAGCACTGCTGGTGACCCCCCGGCAGGCCGATCACTTAATCTGCTCGCCAGAGAGGGCGCTCTCCAGCTTAGGCCTTCTCTCTTGTGTAAGTTCTGTTACTAATTGTGGAGTGTAAATAAAGCTCTGAAACGAGGACAGGAAAGCCAGTTAATTGTACCTTCTTGTGTCATTAAACTGTGTGCATTGCAACCCCCGGTTAACGCTACAGTATTGAACACAAAATTGCCATCTGTATAGACCGTATTGAATATGACGTCACACGGCTCAAATATCTGACCTATATGATGGCGTCTGTGCGTGTGTGTGTGTGTGTGCAAATCAAACCGGGAATCGTGCATACTGCGTGCTTCGATGATGTACGCGTTTGGACGCGCATACGGTTTGCCCTACAAGATGGAGACTTTTCACAGCAAAAAGGGGTTATTCAATACGGTCTATAGGTTCACCAATGTGAAAGTAAGCGCCTAATGAATGGGGCACAGAGAGAACTACCGTGCGTAAACTGCTTGCTTGTGTTCTTAAAGTCAATATGCTGAATTTTACAACGCTCCATTTAATATCCTTACCAGGCATTACCAGGCAC
The DNA here is from genome assembly GCF_902459465.1 of Asterias rubens. Classification (NCBI taxonomy): domain Eukaryota; kingdom Metazoa; phylum Echinodermata; class Asteroidea; order Forcipulatida; family Asteriidae; genus Asterias; species Asterias rubens. The sequence continues at coordinate 14,095,933 of NC_047064.1, read as the reverse complement.
GCTCTATTCCTCACCCCTGGAAGATGTGATCAAGTCCCATGGAATGTCATACACCATGTACGCTGATGACACCCAGGTTTACACCATTCTCAATCACAACACTCAGTCGACTATCATACCAAAACTTGAAGCTTGCTTAAATGACGTCAAAGTGTGATCTTCAAGAAATGGCTTAAAGTTAAATCAACAAAAACTGAGTTTCTCCATCTTTCATCCAAATTCAGAAGCAAGAGTTCACTCCAACCTATAACCATAGTAGATTCATCTCTTGATCCAACTTCACATGCACGGGACCTGGGTGTCATCATCGATGATCAACTCACCATGGCAAAGCATGTCAGTAATTTGTGCCGAGCATCTTCTTTTGGTTTGCACAAAATCGGAAAAATCAGACAATATCTTGACCAATCGACAACGGAAAAATTGATTCATGCTTTTGTGATGAGTTGCATACAGATTACCAGAATGTCAACTTCATAAACTCCAACGCGTTCAAAATTCAGCAGCCAGACTCATCACTAGAACCCGATCACTTGAACCCATCACTCCGATCCTTCGCAATCTCCACTGGCTACCAGTTAAATCACGGATAGTTTTCAAACTCCTAACACTCACCTACATATGCAAAAACGGATCAGCACCAGACTATCTCCAGGGTTTAATTCAACACTATCACCCTCCGCGAGAACTTCGTTCCAGTTCAAAAGGTCTTCTCATAGCAGCTCCAGTTCACACGAAGTTCTACGGTCTACGTTCCTTCCAATATGCTTCACCTAAACTATGGAACTCTCTTCCCAACAATCTCAAAGACTGTGCCACACTAGAACAATTTAAATCACGACTTAAAACCCATCTCTTCAATCACAGAAGCGCTTAGAGACTTTATTTTGTATTATGCGCTATATAAGAACTGTTTATTATTATTATTATTATTTGTCATGTGGCATACCTTATTGCCAACATTGTGTCTCATCTATCCGACAAATTTGCTGAACCCACGACCCTTGCAATTCTAGAGCAGTGTCTTACCAACTAGACTACCGAGGTTGCCCGGTAGCTAGAGGCAGTTCGATGCCTATGTTTTATATTCATTTTGGTTTTTACCCATACAGCGATGTGTGTTAGCACTGTATACTCAGTCTATTCCCCGAGTCCTGTGAAAAAAATATCACAGGCATGTTACTCGGGTGCAATTCTAGAGCGGTGTCTCAGGCCCAGTGTCAAGTTCAGGCTCCGACAGTATTGCATCTAGTTTATTGCTCCATGATCTATGAGAGGGCAAGGGTAGACTTGATTCAAGTCTTAGATTGCGGTTATTCTTCAGCATCTCCCCAAAACGCCCCCACATTATTAGCTAATCGCGCGCCCTAACTCGCAATCTAACGTTGATCGTAGGCTAAATACAAGAAAGATCACACGAGGGCGCTGTTTGTAGTGGCTATCAGGACGACCAAAAAGCCACAATCAAAGACTTGGAACCAAGGCAAGGGCAGTACATTCCTATGGTAGTAGATCAATGAGTAGGGAAGAAATCAACAGCTAGTTCTAACCAGGACATTAATAAGTCTGAAATTTCCCATCCCCACGATTGGAAACCTTGGGTTTTCTTTCACATTGCTTGAAGAAGCAAAACCACACCTTTTAAAGCCATAGGACACTTTCGGTAAACAGTATTATCCAAGGCCCACACTTCGTGTATCACAACTTATAATAATATAATAATTTGAGGGGCTAATCGTCCTTACTCGCAGCTAGAGCTGAATTGCGAAGGACGCGGCTACGTGTTCGAAAAGCAGGCATGCAAGGGCGCATTCAGCTGCCAGCCACATCAACCCATTATAACCACGGAGCACAGCCAAGATCGAAAGTGTTTGATTTTTTCCTGAGGGAGGAAAACCGGATATATAGTCTGGAAAACCCTTGTGGCACAGCAGAGAACCAACACACAACTCAACTCACATATGGCCCCGAGCGGGAATCGAACCGGGGTCACCTTGGTGAGAGGCGAGCGCTTTTCGCACAAGCCAGCCGTGCCACCCAAACTTTTATTTGAAATAACAAACCTGTGGAAATTTAGGCTCAATCGGTCATCGGACTCGGGAGAAAATAAAAGGAAAAGCCTCCCTTGTATCCGCAGGTATCAATATTTGTTTAAATGTTTTCTCAAAAAGTAAAGCATTTCAGGGAATTTTCAGTGTCCAATGGCTATAAAACTGGATCTCAACATTTTAACACGCAGGAGACTTGCAGTCTAAAGTCAACGTAACTCATTGTACACAAAATTCTTTTAGCAAGAAAAGTCAAATTTATTAGTTACATGTATAAAATTAACAATATACTAATTAATTTTCTTGCATATGAGAAATATAAACATAAAAAATCGTTCTTCATAGACTGACAAATGGGAAACAATGCTTTAGTAACCATCTGGTAGTTATCGTGCATTAATTTAAGAAAAAACATAACAAATAATAACACATTTTATTTCACCCTTCCATTACCAAATGCAGTTCAATAGAGTTGCATGTGCACACCAATGTAGTTGATAAATGAATTTCACATATAAAAAATAAAAAAATAATACCAGTTGATCGTCCCCGCCCGCATCCTTTTTTTATACTTTTTAATATTTTTTTATTTATTATTATTATTATTTTTTTTATCCATCTTTTCAAAAGGACTAGCCTAGGAGCTTTTCCCGAATCTAACTTGATGCTCTCAAACACTTGAAACCATCTGTTTCATAAAACAAGATTAGTGAATCTTTTTAGTGTTATCCGACCCTGTTAGTGTTAACACAGGTCCCCATGCAACTAATAGGTATAAATAAACTTGCGGTTGATTCAAACTGAAGAATTGGTGGCCTGTTTGATTTGAAATACTTAGCGACCATCTTGAAAGCAAATAGTAAACAGTAAGCCCCTCATCCTCCTCTTTTTTGAAAAATCCGGACGATCAACTGGTATCTTTTGTTATTTGGCCTTAGTTTGGTTAAATAAAAACTTACACTATTTTGAAAATTAAGGTACCGGTAGTGTTTGTACATTGATGAAGAAAATCTGGGCCCAGTTTTATGGCAGTGTTTATAACAGAATTCTGCGCTTATGGTGCCTTCAACAGTGTGTGATGCTATGGGTCGTTAGCAGAGAATTCTGAGGTAAAAATACATTAAATCCTGCCAAAAATCAGCTATTTTTGGAGACCTGGAGTATACAGATTTACAGGTTTACAGATTTCCATACGATGTAAAAAAAAAAAAAAAAATTCTAAAATACTTTATTTTATTTTGTTAGAAGACTTTTGTACATAAAACCATTAACTATGTAAAAATTTATATCATTTAGTAATTATCTATTTACAAGTTGGCTCTCGGTTTGAACCAATCAAATAATGTACATGAACTGCCAATGATCCATTAACCAATAGTTAGCATGATAGATTTGCAGAGAAATTTGACAATATTATAGAAACATCAAGAAATCATAACATTTTAAGGATATTCCAACCCATTACAAATTTCCTAGTGTTACAAATCCAAAGTATCATTTAACTGTCCGCAAAGATATATGGTGCGCCGTCTGTCAATTAATTGTTTGGCACTTTTAAGGCATGTTTTTATCATGGTTTATAGCAATAAGATGTAAACCATAGAAAGTGTTGCCAAATCCTTTTTGACCAATTTTAAAATTAAGCTGTTCTATGAAGCCATGGCCTAAACAACATGAGACTTTTGGAGATGCAAAGTGGCACCGGAATTACAGGGCGACTCAGTCACTCTTAAAAACGTATAGTTTTTTTAAATATATTTTTTTAATTTTTATGCAAGTCGCCAAACACACAAGGCCTGAAGGCCACTTCAAGGTGTGGGCTACAATAGTTTTTGTCCAGAGGCCGCTGCCACCTACTCCTAGGGCTGAAACAGGGTTACCCCTTTCACAGTCCATACGGATGTAGGCTTGGGTATCAGTCAGTCTGACTCCTGGCCGGTAGAGCAGAAAGCGCTACCTCCCCAATTTTATATAGCAAGTGTCACGACCAGGATTCAAACCCACACTCTGCTGATCAAACAGCAGAGCTTGAATCCGGTGCTCTTAACCGCTCGGCCATGACACGCCCTTTGTTTCCAACAAAACCAACCTCTCTTGAACCAACAACACAGAGAAACAAACAAATTATATATAATACAAAATGTCCAATACAACATCCATGAAATAATTTACAAACAAGGGTAATAGGTCCTTGGTTTATGTGTTGTTACTAGATATTGCAGTTTGGTTTAAAAACAGATTTGGGGGTTTGAACAAAGAACAAATTATTGAAGCTGGTCTTGAACCAGCGCCCTCAGAATTGATGTACCGGCACTCGACCAACTGAACTATCCAGCCATAGTGTTGGTGGTCTACCTAGGTTTCTAGGTCAATATCTTTGTTCGGGGATGCCAGTCAGAAGCCATATATTACCCATTGTTAAAAAAGCTCTGCTGTCCAATCTGGAGCTATTTGTTTGATTCAATGATTTTTGTAAACTAGGTCAATATCTTTTTCGGGGATGCCAGTCAGAAGCCATATATTACCCATTGTTAAAAAAGCTCTACTGTCCAATCTGGAGCTATATATTTGATTCGATGATTTTTGTAAACATACCTGTGCACAAAGAGAAATCAGCTTTTTTTTAAAACAACTTACTCAAGATATAAACAACTTAACGTTTAATTGAGACCTGCCTTAACATTTCCTCTTGAGCAATAAAAACACAAACATCAACATTGTGATTTTCAAGGATATTTTGACGGCTTGTATTTCAAAATAAAAACATCCTACAGTGACACATGTCATGTAACCACGCAGTACCATTTGCAAATCATCTACTGTTTTGAAACCTTTCAATAGTTGTTCCCGCTACTGTTATCAGATGATGTAATAACAAAAGCAACCCACGCTATTCTGCTGACTCTTAAAAATGAAAGCGGTCCCGAACAACAGGATGCTCTTCCAAGGAACAAGAACTGCCAATGGATTCTTCAATAAGTGTCAAAACATCCTTTCTTGGGAGATTCCCTTGTGCGACATGTATGTATCATATTTAGGTGTTTGTTAGTGTAACTATATACATTCAAAACATTTTTACCTGAAACACATGAACTACAACTGCAAGTTCTCCACAGGTGACACCAACTACAGGGTATTAATTACAGGGAACAGGAAGGTGGGCTGGTTTACAGGAAACAGGAAAGGTTCAATTCACAAATAAACCATAAAGGTTGATGTGGAAGGCCCACCCCCCCCCCCCTCGAAAACAAGTTTCAATTTCAGAGATTCCAAAAAGTTTGTAATCAAGTCATACCCCAATTTCTAAACTTAAAAAATAAATATCTTATTAGGAAATTATATGATTAGCAGAGTGTGGGTTCGAATCCCCAGCTATGACACTTGTGTCCTTTAGCAAGACACTTAACCATTGCTTCGTCCTTCGGATGGGACGAAAAGCCGTTGGTCCCATGTGTTGTGTAACGCATGTAAAAGAACCCAGTGCACTTATCGAAAAGAGAAGGGGTTCGCCCCAGTGTTCCTGGCTGTGACTGCTGTATGCACCGTAGCACCTTGACTAAACACTAATTGGGTCTCAGAATTCATCACTGCAATAACATATCTTTCTGAAAGTGTGTATATACTCAGCAACCTTGAGTACTTTGTTTGGTAGATACATGCACTATATATATAAGACTTCAATATTATTCCTGCACATTCTGTCACCTTGTTCCAATGTTCCTCGTTCCACTGACCATACTAACACTGTTCTCTAGGAGCGACTGAGTGAACTATAAAGGCGTTGCCAGAACCACCGTCTCAGATCCTTTTTAGTGTAATCACAAATCGTGATGTGACGTAGAATAGTGGGTAGGACGCATGGTTCCACCATGACAGGTATCAAACTCTTGTTCCTGGCACCTAAATGACAACAGTGAAGGGATTGTAAATTAGGGCACAGGACATTATTTGTAGTTACTCAACAATAATTATTGGCTCAAAAACTTACTTGGTAACGAGTAATGGAGAGCTGTTGATAGTATAAAACATTGTTATAAACGGCTCCTTTTGAGGTTGTGTAGTTTTTGAGAAACAGGTCATTTCTCACTCAAATAATAACAAACCCTCAGGTCTGAAGCCTTTTATTATAAACGCATCTGAAAACACACAAATTTGTGCTACAAGGGTGTTTTTTCCTTTCATTATATTCTCTTGTATTTTCGACGACCAATAGGGCAAAACTTTTCACAGGTTTGTTATTTTATGCATATTATGTCAATGTTAGAACACATGAGAATACTGGTCTTTGACAATTACCAAGTGTGTTCAGTGCCTTTAAGTCTCAGATACATACAAGCCAGCAAGTGGCTGATGGGTGTCTTTTGGACACCAAGATTTAAATTTGGACAGCCAGTTTTATCTGTGACGTCATGCCATTGTTCCATCGCTCCATTATTTTGCCTGATTGGTGCGATATGGCTACCTTATAAGAGATGTTAATTTAATCAGAGATAAGGGATATGAATTTTGTTTTTTACCCATAAAAATAGAAAAGAAAAGGTGTGATAAGAAAATAATCCAAATGACCACTTTGAGTACAGAGTCTACAAACACAGTTTAGAAACACATTTCCTTGTAATATACTTGCAAGTGTCACAAGCCAGAGTCATTGCAATATTCTACACGGCCTCTTAGACACTTACTTGGTGCTATGCTATGAGCAAACTTTGTCTGGAAGTCGCACTGCTCACTGGCTATGAAATCCGGTGACAGAACAATAATCATTCGCTTACATCTGTAAAGCAAATTTGAGACAACAGATTGAATTATTGCAAACTTGTGTGTGTGCAACCAAAAGTACCAAAAGTATAAATGGAACAAGTAGTGGTCTGACGTTTCGACCATAGCAGAGTCTTTTACATAGGCTTTTTTAAAATAAACGATATACGTGCTTAGATTCTTTTTTTTTAGTAGTTTTGATGGGGCTCGCAATCCTCAACAGAAAGGTTATTTATTTTGATTTTATCCATCCTTAACTAGAATTTTCTTGTTTTTTTGTCCCTGCATACATGTATTTGGTAGATCCGTTTTTTTGTCATAAAGGCTATCACATTATATAAATTCTGCAAAGTCAGATTCAAATGGCAATTAAGCTAAGCATTTATCTAAGTTTATGATCTGACCAAACCGGTGTTCTTCCTGTGGTTTTCCTACGGATGTGAAACTGATAGTGGTTAAGGTCAAATACAAAATAAAACATGTTTAGTGTCCTAACCTTTTAAAAGAAGAAAGGAGGAGGGCCTTTTTTTCCTTTAAACGGACAGTAGACACAAAAAAACTTCTTCTAAAAAGCGACCTCTTAAAGACACTTGAAACTATTGGTAATTGTCAAAGACCAGTCTTCTCACTTGGTGTATCTCAACATGATATGCACAAAATAACAAACCTGTGAAAGTTTTAACTCAATTGGTCATCGAAGTTGCGAGAGAATAATAAAAAAAAATTACTTGTGTCGAAGTTGTGTACTTCCAGATGCTTGATTTCGAGACCTCAAAATCTAATTCTGAGGTCTCAAAATCAAATTCATGGAAAATTACTTCTTTCTCGAAAACTACGTTACTTCAGAGGGAGCCGTTTCTCACAATGTTTTATACTATCAACCTTTCCCCGTTACTTGTTACCAAGTAAATTTTTATGCTAATAATTATTTTGAGTAATTACCAATAGTGTCCATTGCCTTTAAAAGGAAGTGGGCGGGGATGCTCAACATATTTTTTAAAAAAATGTATTTGGCCTTATTGGTTTTAATGTACACCGACCTGTTCTCAATAAGTTCGGCTGTAACCGTCGAATATGAACCTCCAGGTACAAGATCTCGAAAGTCAACACACAGCTTGAGATTGTACGGTTCATTCTCTAGTACTGATATCATTTCTTTGACGAAATCACTATCAATATCCGTGAAACAGACATAGGCATCAAATATTTCCGGTGGGCCTGAAAGTCAACAGTTTTGAAGAAAATGTCAATAATATTAGGATACATTTCACTAGTACTTAGTAGCATTTATAACATAAAATTTGAAATGCCACTAGCTACCGGGCCATCTCTATGGTCTATTTGATGTATGACACTGCTCTAGAATTGCCAGGGTCCTGGATTTGAATCCCACCCGAGTAATAATGCCTGTGGTTTTTTTCAGTAACAGGGTTGTAGCTAGACCAAATTTAGTGGAGGGCAATAAATCTGTTTGTGTTATGGGGCCATGCAATAAGTTGAACGGCCTTTTGATTGTGTTCTTCGTCTGTTAAACATTTGATTCTCCTCATCATTAGCTGTGTCTCAGATCAATGCAAAATGGACAATATTTGAAATCTGTGTTGGGCAGCATAATGTATTCTTCTCAGAGTGCAGGGCATAAATTGAGAGTCCTGGGCAGGCCCGCCCAGCACCGCCCACCGTGGCTACAACACTGCTGAGGCCTACAGTGCTAACGCACATCGGTGTATATATATGGGTCAAATCAAAATGAATCGCATAGCATGCATGAGTATAACTTAATTAAGAGAAGATTCAGTATATTTTTTACATGATTTCAATTATTGGTATATCACCTGCAGGCCATACACAATAGAGACTGGATGTATAGGTTTTGTGTACATTCCAGACTGGTTTCCTTATTAGCAAACGAGAAATGTGCAAATCATCGACGGCAATTGTTTATTTTTAGAGCCAACACAAATGTCTGTTTTTTTTTTTTAAATCCCGTATGAAATGTCATGGGTCTTAAAATAACCCATGACAGGTTTTCCTTCATCTTGGTGTTGTGGTCTTTTTTCCCCCCTAGGTACTCAATTATAGGCTGAACTGTGTGCGACGCATACAATACAACTTCATACGTGTCTTCATACCCTGTCAAAAACTATTATTACATTTCAAAGCAAAAAACTATTATTCTATGTTTTCACTGAAAACATAATGCAGACAACATTCTACGTTCTTACTCCATGAAAGCAGGATCAAACACTTTCTTTAGCTAATCTGAGAGCGGAAGTATCTATTTTGGACTTCTAATGAATGGAAGTCAACACTAACAGAGTGTACAACACAAAAGACTGCCCTATTCCACCATAACAGCCAACTAGACGCTGTAATGTGCTTCAGAGACCCGCCATGTTTGTGTATCAAACTGTGTCGATTTATTGATCAATCTGTAATCACCTTAACATTCACATGAGGGCGCTATAACAAAACTGTATACTTATAGTATTCAATAGTACATGTAGTTGAATACATGACATCCCCCTTTTACAGAACAGTGTTAACATGAAACTACTGTTAAGTAAATAAAATTACATTTTTGACTCTCCCTGTCCTTGGATGTGCTGTTATAATATCTAGTGTCTTTAACAAGTTTCTAATTTCAAACACTTTAAATTTCAACAATCATAATAAACAATTTTTTATGCATTTAAACAACTGGCTATTGTAGTACCATACTGTTGATTCTCCTTACTGCAACTTTAATTTAGATTTTAACATTTCTCTTAAATGACAACTCAATTTTCAATTGTTTTATCTTAACATTTAACTTTTATAAATTTCTCAAAGCTGTGTACTCACTAACAGTTACCTTGAAATCAACTTTGTTGTTGCCCAAAATGTTAACTCTGGTTTTACATAGTAGACAAGTCTGGTTTACATGTTTACTTATTTCTTAGCATTCTTCTACATATCTTCTTGGTTGTCTGATCATTCTACCACTCCTGCTCTGTTGTACAACTGTTTGGGGATTTTCGTCCAGCTGTTGTGATCTTTTGTGTGACACATGATCTAGGTCTGGCGGTTCTAGATTGGGAGGATCTTCTTTGGTTTTAAGAAGATGTTTTCTGTTTCTTCTTAGTTCTCCCATGGGTGTTCTCACAATGTACGATCTAGGTTCTTGTGTTTTCTGTGTCACAACAGCTGGTTTCCAAGTTCCATCTTTTGTTGTACTCTGACAGTATCACCTATGTTCAGATTTGGTAGTTTGCTTGAGTTTCTGTCATGGTACATTTTTTGTACTGTTTGCCTATTGATCAGTTGTTGTTAGATATCAGTCTGAACTTTTGGTTGCAACAGTTTGGCATGTGTAGGTAGAATGCTCCTTGTTCTCCTACTCATAAGCAACTGACATGGTGACCCAAGGTGTTGATCTATGGGTGTGTTTCTGTACTCCAATAGACTTAGATATGGATCTTGGTTGCTTTTGTTTGCTTTCTTTAGCATTTGTTTCACGGTTTGAATGGTTCTTTCTGCCATTCCATTGGACTGTGCATACCCAGGGCTAGACTTCACATGATTGAATTGCCATGTATGTGCAAATTCCCTGAACGCATTGCTACTGTACTGCGGTCCTCCATCTGAGATCACATGATCTGGAATTCCGTGACGAGCAAATATGCTCTTTAGTACAGTTATGACACCTTTGCTGGTAGTGTCATCTAGCAACATTATTTCCGGAAATTTCGAATAGTAGTCCACTACTATCAAATATGTTCTTGAACCCAGATAAAATAGATCGGTTCCAACTTTGGACCATGCACGTTCTGGGGTCGTGTGCGGAATCATTGGTTCTTTCATGTTTGATTTTCTGTGTTCTAGACAGATTGCACACCTGCTGCACATGTCTTCTATTTGTTTTGACATCCCTGGCCAATATAGAGTATCTCGTGCCCTAGCTTTGCACTTGTTTATGCCCAAGTGACTACTGTGTATCTTGTTCAGCATTTCTTGCTGCAGTGCCTTAGGAACGATTAATTTGTCTCCCTTGAACAGTAACTCTTCAGCGACATGGATTTCTTCTCTAAAGTCCCAATATGGTCTTATCTCATCAGGCACTTCCTGTTTTGTGTTTGGCCAACCATTTAACACTGTGGTTGTGACCATCTGTAGTGTTTTGTCTTTCTTTGTTGTTTCTCTGAACTCACAACGTTTTACGTCACTCATTGGTAGGTTAGAGACTAGCATGTGTACCTGCATTTCTATTTCATTTTTGTCATCTCCAGTTTGTTCTGTTGGCAGGTATGCTCTTGATAGCGTATCAGCTATTATCATTTCTTTGCTTGTGCCAGGTTTATGCACAACTTTTATGTCATACTTCTGTACTGCTAACAGCAGTCTTTGGATGCGTGGTGGCGCTGTTGACAGAGGTTTCTTGGTAATTGCTTCCAAAGGTTTGTGATCACTTATTACGGTCACGTGCCTGCCATATATGTACTGGTGAAATTTTTGGCAGCCAAATGTAATGGCAAGCATTTCTTTTTCTATTTGTGCATAGCCTTTTTCCGCTTGTGTTAGTGCTTTGGAAGCATAGGCCACAGGATTGCCTTCTTGTGTCAACACAGCTCCCAACCCATCCTTACTGGCATCTACTGATAATTCTACTGGCCTATCTACATCAAAATACTTCAATGTAGGAGTCGATGTTGCAAGGTTTTTTAGTTTGTTGTAGGCATCTTCTTGTTCTTTTTCCCAGTGCCATTCTGTCTCCTTTTTCAACAGGATTCTGAGCGGAGCTGACATTGCGGATAGAGATGGGATGAACCTCCCTATGTACTGAATCATTCCCAGAAATCTTTCCAAGTCTTTTCTAGACTCGGGAGTTGGCATTTCCAGAATGGCCTTTACTTTGGCTTTGTCTGGTTTTATGCCTTCACGGGATAACTCACGTCCCAAGTACTGGATTTCTGTTTGTGCTATTTTGCACTTTGCTTTGTTCAGTTTTATATTTTTCGCTCTTGCTATTTCTAGAACCTGTCTCAACCTTGCATCATGTTCCTCCCTACTTTTCCCATACACAAGAATATCATCTATGTAGCATACTGCTCCATCAACATTCTCTAGTAATTCAGACATTCTCTTGTGAAATACTTCTGATGCACTATGGATACCGAATGGCAATCTCAGAAACTTGTACCTTCCAAAAGGTGTGTTAAACGTACAGAGATCTGAGCTCTGTTTGTCTAATGGGACTTGCCAAAACCCATTGTTTGCATCCAGTATGGAAAAATACTGTGCCTTGTCTAGTTTACTGACCAACTCTTCAATCACTGGTATGTGATAGTGCTCACGTCTTATTGCCTGATTCAACTCTTTGGGATCTAGACAAAGTCTGAGCTTGCCATTTGGTTTCTCTACAATTACCAATGAATTTACCCAGTCTGTAGGGTAATCAACTTTCTCTACAATGTTATGTTCAACCAATCTGTCCAGTTCTTCTTTGAGTCTGTCTCGTAGTGCGAACGGTACTCGTCGCGGTGGATGTACTAACGGAGTAGCATTCTCATCAAGCTTGATGTGATGACATCTGTCGAAACATCCCGTTCCGTCGAAAACATCTGCATATTCATTTGTGATGTCTGTTTTCTCCATGTTGTCTATACGCTTGATAAGCTGCATTTTAATTGCTGCATCCAGTCCGAGTAAGTTTTGTCCACTCTCAACCACTACGAACTCAAGTTTATGTGAGATTCCACGATGGCATACTTTGATTATACACTTGCCGACAACTGGTATTTTCTCACCACTATAGTTGATCAGTCTCACAGCAGTGTTTGTCACTTGCGGATTCCTTCTAATTTGCTTTAGGGTGTTCTGCGAGATGATGTTTGCTTGGGCTCCAGTGTCTATTTTCAGTTGTAGACGCTTGTGGTTCACCTTCAGATTTACGAACCAGTCTTTTGTCTTGTCTTCGTGTTTGTCTGTCTCTTCATGTGTACCCACAGGGCCTATGAAGAGTTCTTCCATCTGTTCTGAAGCCGCGTGTATAGCTGCAGTATTTGGCGTAGCCTTCCAACCACTGCGTGCCCTGCAGCATTTGGCATAGTGATTGGGTTTCTTGCACTTGTGACAGGTCTGTCCATAAGCTGGACAGCTTCTTGGAGGGTGTGATGTCCCACATCTGCCACATGTCCTTTTCTTTGTTTCTATTGTGCTTTGGGTTTTTGCCTCCTTCTTCTTTTGTTTGGGCCTAACTCCAACTTTATGCACAGCTGTTGCCGCATTGTTATTTTCTCCTGTATTGCTCAGGCTTTCTATCTGTGTTTTGCTTGCTTCTGCAGCACGGCATATCTCTATTGCTCTGGTCAAGTCTATCTTGCTTTCCCTAAGCATTCGCTCCCGAACAACATCACTGGTCACGCCACATATTATGTTGTCGCGTATGAGGCTTTCTGTCAATTCCCCAAATTCACAATCTTTGGCCAGTGTTTTTAGTTCAGTTACAAAGTGGTCGACTGTCTCACCTTGATGTTGACTTCGCTTGAAGAACTGATGTCTCAGGAACGCTTGTGATGTGTTTGACTTGCAGTGAGCCTCAAACCTTTCTTTGATTTTTACAAGCTTTTCTTTGTCGTCCGGTTGTTCCCACTTGAACGTGTTGTACAATCGCAGCGCGTCTTCTCCCGCTATGGTTAAAAAGAGTGCTGTTTTCTGATTGTCAGGCTTATTGGTCTTTCCGGTGGCGAGCATGTACAGGTCAAATCGCTGCAAAAACCATTTGTAGTTGTCCGCTAGGTTTCCCTGCAATGACAACCCTTTCGGCAGCTCAATTTTGTCCATTTTTATGGACTTTTGAAGTGTTTCACTTCTGACACCATGTAATGTGCTTCAGAGACCCGCCATGTTTGTGTATCAAACTGTGTCGATTTATTGATCAATCTGTAATCACCTTAACATTCACATGAGGGCGCTATAACAAAACTGTATACTTATAGTATTCAATAGTACATGTAGTTGAATACATGACAGACGCTATTTCAAGGAATGGGTAGTCTGCTATTCCCACAGAACTGAAAGAGCAGTTGCCAATTGACTCTGTAATGGTGATATGTAGGCCTATGCATTCTGTTTATGGGTATTTGGAAAATATTTGAAAAGAAGCATTTGCTCTCAGTGCATAAAGGCTGTGAAACTGAAACTCTTGATGCGCAATGGATCATACAATAAAGCACACAGGGCGGAACCTATATACACACATAACTCGGGTAAAAAATTAACAAATAATCTGTTTACAAAAAGGCCTACAGGTGAATGCGATCATAGTTGCTTTTGTAATACATTCGACAATGTCACTATGAAAGACATGGCATACTGTAATATACATTGGCTACTGATCTATCATGACAGTTTTCAACCGCAAAGCTTGCAACTATGCACATGTAATAGATAATAAATTTCCATCGTCGAGGATGTAAAGAATATTAATTATGGTTTTTACCCATACGGTACTTTCCCGAGTCCTGTGAAATGCACACGGATTGTAAAACTTCTTTGCCTATGTGAGAGTTTCAAGCTCTTGTTTATTATATTGCAACAATGAATACTTTGCATGCAAACTGAAACCATAGGCCTAACTCATTGCTGGTAGTTGGCCATGTAAAAAAATAAAACTATTACCGGATGGATGATCTTCCAGTGTGATTCCTCGAAGCTCTGTTGTTTTTGGCACATGTGGATAACTTCCACTCACTACATGGGAAAAAAAAATAAAAAATACAAGTGAGTCGTTTGTAAGGTGAAGTTCTGTATACCAATTTTCCTTGTTTAAGTTTTTGGGGAGTAGAGGGGGAAGACATGGGTGCAGAGAGTCATTGGATGCACTACATCACTTGTAACCCTTCTGAACTTGGGTGATAGGTGCTGTATAAATCCAGTTCAATTATAATGGAATTAAATTAAATCATAGATCTTAAGCCGGCCTTAGGTCGATCTATGATTTCTTTGGCGCCGGTAACAAACCATCGACAACGCACAAACAAAATATGCTCAGGTCACAACAACTGAGAAATCGTGCGCCTACGATTGGTTCCCGACCCACAAGTTTAAATTGTTCTACTCTTGCGACTGTAAATTTTTTTTGAGCGGCGACTGTTTCAGAATGTCTTAAAATCATTGCAGTTATGCCCAAGCTGTAAATAATCGCTGACTAAAAAGTTCCAGATGGTCTTAGCTCAGGCGCAGTGTGATCCTGAAAAGTCAGTCGTCGACAGTTTTTTGTTGACGCAAGGTTGACCTGAGGCCGACTTTACATACCTTCAGGATCTTGAATAGGCTGACCATGAGCATCACCTTTACGTCTTTCTAACCATCGGCGAGCATCTCTCTCTAAAATGAAACAGGAGGAGAAATAACCAATAGATGTGAATTATGAAATCATTCAAGAAATCTGTAATAAAATTAACGTAAACGTTAAGATCCATGCAGCCCTAAAGACCAAATTAATGTTCATTACCACTGAAGCAAAAACTGTCCTCTTTATAATAGGGGGCACCATGTTTTTGAATGCCAGGTGTTGTATTTTGTCGGTTAGGTAAATTTGACTCTATTTGGATCAATTTGTCCACGAAAAAATCATAATTATTTACAGTCAGTTAGCCCTGGTAGGATGGACGCAACAGAGTTCGAAGGAGTCCAGCCTGGGGTTGATTTCACACAGAGCTAAGATTGAACTTAACTGCAAATCAATCGTAGTTGCCAAGTAGAGTGTGATATCACGATACAGATCACTACGTTAATACTGACAATTTGTTTTACGATTAGTTTTATTTCTTTGTGAAATCGGCCCCTGGGCTACATTACAGTGCAAGGAAAATGTTGTTTTAAAAAACAAGACAAATTACAGCCGTATTGTTGTATTACTTTGTTGCTCTTATTTTTTGTTTATATTGCTTTTAATTTTCCGTAACATTCTTAAATATTTTACTTAATTTTTATATCGTAATTTTATCATGTGATTTTATGTTTATACTTTTAACATGTTAGTTTGTTCGCAGGGCCCAAATGGAAACCAGTTTTTTACTTATTTGGCTCACCCTGGGTAAATAAAGGAAATAAATAAATTAATAAATAAATAAATAAATGTACAGGGGAAATTTTAGTTGAGATGATGGTAAGCCTGGTTCATACTTCATGCGAATGTGAATGCGAAGCGAATTTGACGTGAATTTGACAGCACAACTCTCCTTTTGCAGCTAGACCCACGAAAATTTTGACAAGAGGGCAGTTCCATAGAAATGTAAACCTCAGTGCCAAAATTTCAAAATGGCACTAATGTGACAAATGAGACATCATTTTGTAGCTAATTGTATGAATTTTAATAAAATATAATTTGTTACTGAAAATATTCAGCGGCTCAAGTGCTATTTTCGACTGAAAAAATACTTTAAAAATAGTGAAATTGGCTCAAAAATAATGTTTTGCCAATTTAATCAAAATTTTTACTGTGGTTAAATAGTGTTTCTTTTGGTTTTGCACCTGTTTGAAGTTTGCTATGGTAATCTATTTTAGGAAACTTACTTTTCCGATGTACGTCCGACACCAAAATAGTGAATATTTTAATCTCCCTATTTCAACCGTGGGCAGAAAGTTTTCAAATTTACACTACAAAGCACAATTGATGCTCTCTATCTAAACATGGAATCATTTCTTTAAAAAAATCTTCTTTATCGTACAAAATCCTGGTGTCGGACGTGCATTTTGTTCGTACGTCCGACACCAGTACGTCCAACACCTCCAAAATAATTATGTGAAAGCCTTTTTTAATGCCTTTAAAATATCATACAAAGCTATAAATTGGTACCTAGGGTAACTCTCACCCAAATCACTCAAATCTTGCCTCAAAACAAGTGTATTTCATTCCCCTTTTTTTCTACTGGCTGCTAAAAACACAATAATTTTAATCCGCAGAAAATTTTAATTTCCATTTCCAAAACCCACTGGTACTTATAATTAATATAAGAAAAGCTTGGTTTTTGCAGTATATTTGTTAAATTCAGGTACATGTGGTTACCCCCAAGCAAGGATAGAGCTCTTATTCATTTAGTAAACTGTTGACAATGCTCTAAAGTTGGTTCTTTAGAGAAAATATCAAAACATTTAACACCAAAATTCTTGGTGACCTTTGACCTTGGCATTAGTTACCCACCAAGAACTTTAAACTTAATTTTTTTTAAACACAAGTCCAATCTACAATATATTTGGACCAAATGTTATTTTGCAGACTCATATCTTTCATTGTTAGGCAACATTTTGAAACTTGGGTGTTTTGCCAGTTTTGGTTACCACAGCAATGCATCAGGATACGCATGTACATCATGTACAAGTTGCATTACACATGCACATTGTTTCTATTGATCTCAAAACGTGGTATAAGTTGACAATTAAAGACTTTTTTCAACAAATAATGATTTAATCTGATATTACAACACCAAATTGGTAGATTAAATCATTATTTTATAACAAAAGTGAAAAGTTGAACTGATTGTTACCTATTTTTGAATGCAATTTCGGGCAAGTACGTCCGACACTGTGAAATGTACGTCCGACACCAATATATTAAATGCCGTTCCTTAAAATTCAAATTTTAAAACCGAATGTCTCATGGTAAAGTGTAATGACAGAGGTCTGATGAATCCGTAAATAAGAAATAATTGCATAACAGCGAGGATCCTGAGAAAGACCCTTGAGATCTAAGGCTACGGGACGTAGCCCGGCTCGAGGAGTTACCGGCACAAAGGAAAATGAGATCTTTCTTTTGCATGCTGTGATAAAATGAAATAATAATAATAATAATAATAATAATAATAATAATAATAATTGTCAGGAGGATGGAGCTACGATGTACAAGGTTAGTCACTGACTTCATACTTACCGACTAGTTTAGTTATATCAAGTAAAACGTCATCCCTTTCTAAATCTTTAAGCATGTCCAGCAGGACTCCCACAGTACTATCTTGTTGAGTTGTCCACTGAGCAAGTACTAATTTCATCGGATCTCGTTCCAATGCAAAGTTCTCTATCATCTCATACTCAAAGCCCATCTCACTGGCTAAGCCTGTCCAATCGTTTCCCCCAAATTTGGGTGGATTCAACATGAGCGAGAGGCGAGTTCTTGTGGGAACATTAAGGGCTTTTGCGGGAACCACCCGAATATCCATCTCATCAAAGTCAGATTTTGAGCAACTTCTACTAGATGGCGATGGAGGAAGTTGGACTTTTAGTGGCTCACCACACAGTTCACTGGATGATGGAAACTTAGCTAATTTGGTTGAATTGGATGAACACTGCTCTGCTGAGGACACTGCACTACAACTTGTGTTAACCATTGAGTTAACCGAGTTAGAAATGGTACAACTTCCTGCAAAACCAGACATGCACGAGTTTGTACTAGCAATAGGCCTACCATCCCCCATCATGGTGGTGCTACTACTTGACGACATTTCTGTCTTGAGTTTCGAGTTTGGAGACAACAAACAAGCTTCCTTCTCGACCTGGTTGCTGTGTTCTTGCTTGTGAGTACAGGACAGCTCACTCCCCTGGTTTTCTTCTTCATAACAACAACCACCGCTGGGTGGACCCGGACACAACTCTACACCTGAACGACCCTCACTAGTTGACTTCTTCGAAAACATAGCCGATAACATTGTTATTTAAATTGAACAAAAAGCAGCGAGTGCTGTACAATATTCCAATACAATGCTCCCTAATATTATTATCAACAGTTGCTCCAATTCCAAATATAGCCTATGAACTTGAAGCTATTATGTACAAACCCAAACCAATCATAAAGGAAACATGTCGCATTCCACGTTTCCAGCATCGAGTTCGAAGAGTATGACGTTTCTGAATTGAACAGGAAATAATGTAAAGAGTGGTATTTGCGTCACCAATAACCTTTATCTCTCATAGCTTGACAATGGTTTGACCTTAAGTAGGTAAGGGACTTAAATTTACCACCAACATACTTTACTCTAAGATAAAGTTTTTGGACTATTTCTATCAAGCAAAATGTGTGTTAAACTCATTTGAAAGTTAATTAGTTTAAAATTTGACAACAGTTTAATTAAACATTTCAGAATGAGTTAATGAGTTAGTCTTCGAAAAAATAACCACCCATTATTAAATGGATTGATCCAAAGTGCGGTGAGCATTCGGGGCTGTCCCTTTTCCTAAAGTTATGACGTATCTGAGGAGGGCATTGCTTTTGGACACACCATGGAGCAAATTGCTCCATGGACACACACACCACCCACCCACCCAACAATAGGGGTCGAGTTGCAATAACGTAACCCTCCCCCGGAAGGAGGGTTACGTTATCGCAACTAGGGGCCGACGACATGGGTGGGGCATGGCACTTGAACCCTCTTGACTGGATCCTTTGCTTTTATCTTAGTGACCCCCCCCCCCATAATAAAGACCATCCAGTGTGTTGTTATAGTGTAAAGGTGTGTCTATGTTATCAACAACGTCACCATTGTTGAAGGGAAAGAGGTATAGCGAGTCAAAATTAATGGCATTTTGAACCTTTGACTACAAGCCGTAGCAGCATACGGCAGCTTTCCATAGTATTTTGAGCATTGCACTTTCTGGTTTTGTAAAACGATTTGTTCAGTTTTCTGTTGAAATGTTTAATGTTCACAATATTATTGTTTAGAATAGTGTCGTAGGAGGTCCTGTTTTCAAGGTGTCCCTAAAATCGTGGCAAATTTTTTACCTCTCTGTGCGCGATGTAAACATTGTGGAAGTTTATTTGCCAAGCAAAGAGTCAAAACTTAGAAACACGTAAGGCTCCACTGGTTATTTGCACTTGTAAATGCAAAAAGTTTGGTATTTTAGGCATTTCTACAAGGTACAAAAATATGTCATTGGGTTGAGGCCATATTATAAAAAAAATTGCCAACCCAAAAAGTTTCATCAAACACTATTTCCATTCAAATTCACGATGATCAAATCATGTTGACTGAACATTCTGCTGAGCATTCTGGAAACAATATACAGAGGCTTAAAGAAGCCATATGCCTTATATTATTTCCTAATGTTTTTTTATATTTTTTTTTAACCCTTGTATCAATATTATTATAAATATTAAAATTTAAACGTCAGCTTGGTGATTCAGTTATCACTTTTTATTTTTACGCTTTATTAATAAAAAATTGATTTGTTGTAAAATTACCATGGTAGTTTTTAAAATGTCAAAAAAATATTGTGATAAAATGAAGACAATTGCTGGCTACACGAGTCTCACAGAACACTTGCAGTCACTGCAGATAATCTTCAAACTTAGTGCGGTAATCTTCAAATTTTCTGAAGCAGCACTTTAAAGGAAGAAGAAGAAGAAGAAGAAGAAGAAGAAGATAATAATTTCTTCCACGTATGGCTTCACCGGGAAACCATTCTTTCTCGTTTGCCTTGAAAACAGGAAAAACTCAAAACAAATGGGACCAGTTGAAGTCATTGAAGATCGGTGTGGTGTGAAAACTGTCCATCAAGTTTTAAATTTATGTTTGCATACGTCTTAATTATAAACAATGAAGATAATGAAGGCATCGGTTGATATATCGCATCATTATTCTTTTCCCAATTCAAAGAAAATGACTGCATATAATACCGTGAAATTGGTAAGTGGAGGATGTAAAACAATCGAAAAGATCCAAAAACAGATCTAGGGAGTTGCTCATTTGGACAGTGATCCTCCACACCCATTTGCATTCACCAACCCCTAGCCTTCCGGCCGTCAAATGTCGGCAGGGTGTTAGTGTATAAAAAGTGGGGCATGGACTTTACCGTTTGCTGCTTTGCTATTTTCCGGATCCCTCCCATCCCATTACCACCAAGTGTTGTTTTGTTAGTATGTGTGATTAGTTGTTCAATGTCTGTTTCGCCCACTCGCCTATAAGGCCAAAACAACAACAAAATACCAGTTGATCGTCCAGATTTAAAACAAAAAGAGGAGGATGAGGGCTTTACTATTTACCATTTACTATTTTTATCAAGATGGCCCGGCTAAGTATTTCAAACAAACAGGCCACCAATTCTATAAACAATGAAGATAATTAAGGCATCGGTTGATATATCGCATCATTATTCTTTTCCCAATTCAAAGAAAATGACTGCATATTATAATACCGTGAAATTGGTAAGTGGAGGATGTAAAACAATCGAAAAGATCCAAAAACAGATCTAGGGAGTTGCTAATTAATTTGGACAGTGATCCTCCACACCCATTTGCACACACCAACCCCTAGCCTTCCGGCCGTCAAATGTCGGCAGGGTGTTAGTGTATAAAAAGTGGGGCATGGACTTTACCGTTTGCTGCTTTGCTATTTTCCGGATCCCTCCCATCCCATTACCACCAAGTGTTGTTTTGTTAGTATGTGTGATTAGTTGTTCAATGTTTGTTTCGCCCACTCGCCTATAAGGCCAAAACAACAAAATACCAGTTGATCGTCCA
Organism: Asterias rubens; assembly: GCF_902459465.1. Taxonomy (NCBI): domain Eukaryota; kingdom Metazoa; phylum Echinodermata; class Asteroidea; order Forcipulatida; family Asteriidae; genus Asterias; species Asterias rubens. Next base: position 14,074,636 of record NC_047064.1, on the reverse strand, counting down.
GATTTAAAACAAAAAGAGGAGGATGAGGGCTTTACTATTTACCATTTACTATTTTTATCAAGATGGCCCGGCTAAGTATTTCAAACAAACAGGCCACCAATTCTTCAGTTTGAATCAACCGCAAACTTATTTATACTATTAGTTGCATGGGGACCTGTGTTAACACTAACACTAACACCGTTAGTGGATACCTAACGTGGCCCCCTCTGTCATTTATATCCAACTTGGTCACAATTTAGAGCTTCAATACACTCGCTCGAATTTAAAAGTTGTCGAATTTAATCCATAACGTTCGAATTATTTGAATTGAGTTCGACGCGGCACAAGGTTAGTGCGATGCGACGTTTATAGCGTGGGCCTAAAATGTTTAAAATTACGGAGATTTAAGCATGTAAACAAAAACAAGGGCTCAATGATTCACGATCGAGGGCGCTATCATTATTTATCGGAAGAAGTTTGTACCACAGTCCGCCTATATGTAGATTGGGATATTTGGGGGTATCTACAGGGTGCATGGGGGAGGGGCACATAATCGCCTGCTGGCTCCAATGAAAACAGAACTGCAACAGAAAAACCGTAAGAGAGACACAGTTGACCCTCTGGTGACAGTGAATACTAATAAAACTGAAAATTGAATAAAATAATCCCTAAATGTAGCGATTTTATGCTAATTCTGCTTCCATGATTCAACGGAGCTCGTTTTAAAACAAAACTGAATGAGTCAGAGGTTAAAATAAGCAATTTTGTGTTGAACTTGGCCTGGAAAACCTTTGGTATCAAGTAATAAACCACACTGGGGGAGAGAGTGATTTGAACCTGCGCGATTAGAGATTAGAGGGATTGGAACCTGCGACTCGATCAGGTATGGCGGTTTCAACTTTCCGCCGTGTTCAGTTTTCCGAATGACCAAATACGGTAACATTACGTCATGCGATGCCTGCGCACACAGCAAGCAAAAGTAGTCAATTTTTAGTGCTGTATTGAGTCATCCGTGTTACTCTCCGGTAGCTGTAGTCATGGCGGCGTCCACGAGTATACAACGAGCGGCGAACGCGTGGATCGTATGAGAGAATTTGGTGTGGCACAAGCAGTGTGACCTGCTTACAGCTGTACGCATATGAATACGTGTAAAGATGGGGCAAGAGAATGTGACTAAACAGAAAAGAATCGTAATAAGGCCGTGTCCGAAACGACGACTTCGGCTACAGCTAGCTGTAGCCGAAGTCGCCGTTTCGGACACGGTGTGGCGGTTTCAACTTTCCGCTGTGTTCAGTTTTCCGAATGACCAAATACGGTACGTCATGCGATGCCTGCGCACAGCATGCAAGCGAAAGTGGTAAATTTTTAGTGCCGTATTGAGTCATCCATTACCCTCCGGTAGCTGTCATGGCGGCTTCCACGAGTCGAGTACAACTAGCGGCAAACTCGTGGATCGTTTGAGTTGTTTTTTTTGCAAGCAGAGTGTGACCTGCCTAAAGTTGTACCCATGAATACATGTAAAGATGGGGCAAGAGATTATGTGACTACACAGAAAAGAATCGTAATATAAACAATTTGGGGGTCACTGCTGAGAGAACTACAGTACTCGCCAGGGTACTCGCGGCGGTATCTGACAGGTCACCCGGAAAACTGAACACGCCGGAAAGCTAAAACCGTTCGAACAACGTGTTGATATGTCCGACTACGTCACCCGGAAAACTGAACACGGCGGATAACTGAAACCGCCACACCGGCCTTATAAACAATTTGTTCGGCGACCCTGGGATTTCTGAATAGCGCCCTCCTTTGAAACAACTTCCTTCAGTGCAGCCGTTTGTGTGTGGAAAAAAAAGACAATGTGGGGGATAACAATCGCATGTTATCGATGTAACACCCACAACTGAGTTATCTAGGCCCAATGTGAAAATAAAAACAATATCTATATGAATGATAATAAACGGTGCCACTCATCTAACGAAAGCAATATGAACTGTGTCAGCATGTAACGTCTTGGAATAAGACTACCCGACATTGTTTGCTATGTGCGTCTACTACGCAGCATGAATAGACGTAGACGTCTGCTGCGTACGTGACGTGAGTGCACCACAGAGCTAGCTGACGGGACACACCTCCACGTTGACCAATCGTATCACTGGAACTTTTGGCGGATTGCCAAAGCGTAGTCAAAGGAGGGTACCAGTCAGAGGATGTCTACGCAATGTACACACAGGGAACCACGCTCATGCTTTCCACCATAACCACAACGTTGTAGGTTATTTGGTTATTGATCGACGACGTGACCATTATCCACATGCGTGCTATGTATTCCTTGGTCTGTTGAAGCCATCTATGATCGAACTCGATGATTTGATCGTTAACAAAACCATCCAAAACCAACGAAATCCAACGTTTTCTTTCTTCAATTTTGTGCGTATCTGTTGTATAGAGTGCTGCGAGCTTTAACTTTTAGTATAACAATGGACAGTATTCCGAAATATAATAAAAACCCGCATAATCTGCAAGAGTTGATCGAAAGTTTACACGCACTTTTCGCTGAAGAAAATGTGAACGTTGAAGAGGTACAAGAAGTGATGGAACGGTACAAGAGCACTGAAGATGATTGGGAGAAATTTGCCATTTATGACGAACACAGGCAAGTATCGATATTTTTTTGACATTTTTAATAACATGAATATTATTATCTTTACGGAGTCAGACATTATTACATAATGATTGATGACATCATCAATAGAGATAAAAACTCTATCTTCACGCACATGACGCATGACATGTGCATGGATTCAGTGTCTACTGCTGTCAGACTGGCTAGTGTTGTAGTGGTGTCAGTGTTGCCTATTCTGATTCAGTCATCCTTCGAATTTACCCCAAGTTTTGGTTAGGTAAATCCTTCATGCTTAAAAAACCCATGTCACAGTCATGGTCACTGGTGAAAGAAAAGAACATGGAAAGATTTTGGCCTGCAAAATCATGTGGGAAAAGTTTCCGTATGGCGCCACCACTTTTCCATTCAATATATGAAATAATAAATATAGTATCGTGTTTACCTCAATGAGATATCCCTTTATGTAAAAATGAGTGAACAAGTGGTGGCGCCGTACGGAAAGTTATCCCATCATGTGTAAGAATCTTACTAAGATTAGAGTTAGACCCAGTAACTGGGGCGCTGTAGGTGCCTACTCCTTTTTTCGAAATGTTGACAATCTCTGTCGTACTCTACTAGTACTACGTACGAGCTAGTAAGACCGAGACCGAGAATGACAAAATTTTGAAAAAAAGTATAGCGCTCCAGTGACTGGGTCTAGCATGTCTAGTGAAACTGAAAACGTTCCGACAGATTTTGTTTTTTTCTTCCTCCATGGTTTTACTTACATGGTTTTACACACACAAGCTTTTCCTATGACTATGATGGGGTCCTACAACTTGCCGTCAACTCACTTGCGCCGTCAACTCGCCGTCAACTCCTCCAATATACATTTAAAATCCACTAAAGAAGCATAGAACTGTAAAGTATCAGCTCAAAGAGCATTCGCGCAAGTTTAAGGTCATATTTCGGAATAAAAATTGAGTTTTTTTCTTGTGAAAAAAAATTCTGGAAGCCGAAAAACTGTCGACCGCCATCTTGCTTTTTCACATTGATTAGTCTTGGCCCAAGATGTCAATGATTGGTACTTTTTTTTTATCAACACATTACACAAAGTCGTTTTTGTGAATGAATTTGTACCAAAAACCATGAGAAATATGTAGTTTAGCCCAGACTTAACACTTCCGTGCCCCCTTTTTATAGATTTTTCATGTAAATTTAATGAGTTGACGGCGCGAAAATGAGTTGACGGCGAGTTAATGGCAAGTAGTAGGACCGCTATGATGCTTGTCACACAAACATAGCATAGCTGGCAAAGTGGAAAGATTTCTGCATCATGCCACTTACAATAATTTGTTTGTTTATAAAGCCATTGGACACTTTCTCTGAACAGAACAAAAATGAAAAGTTCACAGATTTACAAATAACTTACAGGGTTTACAGAAGGTAAGGGTGAAAAGACTTCCCTTAAAGACAATGGACACTATTGATAATTGTCAAAGACCAGTCTTCTCACTTGGTGTGTCTCAACAAATATGCATAAAATAAAAAACCTGTGAAAATGTAAGCTCAATTGGTCGGCGAAGTTGCAAAATGACTATGAAAGAAAAAACACCCTTGTCACACAAAGTTGTGTGCTTTCAGATGCTCAAATTCTAAATCTGAGGTCTCAAAATCAAATTCGTGGAAAATTACTTCTTTCTCGAAAACTACTTCACTTAGATTGAGCCGTTTCTCACAATGTTTTATACTACCAACCTCTCCCCATTACTCATAACCAAGTGAGGTTTTATGCTAATGATTTAATTGAGTAATAACCAATAGTGTCCACTGCCTTTAAAATATTATTCCATGAAATGCTTTTTTTTTTTGAAAAAACATTAAACAATTATCAATTCTCGATATATCGAGAATAACAGATTTATTTTAAACACGTGTCAAGACACGGCGAAACATGCGGGAAGAAGGATGGGTTTTTTCCGTTATTTTCTCCCGACTCTGATGACCGATTGAGCCTAAAGTTTGTCATTTTATAATATAAGTTGTGACACACAAAGTGTGGGCCTTTGGACAATACTGTTTTTACCGATGTTGTGCGATTGTTTTAAAGGAAGTGGACACTATTGGTAATTACTAAAAATAATTATTAGCATAAAACCGCACTTGGTGACGGCTTATGGGGAGAGGTTGATGGTATAAAACATTGTGAGAAACAATGTTTTATACTTCCAAAGTGTGGGCCTTTGGACAATACTGTTTTTACCGATGTTGTGCGATTGTTTTAAAGGAAGTGGACACTATTGGTAATTACTAAAAATAATTATTAGCATAAAACCGCACTTGGTGACGGCTTATGGGGAGAGGTTGATGGTATAAAACATTGTGAGAAACAATGTTTTATACTTCCAAAGTGTGGGCCTTTGGACAATACTGTTTTTACCGATGTTGTGCGATTGTTTTAAAGGAAGTGGACACTATTGGTAATTACTAAAAATAATTATTAGCATAAAACCGCACTTGGTGACGGCTTATGGGGAGAGGTTGATGGTATAATACATTGTCAGAAACAATGTTTTATACTACCAACCTCTCTGAAGTGACATAGTTTTTGTGAAAAAAAGTAATTTTCCACGAATTTGATTTTGAGACCTCAGATTTAGAATTTGAGGTCTCCAAATCAGTCATCTAAACGCACACAACTTTGTGTGACAATGGGTATTTTTTCTTTCATTATTATCTTGCAACTTCGACGAACAATGGAGATAAAATTTTCACAGGTTTGTTATTTTATGCATATATGTTGAGATGCACCAGGTTAGCAGACTCGTCTTTGACAATTACCAATAGTGTCCAGTGTCTTTAAAGAAAGCCTAAAGGAATATATCTCATTGAAATAAATTGTTTCATCAACATAACAAATGATTCAGGCGTTATTTTCTGATAAAGCTAGAAAGTGATGATTTTATTTTAGACCAAGTTATTGAGGTCCTGTACTTCTTTTTTTTCAAAATTTGTCATTATTGGGCATACTAGCTAGTACAACCATTCATGACAAATTTTGAAAGTACGACCGATAATGACAAATTAAAAAAATAAAATAAAGGATTTAGTGACCCAGTAACTATTTATAGTTCATCTGCCATGTTGATGTCCCCTGCGTTGTGTGGTGCGTCGTTTGAGTATGCCCTTTTGCAGCCTAGATGCAATACAGTAAGAAGTCGCCACCATCCGCAATGTTACATTAAACATTCCCTGTCCACTTCCTTTTTGACAAGAACCATTCTCATCCCCCGCTCAATGTTGATTGGAGCGCCAAAACAGCGCAAGGAGAGCCAACATTGAAAGGAGTCACGGGGCCGGGGGCTGTGGTGCCCAGAATACCGGACACTTCGGCACCTTGCAAACTCGGCACCTTGCAAACTCGGCACCTCTCAAACTCGGCACCCACAACCTCTGCACCTTGCAAACTCGGCACCCACAAACTCGGCACACGCACAATTACAAACTCGGCACCTGGTTGAAAACGCTCAATCTGCTACGGTTGCAAACTCGGCACCCAGTTGGAAATTGAAATAAATCCCGATCCTCGTCGTGTGTAACGACGGGTTCGACGTCCTATTGACGATACATACCTAATAAATAATATGTATTTTCCAAAGATCTGTATCAAAATAATTAATACTTATTTTGTGTAAACTTTTCAAGACGTTTTTGAGTCGAAAATACGTAATTTCGATGTCCAAGTATTTTTTGGGAACATTTACACGAAACTTTGATACAATATAACATAAAATTCAAAATAAAGAGTACGTGTAAATAATTTCTAATACAGACTGTCGTGCACTGTGTTCTATTACAAGATGATCGTAGCCCACTTTATGCTGAGTTGCAAGATTCCACTAATAAACCGGGTGAGCACACTGAACTGTCGCTGCTGCCGCGCGCCGTGGTGAGGCAAAAGTCACCCACGGCCGACGGCCGCCATGTAGGCAAAACACACTCCCAAATCACACTCTCTTCAAGATCAAAAAGTCATTGTCAACCAAACGCTAACATTTTCCATGCATTTTCAAAGCCCAATACGTCAACAAATAGCGATGCACTTTCACCAACATGATTGAAAAAAAAAAAAAAAATGACCTTGCGGATGTAAAGTTTCCGGGGGGAAAAAAAATCTCCGATGCAAATTTTTCGAAAGATCGGAAGCAGTTATGGTCATATAAGCTAGCATAACTACTAATTATTTTAACTAAATTCAAACCAGTTTTTATGGTGTTTGGTTTGATATGGTTGATGGACCAAAATAGGCCGGTGCCGAGTTTGTTTGGTGCCGAGTTTGTTGGACCAAAACAGGCCAATGCCGAGTTTGTTTGGTGCCGAGTGGGTGCCGAGTTTGCGAGGTGCCGAGTTTGCTAAGTGCCGAGTTTACTGGTGCCGAGTTTGCGCGGTGCCGAAGTGTCTGGTACCCGGTGCCCAATATGGCCGGGATTGAACAACAACTGAGTAAAATTTGAGATGGTCACCGAGTTCAATTCATCATTACTTATTCAATCAAAGCAGTTCATGATTATTAATTGCCATTTGTTTTGATGAAAAAAACAAAACAATAATTTTGCCCTTTTTGATACATAGGTATACAAGAAATCTGGTGGATGTTGGTAACGGCAAGTTTAATCTGATGGTGTTGTGTTGGGGTGAGGGCATGGGAAGGTGAGTAAATCGTACTCTAAGAGAATTGTATTGTGTAATTCTTCTTCTCTTGACTTAGTTTTTACTACAAAGGTGTTGGTTAGTTTGTATGACTGATCTTCCCGTCAAGGGAACTCGGCAAGCTCCCACAAAGGGATATAAACATCAAGCTTGCAACAGCCAATCTCTCTCATACAAACATTGGTTTTACGCCTATGATTATGAATTACACAAATCAAGAAATTGTGATTCAGTAACTAGACGGCAACAATTAAAACAAAATTATAGTTATTGTGTAATAAGTGGTTAGCTGGGGGAGTCAAACCCACAACCTTGTGATTGCAAGTCCTGCAGTCTTATTAGTCTTTTCTACATACAGAGGCAACAAAGGCAATTGCCTTGATGTCCTCCTTGTCCTAAGCCTTTTTGAGGTATGGCGGATGTGATAGGAGTGTACTGTTTGGTTTGGGTGTATACACACAAAACTTATAGTGTTGTACCGGTAGCATTGTTTCTGCCATATCTCAACAAGGCTTATTGTCCTTGTGCCTTTGAATTTCTCCAGTAGAAATTAACGGTTAAGCTTGGGCGATATCACGATATTATCGAATATAGCGATATTAATTTGGAAACAATTTCGATATCGGATGGATTTGGTTTTAATCGAAATATCGATAATTGCGATAATCGCGATATATCGCAATATCGATTAAATATCGCGATGTATTTGCTAGCTGAGACATCTTGCACCCCATAGGTTTGGAGTAAAAGCAGAAGAATAGGTCATTAGAACACCTCTCTTAAGCTATGACTGTCTCTTCTACAACTTTCACTTGGAGTTTGAAGACTGATGATGTCAAATTTCATTAATCGCGATTATATCGAACATCGCGATATATTGTCGGCGATATATCGTGAATAAAATAAATTGATATCGCCCAAGCTTATTAACGGTCATAGGCTGCCCTTGACCAAGGAGACCTTTGCACCCTGCCCTTTCAAAAATGAAGTCGATGTTCAAGATGTAAATGGAAAAACATGAAATGGCATTTTACTGACGGATGGTGTTTCAAAATGTCCCAGCAATAACATAGTTTAAATAAAGGATTGTTACAGAATTAGTAAGAAACAAAAACTGTGAAGAACGTAGATTTCCGTAAATCTTACATGGTCTAATGAGGATGATAGTAGAAAACGTCCCCCTGAAATATTTCTGTCTGAAACGCGAAGGGGTTCGCCCCGGTGTTCCTGGCTGGATTGGCAGCATATTGCGCCACAGCACCTTGTAAACCATTACATGGTGCTTAAGGATTAGGTCTTATATCTTAAAATTCACCCCACTCCTTGCAGTAATAATACCTGGTGCTTTGTATCCTTTGGCATACGGTTATTATTATTATTATTATGAAACTTCATATTTAATGAGAAATAAATAATCTATTATTTTCACGTTTGGAGTGTATCGCTTAGTGAGCAGTTTTATTCATTCATTTTTTTTTTCCATGCAATGCAAAATTTATAATCGATTTGTTACTATTCTTTTGTGACCCAGATGGTTGATCGATCTCAAACTTCTACAGGTTTGTCAGTTTATGTGTAGTGGATTACGTAAAAAGCTTACACTGCCAGCAACTTTTTTTCCAGCAAAACCAATTCTGTTTTGTTCCTTTATATGTTTACCTTGATGCGTTGATCATTAAAAGTGATTAAAATGAACACATGTTGCTGCCCATGAAGTGTCTGGAAGAGTACAGATCATTCGATGTTTGTTTTGCTAAATTTGGCAAACACTTAAGAGTGTGATGAACTTGATAAGTGAGATTGTTAGACAAGCTGAGACTGGTTTGTTTAATTAACTCTTGATGTGAAGCAGATAAGAATGATAAGGAAGATTAGCCATTACCTTGATCTGTTTGTCATGGTATCACATTCATCATGTTCTATACACCTTGGACAGTTAATGGATGCACCCCCCCCCCTCCCGCTGAAAAAGGGGAAAAGAATATACAATATTACCAAAACTTAGATTAGATTAAAGGGACACATTCCTTTGATCGGGCAAGTTGGTCTATGAAAAGCATTTTAAAACCGTTTGTTATAAAATGCAGTGGTTAGAAAGATGTTGACCAGCATTTTGGGGTAGATACCGTAACCATGGTGATGATTGAAACAACATAAAACATGCTGGCTTGATATTTTGTTGTTGAAAGGGCAAGGGCACCAAGGCATGTTCTCCTTTGTAAAGTGCACCTTTATGAGAATTCCCATGGGAATGTTTCAAGGGGCACCAGGGCAATTACGTCCATTGCATCTGTGAGGAATGAGAAGCATCAGGCATTAGAATGGGAGTATCACCATACATCAGTGCTCAAACATTTTGGGCGTTGAGGTACCCTAGATTAAAAATCACTGATTGCCTTGGAATTGTTTCTTTGAGATATTTCTTGAATTTTTTTCGCAGCTCCATACACAGCCATTCGGATTCCCACTGTTTCATGAAGGTACTAGATGGCTCGCTTAAAGAAACGTTATATAACTGGCCATCACGCTCGGAGAAAAAAAGCGAGATGCAGCATGGGGCAGAATCCACTTATAACAGAGATCAAGTGACATATATTAATGGTGAGTCAGTCAAGTGCTTCAAATCCTGTTTAAGTCAGCATAACTTCATGTCAAGTTTGTAAGCGTTTAACACGGTGCAGCCATGTTGACAGCAGTTTTGGTTTATTTTAACGACACTAATTTCATTCTAGGAAATAAGGGAAAGATTATTGTCCTGTTAAGTATAAGTTTGGTATAGTACATTGTTGAGGCTGTTTTGAACAGCAGGGAAATAATTGCTGAACCATGAAAGGAGTCAAGGACGTCCATGGTTGATAGCACAGTCCAATTTGCCCCTATTGTGTCTTAATTGTTTGGTTGAAAACTCAGGAATTTTAGTAAGAGCATTTTAATTTATATTTGTTTGTACTTTCCGTACAAGAGGAAAATGAGTGTGTTAAAGTATTGGGACATAATGCTTTTTTTTAAATGTTATTATTCACTTACGGTATGTTAGTTTATCTTGTGGAAGTCTCGTGGCCGAGCAGAGTGTGGGTTGGAATCCCCAGCCGTGACACTTGTGTCCTTAAAGCAAGACATTTAACCATTGCTTCATCCTTGGACCCAGTGCACTTAATCAAAAAATAGAAGGGGTTCGCCCGGTGTTCCTGGCTGTGGCTGCTATATGCGCCGTCGCACCTTTTAAACCATTGTAAGGTGCTAAATAATTGGGTCTCAGAATTCATCATTGCAATAACTTTCTGAAAGTTTGTAATATACTTAGCGCCTGGAGTACCTTGTTTGGTAGATACATGCGCTCTATAAGACTTCAATATTATTGTGAAATTTTTACTTTTTAATATGTTACTGTACAATTGGAGTTAAAATGTCATTTTTTTTTTTTTTATATCTGATGAATAAAGCAATTCAGTCCAACTTAAATTAAGTCTCCTGACGATGACTAGAGCAAGCGAGTCGAAACGTTGAGACCAATTTCAAAACTGACTCCGCGGCAGTACAGTTAATTACGATCCTATAAGCTAAAGTAGTAGTCCAGTCTAATTTCTATACCATCCGCCCTGGTAATAGTTAAAAAGCAGGACAGTTCTTTTCAGAACTGAGAAGTCTCCCGAACCTCCGATTATCTACTCCACGGCAGTAGAATAAAGCAAGACAGTTCCCTAAGAACAACTCTACCTGGCAAGTAGATACACACATGGTGTTACCGCAAACCAAATATACAACGTAAATTAAGTTCATAAAACATGAGAATTCTGCAATAAGCAGCACCACGCTCAGTATATGGGGCAGAGAGTACCCCCCCCCCCTCCCATATCTGGCATGGTATTTGATGGCATGGTGCTGCTTACTGCAGAATCCCCCCCCCCATATCTGGCATGGTATTTGATGGCATGGTGCTGCTTACTGCAGAACCCCCCCCCCCCATATCTGGCATGGTATTTGATGGCATGGTGCTGCTTACTGCAGAATCCCCCCCCCCCCCCCCCATATCTGGCATGGTATTTGATGGCATGGTGCTGCTTACTGCAGAATTATGTGCTAACAGTAAGTACAAGGCCCAGTGTCCTAAAGCATGTAAGCATTAACACTTGCTAAGCACAGAAATATATTGCTTAGCAGAAATAGGTTAATAGCATTGTTGGGATTCAGCTTTATCAATGTTTACGTACACGTTTGCATGCTAGCATAATTTGCTTGTTTGATATAGTGATAAAAGAAGAACTTTGCTGTTATCACAAATCACGAGATATTAAAGCTGATGAATCGTTTAGTATGTTTCTTTTATATTCAACAATTGCTTTTTGGGTAGGATAGATTTTTGTCATACACAACATATAGATGTTAGTTCAGTGTGATCAGAAGGTGCAATATTACTCTTTTAATGATAATTATCATGATGTGTTGATTGCGATGATCATTATTACAAAGATAAAATGTAAATTTCAAGACCACTTCTATGAATCTTCTATATTTTCTCTGCATCCATGCAGGCCAGTTCTGTCATTTTCAAGTATAGTTAATTTGAAACTTTAATCCTATCATTATCTGACAAACAAAATGTCCAAAAACATGTGAGTTGTTTTCTGACAAATTCCAGCGCCTCCAATCTAAAGCCAACAAGGTACGAACGAACCCTAGTAGCAAGGGTTGCACACGTAACGGGACAAACAATCAGGGAATTAAACATAAATCAGTTGTAAACCTCAGTCAACGCCAGCTATCTGAAACTGAAACAAATGTCTTATCCTTAGGTATGAATTTTGCCACTACCCCGAACAAGATACCAGTTGAGGAGTTCATCCAAGCAATTGAACCCTCTATCCGAAAGCTGGACAAACAAAAGGCAGACGACATCCGTATTCAGATTCATGAGGTCTTGAAACATTCTAAACCTCCTAAATCCAATCTATCGAAACGAGAATTCCAGGCTATAAATGACCTACGCCGGGATCCCTCAATACACATCCTGAAGGCTGACAAGGGTAATGCCACTGTTGTAATGGACCGCACTGAATATGATCAAAAGGTTCAAAGTATCCTTGACACAGATACCTATGTCCGCTCAAGAAGAACCCGATCCCATCAGTTGAAAGGAAGCTCACTGCCAAGCTCCTCTCACTAAACCGTAGCACTGCCATACCCACTCCATTGTACAGACATCTCAGGCCTTCGGCCTCGAAGTGCCCGAGATTCTTTGGTCAGCCAAAGATTCACAAACCAGATAAACCGCTCCGCCCTGTTGTCTCCTCTCGAGGTTCCCCTACCTACAACCTCGCCCAACACTTGACTAAGCTTTTACACCCACTTGTGGGCAAAACACCTCACCATGTACCCAATTCAGCAGGGTTTATCGATATTGTCAAGGGAATTGAATTACAGTCATCCGATATATTAGTGAGTTTTGATGTCAAATCTCTTTTCACTAATGTACCCACCGATGAAGCTTGCCAAATAACCAAAGCGGTACTAGAACAAGATGAAACTCTAACCGATCGAACCAGCCTAACGCCAGACCAGATTCATGATCTATTAATGACATGCGTGAAGTCCACATACTTCCAATGGAGAGATGGATATTACAGACAGGCTTTAGGAACTCCCATGGGGTCTCCTATTTCCCCAGTCTTAGCGAACATTTTCATGGAAGACTTTGAACAGAAAGCCCTGGGTACCGCTCGACTCAAACCCAAACTTTGGCTCCGATATGTGGATGACACGTTCATCATTTGGTCACATGGATTGGAAAACCTTGATGACTTCCTTAGTCACATTAACCGCCAACACCCTAACATTCAGTTCACCATGGAAACAGACATCCGATTCATTACCTTTCCTTGATGTACTCATTTCCAAGAAGACTGATGGTTCTCTAGCACACTCTGTGTACAGAAAACCCACCCATACAGACCGCTACCTCAACGCTCGGTCATTCCATCCTCCTTCTGTGAAAGCCTCAGTGAACCGGACCCTACTTCAAAGGGCACACATTATTTGTGATAAGGAACATTTACCTAATGAACTGGAGCACCTTAACACAGTGCTAAAAGAGAATGGGTATAAACCAAACAAAAGAGAGTCCCTTTCAAAACACAACTCTCAGTCTGCACAATCCAAAGATATGCCCATTGCGGTCCTTCCGTACATTGGTCATACCTCACACAAAATTCAACGGATCCTCCGTGAGGCCGAAATCAAGGTTTACTACCGAACTCGCAACAAGTTGGATACTAAGCTACACACTCACAAAGACAAGCATGACTCCAGCAGTCAGGCAGGGGTCTATCGAATTCCTTGTACTTGTGGTAAAGTGTACATTGGCGAGACCGGTAGAGACCTAACTACCAGGCTAAAAGAACATAAAGCACATGGCCGCAGAGGGGAATATGACATATCTGCCATTGTCAAACACTCCACCGATTTAGACCATGTCATAGATTGGGATCAGGCTCGTATCATATCACCTGAGAGACATTGGTATACAAGGCGCATAAGGGAAGCTATCGAAATATACAGACACGACACTGTGCCACAAGATATCGGCTATTTCATCAGCAGCATTTGGCATACTATCCTACCACCCTCCTCCTCTAACAACCCCCAACTTACTGACACACCTCACTACACCCGAGAGGTTTCTCACACAATGGCCAACCCTTACAACAGCCCTGAGCCTGCCATCCACACAACCAATCAGAGCATTGATTGACCACTGAACCCCTATAAATAAGCCCACTCTTCTCTTACCTCTTCAGTCTCCTGACGATGACTAGAGCAAGCTAGTCGAAACGTTGAGACCAATTTCAAAACTGACTCCGCGGCAGTACAGTTAATTACGATCCTATAAGCTAAAGTAGTAGTCCAGTCTAATTTCTATACCATCCGCCCTGGTAATAGTTAAAAAGCAGGACAGTTCTTTTCAGAACTGAGAAGTCTCCCGAACCTCCAATTATCTACTCCCTGGCAGTAGAATAAAGCAAGACAGTTCCCTAAGAACAACTCTACCTGGCAAGTAGATACACACATGGTGTTACCGCAAACCAAATATACATTGATACCTCACCATGCAATGCCTCAAATCCTATATAAATTGTACATCAATGAAAATTCAACAGAACAAAGGATTATAATTTTAACCTATATAAATAGATGGTTTCTTGTTAAAATATTGATTTGATTTGTGTTTAGATAAGCATGGTTTACATCGGATTGAGAACCAAAGCCACACAGACACAGCATGCAGTCTACATCTATACTCCCCTCCATTTGACAGTTGCTTGTCGTTTGACCAGCGGACGGGAAAATCACATACAGTGAAAGTTACATTCTGGAGCAAATTTGGAGAACGCACTCCTTTTGTAAGTATTGAAGATTTTAGGCGTTCATTTAGATTTTTAATGGCTCTGCTTACTGCCGAATTCTACACTTACAATCACCATTCTCAAACGCCAAATTTCTGCCCTAGCCTTGTAAGCGTAGAATGCCTAGTAAATGTGGAGTACGCACATGCATAAGTTGAAATTCCCAGCAAACCATTGAAATACGCTTGACCTAAGCGCAGAATTCCCTGCTTTCATAAGCGCCAATGCTTTGCTTGTGGTAAGCAGAGCCATGAAATTGGGCCTCTAAACCATGGCGAGATTTGGAGACTGGCCAAACTCCCATGGCCAGTTTGGGGAGTTTGGCCAGTCTCAAATATCTTGATCTTGGAGTGGAATGTTGTGCATATTATATGGCTCAATGGTTGAAGCAACAATTGTAACATCTTCATGGATGATATTTGGCCCATGGAAAAAGGTAAGACAATTTGACAAGCCTACATGCACAAATTGTTTATACTTTTTCAGGTGTTTGATTACAATAATGATGATTTTTCTGAGGGTAAAAAAAAAACGTAAAAAATCAGAAATCAGATTAATTAGGACGAAAGCATGGGTACCTGTCAACTCGGTCCCAAGTCAACTCGGTCCCAAGTCAACTCGGTCCCAAGTCAACTCGGTCCCAAGCCAACTCGGTCCCAGTCAACTCGGTCCCAAGTCAACTCGGTCCCAAGTCAACTCGGTCCCAAGTCAACTCGGTCCCAAGACAGGGAAGCTTGCACGGGCCGGGCGGGAGGGACCGCAACCCAAGTTATAATTGAAATATTATAATTTTGTTATTTATTTTCGACCAAACACTAATTTCCTTAAAAGTTTTAGTTTTTTAATTAGTAGATTTTGGTTTTTATTTATTATTCTTATATATTTAAAAATAATACGTTTTGTTAAATTATAGAAAGAAAACTTTCAAGTTCTTGAAAGGTTTCTTTATAATTTAACCAAACATTAATTAATGTTATTCGTACTGTTTTTATATTATTTAATTTTAAATGTAAGTTACTTGAAAAGAAATCAAAGAGGATTCAATTTGAAAGCAAAGAGACATTTTGAAGATTTTGTTTTTTAGTTGAAATTTATTGGCCAACACAATCGGTAATTTTCAAAAGTGAAATTTGAATATAGAAACAAATGAGTCGCTATTGAAGGCATCGAATATTATACCCTGAACATTGGTGCACACTTATCCCATTTCATGTTCAAAGTCAAAGGACAGTAGTTTTGTTTTCCAATTCAAAGAAAACATACAATTACTTCCCGTCAACCATACAGACTGAGTTGACTTGGGACCGAGTTGACTTGGGACCGAGTTGATTTGGGACCGAGTTGACTTGGGACTGAGTTGACTGGGACCGAGTTGACTTGGGACCGAGTTGACTCATAAGTGAAAGCATGCCTGAATCGTGCAGCATTTACACAGTCGTGCCAAGATTTTAAGCAAAATTCACCTTGAAAAACCTTACAGGAATATTACAGAATTGGTTTTGCTAGCAAACAAGTTGCTGGCAGTGTAAGCACTTTAAATAATCCACCATATACATAAACTGACAAACCTGTAGAAGTTTGAGATCGATCGGCAATCTTGGTCATGAGAGAATAGTAAAAAAACGATTGCAAATTTTGCATTGCATCGATGCCAAAACAAAAATGAATAAAATGCTCACTAAGCGATAAACTCCAAACACGAAATTAGTTTATTTATTTCTCATAAAATATAAAATTTCAGACACAAAATGCTTCAAGGGATGTTTTCTACTATCATCATTTGACTGTGCAAGTGTTATGGAAATCTGTGAGCTTCACGATTTTTGTTTCTTACAAGTTCTGTAACGTTCCTTTAAAGGGTCTATGTAACTTTTGTAGGACAAAAAACACAATGTCCACAGATTTACACTAAACTTACACAGTTTGAAGATAATGATAGTACAAAGCTTACCTGAAAATATTACGTGCTGAGGTGCTGTAGTTTTTGGGAAATGAGTAAAACAATGTCATGAAAATAATTTTCGTCTCATGAGACAAAAATTATTTTAATCATTTACAAACACATTTTCATGACATTGTTTTATTCATTTCTCAAAAAATACAGCACCTCAGTAAGTTATAATTGAAGGGAAGCTTTCCACTATCATTATCTTCAAACCCTGTAAGTTTATTGTAAATCTGTGGACATTTTGAAAAGGTACCCAAATCCTTTAAGGTGTTCTATACTTTGATATAAAAAAAAAATTGTTTCAAGTTATGTTTATAGTTTTGACAATGTTCTTGATTCAAGTTTTCTTGGAAAGATTTGGAGTAGTCTTTAGAGAGAACAAACAAATTTAATTGTTGTTGTCTTTGTTTCTCTAGACAACTGGTGGCTGTTCAACTAGTCATTGCATGGAAGCAGAGGATAACTAAAGCAGAATCAACATCTCCAACAAACTAGTGTAATCTGTTGTAATATCACCACGCCTGCTTCCACAAAATGATGGTAAAGATTCAATTTGTTTTGAAAGCCCGATAATCAGAATCCATTTTGAAACGAGCTACCAAATTGTGTGCAGCGATTAGTGAAATGCATTGTGAAACATGAGTCATGTGAATTGCAGTATTTTCAATGTGTTATACTTTGGACTTTTACAGCCACTTTTACAGTTTTACATTGTTTATAGCTTTACTTTCAATTGTGGGAACGGGCCATTAAGTTTATAAGCTTTTTGCTTATTTGTTTATTTAACACAAAGCAGCGTGCAGGTTGTATTGTCTCGAGGTATTTATTCAGGCATGCAAATCTTCCCCGTTTCCGCGTAAAAAAAAACAAATGATAAGCGCAAAAAAAAACAAACCTAATATATGCCTGGCAACAACAATGTACAACTACAATAATGTAAAATGAGCCTAGTACATGCTTGCCTTAGAGCAGAATGAACCTCAACATTAAAGCCAGTGGACACTATTGGTAATTGTCAATGACCATTCTTCTCACCTGATGTATCTCAACATATGCATAAAATAACAAACCTGTGAAAATTTGAGCTCAATTGGTCGTCGAGTTTGCGAGATAAATGTGAAAGAAAAACACCCTTGTCACACGAAGTTGTGTGCTTTCAGATGCTTGGTTTCGAGACCTCAAATTCTAAATCTGAGGTCTCGAAATCAAATTCGTTGAAAATTACTGCTTTCTCGAAAACTGCTCCACTTCAGAGGGAGCCGTTTCTCACAATGTTTTATACTACCAACCTCTCCCCTTGTACTCGTTCCCAAGTAAGGTTTTATGATAATAATTATTTTGAGTAATTACCAATAGTGTCCACTGCCTTTAAGGTAAACTAGTTATTTTTTTACACACACGATTGAGTTTATTGAACATAACCTTGTTTTGAATCGTTTGATTTTGTACCCATTCACCCATAAATGCATGAATATTTAGAAACCTTTTGTGACTGAATTTGAACTCATTGCTACTGAAGTCTGACATTATTCACATGACAGCTCCATATAATGATATGGGAATACCATATAATGATAAGGGAATATTCAATACTGCTAAGCACAACAAATAACCAAATGTAACAAAGATTGCATATAAACTAATAAGGTTGTCTGGTTTTCCTTAATTTTGTTTAGTATAAGGTATAAGTTTTCGGTAGTGGCATAACGGTAGGGGGGGGGGGGGGCTGGGTTGTTTCAGATTTATGGACACTATTGGTAATTATTCGAAACAATTATTAGCATAAAACCTTACTTGGTAACGAGTAACCCGGAGAGGTTGGTAGTATCAAACATTGTGAGAAACGGCTCCCTTTGAAGTGAAGTAGTTTTTGGAAAAAGAAGCACTTCAAAGAATTTAATTTTGAAAAAAATGTTTTGTTGTTGAAACGTACAAACTCACGACTTGGTCCGTACATGTACTTTGCAATTGTGTTTACTCTACGCATTACAGGCAAAGTCTGCCTCGATTGACGTCACGAACAGCACCCTCTCGGGTCGGGGTCTACTCTTAAATTTGTAAATAACATAAGAACTGATTTTTTTAAAACCTTAGTTAACTGTTTATTCACATTCCACTCATCAAAACACATATTAGTGACAAAAGCTTTATTTTGAAAAAATACCACTTCCAGGTGACTTTAACGTTATCTCGCAATCTCGGAGACCAATTGAGCTCAAATTTTCACAGGTTTGTTATTTTATGCACATGTTGAGATACACCAAGTGAGAAGACTGGACTTTGACAATTACCAGTAGTGTCCAGTGTCTTTAACTAAAGTGCACAAGTGACTGGCTTGATGCAAATTAAAAATTGTGAACCCTTTGCTTCATGGTATATACTGTACAAATTAAGATGTCTTTATTTTTTTCCGCCTGATGTTGATCAAACAAAGATCACAGGAATTCAGTGTTTCATGGCTTCTCATTATGTTTATTTCTGAGCATGTGGATCCATTTAGTTCTTACCATGTACCCCTGTAGCTGAAAAAATATGTCCATCCTAAAAATTACAAAGAAGTATGGAAGTTCAGAATACAGGTGCCAAGTTCAGGGTCCAATTTCATAGAGCTGCTAAGCACAAAAATTTTGCTTAGCATGAAATTTCTTCCTTGATAAAAACAGGATTATCAACCAAATTTCAATTTGTTGCATATTGCTTGTTACCGGCATTGAGCTGTCGTTACCTTATCCCGAAAATCACGTGGAAATTTGGTTGGTAATCCTGTTTTTATCAAGGCAAAAATTTCATGCTAAGCAAATTGTGTGCTTAGCAATAGCAGCTCAATGAAATTAGGCTCAGATAGTTTTTTCTAAAATTGAGCTGCACTTAAAGGGAAGGTACACATTTTGGTAATCCCTCTTAAAATGACTTGGTTAGTAAAGCAGGTTCTGATTGTATAAAGCATTTTGAGAATCATTTGTCTTTAAGTAATGTGGTTATAATAAAATATATCGGCTTTTGTTCCCCCCCCCCCCCCCCACCAAAAAAAAACCACCACACACACACAAAAAAAATTTAAAAAATGACAGTAACGTTTCTCAGATTGTTTATTTCAAAAACGCTATCACCCTTTTGAAATAAATGTTCACAGGTTAGTTACAGTGTATATGGTTATATTTTTATGGGATTACAAAAAACAATTCTTTTCAAAAAACAAAGGCATACAATGTACTTTGCATTTAAAACAGCTTCTGTTCCGTAATGTCTGTTTATCTTAAGCAAAGCCGGCATGCTATTTTGAAGACGGTCTTTGTAAGAAAACAAGTGTTACAATGCAAATCCTTTGTGCCGTTTACTGGTATGCAAATGTGTATGCTTATAATTACCAGAAAAATGTACATAAGCAAAAATTAATTTTCATAAACGATCTGAACAATTGCATGTGTGCATGTTCATGATGGATTTGTGTTGTTTCATCATTTAACTCCACACAAGTACTGCCTGTGAGTTACGATGTTATTTGCTTTGCTTACATTAGGCTGTGTTTATGAAATTGACATCAAAATTTGAGATTTTCGGTTGCTTGAAAAATCAAATTTTCTCAAAAAGGTCAAAGTGGAGACTTTAATGAATTGTTTGGTCAAGCATAGGGTGATGAAATACCATATTTAATAATGATGTTAATTTGGAATCTTATAGTTGTAAATACTTGTACTACTAATAGACTTTTGCATGTACAGATTACTGTAAATTGTAATAACCAAGAAGCCTGCACAGCTGAAATACTAGTTTTCTCGTTTTCCTAATAAACTACCCCAGGCATTAGTGATTATGATAGGGTGTGTAATTGACAGTTTATCAAATAATGTGTATACTATATATATATTTATCTTCCAGCAGTACGCGCTAATCCACCAATCAGATGCTTGAACTGGAGGGGGGATAAAAACCTATACATTACTTCCTCTGTTTTTACTGCACAGTGCGTATTATGAATGTCAATGTGTCACATTCCATATACGGACAATGCAAAAATTACTCTCTAAACGTTGTGTGCTTTGTCGCGAAATAACGTTCTGAAATTGTAAACTTTGCGCGTTGACGTGAAACTGGAAGATAAATTTGTTATAATATGCGCGCTCGTGCAATACGAAAAAAAATAAAGCTGAAGGCCTTGTTGGACATGGGCCGCAGAAGCGCTATATTTTTTCCGTATTCCACCCGCGCTTGTGTGATAACTCATAGTATATTATTGGCATGTGGTGTCTAGGGCTCTAGTAACGTCTTAGAAGGGAAGAGCCACACTCCATGAGAAGATAGGTGACATAACATTATCCAGTCGCTTAAAGACACTAGTAGGTTTACATTATATTCTTGGTGTGAATCTGACAATAAAACAAAATGGAAGTAGCTTCTATGTTAAAAAGGAAATGTTTCTTAAATTGTCTTTCTTCATGGTTTAATGTCAAAAAAACAAAAGTGAGATGGAAAAATACTTTGTCTCAAGAAAGGGAAAATTGCATTATCAAATGATTAGACCATTACAACTTCCTTTGTGGAATAATCAGAAATACTATTTGGATTGCAAGCCCAGATAGTGGCAGCTGGTTGTATATAGAAAACACTAAACTTATGGCTTCATATGGGCCGTATTCATTTAAAAAAAAATAGCAATTGCTTTTTCTAGGCTTTTGGTTACATCTTTATATATACATCTGTATAAAGATGTAAGCCTAGAAAAGCAATTGCTATTTGCATAATGATTGATTTATTCTTTACCCTTTGTCGCCATACATGGCGCGGGTTTATATGCACATGCTTTATGGGTGTGACCATAGAGCTATATACATGTATATTGACTAGAGCGCTAACTTGCTCTGCGTTTTGAAGCCACCCTGAGCGCAGAAGACATGTTTGATGTGTTGCGTGAGTTCGGAACGATTTTAATTTTAAGAGAACACACATTGCCGCGATTTTTGTACATTCGGCGTGTGCGCTTTCGTACGCGACTGCCCATTCGCGCACGTCCGCGCTACGAAAACCGTAACTTCGACTCAGTGATTGACGTTCTAAAAAAAGTATACGCGCCATGATGCTCGCAGTTTTGTACGCTCATCAGCAGATTGTGCGTTCACATTTGCTGAATGTTTTGCTTCGATGACACATAAAAAAGAACAAACGCACCATCATGCAAATAGCCGTACAATTGCCGTACAAAATTTCAAGCTTTTGTATTGGTTTGTACATAAACATGGATGCGCCCACATGGCTTCAAAACTTTAGTGCGTGTATAACGGGGTGTTAGCGCTCTAGTCAATATATATAGCTCTATGGGTGTGACATAATTTAATACAAATCACAGACAATCTAAAATAGGAATTCTTTAGAAAGGAATGAACCCAAACCAGATCCGTAAGGTTAAGGTTAGGGTTATGGGATTATGCAGGAGCTCTTGTGTGGTCTTTTACGCAATGGTGCATTCCTTGTTTATTACATGGTTCAACTAATACTTTTTTAAAGCACTACCCCAAAAAACTGCTGCCATGGGGAGTTGGGTGTGTACCCATGCATATGTCCTTTATGACTATCATTTTTCATTTAAACTTTTAAAATAATTCTATGGACATTTTGTTGACACAAAAATGCAAAGACTCTGCCAATATAGTTAGCAAAGTACTTATAAAGTTTATATATTAAACTACAAAATGAGAAAAACAAGTTTCAAAAGTTTGATAATTATTGTATTATTATGTTTTGCACTGTTTCCGTCACAGCTGTAGGCCCCTATAGAGCAAAAATGAGAAAACTTAAATAGCGATTGCTTTCTGTAGGCTTTTGCTTACATCTTAATACATGCATCTGTATAAAAGATGTAGGCAAAAGCATAGAAATAGCAATTGCTATCTTTATGAATACGGCCCATCTGCATAATGATTGATCTATTCTTATACCTTTGTCGCTATACCTGGCACCGGTTATGCACCTGTTTTAGTGGTAGGACATATTGAATACAAATCACAGACAATCTAAAATAGGAATTCTATAGAAAGGATTGAACCCAAACCAGATCCGTAAGGTTAGGGTTCTGGGATTATGCAGGAGCTCTTGTGCGGTCTTTTACACAATGGTGCATTTCTAGTTTGTTACATGGTTTAACTATAATACTTTATAAAAGCACTACCCAAAAAGCTGCTGCCATTGGGAGTTGGGGTGTACCCATGCATATATCTTTTATGAATATCATTTTTCATTTAAACTCATTCTATGGACAGGAGATGATCTGGGACGTATTTTATGACCTATCACTAGACAAAGTCCATCCAAAGTTTACTTATATAATTGCAGTGTGCACCCCGAAAAAATCCGTAGTTTGACGACGAGAGTTTCCGCTTTTTTTTGGGGGGGGGGGGGGAGATCGAACATTTTGTTTGTCGAAACGAAGACAGATTGCATTGGGTATTTCTTCTCAATTGAATATTGGTTTGTACATCCCTCTGAAATATTCTCTGTGAATTGTAAAATCACGAACAAGCAAGAGGTCAAGCTACCCTGTAAGGATCTTGTATTGTAACACTGCAAGCAACGGCTACATAACACAACAAATGGTTGTTGTTATGACGTTTTTTAAAGTGTTTTGGAACAAAATTTGATTAATATGCCCCTTACAGTTATAGTTATAAAAATGTTACCCCTTTTCGATATTTTCAACTTTGGACCAAAATTTCATAAAAATGCTGGACCCCACCCTTGTGAGTCTTTCAAAATTAGACAATGTTTTACTTCTAAAAATCCTGAACCTTATTACCCCTTTTCGATTATTTGGGGTCCAAATTTAATAAATGCTGGTAACTTACCCTTTGTGTTTTTTTTTGTATTTTTTGTTGTTATTTTTTTACTTTTCGACCCAATGTTGATAAAGTTAGTGCTGGATCTATCCTTATATGATTAAATTTTGCACATTTTGATCCAAACTTGACTAAAAATGCTGTGTGTTTTTAAATTTTTGAATTTAAAATTTTTGAATTTAAAATTTTGACCCAATTTTGATTTAAAAAAAGAAAATGCTGAACTTAGGTAATTGCTTTACCGTTGGGCCCAGGTCTTTATCTATAAAAAATATGAAGATAAAACCATATAGAATGCCACTGGTTCAGAATACTGCTTTTAAAACCAAAGATAAATGTATACAATCATGACAAGTTCCAAAACGGTACAGAAAGATAATAAAAAAAGAGAAAGAAAATGAAAACATGGGGCGACTTAGGAATGTGGTTGGAATGCGTCTTTGGAAACGTCTCCATTGTTAAAATACAAATAGGGTGCTCTGCGCACGGTTTTCGAAGCAACCATTTTAGTCAATACATACAGCATGGCATGGGCTGGGCATTACTGGACAAGTCGCGCTGGAGGAAGGACATCGCCGTATCTCTCGGCATTCATTTTGGACGTCGCGTTTTCTGAAGAACTTTATTTTGTAAATTTGACGATATTCTTGGCCTCGTGCATTCAGAAAGTGTTGTACAGTAGCTCTTGCACGTTTAGGTTTGTGATATTCCAACCACAAGCTTGTCTGAAGTAGACATAAAGAAATACGAGCCGTTTGACCATTTGGCCACTGGAGAAAAAAAATCATGAAAAACTGCAATACTCGACACAAAATTCACTGTTGGGCCACTTAGTACATTGTCAAGATTTCAAGAAGTTCTCCAGTTCCGACTACAAACTTGTAAAATAACTTTGAGCTAAAATTGGCTCCTCGTGGGCGGGGGAGGGGTGATCCAGTGAATTGCTGTAGACTGCAGTGAACTTGTATTTTACTATTTTACATCACCATGTATAACTTGGTGACTTTGAACAGACTGTGAACATCAGATGGGAGTTGAAGATCTATGGATGTGGTATGTGGACGTACAACCATGGAGGTTCGCCAAAGGACCAAGGTAAGGAGAACTTTGCCGTGTATCCGACCTCCACTTATCGACTAAGTTCACTTTTGTGATTCACCTCTTTGATAAAAAAACACACCACCCCCTGGAATGGAAGTAAACGAAAACTAGTAGGGTTTATGGAAGCGTGGACTGTTTAAAACAAACATTTTTTGAATGCAAGTTTAACAGATGCAGTAGTTATAAACAAAATTGAATGGCAGCAAAACAAATAGTAAAGTTTGTAGAAAAAATGGACTTTTATAAAAAGGTTTAATGGGAGGCATTATATACAAAATAAACAATATGGGCTCTCACATGATTAATATTTTAGTTGAATTGAATCGATTGACATGTACAACTCTCGCAATTATGAGTTGCGATGATTCTGAAAGACAGTTGACCTTAATTGTTGACCTTTCAAAATTGTTGACCTGTCATAATTGTTGCCCTTTCAAAAAACCAAAAGATGAAACAACAGTTACATTATTGATAGAGCCAATTTTAGTGGAGGTCGGATAATGCAAGTTGACCCAAAATCAAGATCAAGACAAGGTGAAGACTTCGAAGTGTAAGAGAAGATCTAACCCGTTCTCTCGCAGAGTCCCACCCCCTCTGTAAAGCCCCCTTGTCCTAATCTACGATCTTGTTGATGTTGTCCTTATATACTTGTGCATCTTTCAAGGTGACTTCAAACGGTTTCTTGGCATTTTCTTGATGTGCATATTGGTCGAAGCCAATGATGCTTTTTAATACGGAGACTGGTCTTACTGGAAATTTCTGTCGGGTTGATACTTCAAGTTGTCCGTTGTCATGTTTATAAATAATGTTATTGACATATTAATTGTTTATTTATAATTCAGAATAATGTTAACAAAGCTGTACAAAATCTATCCAATAAAAAAAAAATGCTGAAAATTATAGGTATTTTATTTTAAATAAAGCATAACAAAATAACACTTTTAGTATTGTAGGGGAAAAAAACCATAATCACACAATTTTCTGTCAAATATTGTTGTCCATCACCATTCATTTGATGAGTTATGCTTGATTTTGGAGTGATTAAATAAATTATTTATTTTTGTAAATAAGTAGTTATTTACATTCCTAATGTCGGCATAGCATCAATTTTGAAGGTAATTTTCATTAACTTAGGTCCTTAAAAATTAAAGAATTAGATAATAAATAAACAACATTGCTCATGTGATGGTAAATGCTCGATTATTAGGAGTATTAAATAGATACTTTTAGACCAACTAAAATACATATTTACATACTCCTAATATCAGCATTTACATCAAATCTGAGTGTAGACTCATTTTTAAGATCAACGTTTAAGTTAAAGTGGTGGTGGGGGGGGGGGTGTAACGAACATTAAGCATTTTTAAAAATCCAAAGTCACAAAATTCAGTTCTCTTAGTTTAAAACCCAGAAGGCTTATTGCAAATCCTTCCCTGGAGCACTGCGAAAAACAATGAAAGAAAGAAAGAAAAAAACCCACCTAAAGACAACGAGAGAGAAGACAAGATGAGGGAGAGAGCAGATCAAGAAGAAAGACTGATGTCAGTGATGCCTGAAGGGGTGTGTTTTACGCGGTCGTAACCAATTACTGTTTCGGTTGAATTGGCATTTTGGTAAATCACTGGCCAATGAATTGAACCAGTAATTGGTTACAGCCACGAAAGCGCACCCAAGGTATGTATAAATGATGAGCCAGTAAAGGCCCAGAGTTAGGCCTAGAGATAAGACTAACTTCAGATATAGGACTAACTCTAGCAGGTGGCAACAGGTTTTAACCTGTTGCCTCAAAGTATGAGGTTAAGTATGAGGTGTGACTGGCGTAGAACTTAGTCTTGATTTCAAGATGCTCAATCTAATTTCCTATGCGGTGACGCAGAAAAAAACAGTTTCACCTACAGACAGTAAAAACAAGCCCCTAAATGAATAACAGATATTGTCTTGAACCAAGACTAGGAACTACGCTGTTATCAGTAATTTCGGAACTTGAGTCGACAATGAAGACTCTCCATGGAAGTCAGTGAAGTGGGCAGTTTGAAGCAAATGGTCAAGTTTAACAGCAGCCAATTTTACAAAACTTTACACAATAACTGCTGGTCAAGTATTAAGTAAAGGTATAATCCTTTTTGAGATATTAATTACTAATTAACTATTATGGTTCATTTATTGACTGCACTGGCGGCCAAGCAGGCCGAAAAAGTACATTTACAAGTAAAAATAGTTCGCTTAAAAAAAAAATAGATATAGCGGACACAAAGCTACAGAATTGTAAGGTTTTGGTAAATTTCAAATTTGTCTGTATATAACCAGACCAAACAGTACACTCTTACAATTAACATCTCAGTGCCATACCTCAAAGCAAACTAGTCTTTTCTCCACTAATGTTTCTCTCAATAATAATAATAATAATGAAGACTAATAATGTGCCGTCTTGTTCTTGTTTTTGCAGAGATGGCAACTCTGGGACACAGTAGATAACGTCGTTTGGTAAAGTTTTGTGGTTTAATCTCAAATGTGTATGGTGAAACTTACTGTGGCGGATTTGAGACTTTCGCTCCCTACAGGCTATTGACAATAATAATAACAATGGAGACTTATAATTTGCCGTCTTGTTCTTGTTTTTGCAGAGATGGCAGCTCTGGGACACAGTACATGACGCCATTTTGGTAAAGTATTGTAGTAATCTCAGATGTGTATATTGAAACTTACTTTGGCGGATGTGAGACTTTCGCTCCCTACAGGCTGTTGCAAATAATAATAACAATGGAGACTAAAAATGCGCCCTATTGTTCTTGTTTTTGCAGAGTTGGCAGCTCTTTGGGACACAGAACATCGTTTGGTAAAGTATTGTGGTTATCACAGGTGTACGCGTATGTTGATTACTGACTCTGGCTGATTTTAGACTTTTAAGGCCCAGGGTGGCAGCAGACTTACCAGGGGTGGATTTCACAAAGAGTTAGGACTAGTCTTATCTTGTCATAACTTAGGACTATCAATGCAATTTGTATATCTCCTAGGACTAGTCTAAGTTAGGACTAGTCCTAACTCTTTGTGAAATCGACACCTGGTAGATCTCTTTGCAAATATACATTGCGCAAGTGCTAACTGTTAAATGAGATGCATGCTGGTCTAGGGCTCAAACTTCTATGGCTAGACCAGCATGCACCTCATTACACGTTAACGCTTCGGTACTGAGTATTTGCAAAGGGTCTATGGAAATTGACATGGGCCCAATGTCATAGAGCTGCTAGGCACAAAAATTTGCTTAGCATGAAATGTCTTCCTTGATAAAAACAGGAATACAGGATTAATACCAACCAAATTTCCACATGATTTTCCTGATATTAAACAACAGCTGAATACCAGTAACCACCAATAAGCAATTAACAATAGAAATTTTGTTGGTAATCCTGTTTTTATTAGAGTAGAAATTTCATGCTAAGCAAATTTTTGTGCTGAGCAGCTCTATGAAATTGGGCCCTGCCCCACCCTGGTAAGCCGGCTGCCACCTAACGTTCCAAAGTATCCTATTGCTGTGATCCCAGACATGCTTAAAGGAACACGTTGCCTTGGATCGGTCGGGTTGGTCTTTGAAAGGCATTTGAAACCGTTTGTTAGAAAATGCATATGGTTAAAAAGATATTTTAAAAGTAGAGTACAATGATCCAAACAAATTTGCCTCAAAATTGGGTGGTTTTCCTTTTACTTTGCAAACTTACACGGTCGGCCATTAATGGGAGTAAAAAATTGGACTCCCATAAATGGCTTGACTCCCATAAATGGCCGACCGTGTTAGTTCACGAGGTAAAAGGAAAACCACGCAGTTTAGAGTGATACTTGTGTGGATCATTATATTCTACATTTAAAATATCTCTCTAATCATATGCATTTTATTACAAACGATTACAGACGCTTTTCAAAGACCAACTCGACCGATCCAAGGCAACGTGTTCCTTTAACTGCTATTTTTTTTCCCAAAGAGAAGATCTGTTTTTCCTCAAGATGATGAAGTAGCTTTTGTGCTGAAGTCCTCAATGATCCCTGATGTGATGTCTACTTGCAGAGACTGGAGTCGTGCAGAGACTCAGGTGTCATGCAAAGATTGGTAACGTATCGGGGCACAATTCATAAAGCATGAAAGCACAAAAACTTGCTAAGCAAAGAAACCTTTCTTAACAGAAACTGGTTACCAGCCAAAATTATATTAGGTTAACATTGTTGTGGCTGCTGCTTCACTCAGTTTTGTTCTACTTAACAGTAACAGCCTTAGAAATTGGGTGCTGGTGGAAAACTTCATTAAATACAAGGTCACAAATACATGTTTGTTCAAGAATTTTTAAAAACGCAAACAAATCAACAAATTATGGAGTGTTGTGTCATGTGTGTGTATGTTCATGATTAAGAGCCAATTTGAGTGCTGGAGGCAATTATTGTCTTAAACATGATGGCATTTTACTCCTCAGAAAAACTGACGACTACATCAACAATTTAATAGATCGAAATTTGCACCGGGGATAAGGATCCAATATATTAATTTTGGTTCCACCCCTTTTCTATTGATGTGGGTTAGCACTGTACTTTCCAGAGCTCTGTGAAAACAAATCACAGGCGTATTACAGGGGTGGGATTCGAACCCTGACCTTTGTAATTCTAGAGCAGTGTCTTACCAACTAATGGACCGAGATTGCCCGATAGCTAAAGCCAGTTTGAATCCTATCTATAGCTGGTAGTTGGTAAGACACTGCTTTAGAATTGCAAAGGTCAAGAGTTTGAACCCCACCCAAATAATGCAGTGATTTGTTTTCACATAGCTCAGGAAATTAATTACAACGTAGTATACAGTGCTAACACACATCAGTGTGTATTGGGTAAAACCAAAATTAATACAGCAAAAATATTATGTAAAAATTAGTCTTCATTATTTTTTTCATCTAGCGCGTGATGGGATACACCCAACATTGAGGCTAAATTCTTGTTGACTGTAGCACCAGCTGAAGAATGATTGTGTCAGGTCTAACTGTATTTTGCCGCTTGTAAAAGGTCAACAACAGACCACCACTTGGTAGGTTTGAAAACAATAAGTTGATTTTAGCCAATATCTCATTAAAAAAAGTGAATAAAAACCCTTAATTTTTTTTTTAAAGATTTGAAATCGTTGCTTTGTAAGGATTTATTCATACACCATTCAAAAGTAACTAGTGAGAAACCTCATTCAGAATAGAAGCCCAAGCTTGCAGGAAAAAAAAATCAAAAAGAAAAAAAAATCAAGGAACCTTATCATGTTGTATGTGAATTGAGGTGGAGATCTAGGCCCAGTTTCATAGAGTTGCTATAAGCACAAAAATCTGCTTAACATGAAATTTTTTCCTTGATAAATATAGGAATACCAACCAAATGTCCACGCGATTTTCAGGTTAAAGCAAACAACAGCTAAATACCAGGAACAAACAATATGCAACAAATGGAAATTTGGCTGGCAATCCTTTTATTACCAAGGAAGAAATTTCATGCTAAGCACATTTTTGTGCTCGCCGCAATTTGAAGGAAAACATTCATACCATCCTTTTTCCCCGATAAACACGCCATACAAACTAACTTCAATCAATGGTGTTTTTAATTGTATTGAAAGAGTATAATATAATATGTGCAAAATAATCTTTCTTAAATTGTTTTCTTTTCTACCTAAGATCGAGATGAAGACCTTGGAGATAACCTCTAGAGGCAATCAAGACTAGCAAGGGACTGTGTCAAGTTTAGCCAGTTGACTGTGTCAAGTTTAGCCAGTTGACTGTGTCAAGTTTAGCCAGTTGACTGTGTCAAGTTTAGCCAGTTGACTGTGTCAAGTTTAGCCAGATGACTCCTACCTACATATTCACCTGTTGAAGTGGTGTAGCAATGTTGAGGCTAACTTACACTTTTTGGACTGAGACTGCTTGGTAAGTTAGAAAACTTTTGGTTGAAGAAACGGTTCATCCTACAAGTCTGATAAAGGAGTTCAAATAAGTACCTTTAAAGGTTTCAAGTTATTGATTTGAAAGAATACATTCATCCCATTCTTTTGTTTGCAATAAACAAACTGTACAACTAACTGGTGGAAAACTCTATTAATTAGAAGTCAAATTGGTCAGTGGAGAATTTAAAAAGCACAACAAATTCAACTAAACCTGGTACTTTATTTTTGATGTTAAACCCTTCAAGGGGATAATGTTTCAAAACTAGCACCTTTGAAGGTTTCAAAACATCAATTTGAAAGAAAAAACACCAGTCAACCATAATAATGATTCAACTAACGGTTATAAAACTTCATTAAAAAAGGAGGTCAAGCAGTCAGAAAAGGATTTTTCAAATACATAAAGTTCAACAAAACCTGGAATGTTATGTGTCTTGTTGTCTGGGCATGTTCAACGTGTTGAAGAACTGTGATTTGAGCTGAAGGAGAATTTCCGTACACACATGCAAGCATGTCCATTGATTCTAATGGCAGTGGTAATTACTCCAAATATTAGCATAAAACCTTACTTGGTAACAAGTGATGGAGAGCTGTTGAATGAAAGTATAAAACATTCTAAGAAACGCCTCCCTCTGAAGTAACATAGTTTTCAAGTTTCCACGAATTTGATTTAGAGAACTCAGAATTAGATTTTTAGGTCTCGAAATCAAGCATCTGAAAGCACACAACTTGGTGTGACAATGTTTTTTCTTTTCTTTCATTATTATCTCGCAACTTCGGCGACCAATTGAGCTCAAATTTTCACAGGTTTGTTATCACATATGTTGAGATACACCAAGTGAGATTACTGGTCTTTGTCAATTACCAATAGTGTCCAGTGTCTTAGAATAAATTAGTTTCTTAAAACGCATCTTTGAAATTGTTTTATTTCTATCACAGATTGAGACGATGACTTTGGACCTCTTGAGCCTTATCAACACTTTATTTTGAGTGCAACCAGCTGAAGAAGAACTGTGGCAAGTCTAGCCAGATGAATCTCTGCTTCAAGTTCGACCGCTCCGGTGACTGAGGGATGTTGAGGTTACCCAACGCTTTTTGAACTGAGGGAAAAAGTAAAGACCACACCGCTTGGTAAGGTGGAAAATATTCTTGGACGAGAAAAGTCATCCTTCAAATTTGGCCAAATAGAATCTTTGAAAGCTTCAAGTCATTGATTCGAAAGAATACATGATCATCCTATCCTTTAGTTTGCAATAAACACACCATACAACTAACTGTTGGAAAACCTCATTAAAATTAGAGGTTAAATTGCAAGGCTCTAGAATTGCAAGGGTCGTGGGTTTGAATCCCACCCGAGTAAAATGCCTGTGATTTTTTCACAGGACTCGGGGAAAGTACTGAGTATACAGTGCTACACACATCGGTGTATATGGGTAAAAACCAAAAAAAATTAATATTCTTTATCCCGATGCAAATTTAACATCTATTTAAATCGTTTGCAGTACCCGCTGCTAAACATAGGATTCGAACTGCCTCTAGCTACCGGGCAATCTAGGTGGTCTAGTTGGTATGACATTGCTCTAGAATTGCAAGGGTCGTGGGTTCGATTCCCACCCGAGTAAAATGCCTGTGATTTTTTCACAGGACTCGGGAAAGTACTGAGTATACAGTGCTACACACATCGGTGTATATGGGTAAAAACCAAAAAAAAAAAATTAATATTCTTTATCCCGATGCAAATTTAACATCTATTTAAATCGTTTGCAGTACCCGCTGCTAAACATAGGATTCGAACTGCCTCTAGCTACCGGGCAATCTAGGTGGTCTAGTTGGTATGACATTGCTCTAGAATTGCAAGGGTCGTGGGTTCGAATCCCACCCGAGTAAAATGCCTGTGATTTTTTCACAGGACTCGGGGAAAGTACTGAGTATACAGTGCTACACACATCGGTGTATAAGGGTAAAAACCAAAAAAATTAATATTCTTTATCCCGATGCAAATTTAACATCTATTTAAATCGTTTGCAGTACCCGCTGCTAAACATAGGATTCGAACTGCCTCTAGCTACCGGGCAATCTAGGTGGTCTAGTTGGTATGACATTGCTCTAGAATTGCAAGGGTCGTGGGTTCGAATCCCACCCGAGTAAAATGCCTGTGATTTTTTCACAGGACTCGGGGAAAGTACTGAGTATACAGTGCTACACACATCGGTGTATATGGGTAAAAACCAAAAAATTAATATTCTTTATCCCGATGCAAATTTAACATCTATTTAAATCGTTTGCAGTACCCGCTGCTAAACATAGGATTCGAACTGCCTCTAGCTACCGGGCAATCTAGGTGGTCTAGTTGGTATGACATTGCTCTAGAATTGCAAGGGTCGTGGGTTCGAATCCCACCCGAGTAAAATGCCTGTGATTTTTTCACAGGACTCAGGGAAAGTACTGAGTATACAGTGCTACACACATCGGTGTATATGGGTAAAAACCAAAAAATTAATATTCTTTATCCCGATGCAAATTTAACATCTATTTAAATCGTTTGCAGTACCCGCTGCTAAACATAGGATTCGAACTGCCTCTAGCTACCGGGCAATCTAGGTGGTCTAGTTGGTATGACATTGCTCTAGAATTGCAAGGGTCGTGGGTTCGAATCCCACCCGAGTAAAATGCCTGTGATTTTTTTCACAGGACTCGGGGAAAGTACTGAGTATACAGTGCTACACACATCGGTGTATATGGGTAAAAACCAAAAAATTAATATTCTTTATCCCGATGCAAATTTAACATCTATTTAAATCGTTTGCAGTACCCGCTGCTAAACATAGGATTCGAACTGCCTCTAGCTACCGGGCAATCTAGGTGGTCTAGTTGGTATGACACTGCTCTAGAATTGCAAGGGTCGTGGGTTCGAATCCCACCCGAGTAAAATGCCTGTGATTTTTTCACAGGACTCGGGGAAAGTACTGAGTATACAGTGCTACACACATCGGTGTATATGGGTAAAAACCAAAAAAATTAATATTCTTTATCCCGATGCAAATTTAACATCTATTTAAATCGTTTGCAGTACCCGCTGCTAAACATAGGATTCGAACTGCCTCTAGCTACCGGGCAATCTAGGTGGTCTAGTTGGTATGACACTGCTATAGAATTGCAAGGGTCGTGGGTTCGAATCCCACCCGAGTAAAATGCCTGTGATTTTTTCACAGGACTCGGGGAAAGTACTGAGTATACAGTGCTACACACATCAGTGTATATGGGTAAAAACCAAAAAATTAATATTCTTTATCCCGATGCAAATTTAACATCTATTTAAATCGTTTGCAGTACCCACTGCTAAACATAGGATTCGAACTGCCTCTAGCTACCGGGCAATCTAGGTGGTCTAGTTGGTATGACATTGCTCTAGAATTGCAAGGGTCGTGGGTTCGATTCCCACCCGAGTAAAATGCCTGTGATTTTTTCACAGGACTCGGGAAAGTACTGAGTATACAGTGCTACACACATCGGTGTATATGGGTAAAAACCAAAAAAAAAAAATTAATATTCTTTATCCCGATGCAAATTTAACATCTATTTAAATCGTTTGCAGTACCCGCTGCTAAACATAGGATTCGAACTGCCTCTAGCTACCGGGCAATCTAGGTGGTCTAGTTGGTATGACATTGCTCTAGAATTGCAAGGGTCGTGGGTTCGAATCCCACCCGAGTAAAATGCCTGTGATTTTTTCACAGGACTCGGGGAAAGTACTGAGTATACAGTGCTACACACATCGGTGTA
The DNA here is from genome assembly GCF_902459465.1 of Asterias rubens. Taxonomy (NCBI): domain Eukaryota; kingdom Metazoa; phylum Echinodermata; class Asteroidea; order Forcipulatida; family Asteriidae; genus Asterias; species Asterias rubens. Next base: position 14,040,339 of record NC_047064.1, on the reverse strand, counting down.
TAAGGGTAAAAACCAAAAAAATTAATATTCTTTATCCCGATGCAAATTTAACATCTATTTAAATCGTTTGCAGTACCCGCTGCTAAACATAGGATTCGAACTGCCTCTAGCTACCGGGCAATCTAGGTGGTCTAGTTGGTATGACATTGCTCTAGAATTGCAAGGGTCGTGGGTTCGAATCCCACCCGAGTAAAATGCCTGTGATTTTTTCACAGGACTCGGGGAAAGTACTGAGTATACAGTGCTACACACATCGGTGTATATGGGTAAAAACCAAAAAATTAATATTCTTTATCCCGATGCAAATTTAACATCTATTTAAATCGTTTGCAGTACCCGCTGCTAAACATAGGATTCGAACTGCCTCTAGCTACCGGGCAATCTAGGTGGTCTAGTTGGTATGACACTGCTCTAGAATTGCAAGGGTCGTGGGTTCGAATCCCACCCGAGTAAAATGCCCGTGATTTTTTCACAGGACTCGGGGAAAGTACTGAGTATACAGTGCTACACACATCGGTGTATATGGGTAAAAACCAAAAAAATTAATATTCTTTATCCCGATGCAAATTTAACATCTATTTAAATCGTTTGCAGTACCCACTGCTAAACATAGGATTCGAACTGCCTCTAGCTACCGGGCAATCTAGGTGGTCTAGTTGGTATGACATTGCTCTAGAATTGCAAGGGTCGTGGGTTCGATTCCCACCCGAGTAAAATGCCTGTGATTTTTTCACAGGACTCGGGAAAGTACTGAGTATACAGTGCTACACACATCGGTGTATATGGGTAAAAACCAAAAAAAAAAAATTAATATTCTTTATCCCGATGCAAATTTAACATCTATTTAAATCGTTTGCAGTACCCGCTGCTAAACATAGGATTCGAACTGCCTCTAGCTACCGGGCAATCTAGGTGGTCTAGTTGGTATGACATTGCTCTAGAATTGCAAGGGTCGTGGGTTCGAATCCCACCCGAGTAAAATGCCTGTGATTTTTTCACAGGACTCAGGGAAAGTACTGAGTATACAGTGCTACACACATCGGTGTATATGGGTAAAAACCAAAAAATTAATATTCTTTATCCCGATGCAAATTTAACATCTATTTAAATCGTTTGCAGTACCCGCTGCTAAACATAGGATTCGAACTGCCTCTAGCTACCGGGCAATCTAGGTGGTCTAGTTGGTATGACATTGCTCTAGAATTGCAAGGGTCGTGGGTTCGAATCCCACCCGAGTAAAATGCCTGTGATTTTTTCACAGGACTCGGGGAAAGTACTGAGTATACAGTGCTACACACATCGGTGTATATGGGTAAAAACCAAAAAATTAATATTCATTAAGATAGGTTAAATTATTTAGAAAATGATTTTTGTTTGAAACACAAAAAGTGGAATGATGAATCTTGTTATCTGTGCATGTTCAACGAGTTGTACTGTGGTTTGCGCTTTAGGAGAATTTCCGTGCATGCACACATGTCAGCATGTAGATTGATCCTAAAAATAACTGATTTACAGTCATAAATAGTTTCTTTAACTCATCTTTGAAAATTGCTTTATTTCTATCACAGATTGAGACGATGACTTTGGACCTCTTGAGGCTTATCAACACTTTTTGGACTGAGTACCACCAGCTGAAGAAGAGCTGTGCAAGTCTAGCCAGATGAATCTCTGCTTCAAGTTCAACTGTTCAAGTGACTGAGGGAAGTCGAGGTTTACCAATGGTCTCGGTTGGAATGTGATGACCTATCATCTGATGAAAGAACTGTGTTAAGTCTATAGACCTTTATCACGCTGTCACCATCTTGGTAATGTTCCCTGTCTTCCAATAACGGTCATGAATGCTGACATTCATTGCATATGTCACCAGACTATTAATTCGTCTAGCCTCAGTTTGGTTACAACGAGTTGGAATGGAGTAAAATCAAGATGACCACACCGTGATAAAGGTCTAGAGCCAGATGGCTACTCACTACAAGTTTTAACATTTTACCAACTGCTGCGAGGATAAACCACCATGGACTGACAGCTGAAGAGCTTTCATAGTTGGAACAATAATGTCTTTTGGACTGGTGTGCCGCTAACTGAAGGACTGTCAATTCTATAGATGAATCTTCACTACAAGTTTGAACATTACCAAGTGGCAAGGGGATGTTGAGGATAACCCCCCCCCCACATTATGGACTGACAGGCTGGAGAACTGCATGCCTCATTGCTCATGTGACATAATTATGTTTTTGATCACCACTGCCTTAAACTGAGTGCCATTTACTGTCAAATGGACAGTCAATTCTAGCTAGAAGACTCTCCACTAGAAGTAACTGTCACTAATAACGTAGTAGTGATGTTTTACACCATGCTTTTTGGACTGTCACCAACTGAAGAAAGAACTGTGTCAAGTCTATAGCCAAATGAAGCTGGACCATGATGGCGCCCAAAAGCACAGGTCATAAGTACTTCCTGCGACTGCGATACAAATTTTGATGTCACAAATTCAACATGAATAATTTACATCAGCTGACTTGTGCCCAACTTCTGCGAACATTCACCGCGAAAAGACGATTGTGAGGTCAACATTCAAATTGCATTCCAGTCGCAGGAAGTATGAACCATGGCTTTACTGTAAGACGACACTCAAGGGAGGACAATCTTATGCCATTTCTGAATGTGTGGTTATACGGCTTTGGCTTCAGCTGTTGCTATGGGCCTCATACCATACTTTGACACATATGTGACAATCAAGCTACATCCTCAGCCACTATTTCAGATAGAGCCTTATTGTAGTTATTTTATCTTGAATCCATCAAACTCCAATCACAGATTGTACAAATATCGCTGTGTGTACTTACATCAGTTTGATCTAAAAGAATTACTTCTGGCCTCATGCCAAGCATGATTACTTCACAGAATGGACAATTAAATTCATTGAGTTTAAGTACAATACCTGTTGGATTTTGATGGTTTCAAAGTAGTTATTAGGAATGCAGCTCTAAAGATGGTGCAATTTTTGTGAAGAAAAACAAACCCAACCACCAATAAACAATCAATTAAATCATGAGATATTTGTACTTTTTGCAAAAACCTTTTGACTTCAAATGAGGGAAAAATCTGAACTATACTTTAGGTGATTAAGTGGAAGAATTGAACAAAATTAATCGCAAGTCACTAAACAGTTCTCAGAAATGTTAGAAATTCAAGAAAGGGTCAGGTTTAATCTGTGTAATTTGCAACAGACTAATTTACAAATTCAAGAAAATTACCAAAACATACCTATTTCATCATTAATCAACTTATTGCAGTCAAGTGGCTTTCATTTCATTTAATTCAATTGATTTTTCATTTATTTATTTATTTTCCTAAACTAAATATTTTTGTAAGCGCTGTGATTTAGTTTTCTAAGTAGAGCGCATTTAAAATGTCGTTTATTATTTTTATTATAATTATTGATGCTATATTGTGAACTACTTTCTTGAATTATTTTGAGGTAATCGTTTTTGTGTGTGAGATCAATTAATCAAATTGGTACTAGGCCCTTCATTTTAACTTACCATATCGCTGAAAAAAAATAAAAAAATGGGTGCGAAAATTTAAAGTGTACAGTTGAGTGCAAAATAGACAAAATCGCATGTGTTTCCAAAATGCGCGAGCAATGCAAACTACAAAAAAAACATGGCAACACTCACAACAAACAGGGCTCGGTTTCACAAACTGCTAAGATCATTTTAATCTTAATTGCTAAGCACAAGTGTGATGTCACAATACAAATCACTATGGAGATATTGACAACTCATCTTAAGATGAATTTTAATGTTTTGTGAAACGGAGCTCCCACCTAACTGAACTATCTCTTTCGCATTCTAACTTAACCTTAGTCTTGCTCCAAGGCATCAGAGATCGAGTGTACTACGCGAGGCAGTCAATTTGGTTAAATCATACAATAGGAGGGTGCGTAGTACACTATCCACTCATTGATCACTGATGTCTTGAGCCAAGACTGACTTAACCAAAGCACTAACACCACTTGAACAAATCACTCACTTTATTTCATTATTAATACCTTACCCTCAGCACCAATCTGCATATTCAGCTAAAATTAAAGGGTTACTTAACATGCATCTTGTCTAGTCGCACTCAAAAAAGACTTTGTTTTCAGTTTTGTAGAGCCTGTACTTATTTACTGTAAACTTAATACATGTAGTTTAAGCTTGTTATGCATGTCATGTTTATTTTAAACGGATTTTGATAATAGGCATACTTTCTTTAATTTGTCGGAAGCCTCATGACTGCGTAATTTTTACAGATGTATTCAAGGATTTGGTAATCGCTTTAAAGGCAAAACAAATATTGGGTAGAAGCCTACTCAGCAGCTTTCAGTATATTTTGAATGCAGTTTAAATGTAAAAAACATTGGTGTTTGCAGCAACGCTTCTTAGATTGTGTAATTATATGTCGGGATTCTCCCTCCATGGAAATATTCGCTGCAATTTTTTAACAATATCTCTAAATCTAGACCAATGTGAAATTTTTAAATGATAGTTTTAATGTATTCATCTGCATTTATATAGAGATAAAGTTTGACTTTCTAAAGTCCCTCGGAATATTGTTAAGATTAGTAAATGGAGATTGTTAATTGGAAGTATTGTGACTAATTTAAACAATTGAAGTTAAATTAGAATTTAATATCAAATCATTAAAATGCAGAATTTTACCCTCCTAATATTGAGTAATTTGGACTTGAAAATAGCCTCGTGTACTTATCAAGTGTTGCCTGAAAATGTGTACGTATCAAATTTTTCCCCAAAAGTGTAAAAGGCCTTGTGTACTCATCAAATTTTGCCTCAAAATGCCTGAAAATTCCCGTACACAAGGCACATCAAATTTTGCCCCAATGTGTACAAGGCTATAGCCTTTTGTACCCATCAAATGTTGCCTAAAAATGTGTACAAGGCTATAGCCTTGTGTACTTATCAAATTTTGCCTAAAAATGCCTGAAAATGCCCGTACACAAGGCACATCAAATTTTGCCCCAATGTGTACAAGGCTATAGCCTTTTGTACCCGTCAAATTCTGCCTAAAATGTGTACAAGGCTATATTGTGTACTTATCAAATTTTGTCAAAAAATGTGTACTAGGCTATAGCTTGTGTTCATATCAAATTCTGCCTAAAAATGTGTACAAGGCTATAGCCTTGTGTACATATCAAATTTTGTCTAAAAATGTGTACAAGGCTATAGCCTTGTGTACTCATCAGATTTTGACTAAAAAGGTGTACAAGGCTGTAGCCTTGTACACATTTTAAGCCTTGTGTACTCATCAAATTTTGTCTACAAATGTGTACAAGGCCTTATGTTCTCATCAAATTCTGCCTAAAAATGTGTACAAGGCTATAGCCTTGTGTTCATATCAAATTCTGCCTAAAAATGTGTACAAGGCTATATAGCCTTGGGTACTCATCAGATTCTGCCTAAAATGTGTACAAGGCTAAAGCCTTGTGTACTCATCAAATTTTGCCTAAAAATGTGTACAAGGCTATAGCCTTGTGTACTTGTCAATGTCAAATTTTGCCTAAAAATGTGTACAAGGCTATAGCCTTGTGTACTCATCAATTTTTGACTACAAATGTGTACAAGGCCTTATGTTCTCATCAAATTTTGCCTAAAAATGTGCACAAGGCTATAGCCTCGTGTCATATTAAATTTTGTCTAAAAATGTGTACAAGGCTATAGCCTTGTGTACATATCAAAATTTTGCCTAAAAATGTGCACAAGGCTATAGCCTTGTGTACTCATCAAATTTTGCCTAAAAATGTGTACAAGGCCTTATGTTCTCATCAAATTTTGCCTAAAAATGTGCACAAGGCTATAGCCTCGTGTCATATCAAATTTTGCCTAAAAATGTGCACAAGGCTATAGCCTTGTGTACTTGTCAATGTCAAATTTTGCCTAAAAATGTGTACAAGGCTATATTGTGTACTTATCAAATTTTGTCGAAAAATGTGTACTAGGCTATAGCCTTGTGTTCTCATCAAGTTTTGGCTTAAAATATGTACAAGGCTATAGCCTTGTGTTCATATCAAGATCTGCCTAAAAATGTGTACAAGGCTATATTGTGAACTTGTCAATGACAAATTCTGCCTAAAAATGTGTACAGGGCTATATTGTGTACTTATCAAATTTTGCCTAAAATGTGTACAAGGGTATAGCCTTGTGTACATATCAAATTTTGTCTAAAAATGTGTACAAGGATATATCCTTGTGTTCATATCAAATTCTGCCTAAAAATGTGTACAAGGCTATAGCCTTGTGTTCATATCAAATTCTGCCTAAAAATGTGTACAAGGCTATAGCCTTGTGTACTCATCAGATTTTGTCTAAAAATGTGTACAAGGCATTGTGTACTCATCAAATTCTGCCTAAAAATGTGAACAAGGCTATAGCCTTGTGTACTCATCAAGTTTTGCCTAAAAATGTGTACATATCAATTTTTTTCTAAAAATGTGTACAAGGCTATAGCCTTGTGTACTCGTCAGATTTTGTAAAAAAATGTGTACAAGGCTATATAGCCTTGTGTACATATCAAATTTTGACTAAAAATGTGTACAAGGCTATAGCCTTGTGTACTCATCAGATTTTGTCTAAAAATGTGTACAAGGCATTATGTACTCATCAAATTTTGCCTAAAAATGTGTACAAGGCTACAGCCTTGTGTACTCATCAAATTCTGCCTAAAAATGTGAACAAGGCTATAGCCTTGTGTACTCATCAAGTTTTGCCTAAAAATGTGTACAAGGCTATAGCCTTGTGTACTCATCAAGGGTTTGCCTAAAAATGTGTACAAGGCTATAGCCTTGTGTTCATATCAAATTCTGTCTAAAAATGTGTACATAGCCTTGTGTACTTGTCAATGTCAAATTCTGCCTAAAAATGTGAACAAGGCTATAGCCTTGTGTACTCATCAAGTTTTGCCTAAAAATGTGTACAAGGCTATAGCCTTGTGTACTCATCAAGGGTTCGCCTAAAAATGTGTACACGGCTATAGCCTTGTGTACATATCAAATTCTGCCTAAAAATGTGTACAAGGCTATATGTAGGTTTGAAATAAAATGGCAAATATAGAAAGCTTATTGCTTTTATTAAGTTGTTGCCGTTATCGCAGTGAATTAAGTAGTGTTTAAAATCACCTTAAAATACCAACGGGCACTGTGGCCACAGAGTGCACTGGATAGTTCAATTGCGTGCGTTCCAGAGCTGGTACACCCGGTTCGAATCCCGCCCCGTTCTAAAGGGACATGACTTTTACTGCTTGCACCAGTAATGGATTGGGGTCCGTCATGTCTCTACCCAAATTAGGGTAGGGTGATTATTCCGGGTGGGAAAGTAAAGGGTCCGGGAGTAGCCATCCCTGAAGGGTTGTAATGGGTGATCACCACGCTTGTGATACTAACTTTCTGCACAAATTTGCTTCAGTTTTAATTTTAAACGTTGAAATTACCCCCTTGTGTTTTTTAAAATCTATGAACCAAATTTAATAAAAAATACTCTCTCCTTTGTTTTTTATCTGGATTTAGTTTACCCGTGTGATTTTTTTCCAGGTTAAGGCTCATTTTATGAAGACTAAACCCTTGTATTTTTTCTTTTTTCCCCAAGAAATTTTGACAGAATGTGATAAACATGCTGGACTTACCCCTTGTGATTGTTTCAATTTTGGACCTAAATTTTATACCCCTCGTGATTTTGTTTAAAGGCCCTTTATAGTAGGCCTAAATGCTGGATTTACCCCTTGTGGTTTTTGTTTTAGTTTCAGGCCCTTTTATGTAGGCTTATAGGCCAACACTGGAATAACCCCTTGTGCTTTTTCCTCCGATATTTTAACAGAGTGGTAAAAATACTGGACTTACCACTTGTGATTTTTGTTTTCAGTTTAAGGCCCATTTTATGTAGGGAGCCCCTTGGGTTTTTTTGGTGGGTATTTTGACAGAATGAGACAAAAATGCTGGACTTCTTGTGATTTTTTTCAAGTTTGGACCTAGATTTGATAAAAATGGTGGACTCTTATTTTATTTTAAGACCCTTTTTATGTAGGCCTTTGCTTTTGTATCCTTCCCTAGAAAACTGAACAATACAAAACGGACAACGGCAGGCTAGGACAATACAATAACTTAAGTTCTTATGACACACCAAAATTGATCATAATGATACACGCGATAAAAGTTTTATTATTCGCAAAGACTTATGGGTAGAAAAACTTTCCGTACAGTTTGCGCATGCGCACACACCGAGAAGCTTGGACCGGACGTCAACGAACATATAAATCAGGCAACGTCGAGTCTTTTGTTTATTTGTTGCCGATGCTAATTTTTTATAGAAGTTAAGAAGTTACTGAAAATCAACGATGTAATTGTAAGGTTCTGTAAACGTGTGTTTAGGGCAGTGACTAACTGCCGGACGGTGCAAAGCTGAGACTTAGTATGGTTTTAGTCTTGAGTTTTTGTGTATTCCAACAACACAGAAGGCAAAACAGAACGCCGAGTGTGTGTTTACGTAGTCAACACTACTTTCAGGCATTGTGATGTTTCCAAGATGTGGTTCCCGATGCCATTTCTTGGGACTGCATTTGTATCTTTTGTTGAGGTGTTTTCAAGGAGCAATCGGCAAAGGTAGCTATGCTTTTACAAGTTATTGTGGAATGGTCATTTTGTAAATCTCGAACCCACCAATCAGAAAGTAGTTGTGTTAACTTCTTTTCTATGCAAACTTATGCATCATTATTTTTTTCCCAATTCAAAGAAAAAGGCATAATATCGTAGCGTCATACGTTATCGACCCTCATGTGTTTTCGGTCCCCAACTTTGATTCCCGTTTACCGCGAAATTGTGCAAGCTGCACCGGGGACAGAAGCTATGCAGTTTACTCACGGTCTGTATTTTCATCAGGCTTAATCATGCTGAGAATAAAGTTTCCTGTCGTTGGTTATGCTCAAACATTTATAAAATGAATGATATTTGGTACTAATCACTAGTGCACTATTATGGCAACATTCAAATGAGTCAAAGAAACATCACCCAACCTCGAAAGTTCAAAACAAAATTACTATCTGCTAGATTGAGTTTCATTCTGCTTTAGTCACTAGATGGATCACGTGAGGTGGTTACTATTTGGGATTCTATGGTGTGCAAATGTGGGGAAAATATTAAAATATTTTAAGTGAAAATGACAACAATTTTTTGTTGTTGATTTACTGCATACTGTAATAAATTCCAATAAGCGTAATAAATATTAAGTCTACATTAAAGAGAAAATATCATAGATTGGTTTCTTATCTCCTGAAACCAAGTATTACTGGTCTGAAATGGGGGAAAAGGGATTTTTTATGAAATGTGAGTGCATCAAGGAGGGGTGGGGTGTTTTACTTTCATGCCTTATGATATCTCTGGATTTTAATATAGTAGCCATAATTCCTTAGGACAAAAATGTAATTAAATTTGTTAAGTAGTAATTGAATAATATTTTTGATTTATTTTGCAAACATACTAGCTTCTGAATATTCAATAAAATACCAACCAATGAAAGGTGTGAAAACATATGACGTTGCTCCAATGTCGTTCATGCATAAGCACTGTTAATGGCGGACTGTCTCTCGCAACGTAAAACCAAAACTTTTAAAATTTCAACACACCATGAAGTGAAATGGTTATTGTTAAAAAATTGGATAGATGATTTGAAAAAAAAATATTTAGTTTTTGATTGTGAACAATTTTCCTGTTATCCTACTGAAAACACATGACACCAGTATACTGTGAAAACTGGTAAGAGGAGGTAGGATAGGCCTATGCGAAAATAATCTGAAACAAGATTGGAATGCTTTGCACAACATTAAAGGCAGTGGACACTATTGGTAATTATCAAAGACTAGCCTTCACAGTTGGTGTATCTCAACATATGCATAAAATAACAAAACTGTGAAAATTTGAGCTCAATCGATCATCGAACTTGCGAGATAATAATGAAAGAGAAAAACACCCTTGTCACACGAAGTTGTGTGCGTTTAGATGGTTGATTTCGAGACCTCAAGTTCTAAATCTGAGGTCTCGAAATCAAATTCGTGGAAAATTACTTCTTTCTCGAAAACTATGGCACTTCAGAGGGAGCCGTTTCTCACAATGTTTCATACCATCAACCTCTCCCCATTACTCGTCACCAAGAAAGGTTTTATGCTAATAATTATTTTGAGTAATTACCAATAGTGTCCACTGCCTTTAAGGTTTATCGCGATTCGTCAGAACCGCAATGCGTTGTGGGTAGTAAAATGGCAGTTTGCTATGCAGTGTATGTTGTCATGCTCGACTTTTGCGCACGCATCGCCTATCTATAGGCCTACCTTTGTGTGGGTTCAACAGCGCCCTCTCTTGGTACTTTGCTATTCGCGATAAACCTTATGTCATTTCCTTGACTGATGATAGTGATTGTATTTGAAAGCTGGAAAGGGACCTCACCAGGTAATTAAAAAATTAAGCTATCCCATCCACACATTGTGCACACACTGGTGTGGTGGCTTCAAACAGATTTTCCAGCGTAATTCTACAGCAGTATGCAACAAATGGAAATTTGGTTGGTAATCCTGTTTTTATCAAGGAAGAAATGTCATGCTTAGCAAATTTTTATTCTTAGCAGCTCTGTGAAATTGGGCCCAGGTAGCTTAAAGCCATTATACACTTTCGGTAAACAGTATTGTCCAAGTCCCATGCTTCGTGTATCACAACAACAAACCTGTGAAAATTTAGGCTTAATCGGTCATCGGAGTCGGGAGAAAATAACGGGAAAACCCACTCTTGTTTCCGCGCGTTTCGCCGTGTCATGACATGTGTTTAAAATAAATCCGAAATGCTCGCTAACGAGAATTTATATTGTTTTACCGTTTTCTCAAAAAGTAAAGCATTTCATGGACTAACATTTCAAGAGAAGTCTTTCACCATTACCTTCTGTAAACCCTGTAAATTATTTGTAAATCTGTGAACTTTTTTTTTTTTTTCTGTACCGAAAGGGTCCAATGGCTTTAAATGGATTGAATTTTCTAAATTATGCATTACCAAAGGATAGGAAACTTGAACAATCTGACCAACAACAAGTTAGGTCACTCAAACATGATGACATTGCTAATCACAACCAATACCCAATGATAGGGGTCAGACCAACACTCTGCCAGGCACTTGACTATAAAAAAAAAAAAAAAAAAAAAAAAAAAAAAAAGGAACATTATTTTGATCTTTAATTTGTATTTTCAGATACATTGAATGAAGTCATACGTCATTTTGAACCACTGAACTATGACACTGATACACTGATTGGGCTTGCTCAGCCACAGTGTCAGATAAACAAAAGTCCACTGATGAGTCAAAATGAGGATGCTTCGATCAACTGGGAGGTCTCTGCATTTGGAAGGTAAAAACATCACCTCTTGAAGTTACTCAGTAAGCCTAAATATTTCATGTAAGCACTCAAGAGATGTGAAAAGCTTGCAAGTGCCGTACTGGATGTCAAGATACAAAACCTGCTCGATAATGCACCCATTTTACAGTGTCTTGAAAGGTATTGGACACTTTCGGTAAACAGTTTTGTCCAAAGGCCCACACTTCGTGTATCACAATTTTATATATAAAATAATTAAACCTGTGAAAATTTTGACTAAAAAAATCATCAGAGTCGGTACAAACTCACCCTTGTTTCCGCATGTTTCGCCATGTAATGACATGTGTTTAAAATAAATCTGTTGATGATTGTTTTAATGTTTTCTCAAAAAGTAAAGCATTTCATGGAATAATATTTCAAGAGAAGTCTTTTACCATTACCTTCTTTAAACCCTGTAAGTAATTTGTAAATCTGTGAACTTTTATTTTTGTTTCTGTTCCAAAAGTGTATAATGGCTTTAATGATAGTTTTGTAATATCCATCCAACTTATTTTCAATTCATAGCCTGCTCTCATTTTTCTCTTGCAACTCTAATCACCAATTGAGTCAAAACTTTCACAGATTTGTTTTATGTGAGAATACTGCTCGTCCTTGACAATTACCAAATGTGTCCCAGTGCCTTTAAGTCTATTACACCCCAAAAGTGAGAAACACTTTTGTTGTAACAGCTCGACAGATGTCAACGAATAAAGTGTTGATCATTCCAACAAATTCAACTAAAATATAGATTTTCTGTTTCTGTTTCAGATCATTTCACGTACAGCTCTCTCTGCATCACGATATCATCAGCAAAGATGCTCAACTAACTGTTGTTAAAACTGAAAGCACAATCACGAAAAACCTAGTTTCCAAGCTCTACAGGGGCTTCCTTAAAGGTGAGTTTAATATTTCTGACTTTAAGATGAGAATTATAGTCAAATTTTCTCTCATATCCAGCAATGCTTGGGTTGCAAGCAAAAAGTAGTGGATAAATTAAAGCAAAATTTGTATGTTATGTTTATGTGTTCAACATTGTCAGTGACAGAGTGTGATGTTTAGAATCTACCCACTTATAGGATACATAACAACTTTACCAAAACCTCCCTACCACTCTGGTTTAGAATAAATTAATTGCAATTTAGCTGACTGTATCATCTGGAGAGGTTTAGATTATGTTGCAGTCCTGATACTTTGTTCTTGAAAGGGCAAGGGCACCAAGGCGTTTCCTCCTTTGTAAAGAGCACTTCTATGAGGAAATAAGAAATCTTTATTGGAACATTTCAAGGGGGCACCAAGGCAATGACCAAAGGGCAACGAAGGAAATTGCCCATGTGAAGTATTTCCCTTGATGTTACCCTAAAGTGCTCTATGACATTACTTTGTGAGCATGCATTGCCCAACTATTGGGTAATTTTTAGTGTTATATATTGTTATATTTATATTCATATTTATACTTATACTTATACATAGTTTTTAACGATTCCTGTAAGTGGCGGCTTTCCGCTGTTGGATGTCAATAAATAAAAATAATTATAACTGCAGCACCCACAGACAGAACATTGGAGTTCATGTAGTACTAAATCAATGTTCATATTTTCTTAGACCTCAAAATTTTGTTTTTTTGGGGGGGAGGTGCAATCAAGGGTTTAGGATAGAAGGCTCAAGTTCAACTTCCTCGTCCCTACTTCTGCCACTGCAAAAGTGCAGTAGTTGTACAGGCAGTGTTTTGTTACTCTCCAACTTCAAAATTGGGTATTCTTTGTGTGTAACTGCCATACTTGGATATTCAGTTCACTGCCATAAGGCAAATTTTGCGTTAGAAGTTTAACATACTCATGGAAATATTCAGTCTTTGCAGGACAAATAGTTGCCTCATATGACCAAGGTCTTTAATGGAGTTTGTATGAAACTGCTTCTGTATGTCCTGGTAAATGGAGTTTATTGATCAAGAGTGGTCTCAAAGTAGTTGTTGGCAAAAAGAAACATTCAGTTTCTAAGAAAAGCATTTACTTGTGGATTTTTTTTTTTTTTTTTTTTTTTAAACTTGCACACATTTTCCACTTCACATTTTTTGATTATTACAAGCAATTAAGCACCTATAGCACTGAGCCAATAAAATATGAAAATCACATCAAGAACTTCCTATTCTTGTCAAATCATAATTTAATTACAGATGATGAGCACTCTTCCATACATGGCCATATCATCAATGGCACCTTTGATGGAATCATCAAGACATCTAACGAGACTTATCACTTAGAACCATCAGTCCGTTTCCTCATAGAGCCAGAATTTCACTCAGTGATCTACCGTGCTACAGACATTCAAATTAACAACAAGCAAGCTAAGACAGGCCCCTGTCAACTATGTAGTGTAACCTTTGCACCGCCCAACAGTCAAACTAAAGATGTCTTCAAGAGGATAATAAGAAATTCAATAGACTCATCACAATCACAAGATGAAACCGATGAATCAAACGCCAGAGAGCGCCAAACTGAGTTTGATCAGACAGCTAAGACATGTGTACTCTACATAGTTATAGATCATACTTTCTTCAAGGAAGTGGCAGGTAGTGATGTATCTATGGCAATAGCAGAGGTTGCATTTCACATTGCGGAGGCTGACTCTGTGTATAGAGCTACAGATTTTGATGGGGACGGCATCGGTAAGTTGAAAATCCAAAATTCAGCTTAATTTTAAGTCTCCTTCTCTTGAATTCAGCACATTTCGGACATCCAATAAAAGTTAAGCCAAGTTCATACTTCCTGCCAATGTGAAGCGTATGTTGGTGACGCAACAACTGGTACGTGCTCCATTTTACTTTATGATGCAAAAGTATGAACCGAGCTTAAGCCTAGCAATAGACATGCAAAGGGAGGTATGGGAACGGGGTATACATGTAGGCCTATTATAAATGTATCTTTCTTGTTTAGATGCACCAACTGAAACATTTTTTTAAATCGAAGTGTTTATTTGGTAGACACCGCTCTAGAAATGCAAATGTCGTGGGTTAGAATCCCACCCATCATGCCAATGATTTTTTCCCAGAGCTCGTAAAACCAAAATTAATATTCTTTATCCTGTTGTTATGTCCTATTTCTAAAAGATAAAAAGAGGAATTATTATTTTATTTCAGCGGATAATGTTGGTCTAGCCATCGGAGGGGCCACCATCTTCGAGTCAGAATCTGCTCAGAATTATCTCATCTCCCGGGAGTACCAGGATGCGTATCGTTTCCTGTCTGACTTCTCCCTGTATGACTTCAGTTCTTATTGTATGGGTCTGGCTTTCACTTATCGGGATTTCAATGAAGGAATCTTGGGCCTGGCATGGATGGGATACCCTGGCTCCGATAACCCACCAGGAGGTGAGAAAAGCAGGGTTGCTTTCAGGCAATATGTTGAAGCGGTTGGAGGACCTCCGATGGATTTCACAAAGAGTTAAGACTAGTCGAGTTAGGACGAGGTACTCGTTCTAACTTAGGAATAGACCAATCCAGTCGCGCAAGTGCTGGGCGCCGCCATGGGTGCCGCGCGCCGCCATGGGTGCCGCGCGCCGCCATGGGTGCCGCGCGCCGCCATGGGTGCCGCGCCATTGTGCGGTGTCTTTGTGCCTAATTTTATGCACAAAGACATGATAAAATCGTTTTCTTTTTCACTTTTTATGGAAATTGAGTGTCTTCCTCGACAATCAGGTGCAATTTCACTGACATTGCTACATGATATAACGATGTACTACATTCTTGATAATGTTTTTAAAATTAAGCAAAAAGTTAAATACTGAAATTCTGACAAAGTGTATCGCATTTTAGCGACTTTTATGCAGTCCACGTGTCTTTTTCCCCTAACTCACCAAAGACAATCACAGGTTTAGTTGCAAATATTTGTGGTCAATCTGGAGCATTATATATGGTTTAATTTTTGATTTGTTGTGAAAAAAAACGTTATTAAAAAAATTATTATTAGTATTTTTTTGACACCAGCCAAATTGTGCTGGTATCGTCATGCGTATCGGCCAGGTACAATAGCCTGCGTCTGATTTCACGAAACGCTAGGATTAATCCTAACTCGAGTTAGGACAGGTAACCCTTCCTAACTTAGGATGGGTTCAATGCGTCCGACGTATTTGGATACGGAACTGAACCCGTCCTAAGTCCTAAGATTAATCCTAAGTTAGGAAGAGTTTGGTGAAATCGACGGCTGGTTAAACAAACTGAAATTTCCCTGTTAGTAAAATAGCTTTATCAAGTTAGACCTAGTTCATACATTATCTCTCACTTGGGTTGAACAACATTAACAGTACATGTATCTTAGCCATGTAATCATGATGTTTCAATTGTTGTAGTCTGTATGATTAAATTAATGTTGATACATTTGTTTCTTGTGGCCATTAAATGTCTAAACTATTAACCAGGGATATGTCAGAAGCAAGTTGTGTACATGGATGAAGGGCAGCCCAGCAGTCTGAACACTGCCATTGTTACTCTACTCAACTTTGGTGTGTATATGCCACGCAGTGTTAGTGTCACTTCAGTCCTACATGAGCTGGGCCATGGATTTGGAAGCGAGGTCAGTTACTTGTTAAAGGCAGTGGCGATATTGGTAATTACTCAAAATAGTTATCATCATAAAACCTTTCTTGATCACGAGTAATGGGGAGAGGTTGATAGTATAAAACATTGTGAGAAACGGCTCCCTCTGAAGTGACGTAGTTTTCGAGAAAGAAGTAATTTTCCACGAATATGATTTCGAGACCCCTTCGTGTGACAAGGGTGTTTTTTTCTTTCATTATTATCTCGCAACTTCAATGACCGATTGAGCTGAAATTTTCACAGGTTTGTTATTTTATGCATATGTTGAGATACACCAACTGTGAAGACTAGTCTTTTATAATTACCAATAGTGTCCGCTGCCTTTAAAAGAGGAGAATTTACAATAAGCAAAAGGTGAAAATAAGCTGAACAAACATTCCTTATGAATGAGGGAGTTCTTCCCCATCTGAACCCCGTTTCATAAAGCCTGTAAGCAGCCACTATTATTATTATTATTAAGCACGCAATTTGTTTGTTTGAAAGTATTGCTTAACAGAAACAGGTTATCAACAAAAACTACATTAAGTTTACATTGTTATGACTGGTGCCCCACTAAAAAACTTTGCTTAGCAAAGAAATATTTCAAGCATTTTTTTTGGCTTATTTTGGCTTTATGAAATTGAGCCCAAGTCCACCATCTTTGCCCCCCCCATTTACCCTTTTATAGCTACATAAACTTATATCATAGAATCAGTACTTTTTTCTCTATCAGCATGACCCACAAAGCCAGAGTTGTTCCCCGTCTGGCTCCCAAGGTAACTACATCATGTACTCTCAAGCTACCGATGGGAACAGACCAAATAATGATCGCTTCTCAAGCTGCTCCAGGAGCCAGATTGCAGCCATGATCACATCCAAAGGTCATCAATGCTTGAAATGTAAGTTTGCCCCAGATGTTAAATTTGCATCAGGGGTAAAGAAAAATAATTTTGGTTTTTACCCATACACCGATGTGTGTTAGTATACAAATATTGACTGCTTCGAGTGCTATGGTTAAAACTACGACACCCGAGGTGATCCCCGGAGCGTTCAATTTTCCCGAGGCGCAGCCAAAGGGAAAATGGAACGGTCCGGGGATCACTGAGGGAGTCGTAGTTTTAACCATCTAGCACGAATTAAAGCAGTCAGTGTTTGTTTTATAACGCCCCAACAGACTACTTATCATCTTCGTACATGTAAAGTTCAAACGCCATTTCAGAGACACAGATGCACAACTGATTGGGTTCGAGGTGGGTAAAAAGATGTCTGGGTACTGCACGCCGTGTGATAGTCGTCGGACTATCACATGGCAAACGATGCACTATCACACGGCCGCGGCTAGTAAAACTAAGACATCATGTGACGCGCTCTAAACCAATGAAAAGGCAGAATATTTGTAATGGGGTGTTAAAATACTGTATAAAAGTGCTTTCCCGAGTACTGTGAAAAAACCCACAGGCATATTACTCGGTTGGGATTCGAACCCACAACCCTTGCAATTTAAAGGCAGTGTCTTACCAACTAGACTACCGAGGTTGCCCGGTAGCTAGAGGCAGGTCAATTCCTGGTTGTTATGGGTGTATTCCCCAAGCTAAGAAAAGGGGTTCCCCCTGGTGTTCCTGGCTGGATTGGCAACATATTGCGCCACAGCACCTTGTAAACCATTACATGGTGCTTAAGGATTAGGCCTTACATCTCAAAATGCGCCCCACTCCTTGCAGTAATAATACCTGGCGCTTTGTATCCTTTGGCAAAAGGCGCGTTATAAATACGGTTATTATTTATTATTATTACTAGCTCTTGTAGTGCCTGAGAATATTGTTGCCAAGTATTGAATCATAGTTATTCTATGTAGAGCCATATCATATTAGTGGCATAGTATGGGTTTGGGTCCCGGTCGTGACACTTGCTACGTAAAATTGGGGAGGTAGTGCTTTATGCTCTACCAGTCAAAAACAAAGTTAGGATGACTTTTAAATCTGTTCTGTAGAAAGTAGCAGTGAGCTTTTCACAAGCAAACGGCTTCAGACAGGGTGCTTGTTTTTCCTTTATTTGCTGGTGGTAAATTTAATTGCTTGATGGCTTCATAAAAATATTTGGCACGGATATGCAAATCTTTCGCGAATAATTCTGACATGGTGGTTGGTTTTTATGTTTTTTGGATAATTTGCTAGTACATAAAATCTGTACATACAAACGTCATGGAAATGGATCGAAGCATGCACTGTCAAGCTTCTGAAAATACCGTCTCTTCACATAAAAAAGTAAATAACTAATAAAAAAAATTTTTAAAAATGAAATTGAAATTGACTCTATCCAGGACCAGCCTGTTCGAGGGCACATCACAGTAAAAATACCATAACAAAATTACACAGAAAAAGTTTAAGAGAAAGTGAGCCAGCAAAAATAGAAATACAATCCTTATTGACAACAAAGGTGCAGAATACCATTCTACTGGAAAAAAAACAATGCAACCTAGGTACAATTTTAAATCTTAAAGAGCCAATAAAGTATGATCTCTGTATTTCAACTATAACCTTTTTATGGCTAAATAGACATCGTAGATACCGGTTAATAACCATTTTACTCTAAAAATAACGAATTACTCTAGTAAAAAATGCACCCGGCCGCGCGGCTTTTTTCAGCCGAGAGTCAAAAACGGCTTATTATTATTATTATTGTTGATACGGTCCATGCTGTAAAAAACTTAGGTACGATATAGCATTTACAAAGTTCACAGTCAAATTAGAAACTAACCATAAGGATTTTTTACTGTTGCTCACTCTCAGCCCAAGTAGCTCAGTATTGCGGTAATGGATTAGTTGAAGACGGAGAGGAGTGCGATTGTGGAAGTGATTCTATGTGTGCCTACGCTGATAACTGCTGTACACCAAGGGGGGGCCTTGGAACTGATCCAGAGTGTACCTTCAGAAGACAACTTGGCCGAGTTTGTAGGTAAACAAATCTACCCCAAGGGAATATGTCATATATTCAGGCCAAATAAAACACTATAGTCCTGTATCACGGTGCAGCCGTCTTGAATTTCTCCCATTGATATCAATGTTACCAAACCGAGGCTTGAAGGAAAAAATAATTTGCTTACTTATTTAAAAAATGATTAATGTTATTGGATACAAGGAACATGACCAAGATGGAGGCAGCAGGTGTACAAGGTGTGGGCAAATTTGTCTGCATACACCCAACCCAAACAGTACACTCCTATCATGTCCGCCATACCTCAAACAAATCTTATAGAAGTCCTCGTCTTCAACTTGGCAAACCAAACCAAAGTTAGGAACTCTAAATATCAGGTCAACATGTCATAAGTCTGACGTGTTGAAAATACTAGTGAGCCTTTCACAAGAAGTACTTTTCTTAAACTTAGCAAACCAAACCAAAGTTAGGAACTCTAAATATCAGGTCCACATTTCATAAATCTGACATGTAGAAAGTAGCAGCGTGCCTTTCACTAGCAAGGCTCCTGACACTCTTGTAAGGGCATGGCAGTTTTTCCCTATGCAGAGGGCACCACTTATTACATTTCTACACTTCATGGGCACCAAGGCAAATAGCCCCAGGGCGATGGCTCCTGACACTCTTGTAAGGGCATGGCAGCTTTTCCCTATGCAGAGGGCACCACTTATTACATTTCTACACTTCATGGGCACCAAGGCAATAGCCCCAGGGCGATGGCTCCTGGTCAATCGTCCAAGGGGCTTGGAGGCAATTGCCTTCAACATCTCAAAAAAGTGTCAGACCTGCATTTTTAACAATGTCTTTTAAAATGCAAACGTTCATTTGTTAACCTTAAAGTGGCAGACAAACCCCCAGTGTCAGGAAAAGCAATATAAAATTAAATAAACTAATTTAACTAAATTTTCCAGTAATTTTTCACTGAATATATTTCAGAGGAGCCGCTACAATATTCAAGTCTCTTCTCAAAACTTATCTTATGTCACAGGTTTTCAATGACTATTTTGCTGTGTCTGCTTTTCTTTGTGTTGTGTTTTGTTTTTGGTTTTACTGCGCCTTGAACACCCAGCAGGGTGGTTATGTGCGCATTACAAGTCTTATTGTTGTTATTATTATTATTATTATTGTTATTATTAATAAACCAGGTTTTATTCATGTTTGTATTTCAGTCCATTGACATCCAAGTGTTGCGATTCTAGATGTCATTTAATACCTGCAACTTGGTATGTACAATGTTCATCCAGTGAAGAATGTCAACAAGAGTCATTCTGCAAATATCCTTTGAATTGTACAATCAAAAGAAACCCATCTAGAAGTAAAGATGCATTTCTTCACCAGGAACTGAGAATAAGACTGATATTTTGATGGTGTGCCTGAACAAAATGTTGCATAGAATTATCAACAATACTTTATAAAAGTTCATAGAACTATGTAATAGAAATTTATAGGGCAAACAATGTCCGATTATCAATTTCCAATTGTACTCGTTCATGGAATCCATCTTGGTGTTTTTTGTTGCGTGCAATACATGTGTAACTTTCTTGAGTCTCTATAAACTGCTATTTCAAATTTAAATCTAGACGTCCTTAATATGTGGTAAGGCAATTTCTAGCTTTAATAACCCTTTTGACACTTCAAGCCATGGATGTAGAATTGCCTCCATGCTCAAACTGACTACAAAAACTGTCACTTGAATAGGAAAACTAATAAAAGTTGTTCCCATTTAGACAAGGGAACATAAGCCTTCTTGAGATATGGCGGACACAATACTACAACACTAAAAGGTTTGGGTAAATTTGTGTGTATACACCAAAACCAAACAGTACACTCCTATCACATCCACCAAACTTCCCACATGACGTAAATCAGCCTTTTTAGGGGGACAATTTTGAACACACTGCCTTGCGCGAGAACGGCTGTGCGCATGCCGGGTCACATATATAGGCCAGTGCGCCTTCTAGTTCTTATATATAACTCTATGATTGCAACTTATCTATTGTAAGCTATCGTTCTTAACTGCATATGAACTGGCTCCAGTGCGGTCTGTCCCCAGTCTGAATCTCAACCTGATGGTTCTAGGTGTGACGGAGACGTTAATAGATGCTTTGATGGTCAATGTGTCTTAGGCCCATGCTATGATCTAGGTCTTCAAGAATGCTTATGTAACTATGACGTCAACAACCCCCAACAGAGCTGTCAACTCTGCTGCCAGGTATGTCCCCTCTTCTTTCTTGATCCCCATTTAAGACATTGTTTATAAACTTGTTTACATTTAAACTGTAATAGTTATAATGGTGCAATAACTAGCACAGAAAGAATAGAGTCTAAAGACAAGGTTCAAATTCTTTACATGTCCTATGCCATATAATTCACCTTTGTTAGCTGGGCCCAATTTATTGGCTTACCGTAAGCAAAGATTTGACGCTTTTGGAAGCAGGGAATTCTGCTCTTACATCAAGCAAATTTCACAGGTTAGCCGGGAATTTCCTTCGCTTACACAGCTTGCGCAGAAATTTGGTGCTTGCACAGTAAGTAGAGAATGGTGATTGCAAGCGCAACATGTTAAGCAGAGCCGTGAAATTGTGTTTAAATATGAAAAGAAGTTATAAGCATTGGAGGCTTGTGGCTGTTATGACTCCCAAAGGTTAAATTATCAAAACTCATTACTTTTCAATTCCTGTTTATGTTTGCATCTGCTTTGTTGTTGCACAGTTGAACATTTACACCTGCACTTTTTTTAGGGGGAGGATAGGGGGAATATAATTCAAATTATAAAAACAAATCATTTTCCAAGCCTAGGCCAATTTTTAGAGCTGCTCAAAAATAAGCAGGATATTTTTGTATGGTCATGTGATATGGTATTACATGGCTGGTCTATGTGGGAGAGGGGTTCAGAGGGGTTCAGAGGGGTTCAGGGGGGTTCAGAGGGGTTCAGGGGGGTTCAGAGGGGTTCAGGGGGGTTCAGAGGGGTTCAGAGGGGTTCAGAATATGCAGCAAGATAGTCCTCAAAGAACATAATCTACTTGGGAAGTAGATACACACATGGTGTTATTGCAAACTAAATAAATATTGAGACTTCACCATACAATGCCTCAAATCCCACACAAATACATAGATGTTGTTACAACGGATGTTTACAATCGCACAACTATTGTGAACAAAAGTCAATATCCGCTAATTGTTATAATTATTGTGTATCATGACCTCCTGCAGGTGGATAGTGAGTGTGTACCAGCTGTGAGTCTTGGATTGGTAGCAGCCAATGGAGATATTATACAGAAACAACCTGGCAGTGTATGTCATGCTTATACAGGTATGACAAATAAAACTCCCATTATCATTAATGCAATTACGGTGCTAAAATTTAATTACATATTCTGTAGTCAAAAATTCCCGTTTTCAATTTTTTTTTTATTATTATGCATATAATTTTTTTCCCCCAAGTTTCAAGTGATAAAGAGTTAAAGCTTCGTAATTGAATTAATTAACACAAGGATAATTTTTACAAGGTTTAGCTTTGTATTTTCACGAAAAAGCCATATTTTGGTATGCCATTTTTTGTGTACAAAGTGCCGGCATGGTGCCAAAATTAATACTCTGTGTTTTTAGTTTTCAAGAATAGACACTTTGTATGACCAAGATATTTCAGCTTTCAATAATAGACACTTTTGTTACGCATTTGGTTTGTAAACGACGATGCCCTGCTCACAGACCTCATTGGGGCAGTTTTCACAAATAGACAATTGTGTTAAACCATAGAGCAAGGAACAGAAGGAGTTACAACTAGTCTTGTTCAAAGATTCCGCGTGTGTTAGCCCCCAAAATTATTATAATTATCATCGGCAGAAACATCTGCTTGCGCATTGCCTAGTATAAAGAACTAGGTATTATATGTCTGTGGTTACGTCACAGAAACAAATACACAGATTGCATTGCGTTCAAGCATATTTCTCAACCAAACGGCATACGGCAAGGATGATTTTAGCTAAGAATAACGACATTTCAATGATTTAAGCAAAAGAAAATGCAATAGGAATCACCTCTTTGTAATATTCGTATAAAACAAACACAAAATCAGTTGAATAATTACGGCTCTCAATTCCACCCCAAATTGTCTAAAAGTAAAATTAAAAATCCATTTTAAATTCTTTTTTTCAGTTTGTGTCTAATTGTGTTCTGTTGTTCAAATGCATATCCCCTGATAAGAAAAATGTTTGCAAACAATGTCAATTCGTGTTCAACGGCCGAAGACCATCGACATTCTGTTCATCATTAAAAAAATCAATATTACATATTTCACTCTTTTTCCGATCAGCAAAATCTAACAAGTGTCATAACTCATCACAGCAAAGGCCATTTTGTTTGCTTCAAAACTCAATAGGAAGCTCAAAGTCGACAGGTTCTAATGTAGCACTGTTCGCATACATTGGACTTGTGTGTTACTACTTTACCACTCCAATAGTTATGAATGTAAAACGACGTAATACCAGCGACGGCAGCGAAAGGCGGTAAAACACATGGGGTACAAAGAGCTCGCTGCGGTCGGAATGTGTACAGCCTTTTACAGCAAGCATATTTCACGAGTGGATAGCAGGGAACTTTGGCTTCTGCATGTGCGTACGCCACATTACTGGGCATTCTACGCTTACAAGGCTAGCGCAGAAATCCAGCACCTGCCACGTAGGCGCAGAATGGTGATCGTACGCGCAGAATTCGGCGGTAAGCAGAGCCATAAAATTGGGCTCAGTTGACCTGAAGGACACTTAGCCTAAATGATGTACTTGAAATATTCTTGACACATTGCTTTGCAAGCATCTTTACCAAGTATATAATGTTGGCTCAAAGGAGCTAATCATCATCATACTCGTCTAAGCAACACTTCCATCAACATTTTTTTGAAAATGCAGTAATAATTGAATCAATATGGAATTTGAAATTAGTTGTGATTTTATGCGTTTCTTTCACACCCAGGATATTGTGATCTTAAAGGTGATTGTGTGACATTGGACACAGACTCTGCACTGGATAAACTCAAGAATCTCTTCACTAAAACGCATTCTAAAGATGTAGCCTACTGGCTGTATAGAAACTGGTACTATCTGGTATGTGGTGTGCTCAGCTTTGGTATAGTGTCTTTGATGGTCAGAATCACACGTGATTATTGGGGGAACATGCGAAGCGCTGTCCGGAGAATACGTGAGAATACATCAAGTACTGCAGAACATGCAAGACAAGAACACTTGAACCAAGGTAGATAAAATAGTCTCATATCGTGTGTTGTGGCCTAGTTTAAAGACACTGGACACTATTGGTAATTGCCAAAGAATTGTCTTCACAGTTGGTGTATCTCAACATATGCATAAAATAACGAACCTGTGAAAATTCGAGCTCAATCGGTCGTCGAAGTTGCGAGATATTAATGAAAGAAAAAACACCTTTGACGCACCATGGTCACCTGAAGTTGTGTGCTTTCAGATGCTTGATTTCGAGAACTCAAACTCTAAATCTGAAGTCTCGAAATCAAATTCGTGAAAAATTACTTCTTTCTCAAAAACTACGTCACTTCAGAGGGAGCCGTTTCTCACAATGTTTGATACCATCAACCTCTAACCATTACCCGTAATCAAGAAAGGTTTTATGATAATGATTATTTTGAGTAATAACTAACAGTGTCCACTGCCTTCAAGAGTACCAGATTCAAGCTCTGGTGTTTGATCAATAGAGAGTGGGTTCGAATCCAGGTCGTGACACTTGCTTCGTAAAATTGGGAGAGGTAGTGCTTTCTGCTCTATCGGCCAGGCTTTCTGATTTGTGATACCCAAGCCTACATCCGTATTGACTGTAAAGGGGGCAACCCTTTTTCAGCCCCAGGAGTAGGTAGCGACGTGTGTGTCTGGCGACTTGCATAAAAATATATTAGTGAATATGATTAATTTTGCACCGTATTAAATTTTCTAGTCGGAAATTAGTTAATTTCTCAGATTGATTGGAAACCAGCTGAGCTTTGGCGAGTAGTTCTATACTGGTGCTTACAAAGGCAAAGGCCCTAGTGGTCTTTTAGTTACATGTAGACTCAAGAAGAACATAGTAAATTGGCTACATGTCATTAAAAAAGAAATTAATATAAACCACAGGGAAACTGAATGGATAAACTTTTAAATGATTTTTTGGGTTTAACAAAAAATTGACCAGAGGGGGATTCAACCAACGACCTCTGAATTAACGTGCCGGCGCTCTTCTTACTGAGCTATCTACTAGCCCTATATTGGCGATGTCCCTATTTGTCAATATTTTTGTTTTAGGTGCCAGTCAGAAGCCAAGAAATTATCAAAATCATCACTTTATATTCTAAATTTAAGGAATAAATAAATAGCTTGATGTGAATAAAGTGATTTTTTGAAGTGACAAGAAATTTCTGAACAATTATGTGGAAACAAGATCCAGATAAATCCGTTTTTTAAAATTGACTAAGATTGTTTATTATTTTTGTTTACCCTAAACCTTCATACCCTCTCTTAGTTGTTTTGTTTTCTTTCTAATTTTGTTTCTGTTTGTGTGTGTAGTAGATTCAACCACCGAACCACATGATGCTGCAACCATCATACCCACGGTCTGTAACAGTGTAACTCAGGTTTAATACCAAGATACAACATACTCATTTCAGCTGATGGAGTCGTAATAATTGGCAATAAACTTGAAATTAAAACATGAAGATGATATCACTGTACATCTTCAAGAACACTCAAGTATCAGAAACGTTGCTGGTATTTAATGTTAAATGTGGAAGCACAATTAAATGCTTTCCATTTTGAAGGTTGATATGACTTTTATCTAAATGTTGTTTTGATTGTCTATGTTAATTGATTTACTTTTAACAAAACCAAGTGCCAAATATGTATTATAATAGTTTTATGATTTGTATAAATGTTGGTGAAAATTGAAAGTATAGTTTTCCAATTATGTGCCGAATAAACTGCTTATATCTTACAAAATACTTTTTCAAAACTATGAAAGTTTTTCAAGGTGATTTTCATTAGAGATTAACCTTAAACAATAACTATTTTTTAACCAGAAGTCAAAGAATAGATCTACCATTTTGAATAAATTCAATATTTTTCACAATGAACATTATCAAGACTTTTAAATACTTAACCTTTTCAGCGTCGATCCAATAATGCAATACTTTAGATTAGAGTTAAGGTTAGTTTGCCGCTGAGGTATATTGTGTTTTTTTACACGGATTTTCAAGGGTACTTTTATACATTTTTACATGAATAAAATGTTTTTACACATCTTTAATGAAGTTGTATTCAAACTTTTTGATTTTTTCTTTCAATCTGACAGTGCTTCTTCTGTGCCAATGCATCTTAATTATTTCAAATTTAACTAATGTGCAACCACTTGTATAGTCATTGCTTAACCTAAATGGGTAACTTCTCCAGGAAAGGACAAAATAGATCCAAAAAATATAATTTTTTTTGTAATAAAGTACTTTTTTAATTCAAACTCAAATCAGTTTTCAATTTACAAATATATAAATAAAATTATCTCCTGCTATTTACAAAATGTACAAAATTAGTTCATTAATTGGCTCGATGCAAAATTAGTTTTGAATTCATCTCAATTGGATTAAACTACAAATATTAAACAAACAGTGTTTTCCACGCAAACAAACTTGCCAAAACCTACCACATTAATTTTAAACTCAAATCTTTTAATCACTAGAAGTAGAAGTAGAGGCAGTACTGCTCTAAGGAAATTAGAAGGAAACAATTCGTCAGCATACAAGGGCCAAATTTCATGGCTCTGCTCACCATAAGCAAAGAATCAGCACTTACGAAAGCCGGGAATTCTGTGCTTAGCTCAAGCCTATTCCACGGGTTAGCAGGGAATTTGTGCTTTTGCTCAACGTTACTAAAAAATCCTTGCTTACACAGCTGGCGCAGAAATTCAGCGCCTGCATAGTAAGCTGAAATGGTGATCGTTAGCACAGATTTTGGCGGTTTGCAGAGCCATAAAATTGGGCCCCGTAAGGCTCAATAACTGCAATTCCGTAAACCGTAATATTATTTTACATCTTGTGCAATAACACTCTTTGTGCACACCTAGAAATATTTATTTGTCTATGTTGGCTTAAATTTGTTCTTCAACCTGTGGGCTTACAAAGCCGCTATCCTGTTGCAGCATGTGGCTAAACTTGTCACCAGATCTTGATAGAGGCACATTGGTTCTGAGGTTCATTTTAGAAGGCAAAGTAGACGTAGTTTCAACTCTCCTAGATTTATAAGGTCTCAATACTGCCTCGTCAGCGTGACTTTTATAGTTATAATCTTTCCCCTGGGAAACACTATCAAACCTGACGACCTTATTGAGCGAGATGTCGTCGTGTGGAATGTCTTGGATGTTAAGACTTGCTGGTAGGTCATTATAGATTGTATCAAGGGAGGCAGTAGATGTGTCGGTAGGCTTGTAGGGTCCTGGAGAGGGGATCTGTGTATGCCGGGTAGACTGAGGTACTGGTTTCAGAATACTCGTAGGCATGGACGCCAGCATTGCAGCCGTTCTCTCAGATGGTGGTGGGACCCTCAACGGCCCTTTCTTAGAGTCGGCGTTTCTCTTAAAAGTTGAGATTGGTTTCACAAAAGGGCTGTTCGGTGAAGAAATTAAATCATCACTTGGAATGCACTGCTTCTCATTGTGTCTGGAGCGTGTGGTTATATTGCAGCTCACTTTAGATGTACAAGTGTTATAAGTGTGCTGTCTTGATCTTGGTGATGCAGTGGCTGAAGTTTCAGGGGAACTTTCTTGTGATTTTGTACCCAACTTGTGCTTCATGGAATGGCTGGTAATATTTCGTTCAGTCATCCTAGATGGTCCGTTGAGTAATTTTAAGTGCCCTCTGTTGGTGTCGCTGGTAGAGTTTTCTGGAGAGCTTTCTTGTGAGCTTTCTTGTGATTTAAGACTTACTCTGCTGAGTGGAATTTTTGTAAACGACTGACCACCAGAGTGGGTTCTGCTTTCTATTTGTGCCTTCCTGGAGCTACCGACTGAATGGCTTGGTGAAGACTCCCTGGATCGTGCTGTTACAGAGTCGTAAGATGAAGAGGTAGTGGACATTGAGCTACCAGATGATTTGTGGTAGAGGTGGGAAGGCAGACGCTCAGGTTTAGGGTTGAACTCTCGTGGTTGAATAGGTAGCTTGCCAAGAGAGATCCCAGTCTCCATACCCTCCCAGGATATTCCTGATGAGGAAGCACCAAGATCGATTGAGGATTTACGGCTGTTGGCAGCAGAGTTATCGCGTGGAGTAGTGTGTCCCGTTCTAGAGCTGTCTTTATTAGAGCTGTTTTGAGATATGCTTGATTTGTCATCAGGCTGGGTACAGATGTCATGGGTACCTCTAAACTCCGTTGAGGTATGACTTTGAACAGAATTAGTTTGTCTTCCTTCAATACGTGGTCCCTTCCTACTGCTTATTGGATCATTGTTTCCTTGTCCATCATTACTACTGCTATCATGGCTTCTCTTACCCTCGGTTGGTCTTGTAGTTAGAGACGTCATGTTCTGACTTGATGTAATTGGGTGTGGGCTTCTCATGGTTAACTCATCAGGCTGAAGATCCAGGGCTTTGGCCATTGCTGCTAGTTTACTTGCTGTTGACTGTGTTTTGGTGTGATTCCTACATATATAAAAGGGTTAAAAGAGTTGTTAAAAACACCTAAGTAAAAAGACCAGGGGCCGATTTCACAAAGCGATAAAATTCATCGCAAAAAATTCATCGCAAGACCCATTTTCAGGATCACCATAGTGATTTGTATTGTGAAATCACTATTTACTAGCAGTAACGATCAATTTTAGATCAATTTCATAGCGCAGCTTACTGGTAAGTGCTAAATCAGCAAAAATTGTTTAAGGGCATGCCAATTTTGCAAGGAAAATAGTCAGCTAGCTGCACATTAACCATGGATATTTGCATTGTCAGCTAGCTGCACGTTAACCATGGATATTTGCATTGTTACGTCATTCAATTTTATACAGTAAGCACTGGAATGTAATCGTGCCTTTTTCTGTGCTTAGGGTTAGCTGCTCTATGAAACTGAAATTCACGCCGCAGTAAGCACTAAATTTACCGTTAAGCAGCTTTGTGAAAATGACCCTAGAAGAAGAAAAAAAGAGGGAAAAAAAAAGAAGAATATTGACAGGAAATAGTTCAGGGACACAATATACCCCACCAAGGAAACAGATAAGGTGGGGCAGACACATTATTCAGAAAACATGATGGTTTTAATCATTAAGTATTTTTGCCTTTTTTTTCACACTGTTAATCATCAGCTCAGTGCTACACAATGCTTAATTGCAATTTCATATTTGTAACAATTAGAAGAGCCTTCAAATCTGTAACAGCTTTCAGAAATAGCTACACCCCACAGATAAACTTTATTTATTTTGTTTGCCAAATAAATACCTTGAACAAGATAAATCACAGATAAACTCAATTCATTATGTGATTGAAACTATGATCAACCAATTTGTATGAAATGTATACAAATTGGTAACAGTAATATCTAATATTAAAACACATATATAGTGCCAAAGCTGTTTTGAAAAGGCTTCCTGGGGTCGATTTCACAAAGAGTTGGGACTAGTCCTAACTTAGGACTAGTCCTAAGAGATATCAAAAACGTACAACTAGTCCTAAATTACTTTACTCGAGGTAAGACTAGTCCTAACTCTTTGTGAAATCCACCCCAGGCACTTTAAAACAGGAAAAACTAGAAACTTTAAACCACAAAAAGTAAAATCATAAAATAGGTCAAAAATAAGATCCACAAAATGTGGTCATTACAACAATAAAGGTAAAAGTATACAGATATATATAAGCAATACATTGGCCCTAGAAGATGAAAAAAAGAAAAGACGATTGACAGGAAATAGTTCAGGGACACGAGATAACCAACCAAGGAAAAAGTTGGGACAGACGAAAGTAAAAACAACATAAAACATAAATATCCTGAAAAAGTCACCCTAGTACTGGACAATATTACTGAACAACCAAAGTAAACAAACTTGCACAAAATAATCTTTGCCTCCAGTTTTCTGTACCAATGCTAATAGACCCTTGCATTGCAGCATTGCTGAGGTCAAACAATGAAAACAACCTTCATAACAATAATAGGTCTTCATTATTGACCTCGTTGAGGGCGCTGTTTGGGTCCAGTCATGTGTCATCTGGGATGCGGTGTATCGATACCAAGATCATAGGGGGACACTCGTGTATGGCAAAGAGCAAGTTCGAGGGCGCTGTTTGGGTCCAGTCATGTGTCATCTGGGATGCGGTGTATCGATACCAAGATCATAGGGGGACACTCGTGTATGGCAAAGAGCAAGTTCGAGTGTGCACAATGGTTAACTAAAGGTTGACCATTTTGACTCGAACCCAGGCTGGTCGACCATTGGTTGACTACTGTGGTCGACCATTTGGAACCAGCCTCGAGCCCATGGTTTCTTCACTGGTCCTAACAGCATGTTCCGTTCTAACGTGTATTAAGCGCAGAAGGGAAGCAGTGACACTTTAGCGAAAATGTGCAAGGTTGACTAGACTACCAAACGAGTCGTTCGGGTGAGTACGTCACTGCGCATGTGCGTTGCTAGTCTGTGGTCGACCACTGGTGGACTAAATGTGCGCACTCGAACTTGCTCAAAACGGCAAGATGGCATCACACATAGATCGTTTCTGCGTGTTTTCATTGATCAATGTCCATGACGTCTACTGTATGGCAAAATATTTTGCCAAAGAAATGCGTACGCGTGTCCATTAAAATGGTCTCACAAAGAAATGGCATGCACAATGACGCACTCAGCATTCTCCGGGTTCTATTTCTATGGGTCCAGTTAAGTTCAGTACTGAACAATCAAGATAAAAACCTACCTTGGATTCTGACTATCCTCCTCAAGGAATTGCTGTAGACATTGAAGGTAATATCTGCGTAGTTTCTTTGTGGTTGCGTGTCTTTCCTTCATGACTTCTGTGTGGACAGTACACCTGAAGTTTTCTCTCATGTCTTCCATTCGTTTGATCACATCCACTGTAAACAAAAACAAAGTACAAGTCTATATTTGTTACCATTTTGTGGAAAAACACACCCAAAAGTAGGAGAAAACTACAAACCCTAAAATCAAGTAGGAATATGTCTTCCTTAAAATAAATATATTTAGGGTAAACGAAGTACAATTTACAAGAGCATGATTTGAACTCAGTCAACTTCCCTGGCTACACAGAAAGGAATCAACAATATTATTTGTGACTGAGAAGGGCAGTTACTTGAAAGCAAATTGTTTACCTTTGATCTTCTTGACTGTTGTTATGTAATGAGTTTTCAGTTCCTGCATTACATCTGCAGACACCCAGTCATCGTTATTCGTCTGTGGACCACAATAAAGAAATTTTAAACGGATGAGTCATTTAGGTAAACGAATAAATTAATGTATATAATTTGCCCTTACCCACTTAAGCCCGGTTCATACTTCTGTGAATGTGATACCAATTTTAACGTCACAAATTCACAACAACTAGTTTGCATCAGCTGACTTGTGCTCAACTCCTGCAAAACATTTGCTGTGAAAACAGGGCTGTGAAGTTCGCTGTGAAAACAGGGCTGTAAAGTAAAATTATGTATAGCATTCGCAGGATATATGAACCCGCTTTACTGTATTAAATCATTCCCGCCTCCCTCCTCCATGTTTAGGGAGACTCAAAACAACGCCATGTAAATATTAGGTAAATGGCCCATACAGTATAAAATCCATCAAAACCAATTGGTGAGGATTGGGGGATTGAGCCCGGTTCAAACTTCCTGCGAGGCAAATTTTCACGTCACAGGGCTGTCTACGCAGCGAATATCTCACAGGAGTTGACCACAAGTCCACTCTTGCGAGTTTATTTTGTGACGCCAAAATTTTGTAGCACATTCGCAGGAAGTATGAACCATGCTTTAAAGTTTTGAATTTCTTGTAGTGACCCTACCTGTGAAGTTGAATCCGTTAGTTGTTTCTGATCACATCTTCCCTGTCTGATTATAATCAACTCCTCTTCATGTCTCTTGCTCATCTTCTCCATCTTAGCCTCCAGCTCCTCCACGACAGCCTCCTTGGCTCCTTTCAGTCGACTCTGAAGCTTCTCAAGGTCCCTCCTCAAGTTATACTCTGTCTGTTTCATCTCCCGATCGGCATCTTGAAGCTGCTCCTTCAGAGACTCAATCTCCTTCTCCATTTTCTGCTTAGAGAGGACTTGCTTCTTGCGGTGGCGATCTCCTTGTTTCAGACTGGATTGTAGCTGGGAGGTTGCATCTTTCAGTTGCTCCTGGAGGTCTTCTCGTTCTTGGAGCCAGATCCGCTCTTTGCGTTCCAGGATCTCATCACAAGTTTTCCTGAGCTCTGCATCACAATTCTGTTTTTCAAAAAAGATTGCATTGGAGAACATTTTAGAAAGTCACAAGTTTGTTTACTTTTGAAAAAATCTTTTACATGTATAAATTTGGGAATCAATGTGTGGTGAAGAGGTTTTAAACTAGTGGTTTAAACCCGCCGAGGCCTGGTTCTTGATTATTTTACCGAGACGAAGTGGAGGTAAATTATCAAGAACCAGGCCTCGGCGGGTTTAAACCACTAGCTGAAAACCAAATCAACACACTTTTTTGAACCATGAACACAGGGAAACCCCTTCTCTTTACGATAATTGCACTGGGTTCTTTTCAATGCATTACACAACACACAAGACCTACATCTATGCGTCCCATGTAAAGAATAACAATTAATATCCTAGAATTTACATGTGCAAGCGTCTTGGCCTAGCGGTTAAGAGCACCAGTTTCAAACTCCGGTGTTTTTGATCAGCAGAGTGTGGGTTCGAGTCCCTGTCATGACACATGTGTCCTTAAGCAAGACACTTAACCATTGCTTTGTCCTTCATATGGGACGTAAAGCCGTAGGTCCAGTGTGTTGTGTAACGCGCGTAAAAGAACCCAGTGCACTTATCGCAAAGAGAAGGGGTTCGCCACAGTGTTCCTGGCTGTGGCTGCACAGTTGCACCTTGTGAACCCTTAAAAGGTGCTACAAGATTGGGTCCCTGAATTCGTAACTTAAATGACCTATCTTTCTGTAAAAATTTATACTACGTCCCTTGAGTACCTTGTTGGTAGATACGTGTGCTATATAAGATTATTATTGTTATTATGACTACATTGATACTAACTTGAGACCACTGCTCCCTCGCCTCAGTCACAGCTTCCTCTAGTCCTCTCTCTAGCTCCTTCTCATACTTGCTTCTCAACTCTTCTTGGTCAGCCTCTGCTTCAGCGTGAAGATATTCCAGTGCTTTCTTATGGGCTTCTTCCATCTCATGCTTTCTCTGCATCAATGAAGACACGGAGGCCGAAAGTTTGGATGAGTATCAGAAAACCGTCCATTCATATTTCAAAAGGTAAATTAATTTAACAGATGCTAAATTTGCATCAGGGATAAAGGATGTTTATTTTGGTTTATCCCAATACACTGATGTGTGTTACATGTAGGTAAAACCAAAAGAACCTGAGTTCTGTGTAGGCATATAAATAAGGGAATAAAAGGGTAGCAACAAGTTCTTTCAAGGCCACTTAAAACAGGCAGGGTCGTTGTCACATGGCAACGACCCTGCAAGACTTTGAACGGCTGTTAAAGAACGAGTCACTACTCTTTTATTCCCATTCATAAATGCCTTTTTGGTTAAAAGGAGTAACAAAGTAAGAAACTCTGTAAAACTTTCCTGTATGTACATATGTTCTGTATGTACATGTACGATGCCGTGGGTTGCATTGTTATTTCCAACAGTTTCCGGTTCCGCTCGTGTGCGTATAGTCTTGGTGCAACACGTTCTTGTTTTCCTTTCACACACAGCGCGGCCAACTCACTGACAGCGCCCGCATCGCCTGTAACAAGAAACGTCTTGCACCATGACTAGCGCGGAGTATCCGCTCACAACCAGTTATAAACACTGGTCATTATCAAAGGTTTAAGCACCCCCGCGTGACGCGCTCTCCATCAATAGGAATAGCAAAACTGTCTGGGGTATTTATGAATGGTGATTTAAGTTTACCCAAAGCAGAATTATTAATATCAAACACAGTCAACCCTGATCATAAAGTGCACTGTTATAAGGCGGTTCTACTTGCAGATATTCCATTCTGAAGATCCAAATACCAAGTCTGCTTCGTGTTTCTTTGTTGTACTCTTACAACTGCGTTTCAATTATAAAGAGGTAATTGGCCAGTCCCAGCGCTCTTGTTATGACAAGAGTAGACTGTACTCACATTTTGTTCCTTGCGTCCCTACCTATTAATAAAAACTATGACAACAATTTTTGAACCTGTAGGCTTTCTTGCAAAAAAATCCCTTGTGGTTTATATTGGTATCTGAAACAAAAAGTTGCATCCCCTTAAAGGTGATCCCCTGGCTGCCGCTTCCCAGGTTGTATCGTAATTTGGGTGTGATCCCTGGCTAAACGCCAGTTAACAGATGTACATGTATGGCTTCTGACTGGCACTCCCGAACAAAGAAATTGACAAAATAGGGACACCGCCAACATAGGGGCTAGAATCCCACTCTAGTCAATTCCTTGTTCAACCCCCCCCCCCTCAAAAAAAAAACCCAAGAAGGTTTGGTATTGTTCTTAGTTTTGATGTAGAGAAATAAGAGTTGGTGCGGTATCTGACCTGATGCCATTCTTCCTGAGCTTCTTGTACTGCCTTGTTGACCACCTCTTGCTGTGTCTTTAACATCTCATCCAGCTTGGTCTGCCACTCTCTAGATGTTTGGGCCAAACTCTCCATCTAGTCAATCAGTTAATAATATTAAGGGTGAATCGAAGCACTTCTGACATGATTACCCCTGGTCACTGGACCATATATTTCATTCCTTAAACCATCTCAGCTCCCTGGAGAGTATACAGCCAGTGCTGCGAGTATCCACGCTCCAAGCTATTCATTCACATAAACCATCTCTGCCCGCACGGGTACCCATTTTACTATGGGTGGAGAAAAGCTTATGGTTACGTCTAGATCAGATGTCTACAATCGTCATTCACAGAGCTTGGCTACCGAGACCTACAGACAAGAACATCCACAGCCACATTAGGCGGAAATCTTATCCAGAACCACTCTTGGCTCAACACTCATCTGCTGAATGATGCTATTAAAGGAACACGTTGCCTTGGATCGGGCGAGTTGGTCTTTGAAAATCGTTTGTAACCGTTTGTTATGAAATGCAAACGGTTGATAGATAATTTGAAAGTAGAATATAATGATCCACACAAAAATGCCTCGAAATTGCATGGTTTTCCTTTTACATCGCGAAGAAACACGGTCGGCCACTTTGTGGAGTCATACATGTAGTTTCGACTCCATAAAATGAGCGAGCGTGTTAGTCCACCGCGTAAAAGGAAAAAACAAGCAATTTTGAGTGATACTTGTGTAGATCATTATATTCTACTTTTAAAATATCTTTCCAACCATAATGTGTTTCATAAAAACGGTTTCAAACGCTTTTTAAAGACCAAATCGTCCGATCCAAGGTTTAGTGTTCCTTTAAAGAAACTAATAATCTCACCTTTGCTTTCTCCGCTTTAGATCTTGAGACTTTCATGGCTTCTTCTAAGGCTTCATGATGTTCTCTCTCAAGACGATTCTTGGCTTCTTGTAAGGCACATAGTTTCTCCGCTTCCATTTCCTGTTTCAATCTCTGCTTTCCTTTCTCCATAAGTTCCTGTAGGCTAGTGATGTGAGAGAGGTGCTTGGCCTCTAGAGTCTGGGTGATCTCTGCTACTCTCTGATGGTACAAACAAATGATACTTAATAAATACCCTGGACAGATTCCAGACTCTGATTGGTCAAAACCCGATCACGTGGGGATGTATTAACAGATGATAAAGGACCGGCTTTGGAAACTAGCGAGTTAATGGCCCCTAAACCAGCATGTACATTGTGTACAACTCGTTTGCGCTTTGCACTGTATCGTCTCTGGCTCGTTCCGTTAACAGTACCAGCCACCAACCCGGTCATTTCCACGCAGTGAAGACCGGGTCCTCGCGCTGTTATTCTCTAATTAAATGTCAGTGGGTCTGGAAACTGTTAACTCTGATGTACCACACTAGGGCTCAACAATGTGAGTTGATCTCTTCAAAAGAAGATTCTAACATGCCATTATGTTGTGCTCCACCAACCAACTTAGGCAAAATACACCTCTAACATGAAGTTCGTACTCATGTCTGTGTCATGGCCGAGTAGTTAAGAGCACTGCCGTCGATTTCACAAAGAGTTAGGACTCGTCTTATCTCGAGTTAGGATGAGTAACTCGTCCTAACTAAGGATTAATCTTAAGGTCTGCATGCTACAGTGCAGGGTTGGGACTCGTCCTAAGTCCTAAGTTTGTGAAATCGACGGCAGGTTTTAATCTCTGGTGTTTCTTATCAGAAGAGTGCGAGTTCAAGTCTTGGTCGTGGCACTTGGATCCTTGAGCAAGTCACTTAAATATAACTGCTTGTCTTTACCGAGTAATAAATGGGTACCTGTGAGGGCAGAGATGGTTCTTATGATTGATTTAGCTTTGTACACTACATTTTTTAGCAGCACAGGTTGTTACTCTCCAGGGAGCCGAGATGGTTTCAGGAATGACAAAAATGGCCCAGTGACCAGTAGGTATTAATGAGTGCCATGAGTGCCTCATGAAAAGCTGCTATATAAAAAGCCACTGTAATTATTATATGTGCATATTTTAGTCTGGTGCCAACAAGCATACCTAAAAGTCTATTGCTCAATATACAGAGCAAAGTCTGGTCCCACATAGTCTCTCAAGAGTCTGTCATTGTGTTATAGAGACCTAAGTCAGTGGATATACTTTGTGTAATTTGCCACAGGATGCTCTCAAAAATCCTTATAGGAAATGTCCCAACCTCCTCTTGTGAGGCAAATGGCATGGAATGACAGTGAATCAAATCATGTCTTACCCTTGATATTTCCTTCTCTCCATGCTCTTGCATCCATTCTTGTTTGACTGTCTCACTATGACCTCTCTCATCACTCCAGCTACGTCTTGTTGATGATACAGCATCCACCATCCTCTGGTCTGCATCTTAACAACACAAACCCAACCAAAGATTCATTTAATCCACATTCAAAAATACCCATGGCAGTGTTGCTTTTCTGACTGGTAGAAAGCATTTCATGTGGGTGTGTTTAAACGGCTGATAAAGACATTACCTAGAGCTGTTTAAAACCGGCTGGCTTCACGTGTTGGTTATGCAAGCTCATGTATGCCAAATTACTTTTGCGGAACGCAATTTTTAGTATCAGTAAACCAGCACGTAATCTATTTGTACAGATGCGAATACACAACCCAATGCACACCAAACAAAAATTTTAAAAAGTTTTTAAAGCACCGAAATCAAGCTCTGGTGATTCTGTTCAGTGGAGTGTGGGTTCGAATCCCGATCGTGACACTTGTGTCCCTGAGCAAGACACTTCGCTATAATTGCTTCTCTCCACCCAGGGGTAAATGGGTACCTGTGAGGGCAGAGTTAGTTCTTGTGATTGATTAGCATAGATTGCGCTACATTTGGCAGCAGGCTGTACACTCCCCCAGGGAGCTGAGATGGTTTAAGGAATGATTTAAGGCCCAGTGACCAGGGGTAATAATGTTGAAGCACCATGAGCGTCACTGCGTGACGGACCTGAGCGCTATATAAGAAGCCACTATTATTATTATTATTATTATTATTATTATTATTATCAGTAGTGCTGGATACAGGAGTTAGATGTGTGTACTATACCTTCATCTGTCCACTGTTCTCTAGTCATCTCAATAGCTTGTTTCACTTTCTCTTTAGTGTTTGCCTCTGCCTTAATCATCCATTCTGTCTTGGCATTAGAGAGAGACGTCTTAATTGCCCGAGCCTTGTCTACATCGTGATCTCTCTGCAGCTCCTTGATGCGGTTATCCAGGTAGTCTTGATGCTTCTTTTCTAATTCTTCTTTTGCTGTTGGAGAGAAAGTAAGTTAATGAGAACATCTTAAAACTTCAAAACAAGAAAAAAAAGGATACAGTGGTGTCCATGGCTCAATGTAAAGCCCGGTTCATACTTCCTGCGAATGAGAGCGAATTTTGATGACGCCATAATCAGTAGTCGGTACGTGCTCCGTTTTCAATTGTGGCGATATTCACTTCGCATGAAGCATTCGCAGGATGTATGAACTAGGCTTTAAAATTGAAAATTTGTTTCTTTAACAACTCAGAAAATCAAATTTCATGCTTTACATTTACAAGCTATGAACACATCAGTTCCTAATATTTGGCTTCATTACCTTGAGACCCAATTTTGATGGAATTGTTCAAAATTCCAACTTGCTAAACCAATCACAGCCGGTACACAATGATTGATTGGCAGCCGGTACACAATGATTGATTGGCAGCCGGTACACAATGATTGATTGGCAGCCGGTACACAATGATTGATTGGCAGCCGGTACACAATGATTGATTGGCAGCCGGTACACAATGATTGATTGGCAGCCGGTACACAATGATTGATTGGCAGCCGGTACACAATGATTGATTGGCAGCCGGTACACAGTGATTGATTGGCAGCCGGTACACAGTGATTGATTGGCAGCCGGTACACAGTGATTGATTGGCAGCCGGTACACAGTGATTGATTGGCAGCCGGTACACAATGATTGATTGGCAGCAGGTACACAATGATTGATTGGCAGCCGGTACACAATGATTGATTGGCAGCCGGTACACAATGATTGATTGGCAGCCGGTACACAATGATTGATTGGCAGCCGGTACACAATGATTGATTGGCAGCCGGTACACAATGATTGATTGGCAGCCGGTACACAATGATTGATTGGCAGCCGGTACACAATGATTGATTGGCAGCCGGTACACAATGATTGATTGGCAGCCGGTACACAATGATTGATTGGCAGCCGGTACACAATGATTGATTGGCAGCATATTGCACCACAGCACCTTTACATGGTGCTATTTGGTCGCAGAAATTGGTCGCATACTTCAAAAAGGTAGCTCCACAATAACATGCAGGAGAAAATACTGAATTTTGAAACGCCACTAAGTGATGGATATGGGCGCTATATAGGAAGCCACAATTATTATTATTATTGCAGTCCTAGTTTTTAAACTTATTCTAGTTGGCAAAAGCTGTCTATAAAAGGGAATTTGTATACTCGGAGAGTCTTCTAAGTGGACTGACACTGTTACAGCAACTTGTAATGCTAGACATTACATTCACCTTTTGTAATTCTCTTTTCCAGCTCAGCTTCCATCTTGACTTGCCATTCTGCATCAGCAGCTGTGAGGGCGCTCTTCATTGCATCTTTACGTACCGTCTCACTCCACTCCACCTTGGCTAAGGCAACCTAGTAGTACCCAGAGAACATTTACGCATCAAGGCTGGTCCTTACAATATTCAATGTTGTATTCTTTTATATCTGTGTACACAAGTGTCTAAATGACGTATATATCTGTGTACACAAGTCTAAATGATGGCTAAAACTGTCCTACCAAAAGAACAAGGTGATTCTGATAATCGGTTTTGCTCAAGAACGAAAATACCACAACCAGTGAATCTATAGGGGTCAAACCACATTTTGTATAGGAGTCAGTGAACTGTTTTCTAAAGCTATTTAGGAAATCACACATTTAGAAACTAAAAAATGTAACAGTTGCCTTAAATGCAAATAATACCTTTGGTTATTGGAACCGTTTGAGCCCTTTAATCCTATTTAGATGTAGATGTGTTCAATAAAACTGCCGAAAATCCGGCGGGAAAAATATCCTCGCAAGATTTCCTACCTGTTCTTCAACCAGTAGTTGATTGTCCACTTCAATCTCCTTTCTCCAGGTATTCTTGGTTGTGACCATTGCTGCACGGTGACTACTCTCAAGAGATTCATGAAGCTCCTTTAAGGCTGCATCATGCTGGAGCTGCCACTCAGTCTTAGCCTGTGGGTCGGTAAGAAGATATTGTTATATGGTCACAGGTTGTACCTTTAAACCTATAGCCAGCGTGTGTGTTTGCTGAGCCGAATCTTCCTTTCTTTACCTTCCCCACCTGTGTGCTTTGATAATGGCGCACTTGTTTCCTTTCAAGACGTGGTCATGCTTGAGAAATTATGCGGTATAAAAGGTAATGCATGCCATAGCCGCACCCTCTTTCCATTCTGGGAATCTCGGGACGGGATGCTAACTGGTGCAAACCTCGGGGATGTGATGTTCACTACTTCTACCGCGGGGTCTGGCAGCGCTGCTGACTGGACAGGAATTCTTTGGGCGTAGTACTGAGGGTCTTGGACTACGGTAACTGTGATGTACTACCGTAGGCTACCTACCGGTGGTGAGCGCCGGACTCCCCGTTCCCGAGCACTCCTGGCCGATTGAGCACAAAAACTGGTATTTCTTTGAAGTATTCTAATTTCATTGATATTCGGCCGAATCTTACTTTAGTATACTGATTCAGTTAATTTACGAACTATGCCTTGCTTATGCTTTATCTAACTTCATTTTGTCATCACCCTTTGTAAGCTTGGATTTTGTAAATAAATTACTTAATTAAATGTTATTGTATACAGAATGTTTCAACCGTTGCCTTTGTCAGTTGCTGGTTTTCCCTTTCTTAAATTCTCAGTTTGGTAATTCCATTGTTTTTAGTCTGCCGTGCGTACCGACTTATGGGATTTAGCCTTGTGAGTTGGTCGTACGTAACAATACAGAATTAGCTTTTATGACAAGTCTCTCTACTATACAACTGATAAAACCAGCAACTAGGCATGACACTCCTCTCTCAATACTCCAGGACAAGAAGACCCAACCTACAGAACTCTATCGTAGAGGTGGAGCACTTATGCGAACCTACCAACAGCAACTCTCTGATGACCGGGGGATGGTTGTTAATTGGACATGCAACTAGGCATGACACTCCTCTCTCAATACTCATGGACAAGAATACCCAACCTACAGAACCCTATCGTAGAGGTGGAGCACTTATGCGAACCTACCAACAGCAACTCTCTGATGACCGGGGGATGGTTGTTAATCTGACACGCAACTAGGCATGACACTCCTCTCTCAATACTCCTGGATAAGAAGACCCAACCTACAGAACTCTATCGTAGAGGTGGAGCCCTTATGCGCACCTACCAACAGCAACTCTCTGATGACCGGGGGGGATGGTTGTTAATCGGACATGCAACTAGGCACGACACTCCTCTCTCATTACTCCTGGACAAGAAGACCCAACCTACAGAACTCTATCGTCAAGGTGGAGCACCTATGCAACCTACCAACAACAACTCTCTGATGACCGGGGGGGATGGTTGTTAATCGGACATGCAACTAGGCACGACACTCCTCTCTCATTACTCCTGGACAAGAAGACCCAACCTACAGAACTCTATCGTCAAGGTGGAGCACCTATGCAACCTACCAACAACAACTCTCTGATGACCGGGGGATGGTTGTTAATCGGACACGCAACTAGGCGTGACACTCCTCTCTCAATACTCCTGGATAAGAACACCCAACCTACAGAACCCTATCGTACAGGTGCAGCACTTATGCGCACCTACCAACAGCAACTCTCTGATGACCTGGGGATGGTTGGTATTGGATTGAACCAGCTTCACCCAGCCACTCAACTTGCCGAACAATGGAAAAAAACGATAAAATCAAAAGCAACAAAATGTAGCCACTGAGCAACGCCTGTGCTCTATACGCGTACAGGCATCACCATCACAATGATGATCTCTACAATATGGCTCATCAATCATGATCACATCTACTTCTTGTCATTCCATACCTGTAGTTTTGAAACCCACTTCTCACACTTTGTTTTCATTCATAATTTTTTGTATGAGATATCGCCTAACATCACAAGGCCGGAGGAACACTTCAAGGCGAGGGCTACACTTAACTGATTAGGACTGTCGACCCAAATCAACTGTCACCAGGGACACATTGCCGACTACTCATGGGGCTGAAACAGGGACTCCTTCACAATCCATAAGGATGTAGGCATGGGTGTCATCCATTAGGGGTTGGTAGAGCATAATGCACTACCTTCCCAACTTATGGAAAAACATAACCCTTGACCTATGTAATTACCTAAATGTCACTATCTGATCAGGTAGCATTAAAATAAAGACAGGAGAGTGTTTCAAGAAATCATAGTCATGACAATTGTGTGCTTAAGCAAGACACTTTACCATTGCTTCATCCTTTGGATGGGCTTAAAAAGCAGTTGGTCCCATGTGTTGTGTGACACATGTAAAAGAACCCAGTGCACTTATCGAAAAGAGAAGGGGTTCGTCCCGGTGTTCCTAGCTGTGGCCTTATAAGGTGCTACATAAATGGGTCTCAAAATTCATAACTTCAATACTTTCAAAACTTTCTGTATAAGCGCGTTGCGTACCTTGTTGTTAGATAAGTGCGCTATATAAGACTTTGATATCGAGGGAGATTCAATGTCTTAATGCTATGAATGTAATAATCTTACCTGATCCAGTTGTTTTGTGGCCTCAGCTTTGAGTGTTTCAGTCACTGCATCTTGAATCTTATTCTTCTCTTCACATACATCAATGTAGAGTCCCTTCACGTCGACCAGCTCCGTCTGAGCTTGCTCTAAATCAGCCCTGA
This sequence comes from Asterias rubens, assembly GCF_902459465.1. Classification (NCBI taxonomy): domain Eukaryota; kingdom Metazoa; phylum Echinodermata; class Asteroidea; order Forcipulatida; family Asteriidae; genus Asterias; species Asterias rubens. The sequence goes on along the minus strand of NC_047064.1, from coordinate 13,997,610 downwards.
TTCAAGTAAGATCAACAAGACTTATTCAAAATTTGTCAACTCTAAAAGAACTTCCTTTTTAAAGTGGGAAGGTGACTGTAAAAAATAGAAAAGGACGGAAACTGAAATTGACTGAAAAGTTTGGAGTTCACCAAAATTAATTTTACTTCAATGTGCACGATATGCAAATGTCTTCATAGCAGAATTTCAAATATTCAAGACAAATTTTCATAATTAGATTTCTGACAAAAGTCAGAAAAACGTGATCCCTGTCAAGCAGATATTGGAGATACAAATCTTATTTAGACATAATGGATGCATATTGAGTAAAGCTGTCTGGTACCTGAGCTCCTGTATCTGATGTTGGTGTGCTTCTTTAAGCATGTCCCTCTCAGATTGAAGCTCGGTCACCATCTGTTCTCTTAGATTCCTGGAGGAGTCCTCATGTAGCTGTAGACATGTCCTCTGAACTCTTAAGAGATATTTCACAAACCAAAAGATGCTTTGAAAATATAGCAAGAATAAGCGGAATCTGTCAGTCGCTTTTCCTTATATTTAAGATTTTACAGTGTCCTGAAATAAATAGTTATTACAATTTGAAACAAATAAAAATAAAAACGTAATGATAAAAAGAGATATGGCTGAACTTATGAATTATTCAATATTTCCACGCAAGACATAAATCAATTTAAATTTGTTATCGAGTTTTGGAAGACTATAAGCATTTGAAGGATGAAAGACAAATTAAGTCCTGCTTAAAGGCAGTGGACACTATTGGTAACTACTCAAAATAATAATTAGCATAAAACCTTACTTGGTAACAAGTAATGGGGAGAGGTTGATGGTATAAAACATTGTTAGAAATGGCTCCCTCTGAAGTGCCATAGTTTTTGAGAAAGAAGTAATTTTCCACGAATTTGATTTCGAGACCTCAGATTTAGAACTTGAGGTCTCGAAATCAACCATCTAAACGCACACAACTTCGTGTGACAAGGGTGTTTTTTTCTTTCATTATTATCTTGCAAGTTCGATGGCCGATTGAGCTCAAGTTTTCACAGGTTTATTATTTTATGCATATGTTGAGATACACCAACTGTGAAGGCTAGTCTTTGACAATTACCAATAGTGTCCACTGCCTTTAAAAGATGGGAACCTACGACAAATCAATAACAGCACTGTGCACTAATATTAAAATTAAAAGTCCAAATTCACTAACATACACTTGTTTAAATGCCCAAGTTGTAAATTAACTCACATGCATAAAATATACTACAATTGCAGTTTGGCATGTCGAGTATGTGGTGGAATGGTTGTCTGATTGACATCAAAAGTGACATCATTTGACATCATTAGTATTATGGAATTCAAAAATAAAAACACAGCTCTAAACAGCAGCTAAACTAATGAAAAAATAAATGAATATGAATTATATCAAATCATGACCTGTGTGTTTGAGGTGTACAAATGATCTTTAATTGTTAAAGACACTGGACGCCTTTGGGAATTGTCAAAGACCAGTCCTCTCACTTGGTATATCTTAACATATGCACAAAATAACATAACTCTGAGAATTTGAACTCAATTGGTCGTCTAAGTTGCGAGATAATTATGGAAGAAAACAACCCTTGTCACACGAAGTTGTGTGCTTTCATGCTTGATTTCTATTCAAATATTTTTCTGAGAAGTTACTTCTTTCTCAAAAACTTTGTTACGTCAGAGGGAGACACTTCTTACAATGTTTTATACTATCAACAGCTCTCCATTGCTTATTACCAAGTAAGTTTTTATGCTATCAATTATTTTGAGTAATTACCAATTAGTGTCCAGTGCCTTTAACCACATTATGTCAACTCTTACCTATCCAAGTCAATTTTCTTATCTTTATCCCAGTCAGCCACCATCTCAGCCATCTGCCTCTTTAGGTCAGAGTTCAGCTCCTTGAGATGCTTGACCTCTGACCTAAGCTCTTTCAACACAGCTGCATTGCTCTCCTTTTCAGATTGAAGTTGATTTATCTGCTCGAGGAGCTCTTTGGATGATTCAGCAGTCATTGAGGACTGAGGGTTGTCGGACATGGATTTGGACGTCTGAAGTTGTGCTTCTAAAACCTTCAATCTCACCTAAGTACGAAATGAATCTTATCCTTAATTGAAAAACCAAGGCACTGCAAAACCCAAGATTGTAAGGTTAAGCAGAATGCTATTGTACCCTAACCTATGGACAAACAAACAAACAACCGGGGAAATGTAACAGGACAAAGGACAAAGGAAGCGGACAAGACAACATGAGACAAGGCCAACACAACTAACAAGTTACACCTTATTAGTTTATGAATAAGAGTCAAGGAACTGAGCTCTTAGGTTTTTAACAAACACAGATAGAGAGGGTGAAGATTTACGAGAATCATTTAAACTATTCCAGTGTGAGATACACATCTACATTATCAGTTCAGAAAACCCACGGCACCCACAGCAATTGCCGTGGTGCCCTTTTGCAAAGTTCCAATACTAAATTAAAATGGAAGTGCCCCTCAGCAGAGAGAACTTAATGTGCCCCACCCATCAAAGATCAAACAAAATTCCAGCTTTGCCTGTCAGTTACTTTCTCCAATGACGGGGGCCACAGTTAAGATGTCACTACAATATGTTGTGTGCTGCTATCACATTTTGTAAAATTGAACGGAATTATAGGCTATGGCATAACAAAAAATGCCAGTGACAATACCTTTTTAAACGATACTTATTCTAATTACAGAGCATGCACAGAGAGTTCTAGTCTTTATAAGGAATTTAAAACTGGTTTTCTGTCAGACTCGGCCACTGACAAAAGCAGTATCCCGACGCCAGAGTTTGAGCATCCGGGTATCGGGCAATAGGTTTTGTCAACCCTTGCTTAGTAATGAATTATGAAGTATATTTAAAATCTTCAAGTTGTACACTGTGTTAGTTTTGTTTACCTCCGTGTCCTTGCCAGTAGTCTTTGACTCCAGTACTTTGTTCCTCATCGTCTCTATATCAGCCTTTGCTGCTTTGAGATCACTCTGTAGTTTAGCAACCTGACTTCTCTTGGTGCGATTACTCTGTAAAGATCGTTCTAGCTCTTTCCTTAAGCCCCTGACTAGATCATCTGGAGTCATGTTGGAGCCAGGGTCTGTGGATGGCCTGAGGAAAGTCATTAGAGAGAAACAAACTTTTTGTAAGACTAAACACAGAACAAATTTTGTATTTCTTACAATAAGTCTAAATGCTCATTAAGTTTCTTTATTCCCAAAGACAAATAACCATCTAATATAGTTTGTATTTGTTCACTTTTGATCAGCAACTGTAGTCATTAACAGTTTAACATATAAACAGAATAACAATTTTAGATTACAACAACTGTTGTATACTTTATGTATAATTTGTTATTCATATAAAGTCTACCACTGACATGATATAAGGATCTGTAAGCTAAGACCGAGGTTGGCTTTATCTTAGTTGATAATTATACGTAGATTTTAATAGATGTTAAGTTTGCATAGAGATAAAGAACATTCATTTTGGTTTTACCCAATACACTGTATATTCAGTACTTGGGGTGGTAGTGCTTTCTGCTCTACTGGCCAGGCTTCGAATTGATGATACAGTAACCCTGTTTCAGCCCTAGGAGTAGGTGGCAACGGCCTCTGGACAATATAATTGTAGCCCACACCTTGAAGTGGCCTTCAGGCCTTGTGTGTCAGGTGACTTGCATAAAAAAAAAAAAAAATTCCTGAATTTGTGATTAAGTACTGAATAAACAGTGCTAACACACATCGGTGTATATGGGTAAAAACAAAAATGAAAATACATACATCACTGCTCAATATTGATAAATGGCCTTTGACTACAAACAAAACAAACAAACAAACAAACAAACAAACAGTGGCTTTGACTACATACATGTATGAAAGAGTGGCCAGACCTGGAATTTCATCTTTGGGAGGGCAAAGCCATTTTTATTTTGCAAGGGGCACTTACAATGGAGAATGTTAAAATCTATGGGAAACTGCTGAAGGGGCACCAAGGCCAAGACCAGGGACAACAGGAGCCATGGCTTCTGGCCCTTTTGTAATTCCAGGCCTGAGTGGCTAAGGATTAGGCCAAGTCACACTGCACCGTTAACCAAAAAGATGATAACGATGCAAAGAGAACGCATTCTATTGCTTGAATTGCTCCACGCAGAATACGCCCACACTCATTCAACCAATCGAAGGGCGTGCATTTTTATCGTTCTCGATTTCGTTCTCGCTATTGGGGCCTGTGTGAGCGGGCCTTAAGGCCTTTGCCAGTTTGAGCCAAATACTTGTGTACCTTTGAATTTGCGGCGTTTTCCAATCCGACTTGGCTAGATTCCTCACAGCAAATGACTTGGCATTCTGTGTAGATTCTGGTGACTTGGCAGACATTACACCTAACTCCATGGCAGACTCATACATCTGAAGCTGCTCCTTCAGTTCAGATAACTCCTCCTTTAGTTTATACCAGAGATAAATTAAGCATCAAAATAACACGCAGACAATATTTCTGTTTAGACTAATAGAGAACTGGAGTAAGAGACATCATAATGACAATAAAACAAGCTAAATCTAGATGGGCTGGGATCGATTTCACAAAGAGTTTCCTTCAAAATCCACGGGGATTTTCTATTCTATGGCTGATTCTGACATCAAAAACGGAGGTGTCTGGAACCTGGACTGCTTGCCTGTATAGTGTGTATAATGCTACGTTGTTCTGAAAAAGAACGATTTGACACTATGGCGCTGTAAACTAGAAGGTATTTGTGTGTACACACAGGACCTGCAGTGCAAGGAGGGGTGCTTTGTTTTTTGTTCAGCGGAGTCGCTTGTGCTTGGGCATTGTAAATGCATTTATAGGTATCGGAGGTGAGTATTTTCTTTAATAGAAAGGACTTGTCGTGCATGGGTAAAAAACAAAAATTAACATGCTAAATATAGATGGACTGGGTCGATTTCACAAAGAGTTTAGGACTTGTTCTAACTTACGACTAGTCCTAGGAGATATTAAAAAAAGGTATGGCTAGTCCTAAGTTAGGACGAGTAACTCATCCTTACTCAAGATAAGACTAGTCTTAACTTCTTGTTAAATCCACCCCTGGACATAAAGCGCGACGAAATGACAACAGATGATAACAGGAATAATTGATTGGCAACCAAGGACAGGGAAAAGGAAAAGAGGTAGACAGAGAAGATGGATTGATGCCATCAGGGTATTATGTAGGAACAACATGGACCAGGGCCCAATTTCAGAGAGCTGCTAAGCACGAAAATTTGATAAGCATGAAATTTCTTCCTTGATAACAACAGGATTACCAACCAAATTTCCCAAAAACAACAGCTGATTACTAGTAACAAGCAATATGCAACAAATAGAAATTTTGTTGGTTATCCTGTTTTTATCAAGAAAGAAATTTCATGCTAAGCAAATTGTTGTGCTTAGCAGCTCTATGAAATTGGGCCAAGAACTGCAAGAAATATAGAAAATGGCGTCTATATGAGGCTACATCCTACACTGGATGAACACAGCCTAAATGATGATGATGATGATGATAATATATTAATATAGACGTGTAATTGCTGCACACTGCACTGTCAGAATGCTCACAACAGAAGATTTTGTACATGAAATCAATGTATTTTTTACTGTTTACGAAAATAAGGTGTCTTGCTCGATGATTTACAAGATTTCCCCAACTGGACAACTTTTGCATCACACAGTGAGTCCAGGTTCTCTGTTTGAAACTGTAACACAAGAAAATAAAGCAAAGTAACTGTTCCAACCTGTAACGCTGCAGTCATGTTTTCACTGAAGCTACGAGCTGCTTCAACTTGCTGGAGCTGCACACGTAAGAGGTTGATCTCTTGAAGGGATCCTGTGTAAACCGTAAAAGGAAATCAAACAGATGCAAACAAGTGTTACTACTATTAGCCTTCAGTGGAAGCCAAGAACATTTTAGCATTTTTGAAGGTTTGAAAGTAAAAATGTATAATGCTGCCACCAACTTTGTCTTGCTCCCCGTGCTATAATGCATACTGATTCTTGTTATACCAAAAGGGGATCTGACTATTTTAGCCTATCAGTGTCACTTCGGTCACGCTGATGAGAAGCAAAACCCCTCTCCTTTGTGTAAAAATAATCTGGACATTTTTAATGCATTCTTACTCAATGGTATCACAACGCCCTTAAACAATTGATGTTTATTTTTACACATAGGAGAGGGTTTTTGTATATTACATGACAGAAGGATGTTGGCAAGGTATCATCCACTAGGAGCTTGACTGGTAGAGCAGAATTCACTACCTCCAAAACTTTTTACGAGGCAATTATGGTTAAGTATCTCTTGCTCAATGGCACAAGTGTCATGAACGGGATTCGAACCTACATCAGAGCTTGGGTCCGGAGAATTAGACTGGTCAGCCATGACACGCCACACGAGTCTGGTGTACTATACTGCTCGGCCCTGACAAGCTACCCAAGTCTGGTGCACTAGATCGCTTGGCCACGACAAGCTACCCAAGTCTGGTGCACTAGATCGCTTGGCCACGACAAGCTACCCAAGTCTGGTGCACTAGACTGCCTGGCCACGACAAGCTACCTACCCAAGTCTGGTGCACTAGACTGCTTGGCCACGACAACCTACCCAAGTCTGGTGCACTAGATCGCTTGGCCACGACAAGCTACCCAAGTCTGGTGCACTAGACTGCTGATCCACAAAGGGCTACGCGAGTCTGGTGCACTAGACCGTTTGACCATGACGTGCTACGCGAGTCTGGTGCACCAGACCGCTTGGCCACGACGGGCTACGCGAGTCTGGTGCACCAGACCGCTTGACCACGACGGGCTACGCGAGTCTGGTGCACCAGACCGCTTGACCACGACGGGCTATGCGAGTCTGGTGCACCAGACCGCTTGGCCAAGACACTCCACTCAGGGCCAAAACAAAAAACAACAAACCCCTTTTCTTCCTACCTGTCTCCAGTAAGTCCCTGCATTGTTTCTGGCTCTGTTGTAGTTGATTTGTCAATGTGTTGATGGTGTTACCCTGTTCAAGTCTCTGCTGCTCGGCTGACTTGGAAACACTAGACAGCTTGTGATGAAGACTAGCAACCTCATTATTCTATGGAATCAAATAAGAGCGATCAAAACATTTTGTCCTTATCTCATCTTCCATGCCGATATACACTATACATCATAAAGTTAAGTTGAGTATACAATCATTTATTTTGCAATCAGTATTCGACTGGTTATTGATTCAAGTGCTCCAGATGTATTTTATGAAACAAACCTGCAGCAGTTTCATGACAAACCACTCCTCCCAGAAGATGGAAATAATAGGTAACTTGCTTTCATTAGCCTTATAAGACAGTGGACACTATAGACCTTTATCATGCTGCCTCCATCTTGGTCATGTTTCTTGTACTGAATAACAATAATGAATGCTTGTAATCATTTTGCAAATAGGAACCAGACTATTTTGTTCTTCCAGCCTCGGTTTGGTTACAATGATATCTTTGGAAAAATTTAAGATGGCTGCACCATGATAAAGGTCTAGGACTGCACTATTTGGTTTGGATGGATACAGACAAATTTACCCAAACCTTATAGTGTGTAGCATTGTGTCTGCCATGTCTCAAAACGGCTTATTACATGCTCATGATCAGCAAGATATTTTGTAACATTAACTCTTCCAAAATGTGGCAAAAATTCTCATGCACCCAGGTCCCAATTTTTATAAAGCTGTTCAGCAGAAAAATACTACTTGGGAAGTTTCTTTGAGTTGTAATTTGGTGTGGTAACCTGATTCTGCTAAGCAATACTATTCTGTGTTACGCAGAGTTTTTTGTGCTTACAGGCTTTATGAAATTGGGCCCAGGAGCAGAAGTAAACCCCTTCAACTGAAAACAACACTGATGATGACTCCTCAGCTTTAAGAAAATTATTTTTGTTATTATTATTTTGTCGCCAGACACACAAGGCCTGAAGGCCACCTCAAGGTGTGGACAACAATTATTTGTTTTCAGAGGGTGTTTGCCACCTACTCCTAGGGCTGAAACAGGGTTACACCTTTTTACAGTCCATACGGATGTAGGCTAGGGTATCATAAATCAGAAGCCTGGCCGATAGAGCAAGAAGTACTACCTCCCCAATTTTACGTAGCAAGTGTCACGACCGGGATTCGTACGCACACTCTGCTGATCAAACACCAGAGCTTGAATCCAGTGCTCTTAACCGCTTGTTCTTGACACGCCGCTTGTTTTTCAGATAAGGAACTAACCTTATCTTCTAAGGTCCCTTGACTACTGTCCACCTTCTCCTTGAGTCTCGTTAACTCCTGCTCATATCGTTGCTGAAGGTTCTTCAGTAGTCCGTCCTGCTGCTCTCTAGCCTTGGCTAGAGGTTGTGATCGTTGTAGCTCAATCAGCTGGCCAGACAAGCTTTCTATAGCAGCCTCCGTTGATTGAAGCTTCTCCTCTACCTGTGATATACATGTATGAAATCTGGACAGTCAGTTTCAGTTATGGGGTATTCATAAATACCTCAGACAGTTTCGCTATTCCTATTGGTGGAGAGCATGTCACGTGGGTGTGTACAAACCATTGTTTATGACCAGTAAAAAGTGTTGAAACATGCGTGACACGCGAGCTTGCACCTGTTCTTATAAGACAGTTTCTTCATTCTTATTGGTCGAGAGCAACGGCTGAAACAGTTGTGCCACATCACGCGATACGCGCGACGTGCACATCAATCCCTTATAAGGAGTTGTTTACCCGAGGGCGGCGGAGGGCTTTACCATTTCATAGCTGGAGGGTTGTTGTGTTGAAAGAAATCATTGAACAATTATAATTTTTGCATTTATTTTACTTTTTGACCGAAAAGGTATTTATGAATGGGAACCAAAGTGTGTTGAATCGGTTTTCAACTAGTGGTTTAAACCCGCCGAGGCCTGGTTCTTGATAATTTACCTCGACTTCATCTCGGTAAAATTATCAAGAACCAGGCCTCGTTGGGATTAAATCACAAGTTGAAAACCTCTCCACCACACACTGATTCCCTTATTAAAAATATCCTTGCTAAACCGTTCCAACAAGCATTTACCTAGTTTGTAGGTGAGGCAAGCAGGAAGTAAATATACTACCACCACCAATTTAGTCAACTGGGGCTCCCATTAACGGGGCAAGAAATTTCCTGCCGAATAATGGTTTTGAATTCTGCAGTAAGGTTGCTGATTAGTCAAACCACCCATGCAGAGTGCTATTTTGGGTTACATGGTATTGTAATTTGGATATGATTTAATGCACATGATTTAAGATGATGAAAACACCATCAAGACCTTTGGCTCTTATACCATGAGCATTAACATAAAATATGCTATTTACAATCATGCATGCGTACACTTTTGTTTGGCAAATAGAGTTGTGCATCAGGCAGTCGTACAGTTGAGTGTGCGTCATGCCATAATCAGTCCCATGCAAAATTTAAATCATGCCATTAGGAATATTTATTTTGAGTCTGACCTGATGTTTGGCAGCATTGAGAGCTTGTATCTGTACATGAGCTGACTGAAGCTGCCCTTTCAGCTCGTTGGTTTCTTGTTGTGATACAATCAATAGCTCCTGACAGTGCTCATAACTGGCATTCACTCCCGCCTTCTCTCCTTCAATCAAGACAAATACAAAAAACATGTTGGCTTTCCTTTATGAAATTTGTTGTTAAGGAAAAAATATTATTATTGTTGTTGCGGTACCCACTGCCAATACATAGGATTTGCATTGCCTCCAGCTACCGGGCAGTCTCGGTAGTCTAGTTGGTAAGACACTGCTCTAGAATTGCAAGGGTCGTGGGTTCAAACCCCACTCGAGTGAATATGCCTGTGATATTTTTTCACAGGACTCGGGAAAACACTGAGTATACAGTGCTAACACACATCAGTGTATGGGTAAAAAAACCAAAATTAATAAAAAAATGTTTGGTTTAAAGAAAAGCACCATTTGTACGTATTCATTTGCTCTACATGTAGTGCACAGCCGCAGTCATGGGGCTTGCAAGAATGACCTTGTGAGAGGAAGATGTGTTTTTATGGGAGCTCCACTGAGCACATAACGGCAGCTTGAAGAACAACTCGGGGCCTCCATAAAATACAACAGTGAGAGGATAGCAGAACTTGAAAAAGCAAACGATATTCTAGAGGATACTGTAGACCTGCTAAAGACAGATCTCTCTGCTGTCCAGATCCAGCTAGCTCAACAAACAAGAGCGCTTCTCCAGGCGGTTATAACTTCAGAATACTTGGTTTGGAAGAATCTGCTGTTGAGAAATGCATGAAGGTAGTCAGAGCCATCCTTGTGAAAGGTTTGATTTCGAAGCTGAGCCCCTGATAGATTGAGAACAACGCGACGGCAAAGGAAAGAGCAGGAAACCAGCCCACATGCTCGACAAGATGTTGTCCTACCAAAGCAAAGAAAAGTGATGAAATCTCAACGCACCGCCTTTAAAGATTCACCTATGTACGTACTGGATGACCTGTAAGCAGCTGATTGCAAGGAAAGTTCAAGTGGAAAGCTGAGGTGAAAACTCTATACGACCAAGGGACCAAGCTGAGGTCCTCTGCCGGGATATGGCGACAAAGAGCGGTGGCCGCTTTGTTTTTCAACAGTAACTTACTGTAAAATTTCTTCGACTTCAAAAGCTGAAGTGCTGTTACCTTATGAAACTTGTTGTCAAGAAAAAACAATGGCATGAGGCTGTTCTTTACTTCAAGACTTGACTACTGCAACAGTCTTCTGATTGGAGTGAGTCAACAAATCAGACGGAGGATCAGAAGGAGGATTTTTTTTAAAAGCCTTTAGCGAACTGCTGCCAGACTCATCTCAAACAAACACAAGTTCGACTCTATCACCCAAGAACTCATCAAACTACACTGGTTTAAGGGCTTACATAGCCCCTCATTACATCATGGAAATGCTGCAAGTTGGTGCTGTATGGAGATGTCTTCAGTCAAATAGCTCTTGTTCACCATACTTTGTTCTAAACTAATCTTGTAAACGGATCTCTCAGTTCTCGTTGTTTCCGTGACAGCCTCAAAGTTTCCTACATCAGGCCGCTCATCAAAAAACCAAACCTGGACAAGGAGATATTCAAAAACTACCGGCCAGTTGCAAACTTATGATATCTTGGAGAAGTCATCGAACGAGTAGTCTCATCACGCATTTCTGATCACATTCATGCTTTTAACTTGTTTGACGTGTTCCAGTCAGCATACAAACCTTTCCATGGGACAGAAGGTGCACTAGTCCGTGTGAGCAACGATAGTCTTTCTGCAATGGACAATGGTAACCTTACAGCACTAGTCCTGCTAGACTTGAGTGCTGCTTTTGACACTGTTGATCACAACATCTTTCTCTCACGGCTCCAGAATCACCTTTGCATAGAGGACACAGCCCTAGCATGGTGCAAATCTTATCTCTTCAATAGAACTCAGCGTGTATGTATTGAAACCTCGATTGACGACACTCAGCTATACATCACGTTTAATCTCTCAAGAAAACGGCAATGCATCTATTGCAAGACTTGAGAAATGCATCCAAGAGATTCGATGTTGGACACAACAAAACTTCCTGAAGTTAAATGATGATAAGACAGAGTTCCTTCTATTTGGGTCACGTCAACAGTTAACAAAGGTTTCAGTGCCATACATTTCCATCGGTGATGCTCGGATAGCACCCTCGCTGCAAGCTCGGAACTTAAGGGTAATTTTTTATTCATCGATGACACTTCAACCACACATCAACAACATCATTCGTCTGTCATCATACCGCATCAAGGACTAATTTTGTTGTGTCTGTTTGTCTTTGTTTTGTTTGTTTTGTGGTTTTTACTGCGCCTTAAACACCCAGCAGGGTGGATACGTGTGCATTACAATTTCAAGTCTTTTTATTATTAGTATTATTATTATTAAGAAAAAGCCACTTCATTTTTGTTGATAGAGCCTTCTCAGTATATGGACCCAATTTCTGGAACATGTTCAAGTCACTTCTGGCCCACCATCAATGACTCTTCTGTGCCTCGGTGCCTCTGAGCAAACCTTTAATTTAGGCGCTTTATAGTTTTAAGATGATTGAAGATTTACCTTGAGCCAAAGCAAGTTGATGATTTAGAATCCTCTTCTCTCTCCCTGACTCCTCCTTAAGAACCTGGAGTTGGCTGCTTAGATGGTCTAGTTCCCTACCTCTGGCCTTGTATAAGATCTGCAGCTGAGCCATCTGTCTACTCTCCTCATCACCACCTACATTACAAACAAAAAAGAACTATCATCCTCTGAAAAAAAGGTGATTGATATATAAGAAGTCCACTCGATCAACTTAGTGAAAGTAGTATTCCCGGCCGATTTCCTACCTTAAGCCCAGGTAGAATGATAATAAGCAGGACGATTCTTTTCAGAACTCGGTAGTCTCCTAAATTCTGAAAGCTACGCCCCGACTGTAGAAAAAAAGCAAGAACTAGTTGCCAAAGAACAATCCACACAGAAAAGTAGGATACACATGTGTGCCGCAAACTTAAAGACAGTGGACACTATTGGTAATTGTCAAAGACCAGTCTTCTCACTTGGTGTATCTCAACATGTACACAAAATAACAAACCTGTGCAAATTTTAGCTCAATTGGTCGTCGAAGTTGCGAGATAACAATGAAAGAAAAAACACCCTTCTCAGGCGAAGTTGTGTGCATTCAGATGCTTGATTTCGAGACCTCAAATTCTAAATCTGAGGTCTCGAAATCAAAACCGTGGAAAATTACTTCTTTCTCGAACACTACTCCACTTCAGAGGGAGCCGTTTCTCGCAATGTTTTATACTAACAACCTCTCCCATTACTCATTACCAAGTAAGGTTTTACGCTAAGAAATATTTTGAGTAATTACCAATAGTGTCCACTGCTTTTAATACACAGTTATGGGTATCATGTGGGAACAGGCCCAATGTCATAAAGCTGTCAAGCAGAAAATTCTATTTTGCAAAGGACTTGGCTAAGCCCCCAAAAATGACTGGGGTACCAGTCACAGCAATGGTAACTGTATGTTATTCTGGCTGGTAACCTGTTTTTGCTAAGCAAGTTCATTTGTGCTCAGCGAGTTTTTGCGCTTACAGGCTTTATGAGATTGGGCCCAATTCATAGAAGTTAGAAATGCAGACTTTGGTTTTACTCACCAGCACCCAGGAACTGCTTCTGCAAAGGGTCCTCAGCATCTTGTGTAAATCCCGGAGTAGCTTGGTTGTTAACTGTAGGAAATCCATTGTGTTGGTTTGCTTGCTGCAATGGTTCATTCTGCTGAGAAGTTCCAACTCGGTATTGGACTCTGGGTAAGAATTGTAAAAGAGTTGTCCCAAAATGAACACATTAAAACCACACAAATGTTACAACAGCTGCAAAGTCTAATTACATGTAATGAGCATGCACTACCCGAGGTCAAATCAAAAGTGTTGAACAAACAACATTAATCTTAAAAATAATTAATCGTAGTTGATTTTTATATAGCGCTTTATCACAGCCCGAAGGGCGTATCAAAGCACTTCTGACATTGTTTCCCCTGGGTCAAAATGGCGCATCCGAGATTATTTGATGATGACGTCAGGTGAATTGGGTCAATACTAGACAGGAACCCCATGGAGAGAAGACCAAGAAGGAAATTTGGGTTTTAAATGTGGGAGGGCAACCCCAGAGGAATATTACAAGAGCAAACCCAGGGAGTCAGGTAGGGACTGAAAACCCAATCCATAGTGTCCCCGTTGGGATTCAAACCTGGGTCCTAAAGGTGGAAGGCAAGGAAAGATACCACTAGGTCAACCTGGGGTGCGTTCCACTCGCGCAAATGTTGCCAACAGTTGCGCACGTTTGCCAACAATTTCAAGTGGAAAGAGTTGTGTGCTGCCACCGTTGGTGCACGTTGGCAACTTTAGGCGAACATACATGTACTTCTGAGGTGTTGGCGAATGGTTTTTAAAATGGCGGACAAGCATACTGTCACAGGTTGACTAATGGAAGCAGTTGGAAATAGTTGTTTTGTATATTTTGTGGTACACTAAAATATAGGGCCATGATTTGCTGTTGTAAATAGTGCTAACGCGAGCTGCTACTGTGCAACTGCTGGGGCAAGCGCTACTGGCTACTGTGCAGCTGCTACAGCTACTGTGTTGAAATGTTGTAAATAGTTTGGACAGGTGGGCAAGTGCTACTGTGCAGCAATAGAACTTGCAAGCACAAAGGCTTTTTGTTAGGGGCGGTCCTTTGTTTTCCTTGGGGCGTTGGCTCTCGGGAATGTCTCGCGAATTTCACTGGTATGCTTGAGTGTAGATAGTGGTGGTGGTGTATATGAATGGGAGAAAGTGAAGTGATGTGCAGAGTACCAGTTCTGAAGTGAGTGGGGTGATGTGTAGGAAGTTGGGTCTATGCATTTAGAGTTCTGCTTGCGTTGCTACAGCACAGACGTTAAGTTCTGGTGAGGCACAGAGGAGGACTGAGCTCGACAAATCGTAAGTTACTTTTAATTATGGTTATGGAGGAACCCATTGGATTGAAGTAGTATTTTTCATTCAATATAAAGCATTTTGTAAAAGCATTTTTGTTTAAAGGAATTGTTGGTCCAAAAGCGGAGAATTGCAAGTTTGATAATTTTTCATTGTTTTATTGGAAAGCGTGCCGATACCATCCCATAATGTTAGCGACCTTGTTCTTGTACAGTTTTGGTTCATTTTTAATTATTATAGATGGCCCTTATCCACCCGCGACTTTTAAAGTCCGGGAGTGACTGATCGGACGCCCCTGATGACATGATAAATCACATGGGACCGTCTTGCCAACATTTTCATCACTAGAGTGGAGTTGGAACTTAACCAATGGCAGGGTTTTCTAGAGCTGGAAACACAGAATGCACAGATGAACATCCAATGAACAGTACACTTCTCACGACCATTGAGGAACTATGATATTGTAGACTCAGGAGAATTAACGAGCCTAAGGAGTGGTGTGAACCTTAGAGTAGACAGTTTGTTAAATAATTGTTGGATTGTAGAGAAGTTGCCAAGTACTGTGACATATGGTTGAATTATTGAGAAGTTGCAAAGTATTGGAGATATTGTTGAATTATTGAGAATTTGCAAAGTACCGGAGATATATTGCTGAAATTATTGAGAAGTTGCAAAGTATTGGAGATATTGTTGAATTATTGAGAATTTGCAAAGTACCAGAGATATATTGTTGAAATTATTGAGAAGTTGGAATTTGAGATCGAGGTGATGCAAGGCGTAGAAACTTGAATAAACTACTGGCGAGTTAAGGTTACTTGAAGCCAGTAACTGTAACTCACAAGTTTAAGAGTCGGGTTGACTCAATTTAAGGTTTGGAATGAGTGAATTTTGGAAGTTGAATTTATTGTTTTTTTGAGGTGTGGCCACTGAAAATAATTCAGATTGCAGAAGAGTTGTGTTGTAAATAAATTGTAACATTTTGTAAATATAATCTTGATTGGCTTGAGTGCAAATTTATTTCTGCAGTGTTGGTTTCTTCCTCGGTTGCAACAACAACCCCGATGGGTTGGTTGTGACACATACGGTATTATTTCTTTGCCAAAAACATAATTACATTGTATTTTCTGTGGATGATAATGCAGATTTGAAATAACAAAGTTAATTAGTTGATGTAATGATGTCAAAAAGAGGACTATTGCAGCAAAAACAAAGTAAAAAAAACAACAACTATGTATGGTGCGCGCCATCTTCATTTCAGGGCGCCGCCATATTGACATCGCGTTTACGCACCAATAGTTCAAAAGATAACAAACGTTTGCGCGAACAGTTGCGAGTCGTTTGCGCAAGTGGAACGCACCCCAGACCAGTGTTAACTGGCTATGACCAACTTTAGTGACAGGGTATTATTCATGTTTAGATATAGGGCCATCATTGCTGAAGTGCAATCTGGGGAAAGTCTGTAATGGGCAGCACAGTGTTTGTTTTGCTCAGAGTGCTGGTCAAAATTTGTTAGTTCTGGGCAGGCCCGCCCGGCACCGCCCACTGTGGCTACATCACTAAACCTGACCCCAACCGAGCCTGTTTCTATACCTGACTGAGGATGGTTCTAATCCATGGTTGCCTGGTTGGTTCACATTCCTCTCTTGGTGATGCGGCTGAGCATTGACTGAATACTGTTGAGTGTGTTTAGGATTGTCTGATGGGTCATACTGCTGGACGTTCTCATTGTACCTCAGCTCTGGACGATTTGATTCTGTATCCTCAATGTAGCTTGGTTCTTCAACTCCTCCATTCTGCATCTGGCCCTCATCAGCATATTCATGATGATATCCATTCATCCCATTGGTTGCCTGATCCTCATTAGCATATTCATGATGGTATCCATTCATCCCATTGGTTGGCTGGTAATCAGCATGGTCACCATAGTCCTGGTATCCATTCTCCATCCCTTGGACATCATAATGTTGCTCATATTGATTGTTTCTAAACCTTTGCTGCGCTTCATGTCCAGGAAATGCGGTCCCAGTTTCTGGTATCTCATCACTAACAGCGCCCTCTATCTCGCCTCGTTCATATTGTTGTCTTATGGTATGTTCTTCAATCCACTCATTATCTGATGACTCGACAAGCTTATTCCCATTATGGACGTTGGTCTTTGTAGGGAGGTAGTGCTGCAAGCAAAACATGCAAAGACTGATTTTAACTTCACAACATATTTTCATATTAGTTGCAAAACCAAATGATTTATACAGAACTTTATGTATACAAGATAAACAAATGTGTACAAAGAAAACCTTACCCGCCTTAGGCCTGTGTGCTTCGTTTTTGAAAGAGTAAGGGCACCAAGGCATTTTCTCAATGGTAAAGGGCACCCCGTGACGAACTTGTAAATTTCTACTAGACCATTTTCAAGGACACCAAGGCAATGCCCGGAGGGCATGGAGACAATCACCTTGAAGTATTAGGCCTGCCGTCTTTTTCTTTGTAATTGCTGCATGTCTTATTGGTGACGGTTGAGTGTAAGAGTGTTGAGAGGGGTTAGGTGTTGAACAACTCACCTGTTGACTTGTTTGATTCTCATGGCATGGGCCAGGTGTCTTGAGAGGGGGCAGGTTACTGAACCCAGTGAGTGTTAATAACTCAATGGATGACTGATGGTGAGTGTTGGGTGTAAGAGTGTTAAGAGGGGATGGGTGTATAACAACTTACCTGTTGACTTGCTTGATGTTCATGGCTTGGGCCAGGCGTCTTGAGAGGCGTTGGGTTACTGAACCCAGTGAGTGTTAACAACTCACTAGGTGACTGATGGTAATGGTTGGATGTAAGAGTGTTAAGAGGGATGGGTGTATAACAACTTACCTGTTGACTTGCTTGATGTTCATGGCTTGGGCCAGGCGTCTTGAGAGCGGGTGGGTTACTGAAGCTATTGGGTGTGGATGTCTGCTGCGTCTGATGCTGAATCAGTCTGTGATGAGCAGGAAGCTTCTGCCTCAGGTGGTTCCAAGGATCAGGGCTTGGTGGAGATAAATACATTATAATTAGTGTCATCTTTGATAGCTACCTCTTAAACCCCCATTCATAAATACCTCAGACAGTTTCTTCAATTCCTATGGGAGACTTTCTGGGACGATAGAGGGCAGCAGACTTACCGGGTAAATCCATTGTTCTCAGAATTATGCGCATGTTCAGAACTACGTAGACAATGGAAATTTACCCGGTATGTCTGCTGCCACCTAGCGTTGGAAAGTCTCCTATTGGTGGAGAGCGCGTCACTTGGGGGGTGTTTAAATGGTTGACAATTACCAGCTGGACTCTGCTTACAGTGTATAACCAGTTAGTCTTAGTGCAAGACGTTTCTTGTAACGGGTGATGTGGTTGCTGTCAGTGAGTTGGCCACGCTGTGTGTGAAAGGAAAACGAGAATGTCTTGCACCAAGACTAGACGCGCACGAACGAATCCGGAAAATGTCGGAAATAGGCGTCTCAGTCATAACAGTGCAACAGTCGGACGTACAGAGCTCAAGTACGTCGGAAACGGATATTTTTACACAGCTTCTTGCTTTATCACGCCTTTTAACCAAAAAGGCATTTATGAGTGGGAATAAAAGAGTAGTGACTCGTTTTTAATAGGCCGTTTAAAACCTTGCAGGGTCATTGCAGTGCGATAAAGGACCTCGCCTTCAGCTCGGGCCTTTATCACATGGCAACGACCCTGCCTGTCTTAAACGGCCGTTAAAGAACTCGTCGCTACCCTTTTATTCCCTTATTGAATGCCTATAAATAAAATAGATTGACTGAAATGAATCAGACTGTGAAAAACAAAATCATGCGTGCAGAATTTTTTTTTTTAAAGCATTACCTAGTAGCTAAAGTTGAGTGGTTTGGACGAGCGTTTATAATATTGAGTGAATTTTGCTGAAATTGGCTCGGCAACCTATAGTTTTTCAAAGAGAGTGTGTTACAATCTCCCAAATGATCCCTGAATACAGCCTGCAGTATTTGACAAAATTTAATGCATTAGTAGCTTTAAAAAGAATCGCTAGTTTGAGTGGTTTGGGGGAAAATGCATGAGTTTGGATGATTGTTAATGAAATTGGGCGGATTTTTGCTGAAATTGGCTGGGAAAACCTATAGTTTTCTAAAGAGGGTGTTTTACGCTTGCCCAACTGATCCCAGAAATTGAGTGATGTTTTGCTAAAATTGGCTGGGGCAACATGTAGTTTTTTAAAGAGAGTGTGATACGATTTCCCAACTGATCCCTGAATATAGCCTGCAGTGTTTGACATAATTGAATGCATTAGTAGCTTAAAAAACAAACATAGTTTGAGTGGTTGGGGGAAATGCATTCTCATGAGTTTGGACGAGTGTTAAAGGCAGTGGACACTATTGGTAATTACTCAAAATAATTATTTGCATAAAACCTTACTTGGTGACGAATGATGGGGAGAGGTTGACAGTATAAAACATTGTGAGACACGGCTCCCTTTGAAGTGAAGTAGTTTTGAAGAAAGAAGTATTTTTCAACGAATTTGATATTGAGACTTCAGATTTAGAATTTGAGGTCTCAAAATCAAGCATCTGAAAGCAACAACTTTGTGTCACAGGTTTGTTATTTTGTGCTTATGTTGAGATACACCAAGTGAGAAGACTGGTCTTTGACAATTACCAAATGTGTCCAGTGTAAATGAAATTGAATGAATTTTTGCTGAAACTGGCTGGGCAACCTATAGTTTTTCGAAGACGGTGTGATAAGATTTCCCAACGGATCCCTGAATACAGCCTGCAGTATCCCGATTAAGACATGACTCACCTCCTTGTAGCAGTTTGTGGATTGTCATGATGTTGACTAAGTGAGCCGCTTGACTCATGACTGGAAAATGAGGCTGTGTCATCGTCTAGTAGGTCATCTGGTAGAGCAGTCGACAACAATTCACGTAACTATCAAGAACAAAAAACAAAGACAAGAGAAGAGTCAAATTAGTGTTTCAACCTGTGACCAAAATCTTGCGCATTCACCATGGATCTGTATTGTTACATCATTCTTATTACGCACCTGAAGGTTAGCATGCCTCTTAATGTGTTAACGATTAGCAGCGCTACACAATGGAAATCAAGTAGTAAGCAAAACATTAGCCGTTAAGCAGATCTATGAAATTGAGCACTGGCACATTATATTCCCGAGTTGAAATTTGCAAAGTACTCAATTAGATAACCAGACACAATGCCATGTACTGTGATGCAAACTGGTTGTGTGTTCACTATGCTTACAGTTAAACTTGTCAGATCGTAACAGAAAAAATGAAAACATTTAACACATTTTAGATTTAAGGGTTGACTTTTACTCATTACAAGATTTGAATTTTCGATAATGAATCGATGGATGGAGGCTCAGCATACATTCAATAAACCAGGAATGATATCCAAGCAAAGTTACACACTTCCACTATATCACAAAGTCAAAAAAGTATTGCTTAACAGAAACAGGTTACCAGCCAAAATTCCATAAAGTTTACTTTGTGGCAACTGGTTCCCCACTCAATGTTTGCTTAGCAAAGAAATTTGTCGAGCAGTATTTTCTGCTAAGCAGCTTAGGACATGTCCCATGCTTTATCACTCTCACTAAAATAAAAATATCATTAAATTAAAATGTATCAAAATCTTATTACAGTTTAGAAATCAAGCTGAACTTTTATTTGTTTACTCCATAGGGCTATATAGCTCTATGGTTTACTCCCAAAAGTAGACGAAACAAAAGAGTGAGAAAACCCAGCCCTCCCAAAAGACAACAACAACAACCCGACAACAAACAACTTTCAAATCATATTAATAGTGCTGCGTAAAAGACACACTACAAGTTATATCAACCAGTCTATATGAAATGTTAAAGGCTCTTTTAGTTTTGGAAAAGAAATGTTAAAGGAACACGTTGCCTTGGATCGGTCGAGTTGGTCTTTGAAAAGCGTTTGTAACCGTTTGTTATAAAATGCATATGGTTAGAAAGATGTTTTAAAAGTAGAATACAATGATCCACACAAATATGCCTCGAAAATGCGTGGTTTTCTTTTACTTTGCGAACTAACACGGTCGGCCATTTATGGGAGTCAAAAATTTGACTCCCATAAATGGCGGACCGTGTTTGTCGACGAGGTAAAAGGAAAACCACACAATTTCGAGTGATACTTGTGTGAATAATTATATTCTACTTTTAAAATTACTTTTTAATCATATGCATTTTATAACAAACGGTTGAAAACGCCTTTCAAAGACCAACTCGACCGATCCAAGGCAACGTGTTCCTTTAAATAATCTGTAGACGTTTGGTAATGACGTTTGGCAATACAAACTCATTTTGATAAGTACAGCAGCTTTGGATGGTATAAAAATGAGGAACTTTTTGCTTCGAGGTAATGTGGTTATGGAAAAAGTTATTATACACATAATGAATGTTTATGAGTGCAATGGTGCGAAAATGTTCATGAGTTGAAAGATGGAATGTGGTATTCAACGCTTTCAACTCATGAACATTTTCGCACCATTGCACGAATGAAAAACATTCATTATTTGTTTTATATAACATCCAAGTAGATCTTTGTCATTTTGATTGAAAGATACAACTTTCAAAACAAAGCATAGGCCTACAATTTTTAATTGTAGAAACCGAATGCTAGTAATTTTACTGATAATATTAACACTGCTGCGTTACCAAAGACACACGCACGCAGTGATGTTTTTACTCAGCTTTTTCGTTCCATCCGAAAAGTACCATTGCACGCTGGCAGCGTGCAATGGTACTTTTCGGATGGAACGAATAAGCACGGTGAGTGACTCAGCAAGTATTGGTACTTTTATTTGCTATCACGTGACGGACAATCCTCCAATCAAATGGCAAGGATCTGCTTGGGTGTTATATAAAACTTGTTATCCCCCCAAATTTTAAACTGAGAAGTGTTTACTGACAGAAATACTTCTCAGTTTGCGTTTTTAAAATTTTAATTGTTCTTCCTGTGTGAGCGTACATAACTACTCCAGATTTTCAGTTATATCTCAAAAACGCTAGCACCTTTTGAACTGAAATTTTCAACGGTTAGTTTTATGGTATTATACGACTACAATGTATGTTGGCTTAAAACAAACAGTGAGTTCCAATTACCAAAAGTGTCCAGTGTCAAAAGGGAAGGTACACGTTTGGTAGTTACTCAAAACAAATATTAACTTAAAAACTGACTTGGTATTAACAAGCATTGGAGAGCTGTTGATAGTATAAAACATTGTGGGAAGTGACTCCCTCTGAAGTAACGTAGTTTTTTATTTTTTTAATTTCTCACTAAAATAATATAAGACTTCTAAGCTAGATAGTCTTTTATACCTATCTGAAAGCATAAACATTCGTTTAACAAGGGTGTTTTTTCTTTCATCATTTTCTCCCAACTTCGATGACCAATTGAGCCCAAATTTCACAGGCATGTTATTTTATGCTAATGATGGGATACACCAAGTGAGAAGACTGGTCTTTGACATTTACCAAACGTGTATCTTCCCTTTAAATGATCAGCATGAGCATGGTCACATCAGAGCAAACATGAGAAGTTTGTTTCCTTCCGTCAAGGATTGGCATCAAATGGAGCTCAGACTTCTTCCATCTTGGCCAGTAGCCAACAAGGATTTCAAACATCAATACTGTTACTTGTCTAGGGGTCAATTTCACAAAGAGTTAAGACTAGGAGATATTAAAAAACGTACGGCTAGTCCTAAGTTAGGTGAAGTAGGGTATGTTCAGACAGCATACTAAGTTAGACACGAACCGGTTTAACTTTTACGAGCAGCAGGGGGTGAACATAAAAATAAAACCCCTTTGCGTTCAGACAGCACTGAGTTAAACCCGATCCGGTTTATCGTTGGTTTTAAGAGGTCAAAGAAAACGCGAACCGTTACTCTAACATCCTGTTTATTGTCCGGTTCATTGGTCACCGTGTGCTTACGTAATGATTACGGAGGTCAATGGGTCGCCTGTTGTGATAAACCCGAAGCGGTCTAAAGATAAACCCCCCTCCCTGGACGGTTTATCTTTTGTGGGTTGAACTCAATTCAGACTAACTTTAAATCCGTTCAGACACACTGAGTTGAACTCGATCGAGTTGAACCATGAGTTAAACCAACTTTAATACCGTGTCTGAACGCACCCTATGCCTTCTCAGGTTGTATCATTAAATAACTCAAGTGTGATACCTGGCTATTCGGCAGTTAAAGGTTATAAGGCTTCCGACTGGTTCAAGTCCCGCTTCAGTCAATTTGTCTTTATTCAAATCCAAATCACTTCAATATCAGAGTCTCAACCTAGGAGTTTCGCTAGATTGTTTTTTGAATATGTCTCATCATATTAGATCCGTTTGTAAAACTGTTAATTTCAAAATATGTAATCTATGGCGTGTTCGCCGGTTTATTACACAAAGCCCTTGCCATCATGCCATCAGAAGTCTGGTCTTGTCCCGTCTTGACTATGCCAACTCTCTTTTGGTAGGTGCCCGCGAAAATGACCTCGCTTGACTACAGCGTCTGCAAAACAAGGCCGCTTGGCTAGTATTTGCGTGTGGCCGTGACCAGCCTTCTGCTGGCCTGCTTGCATCACTGCATTGGCTCCCAGTTAAAGAACGCATAACCTTCAAAATTGTCACTCATGGCTACAAAATCCTTCACACCTAATTTCCATCATATCGGGTTGAACTTGTACATTCCCACAACTCTAATACTGCTAATGCATACAGGCAACGACTCCACTCATCAGCTGATCAGACCTGGCTTTCAGTCTCTAGAACTACTAGGGATAGCTTGTTCTCCATAGCTGCTCCTCGCCTATGGAATGAGCTCCCCGCGGGTCTGCGAGAGGCGATCTCGTTGCCTGTGTTCAAAAGCTTCCTCAAGACATTTCTGTTCCCCAACCCATCCTAGTTCGTTTGTTTTTCTTTTTGTCATAGTCTCATGTAAAGCGCTCTGTTTTCCGTAGAGCGCTATATAAATGCTTCGTATTATTATAATTGTTATCATCAGACTACCAACTTACCTGGAAAAGTGAATTTTCAATATCTTTTAACTCTGATAGCTCCACATCCCCCATTGGAACATAAACATCATTCTTTTTCAAGAAACACGTAAATTTTTCATTTCAAATGCCTGGAAGCCGACAGAAATGTAAAGCGTGCGACATGATGTGGCACCAATATTCCTGATTAAAGTCTATGCACAATACTTGCAATAAGTGCCAGATGTAAAGAACTGTTAATGAGTCTAGTCTGTTTATGCAGTTGTTCAAATAGCGATGACAACTAGTCTGAATATGCTGTCATCTGGATAACAATTATTCAAATCAGATGCTAATCCATGGAAAATGATTGGTTTGTCTACTTGGTCGGATATCATGTGATGACTTTGATTATTAACAAATACTCTCTCAGGTGTTCCATATGAGCTTTGATTACATCAACGTCCCTGCTCTTCAAATCATTACATCTTGAACTCCTAAGTGGATGAGAGCAAAATGAAGAAATGCCGTACATATATCCAGATGGGTTACCATGGTAACTGGGCAACAAAATTAGTTGATAGGCTGATTTCCTTCTGGGTTGATTAATTGTTTGTCCAGAGATATTGTAGAAGTTGTTGATTCTCAGCTTTAATTGTTCATACCTGCAATATGAAATAAAAATGTATTAATATTTTCAGTGTTTGGAAAGTCAAATCTAAAGAGCAAAAATGTATTAATATTTTCAGTGTTTGGAAAGTCAAATCTAAAGAGCAAAATTGTATTAATATTTTCAGTGTTTGGAAAGTCAAATCTAAAGAACCAAATTGTATTAATCTTTTCAGTGTTTGGAAAGTCAAATCTAAAGAACCAAATTGTATTAATATTTTCAGTGTTTGGAAAGTCAAATCTAAAGAACCAAATTGTATTAATCTTTTCAGTGTTTGGAAAGTCAAATCTAAAGAACCAAATTGTATTAATCTTTTCAGTGTTTGGAAAGTCAAATCTAAAGAACCAAATTGTATTAATCTTTTCAGTGTTTGGAAAGTCAAATCTAAAGAGCAAAATTGTATTAATCTTTTCAGTGTTTGGAAAGTCAAATCTAAAGAACCAAATTGTATTAATATTTTCAGTGTTTGGAAAGTCAAATCTAAAGAACCAAATTGTATTAATATTTTCAGTGTTTGGAAAGTCAAATCTAAAGAACCAAATTGTATTAATATTTTCAGTGTTTGGAAAGTCAAATCTAAAGAGCAAAATTCACATTTTAGTGATACTTATATAATGATAACTAAGGTTACTTTGAATTTCTTTTCTTGGAATTTTAAATTGTTCAAACTCTGAAATTAAGTAACTATTACAGTACAGGAGGTAATACTAGGGTCTGGTTTACTTCGTTTGAAAAATAATTATCTCACCGAATGAAAAAAGTTGAAGCTACCCATACAAAAATGAACAAAAAGCAGTAAAAAAAAAAAGAAGAAAAAAAAAGAAGATAATCATAAATCATGTAAAAAACTACCCGTATAAGCATGTATGTAAAATAGTAGTACACAATTGTTTCCTACATGTAATGTCTAAAGTTACTATAAGTTAAGTTTGTGAAATAAAATTCACCAATTTGTTTTGAATAATTAAAAATTGAAAAATTGAAACAATTAGTTTTGAACAAGTGTCATGAATTTGCACTGTTCCTTTAAAAGTAGGAAATAACAATGCATTGCAGATAACGTTACATGTATCAAAAGTGCACAACTTCCACAGAAACAAAATATGCTCTGACTATTAATAAAAGCAAGACTCATTTGGGAATATCGCATATGGAATATTGCGCTAGCTAGCAGGAAACTGAAACGGTGATACACACAAGCATGCAAGGATCAACCAAGCCAGATCTTTCACTGTTAATTTCAAACTTCCTGGGAACGGTCTTCAAAACCAGTTCAGCTCTATATACTTCCAGCTGTCATACAAAGGGCAAGTTCTCTCATACTCAATGGGTAAGCCATTAATAAATAATTTAACCTTATTTAATAGTTCCAAAGCTGCTTGAAAATCGTCCAATTAGCAATTTTAAGCTATCACACACTATTTAGATAGTCTTTTAGAAAATATAGCTTGATGCAAGCCAAACATTTTAATAACTATTGTTGTTAGCTATAATATTTTGTGATGTATCTTTAAAGAGAAGCTAGCTGTTGGTTCTGCAGATAAATTATAAGGTGTTTTGTCGCATGTTAAGTTTGCAGTAAATATGTAGTCACAACAATACAAGACTTTTCAGACGCTGGTGGCAGCAGACATAAAAGTCCCTTTTTTGCGACTCTGAGCGTGCGCACTCATGCTCAGTATTGCGCGCGTAGGTCTGAGCACACGCAATATTGTGAAAAAGGACCGTCTAAAAAAGTCTCTCATTGCAGTGAGTGGCTTAAAATAGATTACTCTAACGCATACGTTTGTGCAATAGAAGCCTACACGTAATTATGATTATAATAATAATTGTTCAGTACACACTATAAACCAGATGCTAATCAGAAGTACTTCCTAATAACACTAACAGGAAACAAACACAAATGTATGTGATTATGAAGCTATATTGAAACCGCAAGAGTGGTGTAAACGATGTTTATAGAAGCGACATAAAAACAACACTTTGGAAATTTAAAGAAAAGTACATATTTCAACAAATTACTTTCATTTTTGAAGAGTTACATTCCTTACTCTTTATCCTTTTGCTTGATTTCAGTAAAACCACACATAAATAGCCCCCAAACGGTTGTTGTAAACATCAAATTTATTTTATGTCCACAAGTTTGTGTTAATACAAATTTGTAAGTGAAATTTGAGAGAGGTTGGCTTTTTTGGTCACTTTGCAAAAATGAACATTTTTTAATGAACAATGTTCATTAATAATAACTTATAAGAAGGCCATTTCTTAAAATGCTATAAATAAAACAAGCAGAAATTTTAACGATCTTCTTTTTGAGCATGTATGGCGCGATTCTTACATGTGTACAAACTGTGCATTTTCAGAACTTGTTTAAGCTTAATTTAAAAATGAACTGACCTAAGCTTAAATAGTGATAAGATTCAAGTATTAATAGATGTTTAACCCATTTGGAATTTGCATAATTTAAAATAAAACTTTGTAGAAAATGTAACTTTCAATTTGACAGAGCTAAAAAGTATAAAACAAAACAAAGAAAAGGTACTCACCCCTTTTTGATGATATCTGTGCCATGCACCCATCCATCTCATACTAAAAACTGAAGTAAACTTTTTGGCGCTCCATGTGCACTCATACAGAGCGGATTATATAAGGTCCAGTGCATCCCAAAGATCAGGGTCCACATTACTGACATCCATACCAGGTTGACGTCAGTAGAAACCAACCGGTCGATTGTACCATTACCCATCCAACCCATCAACAATCCATCCACCCAGACCAACACAAAAAGGCAGTAAATAATACAGCATTAATGACAAAGACGCTTTAAGTACACAGTCATTGGGGTGGACAATAGGAGTGTTTGGGTCTTGTTTGGGAGGTTCCACAAATCTTCTGTGATCCAGTCAGCAAAGCTGGATTAAAGTCACCATTGATATGATTGGTTGTATTAAAATAAACTGGAGATATGGACAGTTTATAGACAATGGATATTGAATTTCAAACTTGTTGGCAAATTGAGAAGTTGTACACTCCCTATGCACTGCTGGTTGAACTGTGAAAACATGAGAGCTTAACCCATGGAGGAAAGACTTTTAGAAATGCTTGAATACCACCGATTCTCTGAGATTTGAATGGAACTTAAGAGATTAGGACATTCCTTCTTTAGATGGGCATAGCTCAGAGAGTCAGCCTAATTACTTTGTACTCTAATAAAGGTTGACCACAGTTTCTGAAGTACCTGAAGTTTCTGAATAAACTCTGTCCTGAGACTTCACCACTGAGGTATGGGAGCAATCACCCCCCCCCCCCCTTGCCCCATCATCAATTTGGTGCCCCTTAAAAATTTCCAATAGAAACTTGCAATTTCCTCATAGAGATGCCCTTTACCTAGGAGAAAATGGCTTGTTTGGTGCCATTGCTCTTTTAGAAACAAAGCTTCAGGTCTGCATTTTACATTACAATAACCTCTTTTCACACTTCAGATATAATTCCCAGGAAAGAAACTACCAAGAAATAAAACCCCAGATAATTCTTAAAGAATTTGAACCCAACTGGTCACCCTTTCATGCTTGATTCCCCTTTTTTGCAATTTTCCCGGAAATAACGATCATTCTGCGTTTCAGTAGGCTAAACTCAGTATAAAGCTCTTCCAGGTTTGGCATAACAGGTCAATAAAAATTATCCTGCCAATATCCTTGGAGGCTGCTGTCTTTACAGAGATAATTTTCGGGATACAAGAGCCCTTTACACATCCTTTTGTTTGAAAATGGCTTCTGGTGAACTCCTAAAGAATGGAAGTTGGAAAACTGCCAGGAATTGAAAAGCCAGTTCGATAAAAAGCCATGTGTTGGGTGACTAAAGAAACTTAAGGTCGGATATCCCCACCAAGAGATCGACTTGGATCAATGTCTTATTCACATGTCAAACACACACACATAGAAAATCTAATTGTGGGAACCATTTGTGTGTGAGTCATTTCACAAAAATACAATATTCTTTCCCTGATTAAAACCTACCCTCTGACGACAGAGGCATTTATTATAGCCACTTGCCAGTTACACCAAAAGTTACCAACGCCTACAATTTGGAAATCGAGTTTTATACCGCCATTTGCTCAAAGATTCTAATGGATTTACAAGCAACTTCAATACATAGGCTATAAGGATAATGCTTTTTTATGCTCTCCTCCTTCATTTAAACATTCAAAATACCACCCCCCCAAAAAAAATGATCAAATAAAAGAATAAAAATAAACACACTGGAAAAAAAAAAATAATAATAATAATTGATCCCTAAATTCTAAAAAACACAAACAAAAAACCCCCAAAACAACATCTAAACAAACAAAATGTCACTCAAAGTTGTTGGTTCCTGGAATGTCCTTGAAGAAAGCTCAATTAATGTCGAGGCTGATCGATTTCTTTCTAAGGATATCACTCAGGCCTTGACAAAGAGTCCTACCATAACAATAGTCTCAAGGATTAAGCGATTAACAAACAGTGATGTAATACACATTGTGATAGGAACTATTGCTCCTGATTACCTAGTGGAGAAATCCTTTGAATTTTCACAACAAACTTCCTATTCGTTTTGTAAATATTTAAAACTTATTTAGTTGATGGTTCCAAAGCCTTAATTCTAGCAATTTGACAAAAGACATTTTTAAAGCAACTTTATGTTTTCATTTTAAAACTTGCTACTGAAGCTTTGTGTTATTTTGAAAATGTTATTTTATTTGCTGTCTCAATCTTCTGCCACAAAGCAACCAGGTAAGTTATTTCTTTTGGTCAGTGAGTACTGTAATCACAGATCATTAGACCATGGAGGAATAAACAAAGTCGAGCACTCAGTATTTCTTTATCAATTACAAAAGACAAGTACGATTTGAAACTTTGCATGGCGGCAGTAAAATCAGGTGAGGCTTGCTATATCAGTATGGGGATGTGTCAACCACAAACCTCACCTGTTTTAATACAAAAGACAACACCTTTTGACACACGTTCTTAGTCACTAAACATCTTGTAAAACTACATGTATGACTTAAACACTTTCAGATCTTTTGGTTTCGACATCTCATTTTCATTGCTGAATAGTGTGCACTATATAGGTCCAGTGTATAAGATTTACTTCTCAAGATACTCACCGTTTCTCAGGAAAAAGTTGTTGACAATTTGAAAAATAATGAATTTACAAAGAAATCCTTGAGGCAACAAAGGTCAGAGACCTTCATCAACAAAAAAGAAGAAATGTATGGTTTTATTGATTAGTCTCGTGGAAGATTAGACTAGCCAGAGCTGATGTGCACTGAGGCATGTGAAGCCAAAAGAGTGGGTTAACAGAGTGGCCCATTACCAGGAACCCCCTGGATTGTTCAGGGGTGTGTGGGGGAGTTTGAACAAGGTTGGTTGACCCATGGTTGACCACTAACAGGGTGTGTTTATAATACAGTCTTATTTCTTTGTATTGACTGCATTTATTGGAAAACCTTGAAAATTGTCATGAATTGATATAAAAATGTAAACAGTCTTGTTTCTGAGGAAATACAAGGATTAGCAAAACTGGTAACTGCTTTCAGCCACAAGGGGATAAAACTGTTAAGAATCATCAATGAAATGATTGGATCTTATTGATGAACTTTGAAGGTCAACATATTTTTTTGTCAAACAGCTTCAAAACTCCTGTCTCCCCCTTGATAGAAATCCATTAGAAATATGAAAGTTTTAGAGATATGATCAAACTTAGATGACAATAATAACCAAAACTCTTTCATATGTGTAGCTAAAGTGCATGAATAGAAAGCAGAATACATTGAACAAAATAATAAATTGGGGTTTCACAAACAGATTTAATTCATAACGTATAGTACACTGTAAAGCATCATAGACAAAGCTTAAAAAGCCATAAAGAAAAATAAATAGGGAGAAAAATTACTAGGGAGACAAATGACTACCTGGGAGAAAAATGACTAGGGAGAAAAAATCTATAAGCCATAACTTTAGTGGACACAAGAGGGCGCTAAGACCGTACCCCTGAACACCACTCACACATGAAATGGACTCTGATGTTGTTTGGCTGTCCCATGTCTTCACCTTTCCTTCAAATTAAACCGTTACAAACTGTTTAGTTTCTGTCGACCTAGGATTTTACAGTGCATTTTAATTGATTTTCTTACTCTACATCCCTACACAGTGCTCTTTAAGAAGTTTTTGAAATGTTGATGAAAAAATTTTGAGAAATTAAAAGTGGTATCCCCAGCGTTTAACTGCTAAAACCAGTCTATATGTCTAGCGGTGCAAATTTAATATCTATTATATCCCCGATGCAAATTAAACATCTATTATATCGTTGCGGTACAGGCTGCCAAAACATAGGATTCGCACTGCCTCTAGCTACCGGGCAATCTCGGTGGTCTAGTTGGCAAGACACTGCTCTAGAATTGCAAGGGTCGTGGGTTCGAATCCCACCCGAGTAACATGCCTGTGATATTTGTTCACAGGACTCGGGAAAGTACAGAGTATAAAGTGCTAACACACATCGGTGTATGGGTAAAAACCAAAATTTATAATTATATGCCTAGCCCTTAAGTAACTGCCTCAGTGACTTTGATCATGTGAGTAATATGTATTGGGCTGACCACAAAATTGGAACTAAACAATAATTCCAGAATCAGAGGGACCCCAAACAATTGTGGGGAGTTCACAATAACAGTAATGCAGAATGTAGTTTTGTTGCCTCGCAGAAACAGGCTACCAGTTACTACATTACATGTAGGTCTATGAGCAATATTAAGAACATCTGTTTGACAATTCTATAGCTAAGGACTTGAGGCATTGCATGGTGAGGTATCAATATGTATTTGGTTTGTGGTAACACCATGTGTGTATCTACTTGCAAGGTAGAGTCTCCTGACGATGACTAGAGCAAGCTAGTCGAAACATTGAGACCAACCCAAGAACTGACTTCACGGTAGTACAGATAATTACGATCCTATAAGCTAAAGTAGTAGTCCCAGCCTATTTCTTTACCATCCGCCCATATAAGCAGAACAGTTCTTTTCAGAACTGAGAAGTCTCCCGAACACCCGAACAACCTACTCCGCGGTAGTAGAATTAAGCTAGCTCTAAGAACAAAATCTAACTGCCAAGTAGATACACACATGGTGTCACCGCAAACCATATAGCGGTACATTATTCTATGGACCTTATCCCATTTTTCCACCTGACTGATTGTGCTCAATTGCCGAAAGTCACTGTGGGCTTTAAAGCCCCCTTTCCCCACAGTGCCTTTTGGCCAGATCAGCAAAATCAGCCATGTTGATTGGCGGTAATGTTTATGGAGCTGGGCCAAAACTCCTCTCTCTCTCATTCCGTTTTAGCAAAAAACTTACCTCCTGTTCTCTCTTGAGGTCATCTTGTTTCAGCTCTGCCTCTTGCTGTTCCTCAAGTGCCTTTCCATCAAAGTGTAGACTGGTACCCGGATTCATACTGGGCTCTAGTCACTCAATTCACTCAAACAACCATTTCTATAAAAAAAGTGACAAGAAAAAAATTGTTCTATTTGCTGTTTTCTTCGCTGTGAACAACTACGTTTGGCAGACTGAAAGAAAGCAGTTTCACAATATTATCAGCGGGGCTCAAATTATAATAATAATAATAATAATTTGGGGGGCTAATCATCCTTACTCGCAGCTAGAGCTGAATTGCAAAGGACGCGGCTTCAACGTGTTCATGAAGCAGGCATGCAAGGGTGCATTCAGCTGCCAGCCACATCAACCCATTATGAACACGGAGCACAGCCAAGATCAAAAGTGTTTAATTTTTTCCAGAGGGAGGAAAACTGGATAGTCTGGAAAACCCTCATGGCACAGCAGAGAACCAATGCACAACTCAACTCACATATGGCCCCGTCCGGGAATCGAACCGGGGTCACCTTGGTGAGAGGCAAGCGCTTTACGCACAAGCCAACCGTGCCACCCAAACACTTGAACACAGCAGGCATGGGGCCAGTAGTTTTGGTGTCTTGCCAGTAAACGTTTGACTGGACAAGTCTGGTGATCTTGTGTGTTTTTAATTGAATTATAATTAAGAAATATTACCTGTAACATCTAGCAAAAATATTACATGTATGTCCAAATGTTGACTTTCATCTGATGAAATAGCATTCAATCAATTCTACTGAGCAATGACATAAAACTCATATAGACACTTGATATCAATCTTTTTGAACATGGCAAGATGTCCGTCTCTGCCTTCAAAGTCCAAGTCAAACAAGTGCTCTAGCCCTCCCCCTCACTCATCTTGCCTGTTTAAAATGGCAGTTTGTTTTTTGACTCAAGAAAGATTGTATTTTATAAATTTTTCTTTCAGGTAACGATGAAACAAGACCAGCAGATGCCGTACATGTACCCCAACAGACATTCAGTAAGTTTTAAAATGAGTAACTTAATCAATAATAATAAATAAGACTCTGAGAGTTGCTGACATTGTTTTGACACAAGTTCCGCCATAAAGAATGCTGTTTTAATACAAGGCTTATATTATAACAAATATGACAACTCAAATGAATCGTCCATGTACGTCAAAAACATGGCGAATATTTCCATTCGTTACTAAATTCGGGGTAAAAAACACCTTTTTTACAGTTAAAAATACAATTTTTTCAACAGTTTGAAATTGATTTAGATGCAAATGACTCTTGTGCACATATTTACCGGTTGAATTACGTTCAACTTCAAATGTTCTGTTAAAAGTGGTAGACGGAAAAGGAGACCCAGTAGAGGACGTATGTCATGGACTTTGGTCGTGTGAATAAAACATGGTATGCATAATTCATGTTTGATGTCGGGTCAGATGTCAAATCGAAATCGAGGCAAAGCGTGTTAGGGTTAGGGTTGGGGTTAGGCTTACGGTTAGGGTTAGGGTTGGGGGGTTAGGGGTTGGGTTAGGGTTAGGGAATGACCTGACCTAAATGTTTTATTCATATCACGGTGATGACGTAGGGTCCTCTACTGGGTCTCCTTTTCCGTCTACCGTTAAAAGTGCATTTAAAAATTGTTGTTGTGAGTTGTCGTGAGGGGTCGTGAGTTATCGGTATTTAGTGCGACCGCAAAGTGGAGTTGTCTGAACCATTGAGTTGTCCGAACCGTCGAGTTGTCTGAACCGTCGAGTTGTCCGACGGACGAGTTGTCTGACATTCTTTTTTTTTTCTGTCTGTACTCTGTGTTGTGTTGTGTGTGTAGTCTGTCTGGAACTCAATAGATGCTTTGACCTTTTACTTTTTTAGTGATGTTAGTTAGGTGGGTGATTGTGTAATTAAGTGTGTGCAGTGTTGCACTTACTCATAGACTCAGAGAGTCAAAAAGAGGTTCTGCTATGATTAGGGACGTCGCCCGGTCACGTGACTGGCGAACAATTTGACGAAGTTTTAATTTGCGACGGTGTCATATTTCAGTTCCAAAAATTTTTTTTTACGAAATGGTGTAGAATAAAAGTATGTTAATAATGTAAAACTTTTGAGAAATTCGTTTTCTAGTACTTGACAAAATGTTAGAATAATTAGAAATTTACTTTCCGAGAAAAGAGAAGAAAAAATCCGTACTTTTCGTTAATTCGCACCCCGTCAGCGCGCAGTTCATTTCTTGTCCCTGAATTGCCATGCGTGATGAAGTTTTTCTTTGGGCTGTCGTACGGCCGTAAATACGTCCAAAAATATCGAAATACCCCTTAAAATGAAGCTTAGATGTTAGGCTTTTTAATTATGGCTAAGTCCACTTTGCCATAATTAATCTTAAACTATTGAAACAATGTTAAAATGTTTGTTGAAGGGGATTTTAACGATCGCGACTTAGCTCACCATCGCGACGCATACCAAACGAAAGACCGTGTTCTATTCTACAAAATGGTGGCCGTAGCTAAGTTGAGGAACGAGGCGGTTTTCAGCTACAGCGCCTTTTCCATGAGGGGTCGCTCAAGAATCTGTAGCTATTCGGTTGCAAGGTTGTGTACAGAGCTAGATGTCTAGTTTTGACCTCTCGTAAAGAGTCATTCATAAATCCCACTACAGCGCAGTGTACATGGTGACGTCATCGCGCCGAAACCAGACTTGCGCAATGAAGCTGCAAAATGGCAGTTACTGCGCCGCGTGGGTCTTATATTTGTTTACACTCCATTATTCATTCGTGAAGAGCGGACGTGTATTGAGAATTGCAAGTGTTTATTGATCAAAGTGCAGAATATTTGCGGGAAATTTGAACTTTTTAGAGAGAACTTTTGTTTGTTGACAAAGAATATTCACATTATTTTCGTAAAAAAGAAATTGAACTTGTTTTTCGTCCGTCAAAATTGTTTTTTTTTCTTCGGATTTCGGTGATCCATATTCAGCAGTTTAAATTGCAAACTCTAATCTCCAATTTCACACATTTTATTCTGCAACTTAGCTTTGTTACTTGATTTTTGACTAAATATTATTAAGTTTTATTGTTATCTTTCAATTAAACATTTACTCTGTTATTTATCTTTGTTGTTTGACATTTTTTACATTTTGAGAAGTTGTTCATTTTAACATTTACTCTGTTGTGTTCATGTATGATGTTGATATAGCTGTGTTTTTGAAATTTTCACATTATTTTAAATATTGACCTTTTGAGAAGTTGAATTTAACATTAACTTTGTTGTGTTATTTACCTCTTCTTTATGTTTTTGTTGTTTAATAACCTTAAAGGCATCTTACTTTTCTAATCCTTGTCCAAAAATGAAGGTGATCAGATATTTACTTTTTGAGCTATGCGCTTTTGAAAACACGAGTTAATTCATTATATCTGGCAGGTGTCAAAATACAGATAATTAGCATGATTTGCATATTTTGAACAAGAAAAAAAATTATTTAGATAAGGGAATTTTGTTATTGTTGTTTAAAAACCTTAATGGCATCTCCCTTTTCTATCCCTTGTCCAAATATGAAGCTGGTTAGAGATTTCCTTTTAGAGATATGCACTTTTGAAAATGCAAGGTATATTCGCTGTTTGTTTATCTCAGCGGGGAGTCAGATTACACGGGTAATTAGGCCTAATTTGCATATTTTCAAAAATAACAATAATTAAGTTCATGGGAATTTTTAGTTGTCATTAAGTAACCTCAAATGCATCCCACTTTTCTACCCCTAGTCCAAAAATGAAGGTGGCCAGTCAATTACTTTTTGAGATATGCTCTTCTGAGAACTGTTGTTTATTCATTGTTTATTTGTTTATACGAAAGATCAAGATATGCACTTTGAGTAATCCCTGGGGACTTTGAGTCCATTTTTGAGGTCTGTTAATTCAAAATCCACGCAATCAAATTGGTTTTTTTCTTCAGTTCTCATAACACTTTTTGCCTGGAACCAGAATATTTCAGTTTTGTGTAACTAAAAAGTCTAATTTGTTAATTAGGATTTTATTAAAATTGTTATTTGTTTGTTTGTTGTTTACTTTAGTTGCTAGGCAACGACCACGACTCTGAACTTGACACTAAATAACCACAACTCTGGAACCCCTTGACCGATTTTCTTCAAACAACCACCAAATAACTCCATTTACTGAATTCTTTCATACTAGCCACATTTCAAAGCTATAGAACAAACATTGAAATTCTGGTTGCCATCCCTACTATGATATACGGATCCGAAAATACACACAACATACAAACGGCGAACCACACGGCAAGCACGACGACGCCGCACGGGAAAGCAAAATCACGATCTCAAAAACAGTCTAATAAAACTTCAGGCTGACCGAAAAACGTTTCAACTTTAATCTTATTAAAAATATAGCCTAATATTTAATATAGAAATTCTGTTTATATAACATCACTCACCACGGAAGAGATTTATCAACCATCAATCATAACTTTCTAAGCGTTTGTCGGCCCTTACGTTTCGAGTCGTGCGCCATTTTGATTTTTCCCACAATTGCTAAACTCCCAGGATGCAACTGCAAAAAAAGATGGCGACGCCCATGAGTGCATTTTTCTATTGCAGAAAAACATGTCAATAGTGTGATCTTTGAGGCCTGTTACCGAGTTGTGAGCTTGATAAATGGATGTTAAAGGGACTAAAATATTAGTATTTTACGCGTTTGCTAGATAATTTGTGGTATAATTTGGTGAAAATCACACAAACATCTGTACCTATTGACTTGTTCGATCGTTGACGTTGTAACATTAACCAAGGCCATTTTTGATTGGTTGTGTAAATTATTTTTCTGCAAAAATTGACATGACTACACAATGAGTTTTGATCCAGACCAAGTCAATGAAGCAAATTTCCCTGGTCTTTCTGGAAGTATTCAGGATGAAGATGAGTTCAGCCAGGGTAAGATCTGCAGATCATTCGTCTGTTCGTATACTTCTAGAAACTATAAAAAAAATTAAAAGGCTCACCTTGAGCCTATACTGTATACATAACATAGGGGTCTCATATTTAGGGCCTCCTTAACGCTATACGTTTTTCAAATCAGCGTTGATGGGTGAAAGTTTTACGACCGTTAGCCAGCCAGAACTGAAGTTTCCTGTGTACTGTACTGTACACCTAAAGCTTTCCCCACCCTACTCAATATACATTCATAATGCTTGTATTTCCTTTTTGTTGAGTGAAATTAAAAAACCTCGTCAAAGGATGAAAACATTGATAAACTGTCAATAATATTAATACCAATGTTTTTTTTTGTTTTTTTTTTCATTTTTGAAAAAGTTAAGCTTTTGGGCTGCGTTGATTATAATGTATCCCCATCACATACAGGTATAATTCATGAATAGCTTTGTTTGAGTATTTTCGATAAGATTAAGACAGTTGAGTTGTTGCTGATTATAGTATTTAACCCCCTGATAAAGGCATTATTACTGTTTTAACTCTGATAAAAAGGTTACAAATATTTAGAAAGGGCTGTTTTCAACAGATTTGTATACATTTTCAGCATGCTTTTTCTCTTCATTTTTTGTTTCATTATTGACAGGTTTCTGATATTCTGTAAATTGTAAAAAGGTACAGTTTGGCATTGAACAAATGATTTGTGTGAGCTTTCTGTTTGCGACTGTGTGCTTTTCTATTTCTCCCACTAAGGTGGCGCTTTTGGTGATGGTCAAAATACATTATTCTAAAGTACAACAATCTGCTGAGTCTGTCAAAAATAGTCAGTCATTCATTATGTAGTGACTGTCTTTAAATTTAACCATTTTCAACTTCTTCAATCTTCTATAACTTTGACAGAGGAACTAACAAGTATTAACAGGTGTTTTAGCCCTTAATTGATCGGCACTCAATATATTTTATGAGATATTTATCATGGTGCAGTCATCTTGTTTTTTCTCCCCATTCAAATAATTTTTCTGACTAAAAAGCAAGACTTCAATTGCTGGGAAAATAAAGGAATCTAACAAGGATGGGCACTATGTACAATGGGATGTGTGCCTAGTGGCATAGATACCAGTAACTAATTATAAGAGTATCTCATTGTTGACTCTGCATTCAAGTCAAGAATCCATGCACTGCCATGCAGGGTTTAAAAGAACATTACAGAATTGGTGAGAAACAAAAATCATGAAGACCACAGATTTACATAAAACTGACATGTCTAATGATGATAGGAGAAAACATCCCTTAAAATAGTTCTGTCTGAAATGTCATATTTGATGAGAAATAAATAATCTAACTACGCATTTGGAGTTTACCGCTCAGTGAGCGTTTATTCATTTTTATTTTGGCATCGATGCAATGCAAAATTTATAATCGGTTTTTCACTGTTCTCTCGTGACCCAGATGGCTGATCGCTCTATCAAACTTCTACAGGTGTGTCAGTTTATGTAGGCCTATATGGTGGATTACATAAAGTGCTTACACTGCCAGCAACGGTTTGTTAGCAACAACCAATTCTGTAATGTTCCTTTAAAGCTAGCCTTATGGTCTTAAACATTAAATTTGCATCGGGGATAAAAAATAATAATTTTTGTTTTTTACCCAACACTGATGTGTGTTACTTTCCCGAGCTCTGTGATTTTGTGTTCGCACTTTGCAGAGCTTGGTAAAGTACTGAGTATGAAGTGCTAACATACATTGGTGTATGGGTAAAAAATAAAATCAATATGGCTACATTACTGTTACAGACACGACAGAGTGTGAACATTTCCACCATGTTTAGACCATGGGTACATGGGGCGTAGATATTTCCATGATTTTTAGCTGCCAATCTGCCATAATACATGACTAAGTTACAGTTCCTGTCAATTTTATCTCAAACTTTACACACCCAATTTGTAGTCTATGTGTTTAGTCACTCTCTGCAGCAAGTTTTGTTTCTATCATGTACTTCATGTACAGTGTACCACACTATGCAATACTTTCATGCCAAAGAAATGCCTTATGTGTGGAACTGCACTTCAGAAAATATGACAGAAATTTGAACTCGTTAGAAGCACTAGGCATGACAGGGTATGCCCGTTTTTTTTCTAGTATCCTGTCTTTGTTTTATAAATGGCAAAGCTTTTAGTGTGCTGCTGGCTCAGTATTTGGCAGTGATTTGCATATAATGCTCACTTGTAATTGAAGTTATTTCAAAATGAAACTCTTATTTAAAGACACTGGACACTATTGGTAATTGTCAAAGGCTAGCCATCACAGTTGGTGCATCTCAACATATG
This sequence comes from Asterias rubens, assembly GCF_902459465.1. NCBI lineage: Eukaryota > Metazoa > Echinodermata > Asteroidea > Forcipulatida > Asteriidae > Asterias > Asterias rubens. The sequence goes on along the minus strand of NC_047064.1, from coordinate 13,958,722 downwards.
CATAAAACAACAAACCTGTGAAAATTTGAGCTCAATTGGTCTTTGAAGTTGCGAGATAATAATGAAAGAAAAAACACCCATTGTCACACCAAGTTGTGTGCTTTCAGATGCTTGATTTCAAGACATCAAATTCTAAATCTGAGGTCTCGAAATCAAATTCGTGGAAAATTATGTCTTTCTCAAAAACTACATTACAGAGGGAGCCGTTTCTCACAATGATTTATATTGTCAACCTCCACCCATTACTCGTAATCAAGAAAGGTTTTATGCTTTTAATTATTTTGAGTAATTACCAATAGTGTCCACTGCCTTTAAAAGACAGTGACTGAATTTCCTCAGGTAATCAAAAAACGTTCTTTCTTCAAAAGTCTCAAATAAAATATTATGTAAAAACAATTCTATCAAAAGTGCCCATGGATAGAAAAATAAAATGAAAATAACCATGCCCTCTCAAAGATGAAATTCCGGGCCTGGAAACCCAAATGTTTAGTTAATTAGACATTTTATAAATGTGTGTGGAGGTATCACTTTAATGGTAACAAAAACCTTCAATGCACAACCACATAATGCACTTCAGTCATTAAAACTGCTGTCTTCTCACTGTTTTGTGGGGTTAAAACAAATCAATAATTTTCACTAACAGCTCCAGTGACTTATTTTGAGGAATATACATACTATATTCAGAGGCTCAATTGGTTGGATTTGGATGTTGGTACATTTATGTCCAAATTGTTGGAATTGGATCCATCTGAAGTGTGATGCACTTCTTACTCACTTAAAGGGACACCTTGCCTTGGGGCGGGCGACTTAGTCTATGAAAAGTGGTTGAAACTGTTTGTTATGAAATGCATCCGCTAGAAAGATGTTTAAAAAGTAGAATATGATGATCCACAACAAATATGCCTCGTCATTGCATGGTTTTCCTTTTATTTTGTGGACTAACACGGTCGGCCATTTTATGGAGTAAAAAAATTTGACTCCACAAAATGGTGTGCCTTGTTTGTTGGCAAGGTATAAGGCAAATCGTTCAATTTCAAGGCACTTTTGTGTGGGTCATTATATTCTACTTGTAAAACATCTTTCCAACCATTTTATGCATTTGATAACAGTTGGTTTTCAAACCCTTTTCATTGATCAGCTTGCCTGATCCAAGGCAACGTGTCTCTTTAATCCTCGAGCGGGTGGAGTTGTTAGTACCATGCCTTACCCCCAATCTGGAGGACAAGGCGCCAAATTTTGTCTGACTTGGAACCTGTCCAATATGGTTGAACCCACCAGGAGCATTATCCCCCAATGGATCTAGCTTTCAGGGTCATTGGAGCACACAAGCCTCTAAAAGTTCTAATCAATCATAATTGGTACTTCATGTTTATATCATAGCAAGTGTTGTGTAAGTACAAGTAGCTACTGTAGTTCTCCATTCTTAGCTTCATGCAGTAGAAGAAACAATTACACGTTAATCTGTATTTCACTTTTTATTTATTAATGGTGCATAAGTCAGGCTTGGAATTTCATGGGTTTTACCCTGGTCCAAGGCTCGGTACCCAATAAAAATGTTCCCATAGACATTCTGAGTTTAAAATTGTTAATGTCAAATGAACAGTTGGCTTTAGAGACACTATTGGTAATTTGGCAAAGACCAGGGTCCAATTCCATGGCTCTGCTTACCTCCGAATTCTGCGCTTACGATCGCGATTCCCCGCTTACGTGCAAATTCGCTGCTAACCCGTGAAGTACGCTTGCCGTAAGCACAGAATTCCCTGCTTCCGTAAGCGCCGATTCTGTGCTTATGGTAAGCAGAGCCATGAAATTGGGCCCTGTCTTTTCACTTGGTGTATCTCAACATAGGCATAAAATAACAAACCTGTGAAAATTCGAGCTCGATTGGTCAAAGTTGCGAGATAATAATGAATGAAAAAAACACCCTTGTCACACGAAGTTGTGTGCTTTCAGATGCTTGATTTTGAGACCTCAAAATCTAATTCTGAGGTCTTGAAACCAAATTCGTGGAAAATTGCTTCTTTTTTGAAAACTACGCCACTTCAGAGGGAGCCGTTTCTCACAATGTTTTATACTTGTAACAACCTCTCCCCATTACTTGTTACCAAGTAAGGTTTTATGCTAAAAATTATTTTGAGTAATTACCAATAGTGTCCATTGCCTTTAACTCTTTACTAGAATTTCCAGGCCTGTATTATACTACACATATTTCAAGTATCTTGTTTCAGTGATTCATTGCTCTTTGACCTTGTGACTGACTACTCTTCACTTTCCTGTCCGTCATAGATTCTGAATGTAGCGATAGGGAACTCTTCAAAAGCAAAGACAAGAAGAAAGACAAGAAGAAAGACAAGGAACGAGGCTACAAGTCATTTGAGCCAATGGAGGTGTACTCTGATGATGAAGATGAGAGGTATAGGGAAAGGTCAAAGGTCAATAGGGAAAGGTCAAAGGTTATGCTACTAGAAATTATAGAAACATTGAATTCAGTTAGAGCAATGTCATGCGCATACACTGTATGTTCCCAGTAGCAGGTCAACCCATGTTGTTTGGAGTATCATTAGAGTTGAGGATTGGTCCTACCGTCACGGTGGTTGTGTCTGTTGAACAAGAAATCCCTCTCTATTGAGAATGGTACCATCAAAATGGTATCTAATTAATTATATAACACAGAATTCTTTTTAAGAGTTTCTATTTAATGATAGTTTCTGGTTTGCAGTAGACAAGTTGTTAATGTCGTGATAGCGTAATGCACTCTGAAGCCCCTTCCGTGGTCGAAGACTGCTCTTGTGAGATCACTGCTTTCGTGCGAGGCTGCTGGCTCCTTGACTGATCTACCATAGTTGCAAGAGCAGGAGTCTCGCGGGGCCAGCAGTCTTGCAAGAACATCGTCAGTGTCTCAAGAATCGCAGACAGAGTTACAACGCTATCACCGCGACAGCTTAATAACAGCTTGTCTAAAAGTCTAGGTTTGCAGCAACTAGCAAGCATCCCAGCCTACTCCGTTTACTTTTCAGAACCACCCCAACTCATTTAGGGATAGTCATTACATGGTGTTACCGCAAACCTTTCCATATAAAATATTAAACTAAATTTGTGAGATACATTTTTGTGTTGTCACATGGAATGGTAATTATTTCTTTTTAAATCTTCTTTAGGGGCAAGAGAAAGCGGAGTATCTTCCGCTCTCGTAAGGTCAAGACTCCAAAGGAGAAACACAAGGAAAAAGAGCCGGTAGTAGACGAGAAACAGAAAGAGAAAGAGATGATGAAAGCGGAGAAGAAACGGAGCAAGAGCAGAGAGCGAGAGGCCAAGAAGGAAAGGACAAGGAGCAAAGAGAGAGAAAAGTTTGCTCGTAAGAAGGCACACACCATCAGCAATGTGCCGTCTCCTAAACCTGGTAAGAAGCAGCAAGAAAAGAACTTTATCTTTTTTTATCATCAAATGAAGATCATTGAGTGGGAACAATCCAAAAGATTGGAGGGGTCGATTTCACAAAGAGTTAGGACTATTCCTAACTTAGGACTAGTCCTGGGAGATTTTAAAAACTTAAGGTCTAGTCCTAAGTTAGGACGAGTAACTTGTCATACTCAAGAAAGACTAGTCTTAACTCTTTGTGAAAATCCATCCCGAGGGTTTGTAGCTGAATGAAAACAAACTACTTCACTTAAAACTTTACTTTTCATACAAATCATGTGTTTTGTTTCAGTGGAAGTAAAGCCTGTCTTCGGTATCCCCTTAGCCGAGGCTGTAGAACATACCAAGATGTACGATGGGATTGAATTACCAAAGATAGTACGAGAATGCGTTGACTTTATTGAAGATCAGGGTAAGAAGAACTTGTGTTCATGAGCTCAAAATTTCAAAAACATTTCTGGGGATAATGTTGGGTATACATGTAGGACATTGTTAACATTGAAACTTGATTCACATCCTAGCTTTATTTGGCACGAGGTGAAAGTTGTTTACTTCGGATTTCGAAATAATCAAAATAATAACTTTACCTTTTCCAAGGTTAGTTTGAAAGTCAACCTTAAAGACACTGGACACTATTGGTAATTGTCAAAGGCTGATCTTCACAGTTTGTGTATCTCAACACATGCATCAAAAAACAAATCTGTGAAAGTTTTAGCTCAATCAGTTGTCGAAGTTGCGAGATATTAATGAAAGAAAAAAACACCCTTGTCGCACCATGGTTACACGAAGTTGTGTGCTTTCAGATGCTTGATTTCGGGACCTCAAATTTTAAACTTGAGGTCTCAAAATCAAATTTGTGGAAAATTACTTCTTTCTCGAAAACTATGGCACTTCAGAGGGAGCTGTTTCTCAGAATGTTTTATACCATCATCCTATCCCCATTACTCGTAATCGAGAAAGGTTTTATGATAATAATTATTTTGAGTAACTACCAATAGTGTCCACTGCCTTGTAGGTCATTGTTGAAGAATGTGAAGGAAGTACCACTGTATGCTAAGAAGAAACGTGTTTATGATCAAAGACAAAAGTAGAAAAATAAACAGAAACACCTTTTGAAATGGGAAAGCTTTTTTGAATATCAAGAACCTCAGTAATTTCAGTGTACAAACCAGTATTAATTATACAAGTTTTTTGTTGTTTAGCGGCCCCTCTTAACTGGAGTTCCTAGTTGTTTACAACTTTTCAGATCCCCTTAGCCATGGCTATAACTCTTATACGTCTCACTTAAATTCCCTTGCTAGGTCTAAGTGTTGCTGGTATTTATCGTTTGTCTGGGGTTAAGTCCAAGGTGGAGCTGCTGAAGGGCCGATACAATCGCAATGAAGAGGTGGATCTAAGTAGTCAAGATCCAAACAACGTAGCAAGTCTCCTCAAGCAGTACCTTAGAGAGCTGCCTGAGCCTATTCTCACCAAGACTCTCGCTCCTAAACTTGAAGAAACAGCAGGTTAGTGGAATGAGGTGAATCCAGTAACTCCAGTTACAAGCAGTGGTGCAGTACAGCACATTTTATTAAGTTGATTTTTTTCCCTTCTTTTTTTTGTTGTACAAAGTTTGTTTCAAGGAGTATTAACTTTCTGAAATAGGGATACTCTTTCAAACAGGAGTGTTGTGACCTAGCAGTTAAGAGCACCAGACTCAATCTCTGGTGTTTTTAATCAGCAGAGTGTGGGTTCGGGTCCCAGTCTTGACACCTGTATCTTTAAGCAAGAAGAAACTTGACCATGATGCTTCGCCCTTCAGATTGGACAGAAAGCTCTTGGTCCCGTGTGTTGTGTAACATACGTTAAAAAAAAACAGTGCACTTATCAAAATAGGGGTTCGCCCCGGTGTTCCTGGTTTGATTGGCTGCATATTGCACCCCATCATCTTATAAAAAATTACATGGTGCTATGTTAAAGAAGTAGATCTCATAATTCAAACGTAGTCCCACATACCTTGCAGGGAAATATTGTTTGAAGCACTTTGAGCGTCACCGAGTGACTGAGCGTCACCGATATGAGCGTCACCCATATGAGCGTTATATAAGAAGCCACTATTATTATTAAAGTCACCTGGAAGTGGTATTTTGTCAAAATAAAGCTATTGTCACTATTATATGTGTTTTGATGAGTGGCATGTGAATAAACAGATAACTAAGGTTCTAAAAAATGTGTTCTTACCTTATTTAAAAATTTACGAGTAGGCCCCGACCCGAGAGGGCGCTGTTCGTGACGTCAATCGAGGCGCGATATTTGAAGAGAAAATGCTGCACAGCGCTGAAAAAGACGCCGGACCGGACCACTAGGCACTATTGCTCTTGTGAGTCTGACCAGCCATGCAGACTGACCCCATCTTTAGTTGTTTTGCTGCATCCAGCAGCAATACACTTGGTCGGCATTGCCAGAAAAATGCAAGAAAAAACTTTTTTCGAAACGTACAAACTCACGACTTGGACTTGAATGTATTTTGCACGTGTGTTTACTCTACCTATCAAGGCAATTCTGCCTCGATTGACGTCACAAAATGGGTAGGCGGAGTCAACCCCCCAAACAACTTTATCTATTTTTTAAACATGTAAATCGTTACAAACAATTGTTCAATTGTTCCTAAACATATACTAATATGTTTGAAAAAATAAAAATTCTATTTCCAGGTGACTTTAAACAGTCTGTGTAGATACAAGCTTAGTTTGTTGTACCATGCACCAGTGCAAACTGCATACCATTCTGGATCAAGTTATGCCATGAGCATTTTCTCATATGTTAACTGATGTTTTCCCTACCATCCAGCCATTGCTGATGTGAAGACCAGAGTAGCCCAGTTTAATCGTATGCTTCAAGTCTTGCCTAAATGTAACTTTACACTACTGTCTTGGATGGTGGTCCATCTCGCTCACGTCCTTAACAATGTAAGTATAATTAGGGTGGCACGGTTGGCTTGTGCGTAAAGGGCTCGCCTCTCACCAAGGTGACCCCGGTTCGATTCCCGGTTGGGGCCATATGTGAGTTGAGTTGTGCGTTGGTTCTCTGCTGTGCCACGAGGGTTTTCCAGACTATCTGGTTTTCCTCCCTCAGGAAAAAATCAAACACTTTCGATCTTGGCTGTGCTCCGTGGTCATAATGGGTTGATGTGGCTGGCAGCTGAGTGCGCCCTTGCATGCCTGCTTCTCGAACATGTTGCAGCCGCGTCCTTCGCAATTCAGCTCAAGCTGTGAGTAAGGACGATTAGCCCCCCAAATTATTATTATTAATTATTAATTATAATGGTAGCTAGACTGGTCCCCTGTCTTTATCCACAAGGATTAAGACAGGCACTGGTCTTACAGGCCCAATGGAAGTGTCGTGGCCGAGGGGTTAAGATTACCGAATTCAAACTCTGGTGTTTCTGATCAGCAGAGTGTGGGTTCGAATCCCGTGCCGTGACACTTGTTTCCTTAAGCAAGGCACTTAAACATTGCTTCGTCCTTTGGATGGGATCACAGCTGAATGAGTTTTGATCTCATACATGTGTGCTGCCAAACTATTTACCCCCTCTGTTGTTTTTGCAGGAGGCAGAGACTAAGATGACAATTCAAAACATCTCCATTGTGATGTGTCCAACACTCCACATTAGTCACCGAGTCCTCAACCTTCTCTTTACCAACTGGAATACACTATTCAAAGGTGTACAGATCAAGAAGTAAGTCAACTCAAATTAACACCTGTTAAACTCAACAGAATATGCTCTTCCATAACTATAGACCGTATCGCATATGACGATATCATTCAAATACCTGCCCTCTAACATGGCAGCTGTGAGCGTGTATGTGTGCGTGCGTAAGCCATAAAAATCAAACCAGGAATGCTGCGTGTTGTGTGCTTCATTGATGTTCGTGTTTGGACAAAATACAGCATCCCTACAATATGGCGACTTTCATAGCAACAAAGGGATTATTCAATACGGTCTATTGATAGCACCACTGTCCCCAGGTTTTTTCCCCCCTTTTTTTATGCAAGTCGCCAGACACACAAGGCCTGAAGGCCACTTCAAGGTGTGGGCTACAATTATTTTTTTCCAGAGGATTGTTGCCGCCTACTCCTAGGGCTGAAACAGGGTTTATAAAAAATAAAAACTAGAATCATCTCAATTACCAAGACTGAAAAATGCCAAGTAATAAATGGATGAACAATTTGATTCACCTGTAGAAATGGGCTCAAGCAGTGGTCTTTTACTTTTGATAAAAGAAATCTTACAGTTCAAGTCATTAAAAAGCACATGTTTAAACTAATGTTGTTTTTAATGTGTGGTTGAAGGTGTCCGCAACCACTACGATGGAACCAGACTAAAGATCGGCTTGAGCTTCCAGAAAACACAGAGTGAGTTCCTTCAAACATATCATGTCATACATGTATCAGTTTTGACTTTATTGCTTAATTGAATTAAATATAGACACAAAAAGAACTTTTCATTAAATCAGTTTTTGCTGAAATCGATATGGAGGCGAACATGTCTCACACTCTGCAGTCTCCCAGGCTTGGAATTTTGTCGTTGAACATGTTGAATGGGCAAGGCCATTTTCATTTTGGAGGTCACTTTCAATGGAAAATCTTAAAGTCAATTGGAATCTTTTTAAGCCCGGTTTTTAGCTGAATTTGACATCACAACCCTCTTTTCGCAGCAATATTCGCAAGTAGTTGAGCAAAGTTGAACTGCTGCGAATAATTTGTTGCGAATTTGTGACGTCAACATTCATATCGCATTCGCATTCGCGGGAAGTATGAACCAGGCTTTAAGGGCACCAAGGCCAAAACCAGGGGCACAGGGGCCATCGATTTCACAAAGCGTTAGGACTCTTAACTAGTCCTAACTTAGGATTAATCTTAAGGTGTGCATGCTACAGGGCAGGGTTGGGACTCGTCCTAAGTCCTAAGATTAGTTAGGAAGAGTTTTGTGAAATCGAAGGCTGGCCTGGTCTCCTGACAAGGATTAGAGCAAGCTAGTTGTAAGGTTGAGACCAATTAAAAGCTCACTCAGTGAATGTGACGTTAACGAGAAGTCGATTCACTAAGCAAAAGTATTAGTCCTGGCCGATTTGCTACCTTCTGCCCAGGTAGTAGTTATTAAGCAGGGCATGCAGTACATTTTGAGAACTGAGAGCTCTCCTGAGTTCCATAAAAATCAACTCCTTGGCAGTATAATATATAGTAAGACACAGAGATAGATGTTTACACTGGGTGTGTTGGCGCAAACCAAATACACATTGAAACTTTGTTGTTATTTATTTCTACAAGTGCTTTGGAGGATGAGTTGATGCGACAGGAGGCCATCTTGGCTAAGATGCACGAGGAACTCAACAGGGGATTGGCTGATAAGGTATTTGAATATTCATGGTAACCTTGACAGCAGCAACATTTTAAATAAACACTCTACTAATAATTAATATTCATGGAAACCTTAGCAACATGAACATTTTGAATATGCACTCTACTAATTGACTTATTGCAGAAGAAACAAATTAAAAACATTACACATCTGAGACACTGTCTGTGTCTCATGCTAATTATAATGCATTCATTTGTCTCATGAGTTTATATTGCGTTTTTGTATTCAAATTTGTTTACAGTTGACTGAAGAACACCTTTGGGAAGTGCAGCGAATAGTCACCCAGCTCAAGAGAAAAGTAAGAAACGTTCTCTTAAAATCTTAAAGTTCCTGTATTACACCTTGAGCCTTGTTAGTGTAGACAATACTTTTTGGCTGAGAACAGTTATACAATGTGGAATATATATCACAACCCAGCTGATCCTGTTTTTGCCTTTCACGCATCATTGAGCCAAGCCCAATCACAGTTAACCTCCTAGGCAGGTACTAAAAGCAGCATCCAGCAACAGAGTCCAGCATTCTCCTGAAGACGATCAGAGCACACTAGCCAAAACAATGAGTTGTCAACCACAAGCTCTTTTCAGAACCAACACTACTCAAAAGGGATTTGTTGTGATAATACTTACGAAGGACTTGTACAAGTCTAGACTCATGTTTATTCATATGCTAGTAAGCCCAGTATATGTCACACAACCAGTTCTACAGTTACTCATTAGGACTTGTACAAGTCTAGACTCATGTTTATTCATATGCTAGTAAGCCCAGTGGATGTCACACAACCAGTTCTACAGTTACTCATTAAACCATTGTGTTTCAACTTATAACAACAAGTGTCCAACCTTGTAACTATTATAACAGGATTTACACATGGCGCTACCACAAGCCTCACTTGATTATACTCCCACCACTCACAGTTTAAAATCCTACTTAAATCACAAGTTGACAAATAATTCATGTAGTTGATAATTTTCCGTTGACAAATGTTTGTTTAAAGTCTTTTTTGTACAGCTTATTAAAATGTATACGTTGTTTCCCTCCAGTTGCGAGTGAGTCGACGCATTTCGGAAACAAGAATTGCTGCCATTGAAAAAGAGAAGGAGCGGGAAAAGGGAAAGGAGAGAGAAAAAGAAAAACAAAAAGAAATTGATAAAGACAAAGAGACAAAGATTACTAAAGAAGAGGACAAACCAAAAACCCAAGATAAAGACGTAGAAGTAAAAGAAAAAGGTGCTGCTTCTCAAGAAGTCAGGGATCCTGACAAGGAGTCACTGGAAAGGACACCTAAGAAGAGACAGGCACCTAAGACTCCATTAGATGTTCAGCAAGTTGATGAGGAGGAGGTTGCGACAGTTGACAACACTCAAGACATTCCCAAGGTTGTGGTTGAGATAAAGGAAAAAGAGAAAGATGCGGTAGAGACCAAGAAAGTCAAGGAAGATGAGGGCAAGGAGGATGAGGATGAATCCGTCTTCTTGGAGGATGCTGAAGCTAAGAAACAGGATGAGGAAGATCTAGGTAGGCCCACATACCTGTGCACAATTTCATAGAGCTGCTTAAGCACAAAAAATTGCTTAGCATGAAATTTCTTCCTTGATAAAAACAGGATTACCAACCAAATTTCCACATGATTTTCAGGTTAGACAAATAACAGCTGAATACCAGTATCAAGCAATATGCAATAAAATGAAAAGTTTGTTGGTAATCCTGGTTTAATCAAGGAAGAAAAATTTCATGCTAGGCAAATTTTTGCGCTTAGCAGCTCTAGGAAATTGGGCCCAGGTCGAAAAATACTGAATGTTGAAGCGCCTTGATCGTCACTGAGTGACGGAAATGTGCACTATACACAAGTGTAAGAAGCCACTGTTGTATTGTATTGAATACATGTATAAGCAAAGTGGCCAAATGCACAAATGGAATGTTCATAACACAAACAAGAAATACCTTGATATACCCAGTCAGTTTCCCTGAGTGGTTTATTACTTGATATTTGACATTAAAAAGTTGCGTCCCCTGGCTGCCGTTTTTCCAGGTTGTATTGTATACTTGAGTGTGATCCCTGGCCACACTGCAGCTATCCCTGGCCACACTGCAGCTATCCCTGGCCACACTGCAGCTATCCCTGGCCACACTGCAGCTATCCCTGGCCACACTGCAGCTATCCCTGGCCACACTGCAGCTATCCCTGGCCACACTGCAGCTATCCCTGGCCACACTGCAGCTATCCCTGGCCACACTGCAGCTAACAGTTCTGACTGGCACCCCTGAACAAAGATATTGACTTAAGCCCGTTTCATACTTTCTGCGAATGTGAATGCGATACGAATGTTGACGTCAATAATTTGCAACGAAAAATTCGCAGCAGTTTAACTCAACTCAACTCACTTGCGAATATCGTTGCGAAAGAGGGGTTGTGACGTCAAATTCACATTTGCATGAGGTATGAACCGGGCTTTATAGGGAGACGGATGGCTCAGTTTGAGGTCATTGGTTCAAGTCCCACTCCAGTTCTTTGTTCAAACCCAAAACTAAGAAAAACAAGGATTGAACAATGAATAAATTGACAGATAAAATTGATTGTGATCTTGTCTGGTCTTTCATCAGAGATGATCCGTCTGTTGCTGTTGTCTCAAGCTGAGGTAATGGCTGAACAGGAGGAGCTTCAATCCATACGCAACGAGTTATTAAAGCGAGTTGAGGCTGAGCGACAGGAGGTACTGAGGTTGAAAGCGGAGATCTGTGAGGCACACACTCACCATTGTCGCACCTACCCAATGGACAGTACGGATAGCCTCATGTCATCGGATAGCAGCACTGATAGTGTATCCTTTATCTCCTCAGATAATAAGAATATGAATACTATTAGTAGTAACTTGATTTATATAGCGCCAAATTTCAAAAGGATACATGGGGTGTTATGGCCAAGCGGTTACCAAACTCAAGCTCTGCTGTTTCTGTTCAGCAGGGTGTGGGTCTGGTTGTGACACTTATGTCCCTGAGCAAGACACTGGCCGAGCGATTAAGAGTGCCAAACTCAAGCTCTGCTGTTTCTGTTCTGCAGAGTTTGGGTTCGATCCCCGGTTGTGACACTTATGTCCCTGAGCAAGACACTGTGGCCGAGCGGTTTAGAGCACCGAACTCAAGCTCTGCTGTTTCTGTTCTGCAGAGTTTGGGTTCGATCCCCAGTCGTGACACTTATGTCCCTGAGCAAGACACTGTGGCCGAGCGGTTTAGAGCACCGAACTCAAGCTCTGCTGTTTCTGTTCTGCAGAGTTTGGGTTCGATCCCCAGTCGTGACACTTATGTCCCTGAGCAAGACACTGTGGCCGAGCGGTTTAGAGCACCGAACTCAAGCTCTGCTGTTTCTGTTCTGCAGAGTTTGGGTTCGATCCCCGGTTGTGACACTTATGTCCCTGAGCAAGACACTGTGGCCGAGCGATTAAGAGTGCCAAACTCAAGCTCTGCTGTTTCTGTTCTGCAGAGTTTGGGTTCGATCCCCGGTCGTGACACTTATGTCCCTGAGCAAGACACTGTGGCCGAGCAATTAAGAGTGCCAAACTCAAGCTCTGCTGTTTCTGTTCTGCAGAGTTTGGGTTCGATCCCCGGTTGTGACACTTATGTCCCTGAGCAAGACACTGTGGCCGAGCGATTAAGAGTGCCAAACTCAAGCTCTGCTGTTTCTGTTCTGCAGAGTTTGGGTTCGATCCCCGGTTGTGACACTTATGTCCCTGAGCAAGACACTGTGGCCGAGCGATTAAGAGTGCCAAACTCAAGCTCTGCTGTTTCTGTTCTGCAGAGTTTGGGTTCGATCCCCGGTCGTGACACTTGTGTCCCTGAGCAAGACACTGTGGCCGAGCGATTAAGAGTGCCAAACTCAAGCTCTGCTGTTTCTGTTCTGCAGAGTTTGGGTTCGATCCCCGGTTGTGACACTTGTGTCCCTGAGCAAGACACTGTGGCCGGGCGGTTTAGAGCACCAAACTGAGGCTCTGCTGTTTTCTGTTCAGCAGAGTTTGGGTTCGATCCCCGGTTGTGACACTTATGTCCCTGAGCAAGACACTGTGGCCGAGCAATTAAGAGTGCCAAACTCAAGCTCTGCTGTTTCTGTTCTGCAGAGTTTGGGTTCGATCCCCGGTTGTGAAACTTATGTCCCTGAGCAAGACACTGTGGCCGAGCGATTAAGAGTGCCAAACTCAAGCTCTGCTGTTTCTGTTCTGCAGAGTTTGGGTTCGATCCCCGGTTGTGACACTTATGTCCCTGAGCAAGACACTGTGGCCGAGCGGTTTAGAGCACCGAACTCAAGCTCTGCTGTTTCTGTTCTGCAGAGTTTGGGTTCGATCCCCGGTTGTCACACTTATGTCCCTGAGCAAGACACTGTGGCCGAGCAATTAAGAGTGCCAAACTCAAGCTCTGCTGTTTCTGTTCTGCAGAGTTTGGGTTCGATCCCCGGTTGTGACACTTATGTCCCTGAGCAAGACACTGTGGCCGAGCAATTAAGAGTGCCAAACTCAAGCTCTGATGTTTCTGTTCTGCAGAGTTTGGGTTCGATCCCCGGTTGTCACACTTATGTCCCTGAGCAAGACACTGTGGCCGAGCGATTAAGAGTGCCAAACTCAAGCTCTGCTGTTTCTGTTCTGCAGAGTTTGGGTTCGATCCCCGGTTGTCACACTTATGTCCCTGAGCAAGACACTGTGGCCGAGCGATTAAGAGTGCCAAACTCAAGCTCTGCTGTTTCTGTTCTGCAGAGTTTGGGTTTGATCCCCGGTCGTGACACTTATGTCCCTGAGCAAGACACTGTCGCCGAGCGACTAAGAGTGCCAAACTCAAGCTCTGCTGTTTCTGTTCTGCAGAGTTTGGGTTTGATCCCCGGTCGTGACACTTATGTCCCTGAGCAAGACACTGTCGCCGAGCGACTAAGAGTGCCAAACTCAAGCTCTGCTGTTTCTGTTCTGCAGAGTTTGGGTTTGATCCCCGGTCGTGACACTTATGTCCCTGAGCAAGACACTGTGGCCGAGCAATTAAGAGTGCCAAACTCAAGCTCTGCTGTTTCTGTTCTGCAGAGTTTGGGTTCGATCCCCGGTCGTGACACTTATGTCCCTGAGCAAGACACTGTGGCCGAGCAATTAAGAGTGCCAAACTCAAGCTCTGCTGTTTCTGTTCTGCAGAGTTTGGGTTCGATCCCCGGTTGTCACACTTATGTCCCTGAGCAAGACACTGTGGCCGAGCGATTAAGAGTGCCAAACTCAAGCTCTGCTGTTTCTGTTCTGCAGAGTTTGGGTTCGATCCCGGTTGTCACACTTATGTCCCTGAGCAAGACACTGTGGCCGAGCGATTAAGAGTGCCAAACTCAAGCTCTGCTGTTTCTGTTCTGCAGAGTTTGGGTTCGATCCCCGGTCGTGACACTTATGTCCCTGAGCAAGACACTGTGGCCGAGCAATTAAGAGTGCCAAACTCAAGCTCTGCTGTTTCTGTTCTGCAGAGTTTGTGTTCGATCCCCGGTTGTCACACTTATGTCCCTGAGCAAGACACTGTGGCCGAGCGATTAAGAGTGCCAAACTCAAGCTCTGCTGTTTCTGTTCTGCAGAGTTTGGGTTCGATCCCCGGTCGTGACACTTATGTCCCTGAGCAAGACACTGTGGCCGAGCAATTAAGAGTGCCAAACTCAAGCTCTGCTGTTTCTGTTCTGCAGAGTTTGGGTTCGATCCCCGGTCGTGACACTTGTGTCCCTGAGCAAGACACTGTGGCCGGGCGGTTAAGAGCACCAAACTGAGGCTCTGCTGTTTTCTGTTCAGCAGAGTGTGGGTTCGATCTCCGGTCGTGACACTTGTGTCCCTGAGCAAGACACTTAACTGTAATTGCTTCTCTCCAACCAGGGGTAAATGGGTACCTTGTGGTTCTGGTGGTTGGTTTAGCTTAGTGCGCCACATATTTGGAAGCATAGGCTGTAAAATTCCCCGGGGCGCTGAGATGGTTTAAGAAATGAAAAGGCCCAGTGATCAGGGGTAATAATGTTGGAATCGCTTTGAGACATGGTGTATAATACGCTATAAAAAAAATTGTTATTATTAACCTTCTTTGACAAGTATCCCCTATGCAGTAGCAGTTGTTATCACTGGTTTTCATTTAATTGAAAAGAGACCGGACTATGTTTTCAGTCAAGCCTCAGTTTGGTCACATTGATTTGAGCTGAGAAACTGAGAAGATACATGTACCAGGACTTGGGCTGTGCAACAAGAGACTCATTCTCATAGAGCCTGACATAATTATTATGATATTATTATTATTATTATGCATTTAGGTACGCTATTCATGGTAAAACCATATCACAGCTTTTACAATAGAAAGAGCAATATATTAAACATCATACAAACATAACAACAATAGGAAATCAATTAGGAAAGAGGTATGTTCTGAGAACCTTTTTAAACACATTCACTGATTGAGCAGATTTAATATAGGAGGGAAGTTCATTCCACTCTTTAGCTGCTGTAACAGTGGATGAACGATCTCCCACCTTACTATGAGTCATGGGAAAAGTAAGGCGAAATGGATAATAATAACAAGTTCTTATATAGCGCATTTCACAATAATCGTCTCAATGCGCGTTCCATTAGTGCCCTGGTCATTTGGCCACTAACATTTCTTTCATCTTTCCCAGCTCCCTGGGGAGTATATAGCCCTGAGCTGCCGTGGCGCTCCAAAAGCTTTTTCATACACCTGTACCCTCGCAGGTACCCATTTATACCCCTGGGTGAAGAGAAGCAATTATGGTAAAGTTTCTTGCAAATGTCATGACCGGAACCCGAACCCACACTGTGATGACTTAACCACCAGAACTCGAGTTTGATGCTCTTAGACATGACATCCTACGTTTCTCCTTAACACTGGTCAACCTCAGGATGATGAAGATGATGACCGGGAGCTCCAGACTATCCTGAATAGACTCATACGAGAAAACCAAGAACTAGAGGTTCGTCTGCAAAAGATTTATTGTAAAACAAATGTATGTTTTCTAAACTGCCTCTAGCCACCGGGCAATCTCGGTGGTCTAGCTGGTATGACACTGCTCTGTATTGCAAAGGTTGTGGGTTTGAATCCCACCCGAGTAACATGCCTGTGATTTTTTTCATAGAACTCGGGTAAGTACAGAGTATAGAGTGCGAACACACATCGGTGTATATGGGTAAAAACCAAAATGAATATTCTTTATCCCCGATGCAAATAGGAGACTTTCCAACGCTAGGTGGCAGCAGACATACCGGGTAAATTTCCATTGTTTACGTAGTTCTGAACATGCGCATAATTCTGAGAACAATGGATTTACCCGGTAAGTCTGCTGCCCTCTATCGTCCCAGAAAGTCTCCCATTGGACATCTATTACCCCTAAATAAAATTTATGGAACTGTGCCTGGTTCATGGAGTTTTTGTTTGTTGATTCATACCTTCACTAATTATTTCATGCTTTGTATAAATCTCATCTTCAGCGCAAGAATACTCAGCTCAGCCATGATATCCACAATGAGAGAGAAGCATGTGTCGAGGTCAAAGTTCAAATCAAACTACGACAGCATCCCTACTATGAAATGGAACCATCTAGTATTCAGTCCGTAAAAGATGTCCAAGCCCGAGAGAAAGAGCTGCGAGCATTCGTCCGCGAGGAGCGAGAGGTCGAATCGGACCCCGAGGTCGTTCTGAGCTCTGGAGAGGTCAAACGAGGTCGACGGAAATCAAAGAGTAATCCCAACGTAGCTGGACCAATGGTGGTGGCTCGTGATGCCGAGTGGCATTTGGGGCCAGATTTGGAAAGTGTAAAAGGACAGAATGGGGAGAAGAAGACGTTGGATGCAGCAAAAGGGAAGAGATTGGAACGGGAGACATCTGTTTGAAGATACAACAGTGGTTTGGAGTACCAGATCATCGCTGTTCAAGTATACACACATGTCTTTATCAAACCATGACCTGAAAGCACACCATTTCAAACTCACTGATGGAACTTAAAACCCAAGCTACAGACAGGTTGTTAAAAAAAGACCAATATAAACCACAAGGGAAACTGACTGGGTAAATTTTTACCAGTCAGTTGTCCTTGTGGTTTTTATTGATATCTGAAACAAAAAGTTGCATCCCCTTAAGGTGATCCCCTGGCTGCTGCTTCCCAGGTTGTATCGTAATTTGGGTGTGATCCCTGGCTACACAGCAGTTAACGGTTGTATGGCTTCTGACTGGCAACCCCGAACAAAGATATTGACAAAATACATGTAGGGACACCGCCAATATAGGGCAGTTGGTAGTGACTTTTGCTCAAAACACCCGGCTGTCAGACAAATTTTCCACACCATCATAACGCGCCACGTGGCACTTGTTGTAGTAGTGTAACCCGAGTGAGCATAAAACTATGTCCTCTACGTGGGTATGCTAGCAAAGTTTTGCATGTTTATCTGAAATCCGGGTACTAAGCTTCTATTTTTAGCTTTAGTGCGGAGTGCTATTACAATGAATGGAAAACTGCCAACACGACGGAAGAAAAGTGGTATACTTAATTGTGTTTGATGTCAATTGCTTAGTTGTCTTTTCTCTGTGGGAGTTGTTCTGTAAGATAAATTTCTGTGATACACTTTTGTGATGAACATGTACTATGCTTTGGAATCTGTTGCTGCTTTAGTTTGTGAGGTTTCAAGATGAGTTTTAGCATACATTTTGTAAAAGGAGAAACGGCTTAAAATGAAATCCTTGGAAGTTGTACTAAACACTGACCGTTCCCCAGCTGCCGATGCAGTGTTCTTGCTGGGAGCATGTTAGAATGGCTGGTGTTGCGACAAAAAGGAGCACTTGTATTTGAACCTAGAGACTCATTTTGGAAATGCGATGTTTCTTATGAAGTGAATGAGTATTCTGAGTGTCTTTAGACCCTTACTTAGAGCAAGTTCGAGTGTGCACAAGGGTTAACTAAAGGTTGACCATTTGCACTCGAACCCAATGGCTGGTCAACCATTGGTTAATGGTTGACTACTGTCGTTGACCATTTGTAACCAGCCCATGGTTTCTTCACTGGTCCCAACAGCAGAGGGGAACCAGTGACACTAAAGCGAAAAGGCAGAATGTTGACTAGACTTCCAAATGAGTCGTTTGAGTGAGTGCGTCACTGCGCATGTAAGTTGCTGGTCAGTAGTCAACCACGGGTCGACTACTGCGCATGTAAGTTGCTGGTCAGTAGTCAACCACAGGTCGACTATTGCGCATGTAAGTTGCTGGTCAGTAGTCAACCAGGGGTCGACTACTGCGCATGTAAGTTGCTGGTCAGTAGTCAACCACGGGTCGACTACTGCGCATGTAAGTTGCTGGTCAGTAGTCAACCACGGGTCGACTACTGTGCATGTAAGTTGCTGGTCAGTAGTCAACCACGGGTCGACTACTGCGCATGTAAGTTGCTGGTCAGTAGTCAACCACGGGTCGACTACTGTGCATGTAAGTTGCTGGTCAGTAGTCAACCACGGGTCGACTACTGTGCATGTAAGTTGCTGGTCAGTAGTCAACCACGGGTCGACTGTTTGTGCTCACTCGAACTTGCTCTAAGATGAACATGCTTTCACTAATGTCTTACTTTTCTGTGAAACACTTTACGTAATCCGTTTCATAATACATGTACACAAAGTTTAAAGCAAAACTATCGTAAAAATCGCTTTGTATAAGAACACTTTTACCAGAAAACAAAACCAATATAAATACATCAGTAGTGTATGCACAGCTGGTACTAAACAGTGCAGTATCTAAAATATTATTTTTGCTATACAATTGTGTAAACAACAATTTCTGGTTTAGCAAGTTTATGGAGTTGAGGTTGGCAGACAGTTTAGGGTATAGACCTTTACCATGATGCTGCCGTTCTCCCATTAAAATTAATGTACCGTAACCAAACCGAGGCTGGAAGGAGAAACAGTCTGCTTCCTTTGTGTACATTGAATATTAGCATTATAGGATACAGGGAACATGACCAATATGGTGGCAGAATGATAGGTGCATAGACCGTATGGAATATGACTTCATCATGCAAATATCTGACCCACATTACGGTGTCTTTTTCGCCTGTGCGTGCGGGCGTGCGTGCATGCATGTGCCGCAGAAATCAAACCGTGAATGTTGCATTCTGCGTGCTTTATTGATGTACGCGTTTGGACGCACATATGTTTTGCCCTACAAGATGGCAAATTTCATAGCAAAAAAAGGGTTATTCAATACGGTCTATAGCCAGGGAGTCGAAAGACAACAATAAGACAATGAGAAGAAATGCTATTTTTGTTATTGGTGAAGGTGCTGTATGTCATGTTTATTATCAGTGACTTCCAATTCACTTATCAAGAGCTAACGATACCATAACTGCAAATCAGATATACGTTTGTAGAGGTAAGACACATCTTTGAAAGATATTTCATAGAGCTGCTTTAGCAGAAAGTAATATTACTCGGAAAATTTCTGCAAAGCAAAAATATACCAATCAAAGATCGTACATGTGACGTGGTAATTTTGCTGGTAACCTGATTCTGGTTAGCATAACTTTGTTGCTCTTAGCTACTTTCTGTGCTTGAGTGGCTCTACAAAATTAATGGATCGGTCTATTGTATAATGTAGCATAGTTTAGTATTGGCTAAACCAAATACATTAAAGGCAGTGGACACTATTGGTAATCACTCAAAATAATTATTAGCATAAAACCTCACTTGGTAACAAGTAATGGGGAGAAGTTGATAGCATAAAACATTGTGAGAAACGGCTCCCTCTAAAGTGACGTAGTTTTCGAGACACAAGTAATTTTCCACGAATTTGACTTCAAGACCTCAAGTTTAGAATTTGAGGTCTTAAATCAAGCATCTGAAAGCACACAACTTCGTGTGACAAGGGTGTTTTTTTTCTTTCATTATTATCTCGCAAGTTCGATGACCGATTGAGCTCAAGTTTTCACAGGTTTGTTATTTTATGCATATGTTAAGATACACCAAGTGAGAAGACTGGTCTTTGACAATTTTCAATAGTGTCCACTGTCTTTAAGTGAACTTTGCTAAAAAATAACAAACTGTTTTGAGGTAAGGTTATTTTTGAGAAAGTTGTCTTCTAAGTTCAGTACTGCATCCTTGTAAAACACTGGAACTTATTTCAATAAGAACTTAATAAAAATAGAAGATTGTCAGAAAAACCTCCTTTTCGTACTAGAACTAATAATAAACAACAAGTGTTATTTTGTCTGGCAATCTGTATCTGCAAAAAAGATTATCTTAAATGCTCAGCTAACCTGTGTGCTTGTACAAACATGTATGTAAATGGACTCAGAACCTTATTGTTTTATTCTGGGCGTTTAATGTAGCAGATTTTTCAACTGTACAAGAGTTGGGCATTTATGTAAGTACATTTCATCAACTCTTCAAAGCACTGGACACTATATTGGTAATTACTCATAATAATTGTTAGCATAAAACCTTACTTGGTAACGAGTAATGGGGAGCTGTTGATAGTATAAAACATTGTGAGAAACGGCTCCCTCTAAAGTAACAAAAAGTAATTTCTCACTCAAATATTCTAATTTGATTTTGAGACCTCAGAACAAGATTTTGAGGTCTTGCAATCAGGCATCTGAAAGCACACAACTTGTGCAATAAGGGCATATTCATTCATCCAATATTTTCTCGCAACTTCGATGAGCAATTGAGCTCAAATTTTCACGGATTTGTTATTTTATGCATATGTTGAGATACACCAAGTGAGCAGACTGGTCTTTGACAATATTACCATTAGTGTCCAGTGTCTTTCATCCCAGTAGGCCACTCTGTATCTTCCAGTCATAGTCTCAACTGTACTCTACATGTATATGGTCATGTTATATTGTACACATTATTAAGTAATAAATTAATTAAAATTGCTAACTTGGTGGACATTCATATTATTTTTTTTCCGCAAAAGATTGAAATTACTGTGTTTTATGGGAGAAACTCTGTGTTCGGTGTTTAAGTTCAAAGCATCAACCTGGATGGATATGTGATATATTTATTCAAGAACAGCTATTTACAACTTGAAAATTTAAAACTACATGGACGGATAAATCTTTTGCAAATTTTTGACACTTATATACAAATTCAACATATCTTTATACATTTCAACAAATTTGATACATCCCAAAGACTGATAAATCTTTTTCCAATCTTTTACACTTACACAAATTCAATATACATATTTTTACATATTTTTACAAATGTAAATTAGGGCAAAGAATATCTATGCATTCCACAGAAAAAAAGTGAGTTTGTGAATTAAGTACCCACATGTAGCCAGGTGGGTGAATTGGAGCCCAATGGTTACTACCTTAAAGGAACATGTTGCCTTGGATCGGTCGAGTTGGTCTTTGAAAAGCGTTTGTAACCGTTTGTTATAAAATACCAATGGGTAGAAAGATGTTGTAAAAGTAGAATACAATGATCCACACAAACTTGCCTCGAAATTGCACGGTTTTCCTTTTACCTCGTCGACTATCACGGTCGGCCATTTATGAGAGTCAAGTTTATCAATTTTATAAAAACCTGTTACAAACGCTTTTTATAGACCAACTCGCCCGATCTAAGGCAACGTGTTCCTTTGAGCACCCAATGGTTACCTTATGTGAACCCCATAGACCAACTTGTTAGTGTTTTGTGAGTACCATAGAACCCATAATCACATCATGGGTGATTTGGTCTCCCAGTTACCTAGTTGGTGATTTGGTACCCATGGGTGACAAAGCTGGTGATTTGGTACCCTTGGGTGGCTTTGCAATATTCCGTGGAACTCATAATCACATCATGGGTGATTTGGTCGCCCAGTTACCTAGTTGGTGATTTGGTACCCATGGGTGACAAAGTGGGTGATTTCTTCCCCATGGGTGACCAAGTGGGTGATTTGCTACCTTTGGCCGACTTTGCAAATTTCCGAGCTTTCTCTACCGAGCGTTCCTTCTGCTGAGCCTCTTCCATCTTTTGCTCATCTTCTAATTCTTTCTCCTTGTCCTTCTCTTCTGCCTCCAGCTTTTCTTGGAGCTCCTTCCGCCACTGCAATAAGAAGCATCAAATATATTTTTACAAATGCATGGGCCAAAATTAAACGCAGTGGACACTATCGGTAATTACTCAAAATAATTAAAAACTTACTTGGTAACAAGCAATGGAAAGCTGTTGAGTATAAATCATTGTGAGAAACGGCTCCCTCCGAAGTAACGCAGTTTTTTTAGGAATAAGTAATTTTCAACGAATTCGATTTCGCGACCTTAGTTTGCATCTGAAAGCACACAATTTCGTTTCTCATTATATCGCAACTTCGACGACCAATTGAGTTCAAATTTTCACAGGTGGTGTTATTTTGTGTATATGTTGATATACACCAAGCTAGAAGTCTGGTCTTTGACAATTACCAATAGTGTCCAGTGTCTTTAAGTAATATGCTGTGATTTTGTTTACAGAACTCAGGAAAGTACCGATATACAGTATTTACACACATGTTAACCCAAACAATATTCTTCATCCAAGATGCACATTTTAACATCTATTGAATCATTGCAGTACCCGCTGCTAAAGTATAGGATTTGAAATGCCTCTAGCTGCCTGCAATCTCGGTGGTCTAGGATAGAAAACTCAACTTTAAATTACTTTATCTCAGTTTTGTTTCTCCGCATCTCTTAGGGTTTCTACTTTCACAACTTTTAAAGGATTTGGGTACCTTTTCAAAATGTCCATAGATTTACATTAAACTTACAGGGTTTGAAGATAATGATAGTGGAAAGCTTCCCTTAAAATTTTACTTACTGAGGTGCTGTAGTTTTTAAGAAATGAGTAAAACAAAGTCATGAAAATACGTTTGTAAATGATTAAAATAATTTTCGTCTCATGAGACGAAAATTATTTTCATGACATTGTTTTACTCATTTCCCCAAAACTACAGCACCTCAGCACGTAGTATTTTCAGGGAAGCTTTCTACTATCATTATCTTCAAACTGTGTAAGTGTTGTGTAAATCTGTGGACATTGTGCTTTTTTGTCCTACAAAAGTTACACAGACCCTTTAAACCAAAAGTAGTATCAACCTGGGGTCTCAACAGCATTTAGGTATAGGTTATGCTATTTTCAAATGAATAACAAAATAACAAATGACACGAGTCAACAAACGACTCATTTTGCTTGATCGCATCACATACTTGTAACTGTATCTTTCACTTGGTGTGTATTTGTTGTTCAACTTTATGCCCTTGGCGGCTTTTGCATTAGGGGATTTACAAATGTCTTTATTATTATTTTATGGACAAGGAAGTCTATTTCAGAAATCATTGACAATCTCACCTGATCCTCAACAATTCTCTTGAGGTCCAAGCTCGTCCTTGTGTTGAAATTAATTGTTGGTTCATCAAGAGCTGTGGCCAACAAAATCTCATTCCTACAAAAATACAAGTTAACAAATAAATTGTGAGGAATAAATAGTTAATAGAGCACTCTTACTCGGAGTACCACAGCGCTTTACAAGAAACAGTATAAAAAGCAAATAAATAATGGAAATTTAAAAAATATGCACTTAAAATAGCTTAAAGGGAAGCGTCAACAAATGCCATTTTCTTTACTAGTTTAGTTGCGTCTGTGATGATATGCCAATTGTGTATTTTTTACTTCAAAAATGAAGAAAACTTATCAGTCTATCAGAAAGTATTCCCAGCAAGATTTGAAGAACATTTTAGTGTGTATTGCAAGTTACATACCACTATCAATCCACTTAATAACACAAAAACTACGAACACTTCGTAAAGTTATTCCTCCGTCAACTTACTTTAGAGAGAGCCTGTTTGGCCCGGTCCTCAGTGGCTGTTTGGGCTTGGGCAGTTCCACTTTATGACGAGGGGGTCTCTTAGTCACTTCAACGGGAGGTGCAAGAGGTGGCAGGTATGCAGCTGCTAGACCTGCTGCAAGTCTTGAACTGATGGAGCGAGAAATCAAAGCTTTCTGCATCTGGGTTTCTATATGAGCCTCAACCTGTATAGAATGTCAAGTAAAAATAGTAGGTCAATGTTTAAATACAAAAAAAAAAAAACGCAAAAAAAAACAGCAAAAAAAAACCCAACCAAAACACAAACAAAAACCAAACACCCTAAAAACAATGAAGACAGGTTGTGATTTTGATGCAATATCCCTTGCAAATTATCCTCAAAGAAACTTCCAGATCCCATAAATAATATAACAGCTTACGGCCCAATTTAATGGCTCCGCTAACCGCTGAATTCTGAGCTGATGATCACCATTCTCCGCATGCAAGGCAAGCCCCAGGAGTAGGTGGCAACATGGCCCTGGTGACAGTTGATTTGGGTTGATAGCCCTTAAGTGTAGCCCTCACTGTGAAGTGGCATTTTGGCCTTGTGAGTTGGGCGATATCTCATTATATAAATAAATAAATAAATAAAAAATAAACTCATTCATTATATAAACTATTAAAAAAAAACGGCCAAACATGCAATAGATTATTTAGGAATAAGGAATAATGACGATACCTGTCCAACTCTGAATGCCTCGAGAACCCTCTGGTCTTTCTCCTTGGAGTGGCACCTCATGACAGCATTCCAGGCAACTGTCCTCATACCCTCTTGGAGTTTCTCTGTACTGGTGCAGCGTGTGACCTTAATCAGACCCAAAATGGCGCCATAGCGGACTCGCCAACCCCAGTGTGATGAGTCTACGCATGAAATTAACAAAGGAGTAGGTTTAATGGTACTTGTTTATTGGTTTTTGTACAAACTTAATATCCTTAGTGTTTTGTCTCATTAGAGTGTCATATCCGAGCAGTGTAGAGTATTGAATTTAAGTTCTATTGGTTTGATCATCGGGGTGTGGGTTCAAATCCCAGGAGTGACACTTGTGTCTATGAGCATGAGCAAGACATCTCACTATAACTGCTTCTCTTCAACAAATTATGGAGCACCTTCTGAGATGCCCCCTACTGGAGCAAGAATGCAAAACTGAGGACCTTGCAGAGTACAATGAATTTGCTAGGAACTGAGTCCACCAGTTCTGGCTGAAACACAGTATCTAGTGTGTGACAAGATAAGAAGACGAGGAAGAACAAGGAGCATAAATGGGTACATGCAAGGGTAATAAGAATTGTGTTTAAAAAAGCCTTCAGAGCGCCACGGTAGGCCAAGGTACCCCTCAGGGACATGAGAAAGATTGCAGGAGTTTTATTGGCCCAATGACAAGGGCCGAGTGCGTTGATATGTTTTTGTAAAATGCGCTTTAAAAAGAGCTTGGTATAATTGTTATTGAACAAGGTTGTTAAAGTTATACCTTTAACTTCATCACTGTCGACTTTTCCATGGTACTCTGCCAAGTCCAACAGCCCTGCGCTCACCAGATTGTACCACTCTTCATCATTCCCTCTAGCCCTGGTACCCGTGGACATGTAAGGCCCGTAGCCTTTCTTCTTGCAGCCAACGAGGGCGGTTCGTTGAATCTCTGATGTGTTGCCATGGAGACAGAGATGAGACATGAGCTCAGTGTATGTGAAGCTTACCTCCCATGGCCAACCACTGAGTCCCTGGGCCTCTAACAACTGAACATGGAAAAAAAAATCACGTTATCTTCAATCAAAGTCAGTTTAAAAAAACACAAACAAATCCATAAGCCATTTTGAGAAATGGCGGACACAATACTATAAGCCTTCTTGAGGTATAGCCGACGAGATACGAGTGTACTGTTTGGTTTGGGTGTATACACACAAAATTACCCAAACCTTATGGAGTTGTAGCATTGTGTCCACCGTATCTATAAAAAAAAAGGCTTATGACACTCATAGGTTTGGGTAAAATTTGTCTGTATTCACCCAAACCAAACAGTGCACTCCTATAGAGTCCACCATATCTCAAAAGGGCTAAAAGAAAAAAAGAAAAAAATACTTTTGCCATTTTATAATATATAGAAAGGTTTGTGGTAACACCCCAACTCAATAGAGATAGTCATTACATGGTGTTACCGCAAACCTTTCTATATTGTATTTCTACCATGCAAAGTTTCAAATCCTACTTATTTTATCATTTTGTTGATCATGTCTACCCGTTATTACCCTGGACTCCAATCAAAGAGAAAAGGATTTGAATGATAGTGCAAGGCGTTCTTGCTCTGCTTAAAAAAAAATCCCCCCAAAACTAAACCCTAAAAATGGGAGAGCAAAGAGAAGTTCTTGATTGACAGAGCTGACAAAAATGAAGGTCCCAATATGACAAAGTCTTCAATGATTCGGAGACAACGTTGTACTGTGTGCACATAAAGCGTAACAACGTCCTTATTCATCTCGTTTCTTTCAGACATGGAATAGTGTAGACATGGTTAAAGAAAGATGAAAGCTTGCTCTAGTTCAAGTTCGTGTACACAAGTACCCATCTTAAGACGCATTATTGCTGTCATGCAAATGCAACCTTTTTAAAGAAATACCTGTACAATCTATATTAAAATTCGCCAAGAAAATTGTCTCCAGTGCTTTACTTTCCCATTAAAACAATGTCGGCATGAATTTTGAGCTCACATGCTGGGCTGCTAGATCTGATGCTCCTTTAGTCTTGGCTGCTTTGTTGTAATCAACACTGCCAGTAGTTTTGGAGTAGTACGCCATGTTAGGCACAGGATCAATAGTAACAGACTTGGCGCTATTACTCTTTCTTGTTCCCTCACTCCGTCCGGACCCTCCCCTTAAGTTTGACTTCTTTGGGAGCTCTTCCTCTTCTTCATCTTGGTCTGCCGGCTCAATGTCAAAACTGACTTCTCGTTTTAGCTTGATGCCATCAGGGAACATCTGAACCGATTCTTGAGGTAACGATAACGCTACCTTTGTCACGTCATCCTCATTGGCGTCCACCTCACTCTCATCTCCAGGTTCAAGGTCACTATCTCCGATCGAACCCGAGGGTAAATCTAACCCAGAAGGAAGTGGGATGTCACCCGCTGAGTTCAAACTCTCTCGAGCACTGCTAAAATTGGGCAGTGTGGACGGGGTGCTCCCATGTGATGCCTTCTGGCCGAAACTGCTTGGGCTGGTCAGTAGCTCAGCATGTTTCTCTTGTGGGGTATCGATGAGGACGCATGTTGATGTGTTCCTCGTTGACTTTAAAAACGAGCCTCCACTGAGGTCACTCAAATGCTTGCCGTCTGTGAAATCAGACTGGAGTCCGAGTCGAGTGCCTTTCTTTCCTGATTGATGTATGGAGTCATCAGTCAGCTTGAAATCAGCCGAGTGGAAATCACTGAGTGTACCTTGACTCAATCCACTCACAATGGACTCTAGCTCATTCTCCTCTGACTTGCCCTCTACCTCGTCAGTCTTGTTACTCTCCTCTACGTCTGCTTCGGGGGAGGTTTGTGTTCTCGGCATCGGGGTGGTACTTGGGAGTACACCTCTTGCTAAATTCTGCAGGGTTTTGAGGACGGTGATGTCATTCTTTGCCGTTTCAGCGATGATACGTAATGCACACAAGGCATCCACCCTGCACCAAGAAAGAGAGAGGCAGAGTTTGTCAATGATAAAAGTACATGATTCAAGTCCAATTTACAAATCATTCAGGTTTATATTTACTAGAAAGCAAAGGCAAAATTTAGAGACACAAAAGAATGGAAGGGAAAGGGTCTCACAACAAATAACGGTTGTTTACCAGTACGAGTAGGGCTAGTTCAATTTGCTTACAACAGTTTTAAAGTAGTGTAAACAATTAGAAATGCAAACTTTAAGACACTGGACACTATTTGTAACTGTCAAAGACCAATCTTCTCACTTGGTGTATCTCAACATATGCACAAAATAACAAACCTGTAAAAATTTGAGCTTGATTAGTTGTCAGAGTTGCGAGATAATAATGAAAGAAAAAACACCCTTGTCAAACGAAGTTGTGTGCTTTCAGATGCTTGATTTTGAGACCTCCAACTCTAAATCTGCGGTCTCAAAATCAAATTCGTGGGAAATTACTTCTTTCTCGAAAACTACGCCACTTCAGAGGGAGCCGCTTCTCACAATGTTTTATACTATCAACCTCTCCCCATTACTTGTTACCAAATGAGGTTATATGCTAACATAATTATTTAGAGTAATTACCAATAGTGTCCAATGCCTATAAGCTTAAGATTAAACTGGCAGGAATGCAATCTATCAATCATTAATAAAGTGCAGTTTAAAAAAGTTGAACACTGTGATCTGATTTGAAACTCAGAAAAATTATCTTTTTCGTACCAGTTTATACACCAACAAAGTTTGCTTACCAGTGTTCAGTAGATAGCGTACTACCACACATTGACAGTGCTCTTACAGCTTCCTTAAATCCACCACTCAGATGAACAACGCAACGCCATACATCCAGGCTGTGCCAAAGTGTTGGACTCAGGTCGTGTATACTACTCTGGAAGCCTGTATGGGTTCGTTGCTTCACAGCGCTGCCATCCATGTGAATGGGAGTATCTACTGGGCTCATCAATGGTAGCTTAGGGGAGGGGCTAGGGGAGGGGCTAGGGGAGGGGCTAGGGGAGGGGAGTTCTTCATCCTCCTCCAAAATCTGTTGAAAGAATATTTCCATTGATGAATAATTTTCCTAAAACATAAACATTCAAAGAATTTGCATTTTTGCCTTGTGCATTTTTGCCTTGCACAGATTATTAAAAATCATCAACATCAGCTGTTGATTTCACCAAACTCTTCCTAACTTAGGATTATTCTTAGGACTTAGGACAAGTTAAGTTACGCATCCATAGACGTTAGGACGCATTGAACCCATCCTAAACTCCAGCTTGCTCGACTTAAAAATACCCAACCCTAAATCCCTAGAAAATACATATCACTGTGTCAAATGGAATTATGGAAGGATTTGCGAATGGACCCCACTCAAACAGAAAAATACTTGCACCAAATTGGTCCGAGCAACAAATTTTGCACTGAGAGTGTTTAACAAAGGACGATAGACATTGCATTATAGTATCTATTTGTTCTTTTTTTCCACTTCAAGTACCTGATCTGGGTGACGGCCGCTTGCGACATCAAATTCAGACGGTGCATCAGGCTCTTTTTGAGACATCATCTCAACCTGAGTTTTCTGGAGTGTTGCCTTGGGTGGGGCTTGGGGTGTGGCCTGGGGTGTGGCATGGGGTGTGGCCAGGGGTGTGGCATTGGGCATGCCAGGGTCATCGGTCAGTATATCCTCCACAACCAATCTGCCCACTTCAGAGATGAAACGCAGACAGAGATGTGCCCCTGGGTAGGGGCTGTAGGCTTCCTCACACTCCCTTACACCTGTGTGGATAGTTCAGATTATCAAAACTAATTATTATTGAATCAGTAGAACATATCATTATCTAAGCCTGGGCGACTACTGAAATTTACTAGTCAAATCTGAAATAGTTGCGACTAGGACACTAGTCGCAACTAATTTTTAATACTGAAGAATTCACAGGCGAAAGGTAGTTATATTCATGCTAAAAGGATTAAGGCTGGCTGAAAGTCGGTTGCGCGATGGAAATCTTGACGCGCATTCATAAAAAGACACAGTTTTTAGGTCTCAGTCTTAGGTCCGTGCACAAGATTTCCATCGCGCGATCATCGCGCGACTGACTATAAACCGGCCTTATAGGGATTGTGTGACTGATGTCTGATTGCGTTTTGTATGTATATTATGTTGTGGTGAATAGTTGTGAGCGTCACAATGGTTCACCAAACAGGTAGCGTTATTAGACGCGATGGCTCATTAAACGAGTAGTTATGAACAACAGTAATCGCTACTCGATTGTCAGCAATCAATAGTGGCGACTACGACACTAGTCGCCCAGGGGTCGATTTCACAAAGAGTCAAGATTGATCTTAACTGCAAATCAATCGCAGTTGCTTAGTAAAGTGTGATGTCACAATAAAAATCACTTCCAGATGATGACCCTACTCTATTGATGTTTTTCTCCCCCTCATTAAATAGCTTTGCTTTTTGATTATTCCTTAAAAAACATTGTTTGTACTCTTTTTTCATGAAGTATGGAAATAAATAAAATGTTAAATTGAATTGAATTGAACTATGGCGATATACTGACAACTCATCTTGCCGTGAATCATAGTGCTTTGTAACATCGAGCCCAGGCCTAAGAATATGACTATACATTCGGACCCAGTCTGTGAAAATGAGTCAGATGTCGCCCAATGCATTAGTAAGTTATGGACAGTTTTTTTTTTTTTTTTTTTTTTTTTTTTTTACTTTTATCTATAATTGTTTGCATGGTTAACCTTTAGAGTACTTACTTTTAGGCAATAAAGCTTTGAAAACAACAATTTTGTGATCATACTTTTGTCTAATTTGTATCATTTTGCGTGAAACAAATCAATACACATTTTACAAAAAATAAAAAACACAAACAGGAAAAAAAAAATGATGAAACAACTTTTGACATTATTTTCCTTTGTAGGTTGAATGATAGTGACAACTTTCTGGAGCACATTGTGTACATCACTGCTTTGGTGTGTGTGTGTGTGTTGAAGGTTTAACATACCCCTTCTTATTTTAAAACAAGTGTTGTTCATGCAATCCAGATGAACCAGAAAAGTTTGGTTGGGTCGTGCAATGTGTATACAAATATCACAGATTTCATATCATGACTAAAAGATAACTAACAAGACCAGTTCGAGATAATGCATTCATACAAATACTAAGCATGCAGACACTGAATCAAATCACAATGGAAGTTCTCACTTTAAACCAAACTCCCCGGTTTCCTAAATATTTCTTGAAACTTCCAGAATCTTGCAGTGCAATAAGAACTCCACAATCCAACTTTTGGACCCTGGATATTGGCACTATGCTTGACCTCTATGCAGTGGTGTAACCAGACAATTTATTTATTTATTTAACTTTCATTTGTTTTTGTAGGGGGAGGGGGCATGAGGGGTGCTGGGATTGTGGTGGTGGTGGGTGGGGGGGGGGGGGGGGGGGCGGCGGTACACCTCCTTCTACCCCCTCTGATAATGCCACTGCCTCTAAGTACTTAATCCATCATATTGAAACAGAACCTGGGGGTGGATTTTAAAAGATTTGCCATGCCTAACAAACAAGAAGTCACTGTGCCATGCAATTGGTGAACGATAATGTTGTAATGACAGTGGGTGCTTGTCTAGCAGCATGCATCACAGAGAAGACAGTGAAGGCCCAGTCACACAGGTCCCAAGAACACGAGGACAAAAAAGATAACGATAAAAATGCACACCCTCGATTGGTTGAATGAGCTTGGGCGTATTCTACGTGGAGCATTTCAACCAATCGAGTGGGTGCATTTTTATCGTTCTCATTTTCGTTCTTGTTATCGGGGCCTAGGTGACCGGGCCTTTAGTTCATGAATTCACTCAAGAGTGATATTCTTACCTTCAACTATTGCTAAAAGTGTCCATTTTCAAAAGTAAAACAAGCAGATTATTGGATGTTAAATTAGGCTCAATCATTGAAAGTCAGAGCCACAAATCACACAATAGGAGATACTGATGCACTATCATAAAATGTCCTGTAAATTAACACAATATCTGCTATATCAAATAATGTTGCACTTTTAAGGTAGGGTCATAATGATCCTTAATACAAATTGTTAAAAACAATTCCTGAAAGCTTATTTTTTTTAAATATGTTAATAGTAGTAAGCATCCTGCAAAATTATTTCTAACGAAGTGCCCCTACTAGAAAGCAATAACAGTACTTCCAAATAATTGAGTTTCTGATCAGCAGAGTGTGGGTTTGAGTCCCGGTCATGACACTTGTGCCCTTAAGCAAGACACTTAACCATGATTGCTGCATCCTTGGTATTGGATGTAAAGCCGCAGGTCCTGTGTGCTGAGTAAAGCATATAAAAGAACCCAGTGTATTATTGTAAACAGACATGATAGAAGGGGTTCGCCCCAGTGTTCCTGTTCTGATCAGCAGCATAATTGCGCCACAGCATTACAGGTGGATATGGTGCTATAAAGGAATAGGGCTCATACTTCAAAAAGCAGCTCCACATATCTTGCACAAACAAATACTGAGCGCTTTGATGGGCCCCAAGGGTGTGATTATACCGCACGTATCTACCAACAAGGTTATCAAGGAGCTTAGTGTATACATTAGTAAAGAAAAATATGTTATTGAAGTTATGAATTCTGAGCCCCAACTTCATAGCACCAAAGGGTTTTACAAGGTCACTAAGGCGCATTTAGCAGCCACAGCCAGGAACACACCGGAACCCCTTCTCTTTTTGGGTTCTTTTACATGGGTTACACAACACATGGGACCAACGACTTGACGTCCCATCCAAAGGACGAAGCAATGGTTATAAGTGTCTTGCTTAAAGACACAAGTGTCACGACCAGGGGAATTCAAACCCACACCTTATGCTGATTACAAACACCAGAGCTCTTAACCGCTCGGCCATGACACATCCACTTCCAGAGATAATATAAGTTATCACACAAGCGCGAGTGGAATACGGAAAAATATAGCGCGTCTGTGTCCCATGTCCAATGAGGCCGATAAGCGTAGACGCGCTGTATTTTTCCGTATTCCACAAGCGCGCGTGCTATAACAAATTAATCTTCCAGTCTCACGTGCACTGCGCAAAGTTTAAAATTTCAGAACTTTATTTCGCGACGAACAGCATGCACGCTCACAAAGTTTAGCATGTCATTTTGGCACTGTCCGTATACGAAGCATGACGCATTGACATTAACAATACGCACTGTGTAATACGCACTGTGTAATATCCCCCTAGTAGTTTCGAGCATCTGATTTGTGGATTAGCACGTACTGGAAGACAAAGCGCCATATAAGAATCTGTTATTTTTCTTATTATACATTATTAACATGAGCTTTTGTGGTTGGACATACCTGCTAAATATGTGATGAGTCTATTCTTATAGTCTGTGTAACCCTTGAGGTGACCGGCCATGTGATGATAGTACAATCTCAAGAACACTCCTTGTCCCATCTTCAGGAGTTTGATCTCCCCTATTCTCAGGAATGGTTGATCCATGGCATCAGTGCGTAACCAATACAATGTGGTCTCAGCTAGGTAGAACAGACTTGCAATATGGGGGGTTGCTAATGGAGCCTGGCTGAGGGATACGATCAGCATGTCCAGACACTCTGCTCAGTGAGGAATATTGTTAGAAAAAAAACAGCTAAGTTGGAAACATCAAAACCATAGCCATTATCATTGAAGAAGGTTCAACAACTCTCTCTATGACATATCTCCATAATCAAAGTTCACTCTGACCCACTTTATTTAAAAACATCTGAAAAACACCCATGTTGCATTACTTTATGTGATTTCAGATGCGTAATAAAAGGCTACAGCTGAAGTGAAAAATTAATTCTTTCTCAAAAACTACGTTACTTCAATTCAGAGGGAGCCGTTTCTCACAATGTTTATACTATCAACCTCTCCCCATTACTCATTACCAAGTAAGGTTTCATGCTAAAAATTTTTTTGAGTAATTACCAATAGTGTCCAGTGCCTTTAAGGCCTTTGAGCTTACCTTCTTGTATTTTTCCTCTGCATTGTGCAAGCATTGAGAGTTCTGTCCAGGCTTTTGGGATATCGACATTCTTACCTCGACCTCCCTCAGTGATACCTGCTCTTCTCTATAAAATGAAACAAAACAGACATAAAGCAAATAAGAATATTAATTTTGGTTTTTCCAATACACCATATGTGCTAGCACTGTATACTCAGTACTTTCCCCGAGTCCTGTGAAAAAACAACTCACAGGCATGTTACTTGGGTGGGATTCAAACCCCGACCCTTGCTATTCTAGAGCAGTAAAATGTTGATTTTACCAATACAGCGATGTGTGCTAGCACTGTATACTCAGTACTTTCCCGAGGCCTGTGAAATAATTTTCACAGGCATGTTACTTAGGTGGGATTCGAACCCCAACCCTTGCAATTCTAGAGCAGTGTCTTACCAACTAGACTACCGAGGTTACCCGGCAGCTAGAGGCAGTTCGAATCCTATGTTTTGGCATATGTTAATTTTTCATCGGGGATAAAGAATATTAATTTTGGTAGTTTACCTTTACACCGATGTGTATTAACATCTCTTAAAAGCAGTGGACACTACTGGTAATTACTCAAAATAATTATAAGCATCAAAACTTACTTGGTAGGGAGTAATAGGGAGAGGTTGATAGTATAAAACATTGTGAGAAACAGCTCCCTCTTAAGTGACGTAGTTTTCGTGAAAGAAGTAATTTTCCACAAAATTGATTTCGATACCTCGAAATCAAGCATCTGAAAGCACACAACTTGGTGTGACAAGGGTGTTTTTTCTTTTATAGTTATCTTGCAACTTCGACGACCAATTGAGCTCAAATTTTCACAGGTTTGTTATTTTACGCATATGTTGAGATACACTAAGTGAGAAGACTGGTCTTTGACAATTACCAATAGTGTCCAGTGTCTTTTGACATTTACCAATAGTGTCCAGTGTCTTTAAGATAGATATGGTTATTAAAGGGAAGGTTTAAGTTTGGTAATCACTCCTGAAAAATAATGGCAATAAAGTCTTACTGGGTTAGAAGGACAGCAGCTTTTGATAGTATAAAGCTTTTGTGGATCACTCCGTAGTAATGTGGTTACGGAAAAATACATCATTTTTTATCTCTCAAAATTTGAAT
Organism: Asterias rubens; assembly: GCF_902459465.1. Lineage (NCBI taxonomy): Eukaryota > Metazoa > Echinodermata > Asteroidea > Forcipulatida > Asteriidae > Asterias > Asterias rubens. The sequence goes on along the minus strand of NC_047064.1, from coordinate 13,924,221 downwards.
CTGAGAAATATTTCTATCAGATACCAATCCCAAGATTTTGCAATCCAATTATGGGTTATTCTTTCTCCATTGACATAACCGCTCTGGATTTTTTTAAAAGTCTCATAAAAAAAACCTGCTGGTGATTTACGAGTCAGGGTTAGGGTTAGGAAAAGGATTAGGAAATGAACCAGGAGTGTCGGAACAAAGGTGTGAAACTCTTTTAACAGGCCATTACAGCCCCAAAGGAGTGAACAATTTTAATGGCTGAGACCAATGATTCAAACTCGCAGTCGCCAAGTTTTCTATTCTTATTATAAAGGAGATCATGAAATAAAAACATTGTTTGTTTACCTTGGTTCTGTTGAGCATTTTGTAGGCCAAGCCTTCCAATCTTTCTTTCTCATCCAGACTCGTAGCGCCATTGAACTGTTGAATAAAGCTTTCTGAGAGATCCAATGGGTTCCTGTGTGACCAAAAAAAGACAAATTTTCTGATCAGTCCAGTTGATCGCGCCTCAGATCAGCCGAGTGGGCTTAAGTTTGTTTTGTAAATCGGACAATAAAAGTTAATAAATTGTAAAAAATACTGAGCTACCCATCTCCCTGTTAAAGTTGGGTTTTATAACAAACATTTGCATTAACTCCCTCGGTTCCAGTGCCACTTCTGTTAAAAGAAAAGAAAAAGTGTTTCTCACAAAAACAAAATGTATCATGCTGACTTGTGTTGCTTTGGTACACTCAAAAGCCAATTGCCTGAGTGATAGCGCCCTCTTGTGATAACATTATGGTATATGCCTGTTGTCCGTTTTTTTTTTTATAGATTTGTGATTCTTTTAAAAACTTGTGCGAGCATTGCAATTTCTTCTTTATGGAGATCAATAAAGTTTTCTTATGTCAGTGTCGTTGTTTTAATTGAACTTAGACTCAAGTCAGACTGAAGTTGCCAATTTCATTGACTTGTTACTTGACTTGACTTGAGGGAAAAATTACTTTCGACTTAACTCCACTTAAACGGCCTTGTCACACAAAGTTGTGTGCGTTAAAATGGTTGATATCTAGACCGCAAATTCTAAATCTGAGGTCTTGATATCAAGTTCGTGTCAAATTACTTCCCTCTCGAAAACTATGGCACTTCAGAGGGAGCCGTTTCTCACAATGTCTTATACATCAACCTCTCCCCATTACTCGTCACCAAGTAAGGTTTAAGTAATTACCAATAGTGTCCACTGCCTTCAAGACTAATCTTAGTACTTAGGACGAATCCCAACCCTGCACTGTAGCATGCAGACCTTAATATAAGTTACTCGTCCTAACTTGAGATAAGACAAGTCCTAACTCTTTGTGAAATCGACATCAGTGTCTTTAAGACCACAAACTCAAGATAATTAAAGGCCTTTACCTGGCAGTTTGAGGGAGGCGTTGTGTCTTGACACTCTGAAGGTAGGTTTGCTGAAGCAATCTGTCCTGTAGCTCCTCTCGCTGCGATTGGGAAATAATCCCAAACTTATGTATGATCGGGACTCGTGTAATTGGCATGGTTGCAAATCTTCCTATTTAGTCAGGTACAAACAAACTTACTGTAGAAAAAAAGATAAAGTTGCAGGTTATTTACATTAGTGGTAGGCTACAGTCACATAACATAGGGACAACTTTTCGTGTCACGCCAACACTTTTCCACCCATTTTTTTCAAACAGGGATAGGGGCCTAACTGATTGAGGTAACTTTAGCTACTATATTATTTCATATTGAATGAAAAAGAGTGGTGGCGTGATACGGAAACCTTTCCTAACATAGTTCTTTTAGCTCAGTCAATAAACAACTAAACAAAGAATTTAAACTTATTTTTGGTGCAACAATTTGGTTAATTTTTTACTTCTGAAAGCTTTGTGTTTTTGCCCGATTTTTGTTAACACACTGTGGTGTGATAAATGACATTCAAATGGACACAAAAGTCATTGATTTGGAGCAAAAAATAATATGAATAAATTACTAAAATATAATCAATTCGATATGGTCATTATAAGTACAAAAATTGATGTTTTCAAATGCCTGATCTGTTTCAATCACCTTTAATAGTTTAGAAAAAGTACACAGTAGACGACGATTCTTTTTCAGTTTTTTGACACTGCTGAACTGGGTGGGGTGTGCGAAAGGTCGATCATAGAGAAGTTAATATAAAAATGAGGACAGAGATTCACTAGGGTTATGACTGCAGATAAAGATATCAACTTAATTTTAACCTAACATAACATACTTCAGTTAAAGTTTGAAATAAAGGATTTACAGCTTTACAAATATTAGTGAGTTAGCTCAACCATCGGTCCACCATTCTAGCGCATCCCCGTAAATACAATAATCATAATGGGACTATATCACTGTATGCTTAAAGCCATTGGACCCTTTCGGTACAGAGAAAGAAAAACAAAAGTTCACAGATTTACAAATAATTTACAGGGTTTACAGAAGGTAATGGTGAAAGACTTCTCTTGAAATATTGTTCCATGAAATGCTTTACTTTTTGAGAAAACATTAAAACAATATAAATTCTCGTTAGCGAGAATTACGGATTTATTTTAAACACATGTCATGACACGGCGAAACGCGCGGAAACAAGAATGGGTTTTCCCGTTATTTTCTCCCGACTCCGATGACAGATTGAACCTAAATTTTCACATGTTTGTTATTTTATATATTAGTTGTGACACACGAAGTGTGGGACTTGGACAATACTGTTTACCGAAAGTGTATAATGGCTTTAAAGCCATTTATACACTTTCGGAACAGAACAAAAAGTTCACAGATTTACAACTAACTTAACAGGGTTTACAGAGGTAACAATGGTGAAAGACTTCTCTTCTTGAAACATTATCATTATTCCATGAAATGCTTCACTTTTTGAGAAAACAATAAAACAATTATAAATTCTCGAGAATTACAGATTAATTTTAAACACATGTCATGACATGACAAAACGTGTGGAAACAAGGGTGGGTTTTGGAGTTAATTAACGGCGGATAAATTGGTGGCGACGTGCGGAAGATTATCCCTAAATTTTCACAGGTTTTTTATTTTATATTTTTTGTATGGCTTTATTGTAATTGTTTTGAGTTAAACAAACAAACAAACAAGTTAACTGATTTAAGCCTAACAGTAACAGTCAAACAAACAAGTCAACTGATTTAAGCCTAACCCACCATGCTAGACCATGCTAACCTGAATCTGAACGGAACTTAGTAAAGTAAGTAGGCCTATCTGATTCTGAATCTGTTTCTGTCAACTGAAAAAAGTCAAAATTACGTACGGCGACTAGAAATTAGAATATAATAAATACCACCGGCACAGTGGCAGTGTACACATCTTATCATTGACAAACTTACTCCTTCACTTAAAAAACGCACACAAGCATCAACTCGGCTGTCATTGTATCGGTAGCGGTCAGGACACAACAACTGTTTTTAGAAAACAAATTCATCAACAACAGCGCCATCTTGTTTCTCTGAATCCATGGAAATGAGCCATGTCTGTTTCTTAACCTACCAAATCAGTTGACCAATAGCTGCGCGAGTTCATCACTTGGTTTAACAGGACAAACTAGAGAGGGCGCTATATAGTTAGTCGTGAAAAAGGTGTTCGTGAAGGAAAAAAATGCAGTTATTTTAAATTTCTACAGACGAACAATAATAATCAATCATGCGTTCCAAGGTAAGCATACACACTTTTAGTTTTATTTAGGTATTTCCTTAGGTTGCGTCGTCACTCCCCCTCAACCAAAGTCACTAATCACTGCATCGGCCTACTCTAGAATCGAATCTAACAGATGTAGAACTATACTCTAGTCCTAGAACTAATTCGGTTTCGTCCGGCTATCATCTCCCGTAACCTCATAGGTTTATATCTTTTAGCTGATACTTAACAGTTTTATGCCTATGTTGTGGCTTTTAGAGGTTGGGTTGACGGCGAGTTGACGGCAAGAAGTAGGACCCTTACATTGCACTAGTACACTGACCACTGACGCATGTACAAAAACTAAAGGTTTTTTTTATTATTTTTTTATTTTTCATTCTTTCGCATGATTAAATTAATAAATCTTCAAAAGTTCAAGTGTGTTGAGTTCATGTTTGTTTAGAAAATAAATAGAAAGTGAGGAATTCTAGGCCTACTTTAGTGTTACTATATTTCAATACAACAAGTATTTGATGGCAATTTGTACTAGGGATTGATCCAAAACTTGGAAAACAAATTATAAATGCATTTCAGTTGGAATACTTTTTCTTGAAGATTGATTCGGGTATGAACTTAATATTAGTTAGCTTGCACTCTTGTGAAATTGTTAACTCAAATGAAAATCTATTTGTTCTGTCAACTCTATGGTTAGTACTAGCCATATTAAGTGTTTGATATTGTACTGTCTTAAAGCCATTGGACACTTTCGGTAAACAGTATGGTCCAAGGCCCACACTTCGTGTATCACAACTTTTATATAAAATAACAAACCTGTGAAAATTAAGGCTCAATCGGTCATCGGAGTCGGGAGAAAATAACGGGAAAACCCTACCTTGTTTTCGCACGTTTCGCCGTGTCATGACATGTGTTTACTATAAATCCGTAATTCTCGTAGTCAAGAATTGGTAATTGTTTTAATGTTTTCTCAAAAAGTAAAGCATTTCATGGAGTAATATTTCAAGAGAAGTCTTTTACTATTACCTTCTGTAAACCCTGTAAATAATTTGTAAATCTGTAAAAAAAAAAAATGTCCTGTACCGAAAGTGTATAATGGCTTTAAATCTAGAAAAAAAAAAAAATAAAAGCGAAAAACACATTTTTTCAATCAGGCATTTGAGTTAATAGTTTGATTTTGTTATTAAGATTTCTTCTCAACTAAGGCTTAAATGTTCTAATTAAGGTTTTAATGTTATTGTTTGTATTTAGCGCCATAAGCACTTCGATGGATTTGTGCGCTTTATAAGTTTTAATTAGTATTATTGTTATTATTTTGATCTAACCCGTGATCTCATTCAGGTGTTAGCATTGTTCAGGAGTCTCCATCGGACTAGCCAGAGTACATTCATGGGAGATGAAGTAGCATTGAATGGTATGAAAAAAATACTCCATTAATATTGGGTCAAGTGAAATTAGCTTTAAAATTGTCAATTCTTGAGAGACGTCGTGGTCCAGTTGTATTAAATCATTTGTGTGGATGCACAAGTTTTTCCCTTGAGAGCAGCGATTTCTATTTGATATGGACCACACAATCTTGATATCTTGATTGTCTGTCTCCACTAATCGCCTCGGATGTCACTGTTAATGTGTAGTCCCACATGCATCGTTAAATTTTGCACTTTCCTAGCATGACCACAAATGAACAAATGGTAGATCTGTGTTCATCTAGCGTTCATGGTAGTATCATAAACAACACGACAAGTTCCTATCAGAAGTAATATCCAAGTTGATCAAATCTACTGCATGGCAGTAGGATGAATAGCAGGGCAAGTTCTTATAACAGCAATATATACAGCAAATATTATCACATGGTGTGACTGCAGTATACTGAATTTACTGTTTGATTTAATTTTATGCCAAGCATAACAGACTAAATTTTTGATTGCAAACATTTGCCATTGCTATGACGTTGGTGTATTAAAGGCAGTGGAGTTGGTAATTACTCAAAACAATTATTAGCATCAAAACTTACTTGGTAACGAGTAATGGGGAGAGGTTGAAAGTATAAAACATTGTGAGAAACGGCTACCTCTGAAGTAACGTAGTTTTCGAGAAAGAAGTGATTTTCCACAAATTTGATTTCGAGACCTCAGATTTAGAATTTGAGGTCTTGAAATCAAGCACACAACTTGGTGTGACAAGGGTGTTTTTCCTTTCATTATTATCTTGCAACTTTGGACGACCAATTGAGCTCAAATTTTCACAGGTTTGTTATTTTATACATGAGATACACCAAGTGAGAAGACTGGTCTTTGATAATTACCAATAGTTTCCAGTGTCTTTTAGCACAAGCCTTCAGACTTTTGCATTTGCCAGAAATCTCATGGTGAATATTCTTCCATTACAAGATCTTACGGTCTTACCATTGATTTTGTTTCCCCTTTTCAGCTGCTCGGAAAAGAATTAATGATGAGTTCAGAGAAAACAAAGATGAGACTGACCCAGATGAGATTAAACATGTAAGTTTGAGTGATTGTTCAAGATGGAAAATAATTAAATCTATTATTCATAAATACCTCAGACAGTTTCGCTATTCCTATTGGTGGAGAGCGCGTCACGTGGGTGTGTATAAACCTTTGTTAACGACCAGTAAAAAGTGTTGAAACATGGGCGTGACTCACGCGCTTGCACCTGTGCTTATAGGACAGTTTTTTCATTCCTATTGGTCGAGAGCAACAGCCGGAACAGTTGTGCCACATCACGCGGTACGCGCGACGCGAACAGCAATCTGCTTAAAGGAGTTGTTTACCCGAGGGCGGCGGAGGGCTTTACCATTTCATAGCTGGAGGGGTGTTGTGTTGAAAGAAATCATTGAACAATTATAATTTCTGCATTTATTTTACTTTTTTACCAAAAGGTATTGAATGGGAATCAAAGTGTGTTTAATCGGTTTTCAACTAGCTGAATAGTGGTTTAAACCAGCCGAGGCCTGGTTCTTGATAATTTACCTCGACTTCGTCTCGGTAAAATTATCAAGAACCAGGCCTCGTTGGGTTTAAACCACTAGTTGAAAACCTCTGCACCACACATTGATTCCCTTATTATTCTTGGCGTGGAGCCAGGCTGTAGGATGTGGACACAGGAGATCAGCGGGGCGGACCCTTGCTGTCTCTGCGGTTGATTGATTGATTAATTGATTGATTGATTGACTGATTGATTGATTGATTCTTGATGTATCTGGTACGTACAATCCCGGCCATATTTCAATGCCCCCCCCCCCTCTTTTAAATGTTAGCTCTCATTGCACGTTTTTTTTTGCGTTCCAGTCAACATTGAGGGGGGGGGGACGGGGGGAGAGTATGTTTGTTGTCAGGGGAAGTGGACAGGGAGTGTTTATTGTAGCACTGGGATTAGGTGGCCCAAGCATTTTGGCTTGGATTGTAGGTGTCAGCTTTTTACACCTTCAGCTGGGATGGCCAAAAACCATCTAGGAAATAACTAGATATGGCTAATAATGACCAGTTTTGTACAGATTTCTTCCAACACACTGTGCTTCCCCTAGATTACACTAGATTACACTTCAGCAATGATTGGCCCCATATCTAAACATGAATAATTTTCTTGAACCGCTCACCCTTGGTGGACTAAATTGGATTTAGAGCCCATCACTAAAATTGGTCTAGCTACAACACTGCAGTTGACCTTGTATAAAACCGCCCAGTACTCTTAGCAATGAAGAATTTGAGTGTTACGGGACAGCCAGACTAATGGCGGTTATGTTAAAAACAGTCTATAAGATAATAACATGAAAGTAAACTTTTAGAAAATTCAATTTCCTTTTGTCCAAATAATTATGGAAATTGGTTTTAATTAATGGCTTTAAATAATCATACAGAGGAAACAAGGAAATTAACTCAATGATTATCAACTAAGATTATTCATTTTAGTTCATCTTTATTGGTCATGATAAATCTGGTTATTTTACATGAAAACATGCTCAGTGAGATCGCTGTCTTTCTCAGCTCAAACAAAATAGGCTTTGTTTTAGCTGGAAGATGGCACTGCATTGAACAGCTTTGGTATTTATTACTCTGTTGATATTCTGTGTTGCTCCATTGTAGTCAACGAGTAATTTTGCATCTTAAGCATGATACAAAAATACAATATTTCATTTCTATAAGTCATTGTTACAAAGACGGAATGCATCAATCATTATAGTTGTATTATTAGCAGTGAAGGTCAAGTAAAATTTCCTTGTATTTTGAAAACTATGGTACTTGAGACCTGGGCCCAATTTCATAAGCTGCTAATCACAAAAATTTGCTTAGCGTGTGAAAATTTAGTTGGTAATCCTGTTTTTATCAAGGCAAAAATTTCATGCTAAGCAAATTGTTGTGCTTAGTAGCTCTATGAAATTGGGCCCTGGTTTGGAAGATTTGGTCCCAAGTCACTTGGAAGCAAAGTTGCCATAATTTGTTTCTTTTTGACTTGTTCATTTTGTTGCTTGTACATTACAAATTAAGGAAAACTCAGATCTCCTTTTTATGTTTATAAGATTGTCATAAACTGTGAGCTTTTTTAATGAAAGTTGTATTGCTGTAGAGTTGCATATAAATATATTATATACTTTTTGGAAGCTCAGTGTGATTGCATATATGCTTGAATAATGAGGAATGGAATTTTGGTAAAACATATTATATAGATAAGGCACTCATCGATATAAGGCACTTATTAAACAGCTACCTGAGCGGAATGTTTTCAACAGAAATGGTATTTTTACTTGTTTATAATGCACTTGTTCACCATTTTAACATAATTTTGATATGTGTACACTTCTGAACTTTTCGTAATTATCGATTAAAAAATCAGGCCCCTACCTAAAGGTTTTTTGAAAAACTAAAAACACTTCTGCCGTTGAGAGCAGGCATCAAAGGACAATGCCGCTGACGTCATTTGTGGGAGTTTGCTTTGTTATACATCCACGCTGCAACAAAGCGGCTTTATCTACTTATGACGTTTTGAGAGTGATTACATAACAGGGCTTTTCGCAAATCTCGCAGAAAAGCTGTGGATAAGGGCATACAAAATGATTGTTTTTTTTTACACAATTGAAACCTATTTATAATCATATGACTCGATTTCCTTATTCATCGAAAACATTTGAAGTGGAATTCAGCAAAGTTCATGACTTGACATTTTCGTTCAAGCAGGTCTTTAATGGCACTCATGTAGCAGCACATAGATCCAAACCAAAGATTCAATTGCATGAAAGATTAAAGAGCGTCAAAGGCGCAAGAGATGCGGAACTCGGCCTGAAATGTGAAATCCCACTGGATGCCATTTTGGCAAGTAACTCTTTTGATACACAATAGATCAGTGTAGATCAGTGCAGACAATGACCATCCCTATCAATTGGAAACAAAACATTCACTTGCTGAAATGGCGCCCATGTCTATTTAACAATAGATAAGATTCAGTTCCGCATCTTGCGCCTTCAATACCAATACTCTATAATCTTTGATCCAAGCTAACGTTAGACTATTACTTTGACCTGGGATGGATTTCACAAAGAGTTAAGACTAGTCTTATCTGCAGTTCGGACAAGTTACTCAACCTAACTTAGGATTAGCCATATGATTTTTTTTTATATCTCCTAGGACTAGTCCTAAGTTCCTAACTCTTTGTGAAATCGACCCCAGCTCTTCTGAGAGCCACCACTTTTCCATTAAGCAGTAGTTAAATAGACCTTTTGCACATGATGTCACATGCTCAATGTGGTCAAATAGCGCCCTCACTGGGGTCAAAGGAAGCAAATCATTGGATGTAAGCTGTTCTTTGTGCGTAAAAAATGCGCCTGACCTCAGCCTACCTGTAGAGCTTTGATTCATGCCAGGCGTCTATTATCAAGTTCTATGTTAATGTAGAAGATTAAATTGCACTCGTTCTTATTATTTGATTTTGTCATAATCCTGAAAAAACTTGTTTTCTTTGAAGATGATTAAGGTTGGTGTGGACGTAGAGCTTCTGATGAAGAAAACAATAGTGCAAGCAAAACTCAACAAGAAGGGTCGATATGGTGAGTTCCCTGAAAGTATTTTTCTTGCAATTATTTCTAAAACCTTTATTTATGCCCAGCAGTAAGGCAAAAAAAAGTGCTTGTTTGTCCACAAAGGGTTCTCAAAAGGTAGGGTCGGTCAATAATTTGTTTTTGAGTGACGCTGGTACACGATGACGAAATGGTGAGAATGTTTTTATACAAAGAATGGCTTCTTGCATGTATAAAAACATGAACTGTTGGTTATTGTGAACCAGCATTGCGAGCATTGATAACAAGCGAATGGCTTGCATGTTGGAGATAGGGGCCAAACAAACACCTTTTTTGGACCTAACTGCATAAAGTCCAGTAATTTGTATAAACTGAAACAAGGCAGGCGGGGGGTCCCCTAGATTTGTTAACTATTTGTTTTTTTGTAGGTTGCTAGAAATTAGCTATGAGTCTTTGTGAGTAATAAACCCAATTTGTCCAGTAGTTTGTTGTAGTCGTTGTATTAGCTAAAACAAGTGCCTGAGTAGGTGTGTTTCCACTTCACATTTTTAAGACACAATATACTTTCTTTGTTTTCTGATAACTACATCTGTTACCGTAAAATGGGGGTGGCTTTGGACAAGTTTTCAATGCAATTACTGGGATTTATTGGGGGAGCCCATGACATACAGAGCCAATTTATTTATTTATTTTTTTATTATTTTTTTTCGGGGGGAGGGGGTCATCAAAAGTTTATCCAGATCACCCCAATGTCCAAAGCCACCCCTTATTTGCGGTAACAAACTATCTCTATTAACTTGTGATTTTGTATATTTTTATCTAATTTGCATATATCAGAGATCAGGGTCACTGAGGACACACTGAGGGAAGACAATGCACCACCTTCGTCAAAACAGAAAGCCCCCGAGACGAACAGAACAGAAACTAACACCGAGGCAAGGTGACACATGTGGCACAAACTTGAACGGAAGCGGAGTTTGTAAATAGGTGAACATTAAATCCAATGAGCTCTTTACAAGTTGAGCTCTATAGGAGCTCGCCAGTTTGGCTGGACATTTTTTTAAAGGCAGTGGACACTATTGGTAATTGTCAAAGACCAGTCTCCTCAGTTGGTGCATCTCAACATATGCATAAAATAACAAACCTGTGGAAATTTGAGCTCAATTGGTCATCGAAGTTGCGAGATAATAATGGAAGAAAAAACACCCTTGTCACATGAAGTTGTGTGCGTTTAGATGGTTGATTTTGAGACCTCAAATTCCGAATCTGAGGTCTTGAAATCAAATTGGCGGAAAATTACTTCTTTCTCGAAAACTATGTCACTTCAGAGGGAGCCGTTTCTCACAATGTTTTATACCATCAACCTCTCCCCATTACTCGTCACCAAGTAAGGTTTTGTGATAATAATTATTTTTATTAATTACCAATAGTGTCCACTGCCTTTAACTGAAATGTTTTTTAGAATGCATGATTATATCAAGCAGTTGATTTCACTACAGACTGTAACCCATCTGCCAAACATTGATGGGAGAAAAATGTTAGACTTTGACCTCAATACAATTTGAGAAGAAAACAAAATCAAAATAAATATGGTATGAAATAACATGTGCTGTTTGTTGTAAAGAAATGTTTGAAAAACCTCATTCAAAATTAAAGCAGAAACTATTGCTGAGTAAGCAAACTTCTTTGCCCAAATATAAGTAGCAGAAAACCAGTCACTAGTGTACGACAGAGAACTTGTCACTGGTAAATAGAAGACAACCAGTCACTATTGAACAGCAGGGAACTAGTCACTTGTGAATAGCAGAGAACTTGTCACTGGTGAATAGCAGACGACCAGTCACTTGTGAATAGCAGAAAGCCAGTCTCTATTGAATACCAAGGAACCAGTCACTAGTAAATAGCAGAGAACCAGTTACTGGTGAATAGCAGAGAACCAGTCACCAGTGAATATAGGAGAACCAGTCAGTAGTGAATGTATGAGAACCAGTCAGTACTCACCATTTTGTTTATACACACAATTGTACTACTAAATCAATATCGGCTTATTTTCCAAATAATGTTTTCCTAGCAACCTCAAGATACTTGGCTGAGATTTAAGATAGCTGAGATTTAGTTCCCAAGAATTTCATCATAGATGATGTAGTAAAAATTGTATTGAGGTAAAAAGTTAAACATTTTCTTGAGTTGATGAACTTATTAGATGAATACTAGTCACTGTTGCCTGATTATGTGTGGAAGTCTTTGACCTTTGTTCAATCCTTGGCTCTGGTTTGGTTTGAGGTTTGAAAAAGGCCTGTTGACTTGTCTACTTGTTACCAAACCCTGCACTTCTCCTCTGGGTTCATGGTGCTTCCAGGGGGGCATTGGAAGGCTGCCGAGAACTCTTCCGTGTTTGAAAAAGTTCCAATCACCCTGGAGACAAAAACAAAACAAGAAATAGAAATAATTGTTTGGATTAAGAAAACAAGCTGTTCAACACGAAAGGTATTGAGTACATTTCACTAAATTAATAATCAATTAAGTATGTCACTGGTGAAAAGATGAGAACCAGTCACTAGTGAGTTGCAGAGAACCAGTCACTAATCGCAGAGAACCAGTCACTAGTGATTAGCAGAGAACCAGTCACCAGTCAACAGCTGAGGACCAGTCTCTAGTCAATAGCAGAGAACCAGTTTCTTGGTTAATAGCAGAGAACCAACTTCGTGTTGAATTGCTCAGAACCAGTCACTAGTGATTAGCAGAGAATCAGTCACCATTCAATAGCTGAGGACCAGTCTCTAGTCAATAGCAGAGAACCAGTTTCTTGGTTAATAGCAAAGAACCAACTTCCTGTTGAATTGCTCAGAACCAGTCACTAGTGATAAGCAGAGAATCAGTCACTATTCAATAGCTGAGGACCAGTCTCTAGTCAATAGCAGAGAACCAGTTTCCTGTTGAGTAGCTGAGAACCAGTCACTAGTAAGTAGCTGAGAACCAGTCATCAGTGAATACCTGATGGGGACCAGTCTCTTGTCAATAGCTCAGAACCAGTTTCCTGGTGAATAGCAGAGAACCAGTTTCCTGTTGAATAGCTGAAAACCAGTCACTGGTAAAATAGCTTGGAGCTATTCACTAGTGAATAGCAGAGAACCAGTCACTAGTAAACAGCAGAGAAAGCATGGAACCAGTCAATAAAATATAGCAGAGAACCCGTCACTAATCATCAAAAAGTGCAATGTCATAAAAGGGATAAATAGAATAGGTTTGGCCCATGTACCTGTATTTCCCAGGAGAATGCGGATCAGAAAGTAGCTGCAACACTTCCTGTTCAGGCGTGGCCAACTTACACCAAGTTTGCCCCGCCCCAATGAAGAAAAGCTGCTCAGGTGTCATATCCTGAAGACCTGGTAGTAGTTTCTCTGGTTCCTTCAGCTGGTTCTTATACATCTCATAGGCATGGATGGATAGTCTTATTCCTCCATTGTCAGCAATGTTTTCACCTAGTGTTAGTTTGCCATTCACCTGGGTAAAAAATGTGTTGGAGTTATGTGTCACCAACGCCCAATTTCATAGAGTTGCTAAGCACAAACATTTGCTTAGCATGATATATCTTCCCTGATTCAAACAAGATTACCTACCAAATTTTCATGTGATGTTCAGAATATACATCATGTAAATATCAGTAACAAGCAATATGCAACAGTGGTAAATTTGGTTGGCAATCCCGTTTTTATCAAGGAATAAATTTTATGCTAAGCAAATTGTTGTGCTTAGCAGCTCTATAAAACTGGGCCCTGAATTCAGATTGAAATGTGTTGTAATGGAGACCAAAAGCAATTCTTTAACGACTTACATATCACAGTCAGCAAGAAATTGTTTTCTGGCATTCTGTGGAACCAAGGGCCAATGTCACAGAGAGATTAAATTGATCTTATGTGCAAATCAATCTTAAAGGCAGTGGACACTATTGGTAATTGTCAAAGACTAGTCTTCACAGTTGGTGTTTCTCAACATATGCATGAAATAACAAATCTGTGAAAATTTGAGCTCAATCGGTTGTCGGAGTTGAGAGATAATAATGCAAGAAAAAAACTCCCTTGTCACACGAAGTTGTGTGCTTTCTGATGCTTGATTTCGAGACCTCAAATTCTAAACTTGTGGTCTTGAAATCAAATTTGTGGAAAATTACATCTTTCTCGAAAACTACGTCACTTCAGAGGGAGCTGTTTCTCACAATGTTTTATACTATCAACCTCTCCCCATCGTAATCAAGAAAGATTTTATGATGATAATTATTTTGAGTAAGTACCAATAGTGTCCACTACCTTTAACTGTTAATCAAAGTGCAATGTCACAATACAAATTACCATGGTACTCATTTTAAAGAAAGTGGTCACTATTGGTAACGGTCAAAGACCAGTCTTCTCACTTGGTGTATATCAACATACGCATAACATAAAGCTGTGAAAATTTGAGCTCGATAACTATGAAAGAAAAAAATACCCTTGTCACACGAAGTTGATTCCGAGATCTCGAAATCAAATTCGTGGAAAATTACTTCTTTCTCGAAAACTACTTCACTTAAGAGGGAGCCGTTTCTCACAATGTTTTATACAATCAACCTCTCCCCATTACTTGTTACCAAGTGAGGGTTTATGCTGCTAATTACTTTGAGTAATTACCAATAGTGTCCACTAGATGAATCTAAGTGCTTTGTTAAGGGGACTCACTGGTTTGGACACCTTTGGTGATTATGAAAGACCAGTCTTATAAATTGGTGCATCTCAACATTATGCATAAAATAAGCTGTGAAATTTGAACTCGATTGGTCATCGAACTTGCAAGAGAATATTGGAAGAAAAATACCCTTGTCACACAAGTTGTGTGGTTTCAGATGCTTGAAGTCGAGACCTCAGCTGAGGTCTCAAATCCAGCCGTTTCTCACAATGTATTAAATTACCAGTGTCCAGGCCTTAAAGACAATGAAAAGCTTGTTTAGATTGTTAATTTGTTTTTTGAAAAATGTTGTGTATGTTGATTCATAATTGTTATTCTTCACTGGTTTATAATAGTTAATATTAAAGTTTTGAGAGAAATAATAAAGACAGATGAGTTGTGGCTAATACGAGGAAATGTTGTCTTACATGAAGATTGTCATCTGCTCCTATGTAGCCATCGTACTGATCCACAATGCACTGCGCATGCTCCTTATATGCCTCGGCTGATTGGTTCTTCCACCAGTTATGCAAATTTCCCATCGCGTCATATTTCCTTCCAGTGTTATCAAAAGCATGAGTGAGCTCGTGACCTATGACCCAGCCTATGGCGCCATAATTTATTGACCTAACAGTTGAGATAATAAAAACTATATTAATTTTATTTTATTCAACATCCAACCGCGCAAGCGCGAATTACAGGACGAATAAAAATATTAATATTAAACACTTTATAAGCACATTAAAATGTAACAATAGTTTAAGGAAGTGAGCAAAACATAAAACATTCACACATGGCAAGAGGGGAAGGCCCTCAAAGAACAGACAGAAAACATGTAAGACCCAAAATGGAGAATTATTGGACTAATCAAGATGAGTGAGATGTATAATTACACAGTCCAGTGAGTCCAACTTGTAGACCTTAATTGATAAATTTATGTGAAGGTGATGGTACTTTATTCAGATGAATACTGTTTTAAAAATATTCTAGTGGTATGAATTAATTTGTAAAGGATAAATAATTACAAAGGTTAACACAAATGAATGCAAACAAGAGACTCTTATATTTATCGTTTTTTAGTTTAAATTACTCAGACGGCCTAAACAGAAACGTCACGTTGTTTATAAAGAAGTGAACAACAATTGCTTCCCTTTGCGTAGAATAAGAGTATTTGCGATTAAATGATCTTTTTGTTTCCCCATTGCCCAGTTCGGTTATAAATGAATACTGGATGTGTTAGTATTGTTTAAAGCTTTGCATGGTGTGGAGAAATATGAAGATAATATAAACAAATGGTAAACTTGCGGGTACAACCATGATGTGTAAATCTCTTTTGTGTGAGTGTTGGCTCTGAGAAGAGCCGGTTTGGTCTCGACGTTTCGAACAATAGGCCTTTACTTTGTTCATCTTAAGCTCAACCACCACCAGCAGTCCAGCATTCTCCTGAAGACGAGCAGAGTATACGGTTTGAAACGTCGACACCAAACCGAGACCAAAAGAGATGTACACAGGGTTGTACCCGCAAGTTTACTATAGGTTTTCTCGGTCAAATTCAGAAAATGAGCAGTCAATTTCATTTTCATGCGTTCGAGTTCAAGCTGTTTTGCCTCTCCATGCAGTTGTTGCTGCGTTTCAAATTCAGAATTCGGCCATTCAATTTCGTTTTGGGTTGATTCAAATTCCTTTAGCGCTCTGTTCAATTTAGCGTATCGTCATTCTTGTTCGTGGCACACACGCCTCAAGAAGCGTTGCGAATTTGAATGCTGCTTTGATGAATAATTGTTAAATTATTTTGTTAAATCGAATGACGCAACGTTACATTAATTTGACTAATCATAAAACGAAATCGAATTGCCCTTTTCAGTAGCATTCGATTTCGCACGAAATAGAATAGCTTGGTGGTTAAATTGGATGCTCTTTTGCCGAAATTGACCGAGAAAACCTATATTTATTTACAGTTTCTTCTTAAGTGTTGTATTTATACCTACATTGGTAACTTGTGAGAGTAGAATGGCACTTGTAGAATACCAGCAGGGAATACAATCTGGTTGAATTGTGGATTGTAGTAAGCATTCACCTCGGCTGGTGTCATGTCCCACCTGAACGGTAAATCATGATTCAGATATAGGGTGCGTTCGTTTAGCTTCCCTGGGTCGACCCCGGTGTGCGGCGTTTTTTCCCCCAGGTCGAACGTGGGTAATTATCTGCACACGTTCGTCCTGGAAAAAAAAAACACGTCAAACACCGGGGTCGACCCGGGGAAGCTAATCGAACGCACCCATATTATTACAATTATTACAAACGTCTAATTCAAGGTGCTTTTTGTTGGAGATTCTAAGAATAATTGAAACGTTTGCATAGCTTGGGGTTAGGATTCCGCTTAAAGCCATTGGACCCTTTCGGTAAACAGTATTGTCCAAGGCCCACAACTCGTGTATCACAACTTCTATATCAAATAACAAACCTGTGAAATTTTGGGCTTAATCGGTCATCGGAGTCGGGAGAAAATAACGGGAACAACCCTTGTATCCGCGCGTTTCGCCGTGTCATGACATGTGTTTAAAATAAATCCGTAATTCTCGTTAACGAGAATTGATATCTCAAAAAGTAAAGCATTTCATGGAACAATATTTCAAGAGAAGTATTTCACCACTACCTTCTGTAAACCCTGTAAGTAATTTGTAAATCTGTGAACATTTTTTTTTCTGCACCAAGGTTAAAGGCACTGGACACTATTGGTATAATTACTTAAAAATAGTTGTTAGCAAAACAACTTACTTGGTAACGAGCAATGGAGAGCTGTTGATAGTATACAAACATTGTGAGAAACGGATTCTTCCTCTGAAGTAACGTAGTTTTTGAGAAAGAAGTAGTTTCTCACTAAAATACTTGAATTGAATTCAAGATGAGATCAATTCGTGGCAACTCAAAGCACACAACTTGTGCGACTAGGGTGTTTTTTCTTCCATTATTCTCTCGCAACTTCAACGACCAAATGAGTTCAAACCTTCACAGGTTTATTATTGTATGCATATGTTGAGATACAACAAGTTAGAAGTCGGGTCTTTGACAAAGGTTTCTACAAAAATGTTCCTGAACTCCGGCGGGACCGGGAGCGACGTCCGCCTCACCACCCGAGCAAACGCTGCTTTGATCCACAACCGAAAATAAGCCTTTACAATCCCTTGATTTTGAAGAGATTCAAACATCCAACCAAGGATGAAACAAATATTAAATCAGAGCCATGAACGATCTTCTTGATTGGTCCAAAGTTTCAAAGATTCATGATCAAAAAGGCTTTCCCTGCGGAAAATGGCGTGTGTAGGCTTACGAATATTGTTCAATCAAGTAAATTGCTAGAGGCAGTGGACACTATTGGTAATTACTCAACATGATTATTCGCGTAAAAACTTACTTGGTAGCAAGTACTAGGGTATAAAACACCGCGAGAAACGGCTCCCTCTGAAGTGATGTAGTTTTCGAGAAGAAGTAATTTTCCACGAATTTGATTTCGAAACCTCAGATGAGGTATCGAAATCAAGCATCTGAAAGCGCACGACTTTGTGTGACAAGGGGTGGTTTTTTCTTTCATTTTTTATCTCGCAACTTTGACGACCAATTGAGCTAAAATTTTCACATGTTTGTTACTTTATACATAAGTTGAGATACACCAAGTGAGAAGACTGGTATTTTGTCAATTACCAATAGTGTCCATTGTCTTTATTGGCTGGCATATTCTGTTTGACGAAGAGTGATTTGATAACAACATTGTGTAACATCAGCACTTAAACCATTTCAACCTAAACTTACTCTGTCTTGTCCACTGGTTTGCCTAGCTTTTCTTTGTTCATATTTCCGTAGAAAATATTGGCCGTAAGAAGATTACCCAATAACGTTAATTTGGTGATTCTGAGCTGTGAATAAAAAACATAGTTGTGTTGTTTGAAATCATATAAATTAATTACCGGAAAGAGATCTTGGATCATATAGGTTCATTGAAGTAACTTCCTGCTGATTACCAAGTTTTCAAGAAACAAACGCAATCAGACAAATTAACGACCAAAACGTGATTATTCTAGTGATTTGTTTAAAGAAAATAATATAGCATTAAAATCATTTTTATAAAGTCATATTGTCAAGGTTTAAAACTTCATTTTAAACACGGTTTTCTCGATTCGACTGCCTTTCACATTTAAGAAAAAAAAGAAAAAGAATATAGGTATTTGGTTTGCGGTAGGGGTGCATCTATTTGCCAGGTAGAGTTTGAACTGTCTTTTGCTGTCTTTCGCTATTCTAATATCACAGAGTAGATTTATCGGATGTTGAGGAGTCTTCTCAGCTCTGAAAAGAACTGTCCTGCCTTTTTTAAAACTATATACTTCCCGGGCGAAAGATAGAAAATTGGCGGGACTGCTACTTAAGCTAATGTGATCATATAACTATACTACCACGGAGTCAGTTCTTGACATGGTCTCAACGTTTCGATTAGCAGGCTCTAGTCATCAAGCTTGAAATGCTGAGACCGGTATAGTAGAATAAAGAATGACAGTGCTCCAAGAACAAACTCTACCTGGCAAGGAGATACACACATGGCGTTACTGCAAACCAAAAATATATTGATACCTCACTATGCAATGCCTCAAATCCTATAGGCAAAATAATACTTTCAGATTAAAAGTTAAGACTACATTTTCATCCAAATTTAACAAAATAATCTGAAATGTCTTTACCTTATTATTATTATTATTATTATTATTATTATTATTATTTTTTTTTTACCCATACACCGATGTGTGTTAGCACTGTATACTCAGTACTTACCCGAGTCCTGTGAAAAAATATCGCAGGCATGTTACTCGGGTGGGATTCGAACCCACGACCCTTGCAATTCATCTATTATGTCTTTACCTTGTCATAGTATTGATTGAGTTCACTTTCTTTAGTGATCCACAATGGAGCGATTAATTTATCCACGATTGCTTTGGCTTTCTCCCTAGCCAATGCCTTGGTTGCCTTGTCCATCCAGCCGACCATCGGGAGGCTTTTTATGAACGTTTGTCGGATGCTTTCTATCATCCCATCAATCTAATCCAAACAAAATACCGACAATAACATCAATGTGTTAAAGGCAGTGGACACTATTGGTAATTACTCTAAATAATTATTATCGTAAAACATTTCTTGATTACGAGTAATGGGGAGAGGGTGATAGTGTATAAACATTGTGAGAAACGGCTCCCTCTGAAGTAATGTAGTTTTCGAGAAAGGCGTAATTTTCCTCTAATTTGATTTCGAGACCTCAGATTTAGAATTTGAGGTCTCGAAATCAAGCATCTGAAAGTGCACAACTTCGTGTATCAATTGTGTTTTTTCTTTCATTATTATCTTGCAACTTCGTCGACCGATCGAACTCAAATTTGCTCAAGTTTGTAATTTTATGCATATGTTGAGATACACCAAGTAATTGTCAAAGACCAGTCTTCTCACTTGGTGTATCTAAACATATGCACTGCCTTCAAACCTTAAAGGCACTGTAAACTTTTTGTCAAATACAAGTATACCCCAACATTATTATGCATAAAATAACAAACCTGTGAAAGTTTGGACTCTATTGGTTCATTCATCAAAAATTAACATACATTTTTTTCCCTGTGACTCTCACAAGTCGTTCTAATATTTTAACGTTTTGTGCCGAAGAAAGTGCTGGTAAAACCCTTCAAATAATACCCAGAAAAACTTCACCTTGACGGCACTGGACACATTTGGTAATTGTAAAAGACAAGTATTCTCACTTGTAACCAAAAATTATATGATTTTTGGGGTTGAACAAAGAATTGACTAGAGTGGGATTCGAACCAACGACCTCCGGATTAACGTGCCGGCGCTCTACCAACTGAGCTATCTAGCCCTATATTGGCGGTGTCCCTATTTTGTCAATATCTTTGTTCGGGGGTGCCAGTCAGAAGCCATACAACCGTTAACTGGATCACACCCAAATTACGATACAACCTGGGAAGCGGCAATTATATGCGTAAAAAACATGTGAACAAATTATGAAAAACACCCTTGTTGCACAAATGTGTGTGCTCACTATTCATTATAAAAGGCTTCAGGCCTGAAGTCTTTTATTATTTGAGTAAATCACCTCTTTCTCAAAGAGAGAGCCGTTTCTCACAATGTTTTATACCATCAACAGCTCTCCACTGCTATAGTTACCAGGTAAATTTAGTTATTTTTAGTAATGACCATGTGCCTTTCGTTTTGTAGGCTATCAATTATACGTTTTGTGGTATCTTACCTCGTCCTTTGTCTCAAAGCTATGTCTTTCCTTAATGAATTCAGCACCGACGGCATAGCCAAGGATGCTGTTCGCTGTAGACGCACATAATAACCATCTGGGAGAACTAGCTTCGATCCCTGAGTAAACTCTTTTAAGCTCTAACTTCGCCTGTCTGTATTTCCGCGGTAAGGCTGCAGAAAATGAAGCTATTAACTGCCACTTCATGTAGTTGTTTACTGTCCTGCATTTACAAATAACAATAACTGTTTGTACAAGGCCTTGTAAAAATAGCACCCAAAAACAAAAACATCACGTTTGGTTGTTGGACATGGAATGGTTTCGTACCACCATTGTTAGTTATAAAAAAAATACGCGGCCTACTTTATGGGTTTGTTATCGAAACCTTAAGAATTAGAATTGGATTTTTTATTGTCCGCTTCACAAATAAACGTAACTTTAGTTTCCATTGGCACTTAAAGCAATTAATAGTTAACAACAACCGTTACAACATTACACAGATTAAAATGACAAAAATATACACACTTAAAATAAATAAAACATCCACCCAATAAAACAACACGAGCAAATTTGCAAAGTCAAATTTATAATGAAAAAAATATCTCAAAGTTGTTTTACAAGTCAAATCAAATGGTTGGTGCCAGATATCGGACACAAACATGAATATCAAAAACCGAGCGTTCAAAAATCGATCCTGTGTGTGCAACAACTAGGCCTATTCGAAAAACTAAGCTATAGTGATGAAAAGAACGTTCAAAAAGTTTAATAGATGTTAAGTTTGTTCTTAACTAGTATAGGTTTTCTTGGTCAAATTCGGAAAATGAGCAGCCAATACCAGACCAAGCTATTCTATTTCGCGCGAAATCGAATGCTACTAAAAAGGTTCATTCGATTTAGTTTTATGATTAGCCGAGTGTAATTTTGCGTTATTCGATTTAACAAAATAATCATTCAATTTAACAATTCACCATAGCAGCATTCAAATTCGCATACGCTTTTTAAGGCGTGTGTGTCACGAAAAACAATGACGCTACGCTAAATTGAACAGAGTGCTAAAGGAATTTGACTAGACTCTAAACAAAATTGAATGGCCGAATTGTAAATTTAAAACGCAGTAACAACTGGAGAGGCAAAACAGCTTTAATTCGAACGCATGAAAATGAAACTGACTATATTAGCTGGATGGTTTACAAATTTTGTATCAATTGGGCATCCCTGTTGAAGCAGTAAAAGATGAGCAACTTACGAAGCACTGCACGTCTTCAAGAGCTCATTCAATCTGGGGAAGAACTTTAAGGTGGGGACCAAGACTTCCTCATCTGGTGATATTTCCTTCCCAAAGAGGTTTTTCATGTACGCAAAGACATCAATCTGCCACACAAAGAAATGTCAGCAAAAAAATAATTAGACACAAAGAATATTAATCTTTAGAAAATACTGTCGAATAGGTTTCTTTCCGATTAAAATGCGACAAATATATCTGTGTAAATGTTTGTAGCCATTATGAGCTGTGTATACGCTATTTCCCTCAAATGCAAGTCACAGGGTTCGAATTCCACCCTGATTTACCTGTGGTTTTCCCCACAGAACTTGGGAAAGTACTGAGTTAACAGTGCTTCATATCAGCAATTTATATTCTTTATCCCCGATGCAACACCCCTCCGTACCCCCCACAAACAAGCATCTACATATTAAATAATATAAATATATCTCTGACGTGATTTAAAGAAAACAACTCGAACTTTCCATTAGAGGAGTTGGGTGCTTTTTGCAAATCATGATGTCCACAGATTTACATTAAACTTACACCGTTTGAAGACAATAGAAAGCTTACCTTAAAATATTACTTGCTGCGGTGCTGTAGTTTATGAGAAATGAGTAAAACAATGTAGTGAAAATAATGTTGTTCTCAGTTTAAGCATGTAAAACGTATTTACTAGTTATGTGACATTACCTTAACCACTAAATACGTTTTTTACACGCTAAAATAATTTTCGTCTCACCGAGATGAAACATATTTTGGTGACATTGTTTTACTCATTTCTCAAAATCTACAGCACCTCAGCAAGTAATATTTTAAGGGAAGCTTTCCATAATTATCTCCAAACTCAATCTTCATACTCAGTAATTTCATACTCAAAAATCACACGCATTACTCGGGAAGATCCTTCAATTTCGCAAGAGATTGCAAGAGGCGGGCCAACTATTACATTTCACCAGTCCTTTACGTATTTACTAGAAAATCAACTGACGAATGGTGAACAATTTAGTCTTGAATGTCTTTAAATAAAATAGAATGTATGTATACGAACCTGAGGATAAGACATCAATCATGTGCATGAAATCGAGACTGTATTGCAATAGCAACTGAAAAGGAACTCTAGTTTTTAATAGAAAACTGTACGACAAATTTAGACAAAACGCATAAAGAATGAACGGACAATATTTCTTACTATAGGAATCGTCT
This sequence comes from Asterias rubens, assembly GCF_902459465.1. Classification (NCBI taxonomy): domain Eukaryota; kingdom Metazoa; phylum Echinodermata; class Asteroidea; order Forcipulatida; family Asteriidae; genus Asterias; species Asterias rubens. Next base: position 13,901,070 of record NC_047064.1, on the reverse strand, counting down.
CACTGAATTCCTTGAGAGTCATTTTATGGTAGCTCTTAAACGGATCCCTTAACTCTGAACCAGCCATCATGATCTGTATTAAAGTAAAACACAGAATTAATCTCTTCATTTATTTATTTATTTATTTATTTATTTCGGAAATCATCACAATAATTTGATTCAGCAAGTTGTTTACGTAATGTAACAAGATAATAAATAGAACATAATTTTTCTACAGAAATATTTTGTATTTGTATTTTGTTGTTTACAAAATTATAGAAAGTTTTGCAGTAACACTATGTAATGACTATCTCTAATGAGTTGGGGGTGGTTCTGAAAAGAACCGTTGGTTTCAACGGGGGTGTGGTTCTGAAACGGTTCTTTTCAGAACCACCCTAACTAATAGAGATAGTCATTACACATGGTGTTACCGCAAACCTTTCTATATCGTATTTCCACCATGCAAAGTTTCAAATCCTACTTTTACAAAATTTGTACACTAGCAGTTTCTGAAAAAAATTACCACTGTGCGGTTACCTCAGCAAGTTGTTTTTCAAGCTGTATAATATCCTCCATGTCCTGCTGTATTTGATTGATAAAGTCGTCAGTTAAAACCGATCCCATGTCACCAGCAAGAAGAACAGCCATTGTTACTCCATACTTCAGGTAGGCTTGCAGTAAATCCTGTGTAGAATAATTGTCAATATTGATAGATATAGATAGATATAAACGATTATTCAATGTTGCAAATAGTGTACAATACAGAGTATATATGGTCAAAAGTATTGTAAACATCAAATAAAAGGTGAAACTTTAAACAAAAGGCAACATCTAGGTCCGGGGAGAAGCACAGCTTTTGTTCTCAAGCCTATGAACAGACAGACCAAAAAACAGACAGACATTAAAAATACAGGACAAAACTAACAAGTGTAAGACAGAAAATAAAGCCGTTACTATTTCGACATACAAAAATAACATCCGAATCTTAGTATAAGTTTTCTCGGTCAATTTCGGAAAATGAGCAGCCAATTTAACCACCAAGCTTTTCTATTTGACTCGATTCAAAACGAAAATGAATGGCATAATTCTGAACTTGAAACGCAGTACCAACTGGAGAGGCAAAACAGCTTTAATTCGAACGCATGAAAATGAAATTGACTGCTCATTTTCCGAAACCTATATCATTAACCCTTTTGTCCCTGCACCGCCCGAGTTTGCTGAAATCCAATTTCTCAAGATTCTTGCAGTAAATTACTGGAATCGTAGTTCAAATTTTAAAAGATAGCCATGCCTTAATGTGTATGCACAATTTTTTACCCTTTCGGTAATATTTGTCTAAAAGTACAAGTTCTCATGGGAACAATAAATGCCTCTCGTTAAACGGCTACGGTAATTTTTATGGCGAATATTTTTGTGCACGGATAAAATGAACACAATAGCTTTTGAAGGCTTTTTTCTGGCTCAATGCTCATACTGATTAAATGCGAAGGCGTTAATTTTCGACAATATCATCATAAATGATGAACAGTTTCCTGTTTACTAATGAGCGTTTTATTTTTCGTAAGAGCTAAATTATTTCATCATCATTAGCTTCGACAAGTCAACTGTGAAGGGAGAATTAATAACGATCTATAACAACTAGATATATTAACAAATGCGTAGACCTACTAATGACTATCAGTTTCTTCAAACACAAGCTAGCGAGGTTTCCTCGTACCGCATACAGTGTATCGCTATATGCGGCTGGGCGGTACAGTGGCTAAATGGTTAAGAAAACGAGTTTTAAGTTTTGGGGTAAAAGTTGCGAGAGTCATCTAGACTATTCCAAAATAAAGTGCCACGCTGGACAACACCATTTTCAGACAACGAGGTTCTACGTTTTAACATACATATACATATTTTAATAGGAATGAATGTTTTATAAAATAGGACATGATGATAGGATGTTATGATGTAAGGATGTTTGAGGTTAGGAATGGATGTTTGGACTGTTAAGTTATTTCTTTATACTAAATTCTAGAATAAATTGGAATGGTTCTGAAGTCTCTATATTATTGAGAGTCACCACTGCAGTTTCTTCTTAATGACGTATCCATTTCTATACACACTAGAAACTAAAGGGTTGAAATCAACGCTAACTTGCATGAGTTCGGTGAGTGACTACACTTTTAAAGTGTTAATTCCAGCTTTGTAAAGTATTCAGTCAAGTGCCAGTTTAACGTTTAAAAAGCTGAGAAATGTTGAATCAGCATTCAACAGTCAAAAGGAGTGATTCATTTTAACCATTTTAGTACTCAATTGTCAAATAAGAAGATTAAATTTCACTTGGCCGCAAGATTAATTCGATTTCGTACAGTAGCGAGAGCTAGTCAACCAGTCAATTTAATCAAGTGTAAATGATATGTAGTAAAATCAACTTTAAATGGTAAAAGTGAAATCTTAAATGCCTCTTCAGTGAAATAGACAGACTGAAACGAATATGAATGAGATAACCAAATCATGTTTACACGACAACAAAATTGAATACATTAATAGCTAAAAAAGACACCCTTTGGGTTCGGGGAAATATACGTGCATTTGAATGCGTGTAAATGAAAGTGAATGGATGCGAGTGACGTCACCTGAAAATGGGTATATAGTTATTGTAAGTCCTCCGTGAATGTCTCGATTCAACATAATATAGGTTTTCTCTGTCAAATTCGGCAAATTAGCTGTCAATTTCATTTTCATACGTTCGAATTAAAGCTGTTTTGCCTCTCCAGTTGTTACTGCGTTTCAAATACAGATCTCGGCCATTCAATTTCGTTTCGAGTCGAGACAAATTCCTTTAGCACTCTGTTCAATTTAGCATATCATCATTCTTTTTCGTGAGCACACACGTCTCAAGAAGCGTCTGCAAATTTGAAAGCTGCTTTGATGAATTGCTAAAATGATTGATTATTTTGTAAAATCGAATGAACATTACATTTGACCAATCATAAAACGAAATCGAATGACCCTTTAGTAGCATTTGATTTCGCGCGAAATAGAACAGATTTGTGGTTAAATTGGCTGCTCACTTGCCGAAATTGACCGAGAAAACCTATAACTTACAGAATGGCAACCGTATACTTACATCGTGACCACCGAGGTAATATTCCCTTGGACCTAAAAACAGGGATGGCTGTGTAAACTAGACGAAAAAAAGAAGAAAGGAACTTTAACATAAACCATTTCTTTGTTCTGCATTCGCTTTTATTAATGAGCGGAAAATCACAAAACATAACCCGAACATAGAAACAACCGGACTAAAAAAACAACAGACACGCGAGCAGGCCGTCGCTTTCACAAAGAGTTAGGACTCGTCTTATCTCGTAAGGTCTGCATGCTACAGTGCAGGGTTGGGAATCGTCCTTAAGTCATAAGATTAATCCTAAGTTAGGAAGAGTTTTGTGAAATCGACGGCTGCCGTGTTTAGTGGAGCGATATTAATGGGCTTTGAGTCAAGTGTTGTGTATGATTCCTTTTGTTTAATATTTCATTGTAAAACATTGTTGAATGTGTCATACAAAGTCAAAACACCCCACAAGTATACAGTTCCTACCTAAACAATCACCCCACAATTTCCATCTTATAAGCAGATCCCAACACCACGATACACAAACATCCACACACATGCTTGAATACGCTTGCAACCGTGGACCCCCTGTTGCCCCTCTTTTGTTTAAACCTTTTGTTATATCCCATTGGTTTTGTATATGTTTTCCTTGGACCTTTCCCCACTTTAGGACTCTATTGTTCTCTTTTGTTTTGACCCATGAGTTAAATAAAGAGTCAAAAAACTCAAATAGGAGCAAGGCAGATTTGAGGACATTGCAGAGTACAATGATGTTACAAGGAGCTGTGTTCAGTTCTGGCTGAGACACAACATCTAGAGTGTGGACAAGATAAGAAGAACTCACATATATGATATTTCTAGATGAGTTTTTGTCATCAACCCCGACGAAAGAGTTGAATAGTATACTCTGAGAGTGCTCGCTGACAGTAACTAGAGTATCAATGATGTTATCTGGGGTTGTGTAAGTCTCTGCTCTGAAACCGGCAGAGTCGTCTCGCAGAACATCCCATCCGCCAATTTGTGATATCAACTGTATAAAAAAGGAGCAAGAACCATTATTAAAGACACTGGACACCTTTAGTAATTGTCAAAGACAAGTCTTCTCACTCGCTGTATCTCAACATGTGCACAAAATAACAAACCTGTGAAAATTTGAACTCAATTGGTCGTCAATGTTACGAGATAATAACGAAAGCTTTAAAGCTTTGTTGTAATATTTTTTAAACAGTTGATTAACAAACCAAATTAAAACATTGAGATTTAGTTGATTAATGTTGCCCGTCACAAAGACCTAAACAAAACCGATTCAGTGACTAGTTTTTATAGGAATAAAGAGTAATAAGCGAACACAAGAGTTGGCGACAAGGTCTTAATTGGCCGTTTAAAACCGGCAGGATCGTGGCCTTGCGATTAAAAATGGATCAAGTCAATGGTTTATTACCATGCACGATTTTAAACGGTCGCTTAAGATCATGGGTCACCAATTTTTTATTCCCATTAAAAAGCTTTAAAAAAAAATATTAAAACAATTCTAAAAGTTAAGAACAAATCTGACTTATCAGCTTGCATTTGCCTCGAATCTGCGTTAAACACCAACCATGAAACATAATATCATAATGTGATATAATAAACCGAATTTTGATATAGGTACAAGTTTGCGGTATACAATGTAATGAAAATCTCTAAATGAGTTGGGGTGGTTCTGAAAAGAACCTCTGGATTCAACTCGACGCTCCAGTTGGCATCTTCTAGAGAATTTTTGTTTGGGAAAACACACTTTTATTGAGGAACTGCCTACACAAAAATTACACGTTAATGAATGTACCGATGACCATTGTACATCAATAATCTAGTTTACCTGACCAAACAGTGAGGCACCATATTGTTCTATTGCATCTAGGTCCATACATGAAGCGTAGAAGTCTCTTGCTTTGACCATTGCTGTATTGGTCGTCGGGTCCTTGGATTCCAATATCTGAACAAGAAAAAATGGGGGCATTCTGATTTTAAAGGGAAGGTACACGTGTGGTTATTACTCAAAACAAATTAACTTAAAAACTGACTTGGTAACGAGCATTGGAGAGCTGTTGGTAGTATAAAACATTGTGGGAAACGACTCCCTCTGAAGTAACGTATTTTTTGGAAAGAGGTAATTTCTCACTCAAATAATAAAAGACTTCTAGCTAGAAGTCTTTTATTCCTATCTGAAAGCACACAAATTCGTCCAACAAGTGTGTTTTTTCTTTCATCATTTTCTCGCAACTCCGATGACCAATTGAGCTCAACTTTTCACAGGTTTGTTATTTGATGCATATGATGAGATACACCAAGTGAGGACACTGGTCTTTGACAATTACCAAACGTGTACCTTCTCTTTAAACTGTAAACTAAAAATGGGGGGGGGGGTCATTAGAGTTACATTCATAATCTACATCTATGATAATTCTTTTCAAAGAATGTTCAGCATTTAGACAAGGTGAGAAGACAATGAAGAAATTTAAGTGTTAGATGTGGGAGGAAAACCCCGCAGATGATTGTTCCAGGGAAATTCCACGCAGTCAGGTATGGGCTGAAAAACCCAATCCACATAGTGCCCCCGGTAGGATCTGAACCAGGGTCCCAGAGGTGATGGAAGGAGGCAACACAAGACTCACAAGATTGTTCTCTTAATGTGAAAGAGTGATTCACTCTCTTGTCTGAGTGGTGTCCGTTTCGCTCATTTGGGAGTGAAAATCAATCTATCTCACTCTGTTTGAGTGAAATTGGATGGAGCTTCACTCTAAATCGAGATGAGAGTACACGTTTTTCACTCTTAAAAGACTTGTTCGCCATATATGGCTCTTTGCAAGGTTGGTAAGGCGGACGGACTATATAGTGTTTTTTAATTACTCTTTTACAAAAGGGAGTACAAGAAAGGCTGTATTGGATTTAAATTAAAGCAATTGCACAACATCGGTTGAGTATTGTCCAAATGTCCACACTTCGTGTATCACAATTTAAATATAAAACAATCGGTCATCGGAGTCGACGGGAAAACCCACCCTTGTTTCCGCACGTTTGTGTCTTATGACTTGTGTTTAAAATAAATCCATTATTTTCGATATCGAAAATTTATAATTGTTCAAATGTTTTCTCAAAAAGAAAAGCATTTCATGGTTTAATATTTCGAGGGTAGCCTTTCACCATTAGGCCTACCTTCTGTAAACCCTGTAAGCTGTTTGTAAATCTGTGAACTTTCAATTTTTGTTCTGTTCAGAAAGTGTAGAATGGCTTTTTACAGAGCTGAATTAGGGTGCAATAATTCCTCACCTCTTTAATGATCTCAAAATTGGTGATTGAAAGTTCCTGGAAGCTCATAGAAGCGGAAGTTGACCAAACGGGTATACTGGCCTTATCCAACCATCCTCCACAAGCGTAACGGTAGAAGTCATCGCATGGGTCTGCTGATGGGTCCATAGCACTTAGTATTTCCCCGCTTGCAATCACGCACTCTGGATCCAAGCATAGACCTTGCTCTGTCTAAACAGTCAGATGTAAAAACAAAACCAGAAATTTATTTGACACACAATGCTTTTGTTTCTAAAATGAACTTTTTTTCTTCTTGGGTAAGCATTTAATATGCAGTGTGGATCTGAGAACAAAAGAGGTCCTTAAAAGGTTCTCACCAGTGTTAAAGAATGAGAATTTTCTTTGCAGGCCTTTTCGAATCGACTGCTTCGGCTTTGGATTCAGCTTCAGGCTCCGTTCTAAAGCCCCGAACGCCTACACGCAAAGCTACGCGCGATTGTCAAAACAACCGCCGGGCCAAGCTAGCCTGAGCCGCCATCCAAAACCTAAGCCGAAAGGAATGTCCACAGAGTGACTGAGTGTGTGTTTTTGCTCTGTATCCTACGTGCTGTTTATATCTATTTATTAGTTACAAAGATTCGAAGTATTTTATTATTTCAGTGCTTTATTATAGGAGGGAAGTGATGGGGGTTAACAGCATATCTACCACCCATAAAGACAACCAAACAAATAACAACAATCAAACAGAACAAAACAAAGACAAACAATCAAACCAACGTTGTGTTGAAACCTATTGCGAAATGTGAACTCCCAAATGAAGCCAGAGATAATTCAGAATTAGAACGTAAATATAGTTGACATGACTGCCGATCGACCTTCTTTAACATGTATGCTCCAAACTATTGATACAAAATAACGAGCAATTGAGAGCCGTTGATAACATTGTGAGAAACGGCTCCCTCTGAAGTCATATAATTTTTTAGAACAGTTTATCACTCATATATTAAAAGACTTCAGGCCATAAGCATTTTATTAGGCATCTGAAAGCACACAACTTGTGCAACAAGGACGTCTTTTTCTTTCAAATTTCCGTGCAAATTCGATGACCAATATTGAGCACATTCTTTCACATGTTAGTTATTTTGTGCTTACAATATGTTGGGATACACCAAGTGATAATACCAGTCTTTGGCAATTACCAAGGGTGTCCATGCCTTTAATATAGGCCCGTTTCAAGCTAAGAAGGCACATGCCCCCATCTCCCATAGAACACAACTTTCCCCGGAACATGTTGCCTTGGATCGGACGAGTTGGTCTATTATAAAGAGCGTATTTTTGTTTGTAATCGTTTGTTATAAAATGCATATATGGTTGGAAAGATGTTTTAAAAGTAGAATACAATGATCCACACAAGTTTGCCTCGAAATTGCGAGGCTTTCCTTTCACTTTGCGAACTAACACGGTCGGCCATTTATGGGAGTCAAATGTTTGACTCCCATAAACGGCCGACCTTGTTAGTCGACGAGGTAAAAGGAAAACCGTGCAATTTCGAGGCATATTTGTGTGGATCATCGTATTCTACTCAAACAGCATCTTCGTACCCATATGCATTTTAAAACAACGGTAACAAAAGCTTTTCAAAGACCAACTCGACCGATCCAAGGCAACGTGTTCCTTTAAGGGCCGGCTACCATGTTTGTTTTGCCAAAGGAGCACGATTATACGTTGTAGAAGTTTTCAATTATATGCATACACCGAAACTGGAGACAAACAGGTGTGATCGGACATTTATCTCATTAACCATAAGTGGTAATTAACTTCCGACTGGACGTCAGCCTGTGTTCAATTCATACCAGCTTTAAAAAAAATCAATCTAAATTTAAAAGTAATATAAACTAATAGCCTACACAATAAAACTTGACAATCTCTTGACATTTGGTACGTTGTGTCTGTGAACGGGCGGCTATTGGTGTGGCTGCATTATTTTGTTTTTACAAAAGATATTGCTATAATATTTAGTCATCATGTTATTATTTCTGTACTCCTTGCCTTTTTGGGTGGATGGTGGGGTGGTTTTACATCACGGTAATGTGTTGAAGAGGCGTTTTTCACAGCTATCAATTACATAACTACAATACATTTTCGGAAATTATTCGGTTTAATTTACAAGCGCATATTATGTCAATGTAATGTTAGCCTTTATTCGTTTGCAAGTTGTAACTAGAAAACAAAGAGTTTTAGTTCACCATAATATCAGGACATTGTTGTTAAAAGGCAGTGGACACTATTGGTAATTACTCAAAACAATTATTAGCATAAAACCTTTCTTGATTACGAGTAATGGGGAGAGGTTGATAGTGTAAAACAGTGTGAGAAACAGCTCCCTCTGAAGTGATGTAGTTTTCGAGAAAGAAGTAATTTTCCACGAATTTGATTTCGAGACTTCAGATTAAGAAACGGGTCTCGAAATCAAGCATTTGAAAGCACACAACTTCGTGTGACCATGGTGCGACAAGGATGTTTTTTCTTTCATTAATATCTCGCAACTTCGAAGACTGATTGGGTTCGAAATTTTCACAGGTTTGTTATTTTATGAATATGTTGAGATACACCAACTGTAAAGACTGGTCTTTGACAATTACCAATAGTGTCCAGTGTCTTTAAGTGAGGGAATTTGTCCGTTGACATATACACTTTCTGTTTCTGCGGACAAACTAGTCGATATTTTGGTTAGACCAAAATAAAGCAATAAATGTCAGAAGAAAAAAAACGGTCATACTTTGATGTTGATTCGTTTGATATGACATGCAGAGCTGTTTTCAACAGCTGTTTGAGTATAAATAAAACTGCCTGTAGTTTGTTTGGGTGATAATAATGTGAGTAAATTATGCACGCAGTTCATTTTCATATTCGTAATATACCATTAGGGTACCGTAGGCCTACGCGTTGTCGTTGATGTATGTCGGCAAACAGTTATTCATGTCATGCTATATTTTGTTATTGAATCATGACATGTTACTTTTTGTTGATATCCCCCCAAAAAGTTATTAATTTGTATTTTTGAGTTTCATGTCAATTTACAGTGGAGAGAGTTTGGGAAACTCTTTCCAGTAAAAAGCAAAGTGTGGTTTCACAGGGTTTACTCTATAACAATTTATGCAGCAAAGTATGAAAGTAAAGATGTAACATTACGGAGTAAAAACTAGGCATTCATTGCCAATTGATGGAAGTCTAAATGTTGTTGAATTGAAAATAAAATGGGCAAAAAATATGGGTTTAAAATACCGAAATCTATTGCACAATGACGTAGGCCTAATGTTTTATTTCTCAGACTAGATAGCGATTGCGGGGTCGATCTTTGGGGGGGGGGGGGGGGGGTAGAATCACTGCAGAAGACACACCACTTGTTTATAAATATTTGTTCATTAAGATGCATTTTTAAGGACAACTTGATCGAGACACTATAGCTATGACGATCCTTACCTGGCCTTGGCTCTCCTCAAGCGGCAAGCCATCAGCGATTGCTACCAGGCAGACGGCAAAAACAACGGCGGCAAGCATGTTGGCACGCACGGTGCGAGACGAACCCCCGCTGGATTCGTTGTTTTCGCTCCTGTTGTTACCAAGTCCAAGTGGAGTTTTCGCTTCTTTTTAAATGAATGGATTCGCTGCATAAAAAAAAAGAGAACGGGCAATGGTTATATGCTGGTGTGTTTGTGGCTGTTATGTGTTTGTTGTGTGGCTACTACAAGCCAATACCCTCCAGCCAACAGGTGGTCATGCCGCTACGTAAAAAGAGAGCCAGTGTAAACTACCGAAACCAATAAATGCCAAAAACAAGTCATCAAAACAGAGGTGACTTAATAAGATCCGTCTTTATATTTCAATAAACACTCATATTTTGACTTGATATACTTAAATTACATCTGACTTAACTGTTTAATCTAGATTAAATTTCGCAAACAATTTCAAATTTGGCTTTTGAAAGAAGCATTTGACACGATAATGATGTCATTTATAACACACCGTAGCTAATCATCGGTTTCGAAATGGGAATACAATAATTATGCTGGTATCGTGCTTGTTACGTGTCACACCATATGTCAATGTCAACGAGTTAGTTGGAAATAACTATTTGCATATTTTCTGCCTAATTTTAATTATAATGTAATTTTTGACACCAAGAAAACAAAAATCAGCAAAGGTTAACAAATAACACAATCCGCTTCTTTGGTCCTAGTGTGTGGAATGCAATAGATGAACGCATTAGATCTAAGCGATCCGTGAGTCTTTTTAAAGATAGTGGACACTATTGGTAATTGTCAAAGACCAGTCTTCTCACTTGGTGCATCTCAACATAAACATAAAATAACAAACCTGTGAAAATTTGAGCTCAATCGGTCCAAGTTGCTAGATAATAATGAAAGAAAAAACACCCTTGTCACACGAAGTTTGTGATTTTGGATGGTTGATTTCGAGACCTCAAATTCTAAACTTGAGGTCTCGAAATCAAATTCGTGGAAAAATACTTCTTTCTCGAAAACTACGTCACTTCAGAGGGTACCTTTTTTTACAATGTTTTTTACCATCAAACTCTCCCCATTACTCGTTACCAAGTACGGTTTTATGCTAATAAACTTTTTTAGTAATTGCCAATAGTGTCCACTGCCTTTAAAACACGCATTCTAATTGACGGTACGTTTTTTCCCCCAATCTACTCAAACCATATATAGAGTAATGCTCAAACTAGGCATTTTTTTGCTATACAAAAAATGGTTGTATTTTCGCTTTCATGCTCACATTCAGAAATTCGATTTCAGACATTCTATTTAATTTTTTGTCACTTCCTATATTTACAAAATTGTTGACATTGAGTGTTTGACCAGCTCTTGCTAATATGTAGCTTTTACGAAATTCAATGAGTCTTGTGGCGTAATGAAAATTGAATGGTCTTGTTTAACCAGTGAATGCTAAATAAAACCGGTGAATTGTTTTTTGTTTGTGTGACATTCTTACTTCAATAATGCATAAGGATTTCTATTGCATTAATAGGTATAACCTATTTAACACACTTGTTGACATTAAATGTTTTACCAGCTCTTGCTGCTTTGTATAGCTTTTACGAAATTGAGCGAGTCTTGCGGCGCTATTAAATTGAATGGTATTATTTGATCAGTGAATGCTAAACTGGTGAGTTGAATGTATGACTATTGATTGCTGATATGGATTATTAAAATAAAAGTGTCGGCAGACAGACTTCACCCTCAGTAACCAGCCAATGGCTCAAAGGTATTTTAAAGTCTTAGAGAAAAAGCCCAAAGAAAACGGAAGATGGCAACTTAAAAGCAATCCTGCTTTTATATTGAAATTTGGATCCGTTGACATGCATTATAATTATGTCAACGGATCCCAATTTATTACCTCAATATTTATGTATAAATCAGTACTCATTAATTTGTGTTCATGAAGTTTCGCTACTCCTAGAGCGCTTCACGTGGGGTGTTTAAACGGTTGATAATGACCAGCTGGAGCACTGTTTATAACCGGTTGTTTTCGGATACAAATGCGCTAGTCTTGGTGCAAGACGTTTCTTGTTACGGGCAATGCGGGTGCTGTCGGTGAGTTGGTTGAACTGTGTGTGAAAGGAAAACGAGAACGTCTTGCTTGCATCAAGACTACGCGCACGAACGGGTCCGGAAACTGTCGTCTCAGTCATAACAATGCAACACAATGACGTACAGAGCTCAAGCACGTCGGAAACGGATAAGTTCTTCAGAGTTTCTTATACTTTATTACGCCTTTTAACCAAAAAGGCATTTAAAAATGGGAATAAAAACGTACAAGTGCTCGTTCTTAGTTTAAGAACTCGTCGCTACCCTTTTATTCCCTTATTACTGTTTGTCTGTTTTTCCCTCGTCAGTTTTATCATGGAGGTCTAATTCTACCTCCATGCTTATATCCACTGATCTTGCATGTATTGTTGTCTTTAAATTGGAGACATGCATTGCATGTTTATGTGTGACAAGATAATGAATGCTATAACACGATCTCCGAAAATTCCACCAAAATGCAGTTCTTTTTCACGCTTTGGGTTTTAGGGTGTGGGAACGCTTTCAATTCAGTGAGTACACAGAGTTGCAAAACACAACCAATATGGCAAACATTTTCCTTTATTCTCTCTGCGTTTAGTTAGGCCTACTTATAACATTCCTAAGCACAAAGCAATTGTGAACACTATAGAGTGACGTTATCACAGTATTTAGCCAAATGGGTTTAAATAATTTTACAATTTGGTGACATTCTTACCTCAATATTCAACAAGGAGTTCAAACAGTTTGTTCGTTGACAGAGTCAGGGCGTGCCACAGCTGCATTGAATTTGTATAAGTGACGACAAAGCATTTTATAGCTGCAATTTTAAACGCAGTAAACGACATAAAGCCCGTAGCTCGGAAAAGGGTACCCGCCAAAAGTAATGATTGGATTATGTGTGGGCTCAGCAAACTCTCATGAATAATACTAGACAAAGTATTCAGTATACAGGTCGTCCATTTTGTTAGAATCATAACATCAAGTACGTTTAATGCTAGCAATAGATTAAAAAACTGACCGTATAATCCGGGAACATTTTAAATGGTTGGTTTGCTTAATTCAATTAAACTTGGTACCAATCAAAATTAGTAACCACTATTGGCAATATTGTGGGTGGGTTGAACAATAACGTGTGCGGTTTCCCGATCATATCTGACAACATCTTTGATTGGTCTTCGGCTCCAAGTCTCTGATCGTTTTATACAGTTGTGTCCGCCCCGTGCAAAACCGTCCTTGCAGTTTGGTCGACGGAACACGTTTGCCATTTTTTTAACAAGCTTTTAAGTGCATATCATGAATGACGTGGGACGTGTTCGACCGTTGGGCATTAGATGCAATCATAAAATACGTGAATATTAGTGCTGCATAATACGTACAGGTTCAGGGCATGCACGATCGTTTTTTTACGCGCGTACACATACTGTACATGTACAGTCATGTACATGTCCGCCGGACGATTTTTGCACAGCCCCGGACACGATTGCATATGCAAAAGTGTCCGGCGCGGACAGTTTTGCATTGGGACATAATTGCATCTGACAGCGGAGATTCTGGTGTGCCCCCCCCCCCTTGTGTATATAGACGATGTGACCTATGTTTACATTCAAACCGCCCTCTGTTGACAAAACACATGTATACGCATAAGTTTCGCCGGGCAAAAAGACGCATAGTCATGATATTGCAAACACTACTAGCCAAAAACACAAAGAAGTTGTCCGGCGGTATAGTACGCGCGCCGAATCATGCTATGGTTTTCGAGTGACGTCAGAGGTCACATCGTCTAAACAAACTTGTTCATAGCACCCTCTTTTGAACCTTCTTCCTCTAGTCCCGAATCTCGGGTGAAAAGAACTCCCCGGGACGCCGGTGTCGCAGGATCGATTCTGTCCGGCGGAGATTCGGTGCCCCCCACTCCAAATGGCAAACTGTGTACACATTTCTTCTGATAGCACTCTATTTTGAATCCTCCTCCTCCAGTCCACGTGTGGGACAAATCTGTGCGAGATTACTAGCTGCCCTCAAGACAACCCCAATCGATCAAGCAGTGAATCCTAAGGCCAACACAAATTATATTATTTTGTTGTGAACGGGCCACGAACCATAAAACAAATAACAAGTTATTCACGCAACTTAGTGCCCCACAATTGCCTACCCGTGAAATTATTGTACTCAAATGGACTGCAAATGGACTCAAAAAAAGACTATATCCATGTTGAACGTTAATTTTCATCATCGTAGTGACCATCATGATTGGCTGTAGGGCCTACTTTACACAGGCACATTCTTCAAAGAAAAAAATCCATCGTAGGCCTACGCCACTAGTCCACTACATGATTCAATACTCAATATGTCTCAGTGCATTACCATTTAATTTGCATTGGTTATCAAATTTTTACCCATCCCTTCGCTATAATACTTGTCAAACAGTCCTATTCATTAAAGTCACCTGGAAGTGGTATTTTTTCAAAATAAAGCTTTTGTCACTAATATATGTGTTTTGATGAGTGGAATGTGAATAAACAGTTAACTAAGGTTTTAAAAAATCAGTTCTTATGTTATTTACAAATTTAAGAGTAGACCCCGACCCGAGAGGGCGCTGTTCGTGACGTCAATCGAGGCAGACTTTGCCTGTAATGCGTAGAGTAAACACAAATGCAAAGTACATGTACGGACCAAGTCGTGAGTTTGTACGTTTAAAAAAAAAACTCACGACTTGGACGTAAATGTACTTTGCACGTGTGCTTACTATACGCATTGCAGGCAAAGTCTGCGTCGATTGACGTCACAAAAGGGGTAGGCGGAGTCAGCCCCCCAAACAGCTTTATATTTTTTTTATACATATAAATCGTGACAAACAATTACTAAAAAAATTGTTTTATTGTTCGTAAGCATATACTCTTATGTTTGAAAGAAAACAAAAATCTATTTCTAGGTGACTTTAAAGGCAGTGGACACTTATTGGTAATTACTCAAAATAATTATTATCATAAAACCATTCTCGATTACGAGTAATAGGGAGAGGTCGATAGTATAAAACTTTGTGAGAAACAGCTCCCTCTGAAGTGACGTAGTTTTCGAGAAAGAAGTAATTTTCCACGATTTTGATTTCGAGACCTCAATATAATAACTTTGTGTGACCTGGGTGTTTTTTTCTTTCATTAATATCTCGCAACTTCGACAACCGATTGAGCTCATATTTTCACAGGTTTGTTATTTTATGCATATGTTTGAGATACACCAAGTGAGAAGACGGGTCTTTGACTACCAATAGTGTCCACTCTCTTTAAGACATGGCTTTTCAAGGCATCCGTAGATTTGTAAAGGATGCAATTTGCTGTACTGGTCCACGTACATTATACTACTGGAAATCGCACAGTAGGATGGGTACCAGCGTGTAACATATGAAGTTAATGTGTTGTACCGGCCGTACGCGTATGCCACGTTGCCTAAGCACCGAACGCTTGACACCTCGCATTGTTTTCCTGAATAAATGTTGTAAATACATTGATTTCCGAAAACTCAGACAGTTAATGAGACGGTTAGGATGATTGCTGGTGACGTGAGGCATCTTAAGATGGGCATATTTTGGTTATGTCTTGCCATTTTTGCAGCCTTTTCAGTCGTGATTGAAGCGACAGAATTGACGTTTGAGCTGCCCGACAACGCAAAGCAATGTTTCTACGAAGAGGTTGATAAAGGCGTGAAATGCACTCTAGAATTTCAGGTAAATCTCACGTAACCACTAAAATGATTCAAGATTATGCTACCTCAAAACAATTTTGAAGTATCTGTTCCTGTAAGTAATATAATAAGTATAAACAAGTGCTAGCACTGTCATCTTTTTCTGAGCAGGCCAAAAATTTCCTGGATTTTAGTCTGGTACCAACTTTATTGTGTCCGTTATGCGCTTAACATACTGGACACAAGACCAGGTTTTCTGAAGTTTTGTTTTTACTTATTTTAATTTTTAATATGAAATCAATACTGGATGTATTTCTCACCATAGGCTGTGAATAATGACCTACGTGGATTAATCTTTTCTTTAAAATCCTTAAAAACAAAAACAAATTCGTTATTTTTGGTGGTATTAATTATTTTGATTTTATGGCACTTTCTATTTCATGAACTCTTGACATTCATTCAATACGTAGACAATGTCTTACTCTTATTCTTGATTTTAAAATCTTTCTTGTCAACTCGAACTCTTGCTTGTTGCGGTCCCATGCCCTTATATATGCGAAGTAAATTTGCATGCATGGACGGGTATGGTGAAATGACCGTATTCTGTCTAAATTCTGCCACCACTGACTGTACACTCCTATCCAACACTATTTGAGTATATCATAATATTAATATTTCTGAACAATGAAATTTTTCCAAACTCTATTCGCAGTTGTTAAGCTCCTTTATTGAACTTGCGGGTAATTGCAGAGAAATGAAACCAAAGTTAAGACATTGTTTTCTGCCGCAGTACCTTGTATTCTGTGTCGTGAAGATACATGTTCATTTATGATGATGATGATTCATATTTTGTTTTTAAAGAACCAGGAATTCGAAAGATATGTTCACGCCAGCCACAGTATGGTAATCTTTAATTATGAAGCAGCACTTACAAGGTAGAAGTCTGTAAGAAGAAGAACAAAATAACTAAGTTATGTGCAAAGCTACAATATTTTTATTTAATTCGGTACAAATTTGTAGTAACAGCTAATTCTTTTCTCTCAAAATTTTTTGTGTGTTTAGGTTGTTACTGGAGGTAAATATGATGTAGACGTCACTCTCTCAGATGTTGACGAGAAACAGTTTCTGTACAAAGAGAGAAGAAAACAGTACGACACTTTCAATTTTACCCCAAAAGAAAAGAAGGTCTTCAAATTCTGCTTCAGCAATGAATTTTCAACATTTGCCCACAAAGTGGTTTACTTTGATTTTGTGGTTGGAGATGAAGACGCACTGCGGGGAATCGGAGATCATGCAACAGCCTTAACACAGGTACACGTGAGAACTTATTGTTAGACTGAGCTTTCTAGTCTATTGCCATTGGTCTGTTGCAGATTAGCAATGAATTACTCTTCTGATGAAAGTTTTTGTAAGAAATGAATTTTAACAAATCTATTTTAACAAATCCATTCTCAGGCCTCGAATGGGAGACTTTTAGACTGTCCTTTTTCACAGTAGTGCCAAAGCTAAGACCTACCCAGCAATACTTGGCATGCGCTCGCATACTCAGAGGCGCAAAAAAAAGGACCAATATGTATGCTGCCACCAGCCTCTCAAAAGTCTCCTAATGTACACTGGACCACAGGCCCAATTCTAGCAGCAATTACGTTTTAGAAGTGTTGAAGTTTGACAGTCCATAACCCCACAATTGCCCAGTGCTATTTTCACTTTTACTGATTAGCCCTTTTTGGTGGAAGTCTCTTTTCACTACAACAAGTTTCTTACATGATCTTGCTATCAATATCAACACATTTGCTCATTACAGGGCTGCAAATTTACCTTGTATACTATAATCCGTATCGTCAGTTTGACCGAGCTTGTGTTTTTTTTTTTTAAGGCAACATCGGATCGGACGAGTTGGTCCATAAAAAGCGTTTGTAACCGTTTGTTACGTAATGCATATGGTTGGAAAGAATAAAAAGTAGAATACAATGATCCACACAAATTTGCCTCGAAATTGCGTGGTTTTCCTTTTACTGTGCGAACTAACTCGGTCAGCCATTTATGGGAGTCAAAAATTTGACTCCCATAAATGGTTGACCGTGTTATTCGACGAGGTAAAAGGAAAACCGTGCAATTTCGAGGCATGTTTGTGTGGATCATTGTATTCAACTTTTACAATATCTTTCTACCCATATGCATTTTATAACAAACGGTTACAAACGCTTTTCAAAGACCAACTCGACCGATCCAAGGCAACGTGTTCCTTTAAGACAAGGAAACATCCACAGGACAGTTTGAGACTGATGATGAACCTTTTATAATTCGGGATCTCGCATCTTCTGAGCTTTCATAGCAAGAGGCGACTGTATCGTGTCCAAAGGTTTGACGCTTAAGGGATTCTAAACAAAACAGAGAGCTGTTTCTGCCTAAAATGTGAAGGTGGTTAATGTTTAACATTTCTTAACTTGCTTTTAACAAATATTTTTCATTTTGTTGTTCCTTACAGTTGGAGACGGCTTGCGTTTCAATCCGAGACAGCCTTAAGGAGGTTATAGATTACCAGACGCATCATCGGTTACGAGAATTCAGCGGTCGATCAAGGGCAGACCATCTCAATCAACGAATCCAATGGTGGTCAGCTGGTGTGTTTATTGTCATACTGATAGTGGGTACCGGCCAAGTTATTGTACTCAGAAGTTTCTTTACAGACAAAAGGCAAACACCAGCCAAAATATGAAGAAATATCATTTATGTGGTAGGTTTGTCTAATTGAAGTTTGTTTTGTTGCCTGTACAAATGTCACTCAGATTGTCTTTTATAGGAAATGTTCCTTCAGTAGAATTACAAATTTCTTTTGGTGAGGTTTGTTTTTCTGCCGAAACGTGCAATTTCAATTGAAGTTTTAGCATCTAGGATTGTTGTTGGGATGGGAAAAGTGAAGAGTCTTTTGTTTGTGTTTTAATTTTGATATTGCACAAAGCACATGCAAGGGATGTCATCAAAATGAGGTTTTGGGATGAAATCCCTAATTTAGGAAGAATTCATTTTTTTTATGCAACCCCTTTCTGATTACCTGCATCTATCATATCTATATCACAACGTTCTTAAAACCACACTTTGTTTTTATCTAAAACCCTTAAATTCTCAAATACTTATCCCATTGGTAGGGTTCAGTTTACTTTCATCATCATTTAGTGGTCGCAACCGAGATTCCATTCATAATGTCGCGTCAGAGGTGTTTATCCCTCATTATGTGGGATATCAAGGTCCACCGATTTCAGACTTGGTATCTCTACCGATCAAGTCGATGAAGTTGAGAGGTCTACGTCCTCTATTACGGCACGGCCGTCTCCACTATAGTTCACTTTGGAATAGCCCCACGCTTTATACTGGGGCCATGCCTAGTTTTCTCAAACCAATGAACTGTGCTAATTCTACATTTCGGTGAAAATTCTGTTCTGTATAATACACAAATCAAAATGTGTTTAGCAATAATTGCACTTTCCCCTGACTGCCATAAAAATTGAACTTTAGTAGCAATGATTTTCTTTCAGAGAATTTGCTGATTTTTGTTGTTGCTAAACATCATTTGTTTGCAGACTTTTACATCTATGGGTTGATTTTACAAAGAGTTTCACGACACGTCCTAACTTAGGACAAGTCCTTGGAGATGTAAAAAACGCATGGCTAGTCCTAAAAATTACTCGTCATAACTCAAGAAAAGACTAGTCTTTACTCTTTGTGAAATCCCTTTTCATAACAAAAAGTGTTATTTCTTAAGGAGAGTCTTGATGTTTTTTAGAAACAGTTGGGACTGTGTAGTCTTTTTTGTGGGGTTATATTGTGAAACATTATCATGCAGTATTTATGTCATGTAGTGTGTTTTGAAAGACATAGCTATTTTATACAGTGTTATTTTGGTTTTACTCAGAAAAAAAGAAATGTTGTATATGTATTATGCACCCTAAAGATGTTACAGGAACACGTTGCCTTGGATCGGTCAAGTTGGTATTCGAAAAGCCTTTTAAACCGTTTGTTATAAGTGCATGTGATTAGAAAGATATTTTAAAAGTAGAATACAATGATCCACCCAAGTGTCGATCGCATGTGCGTGGTTTTCCTTTAAGCTTGTTGACTAACGCGGTCGGCCATTTATGGGAGTCAAATTTTTGACTCCCATAAATGGCCGACCGTGTTAGTTCGCCAAGTAAAAGGAAAACTACGCAATTTCGAGGCAAATTTGTGTGGATCGTTGTCTTCTCCTTTTAAAACATATTTCTAACCATATGGATTATATAAAACAAACGATTACAAACGCTTTCCAGTGACCAACTTGACCGATCCAAGGCAACATGTTCCTTTAAGATGTAAGTGTGTTATTTTGGAAAACATAAAAACAAGTGATATAATAAGTGATCATTGATGATTCGTTTTCTAGTAGAATGTCAATTTGTTTTCTGATTAGAAATTCAATGTAATAATGTTGATCTCATTGACAAGAGATCCTTGGCCTGCACCTGAACTTAGTAGTTTGTTATTTCGCAATTCTTGTTTGTGCTTGGCTATTAAATGTTTCTGAATTCAACTCGGTATAAGCACTGACGCTGTATATAGTTCTTTCAAAATGAACCATTCTGTTAGTGTCAATGTAAATACACAATGCAAAGTTTTGTCTTGAATAGATGTTATGACTGGTTCTTCTAGTTCTTTTAAGCTAAACAAAACTTAGTTTGGATTTCTTCAATACTAAAATAGGTTAACTTTGTTTATTAACATTCCCTTCTAAAGTTGAAGTATTTAGTGGGAACTTTTCTTTGTGGACTCTGCTTACCGCCGAACTCTGTGATTGTGGTCACAATTCTTTGGTTACAGGCAAGCGCCAAATTACTGCGCTAGATGTCTATGCAAGGAATGCCTAGTAACGTGGAGTGTGCAAGCGCACAAGCAATACATTCCTTGCTCACCTCTTGAGATAAGCGAAGAGTTTCCTGCTTCTGTAAGCATCTGTTCTTTGCTTTTACAGAAAGCAAAGCCCTGAGCCCGGTTTCATGGCTCTGCTTACCGCCAAATTCTGTGCTTAAGATCATGATTCCCCGCTTTAGTGCAAGCGCCAAATTTCCGGGCTAGCCTTGTAAGCGTAGACTGCCTAGTAACAAGGAGTACACAGGCGCAGAATCCAAAATTTGCCGCTAACCCGTGAAATACGCTTGCTGTAAGCACAGAATCCCCTGCTTACCATAAGCACTGATTCTGTGCTGACGGTAAGAGAGCCATCACACTGGGCCCTCGTGTGTTGAGATCAGTATAAACAATTGGGTATAAATTCTCAGTTGGAAACCAATGGGTGAAAGTTCATGCTTAAACCAACGGCTTTGATTATGGCTATAGATCTATAGATCATGACATAATACTAGTTTAGATATCCGTTTATTGGCTGTGCCTGGTCATGCATTAGTCCTAAAGATTGTTGTATATTTTAAATGTTTGACGTTAAGTATCTGGGTCAACAGTTTTATACGTAAAATTACTTGATGCAAAACGTGTTGATTCATTTCATCATATACATGTAATGCCGAAATGTGTGATAGTCAAGTGAACATTGGAATGAATTTAATTTACAAACGGGTCGTTGGTTAAATATGTTTAAAGATACAAACAAACTTAGTCCTGTGACTTAACATACTTTGCCATTTTGGCAATGAACCTGGTAAACAATAATACTACATATAACTTGAATTGAAGATTAAGGTAAAACTCTTGTGTGACGTTTAAAATACTTTCATTTGCCATGTATTATTTTACAGAACATTAATTTGAGAAAACACTTAACCACCCAAATGAATTTGTTTCACATAATTGAAAGGTTTATCATCGGATTCTTTCTTGAGGTATCTAATTATTACTACATGACAAAGTTGCCCGTAAACAAATGTTTTGAATTTAGGTCGGGGACATTAGAGACATTTGGTTCAAATAAAACATTTCCATTCATCGGAATTGGATACTTCGGTAGCCCTGGTAATTTTACGTCGTTTGTTATAAAGTAGGAGTGTGCATGATTGATTACACATTAATAACTCTATAAAAAAACGAAACATAAGGAAAATTAGTCCAAATCTCACAATCCCAACACTTGACTGGGCCACTGTCTTTTATCCGCCACGATAAAGACGTGTACCTGCTGTATCCAGATCCAGTGGTTCTGTTGGTTACAATGATTCATTGGATAAATGCAGTGACTAAAAGCTACCGTATCTGGGTTTGTTTTGATTGGTCTGAGGTCACCTCGGGACGGCCAATCAAAACGCAGATATGGAAAGTTTACTTTCGGTCGTATGCATGTGTGTGGTATCATAGAACATGCATGTGAATGTAATTTTATGTACAATGTAGATGTAGAATTTGGCTGCGTTTCTCTATTTTATGAAAAGAATGTAGGTCAAAGGTGAATGTACACGCCGGTTGGCAGGCCGGTCTCTGGCGTTATTCACGAGCCTCTAAGTGTGTCACAGATGTTCAACTCTGGGGGGGGGGGGGGCATGTCGGCCATATCCCCAAATGATGGTCAGTTTCACATCCAAGATGTTAATGTGTGTGCATTCGAATCCCAATAATATTTACTACGCCCAGTTGTAGTCTAAGATAATTTGCACCCCTTTCCTTTGATTAAATAATGATGTAAATAATTAATAATTAGTAAATAATTATTTGGAGCAAAACGGAAAACATCTTTCAAGTTTATCTCGTTTTCTCCTCAATGTTGATAAACGTGAGTGACATGTCTATTGACAAGTATGTGGTGGGTTGGTGTGATGTCTTAAGCCTAAGGCACGCATAATAATAACGGGCGGATCGGCTTAGATCTTCTGTTTTTGAGATGGGACACGTGTGTTAAAGTTCATAATCGCATTAAAAGTTTCCTTGCCCTCTACAAACCCCACACCCATAATAAATAAATAGATAAATAAAATTATCTTTTTAACCTTTTTGACAAGAACGTGGAATTGTTCAGTTTAGGAAATCGATGAAATTGATTCCCCAGGTCATTACACTTATGAGAAAATAATTGCTTAATATTAGAGGATTGGCTCATTATTGGTTCTCAATCTCCCTTGAGGGTTGAACATTTTTTGAAATTATTGTGTGAAATTGTGCGTGAGCTGGCAGCTCATCTTGAAGATTTGTCAAGTGTTACTCTCAGTATAGATGCATGCAATCTGATTGCCCACTGGTGCTCTGATGAAAAAAAACCCCAAAAAACTCAAACTAGTATTGCTTCCTGGGGTGCACTGCACTTAAAACCAGTTGACACTATTGGTAATTGTCAAAGACCAATCTTCTCACTTGGTGTTTCTCAACATATGCATAAAAATACAAACCTGTGCAAATTTGAGCTCAATCGGTCATCGAAGTTGCGAGATAATAATGAATCAAGAAAAATACCCTGGTCACACGAAGTTGTGCGCTTTCAGATGCTTGATAACGAGACCTCAAATACTAAATCTGAGGTCTCCAAATAAAATACGTGGAAAATTACTCATTTATTTTTTTCTCGAAAACTACGTCACTTCAGAGGGAGTTGTTTCTCACAATGTTTTATTCTATCAACCTCTCCCCATTACTCGTTACCAAGTGAGGTTTTACGCTAATAATTATCTTGAGTCATTAACAACAGTGTACACTGCCTTTAATCATGCGCCCAAACCCCCAGGAATAAAATATAAACCATATTTATTTTTGAATATAACAGACTTTAAAGCATTTTTTTGTATTGATTGTTGACAATAATTGTCCAATAGTTTGCCCTGGGTCGTCGACTTTCAACCTTGAGCTTGTTAGCCTGAACACAATGTGACGTCACACTTCGAGGCTTGTGAATAATGCAAGTGAGTGGCCTCTATATAGCGTAGGTCAGTCCACGCCCATCTTCACCTTTCACCTACATATGCAGACGACCAATGCAACGAGACGACCGCAAGTGCAACTGCCAAAACGCCATCTCTGACCAATACAAATACGTCAATGAACGTTTATCCAATGAAATGATTGTATCCAATGAAATCACTGATTCTGAAAAGCAAGTTGCTGTCAGGACCAGTCTAAAGTCTGCCAAGAGACATTTTTAAAAAGGTTTTTTTTTTGTCCTGGAGACATTGTGGAAGTTACGTTTGAGTGTTTCGCACCCTTACCGCTAAAATGCGGCACAAAGTATATCAACGGATCATCAAATGCATAAAACTATGCAAGTTTCGTTGCCGAGCGGTTAAAGGCACCGAATTCAAACTCTGGTGTTTCTGATCAGCAGAGTGTTTGTTCGAATCCTCAGCCGTGACACTTGTGTCCTTAAAGGCAGTGGACACTATTGGTAATTACTCAAAATAATTATTAGCACAAAACCTTTTTTTGGTGACCAGTAACGGGGAGAGGTTGATGGTATAAAACATTGTGAGAAATTGCTCCCTCTGAAGTGCCATAGTTTTCGAGAGAGAAGTCATTTTCAACGAATTTGATTTCGAGACCTCAAGTTTAGAACTTGAGGTCTCGTAATCAACCATCTAAACGCACACAACTTCATGTGACATGGGTATTTTTTCTTTCATTATTATCTCAGAAGTTCGATGACCGATCACAGGTTTGTTATTTTATGCATCTGTTGAGATACAACAAGTGAGAAGACTGGTCTTTGACAATTACCAATAGTGTCCACTGCCTTTAAGCAAGACACTTAGCCATTGCTTCGTCCTTCGGATGGGACGTAAAGCCGTTGGTCACACGGTGTTGTGTAACGCATGTAAAATAACCCAGTGCAGTTATCGAAAAGAGAAGGGGTTCGCCCTGATGTTCATGGCTGTGGCTGCTAAATGCGCCGTAGCATCCATCACTGCAATAGCCTATCTTTCTGAGTACCTTGTTCGGTACGTGCGCTATATACTACTTCGATATTATTAGATAAGGTCTATTGAGCTTTGTAACTGTATCGGTTCTAATCTCACTTTTAAGGTCTGGGCCTTTAGTTTTTGTTCCCCGTGTGAAATCTGCTCCGCCGGAGAGTATGCCCCCATTGGGAAATTAACATGGGCTGAAAGAGGATGTTTCAAAAGAGGGCGCTATCAGAAGAAGTTTACGCACAGTTCGCCGTATTGACGTATTGGGGTGGGGGGGGGGGATGTCGTACTGTGCACCATTGCGGTACCCTACGGTACTCCATTGCAAAACGACTTTTGAGTCGTCTTCCCATCCAAACGTTTCGATCGTACCGTGCGAAGACTAGACCGATGGCATCTCTATGGGGGACGAGGTTGGATGTGACCTATGTGTACATTCAAACCGCCCTCTAAAACAAAACACTGTATACGTCATGTTTCGCCGGGAAAAAAGACGCGTAGTCATGGCAAGATTGCATACAGTTTCTAGCCGGCTGCCAAAACACAAAGGCTTTGCCTGGCGGTGTATGCGTGCGAATCATGTTATGATTGTCAAGTGACGACAGGGTCAAATTGTCTTGACAGTAATTTTTAAATCAAACATCTTTTAGTATCAACATCCATCTTCTTTGTATTTGAATCTTTTACTTGAGGATTTTAAAAACATAGATATTTAAATAGTTGCAAGAATACAACACAGTATAGGTTCTTTACGTTAAATATTCAGCTTTATTTTTTGGTCTTAAAAAATAAGTTAATGGTCAGCAGACCCTGACACAGCAGTTTGAAAACAGTGCAATTCGAATCGTGCCAGACACGTTTTGTTGTTGGCGTGGACGAGGTAGGTCACTTCTTAGTACGAACAAAGAAATAATGCATTTACAAGGTTTTGTGACTTTTTGCCATTTTTTTACTTCTTAGTTTTTCCATTTTGAGACTTTTTGTACTTACTCCTGGTTCCTCTTTAATCAAATTATTTCAAAAGTAATTGCATGTAATTGATTGCTCGCACGAAAGAATGTTGTTCTATTGTGGAGGACGGGGTAGTTCACTTTGTGGTACGCGAGTGATCAAATAATTACAACTATTCTGAAATTTCGCAAAAGTTCATTCATAAGTAACTCTTTGTGGTTGGTTGCTTCTGACATAGACAATTTCAATAATTGTCCCGAACGGTTGATTTTATTATTATTTTTATTATTTATTCGACCAATACAAGGTACAACAAACAAGTTACAATAGCACAAGACAGAACATTAACGGGGAAAAAAAAACAATTATAAAAAAGCAAGAAGTAAGGAAAATAAATACAGAATTAAATAAAGGAATAAGTAAGGTTAAATAAAATTAACTTAAATAAATTATTTGAAAAAGAAAACAAAAGCAAAAAATAAACACAATAAGAGGGCGGCTGAGGGCGGAGCATGCAGGAGGAAAACAGAACCAAATGGGAACGACAACCAGAAGGGATAAAAAACATAGATAAACCATGCGGGTCGGGTAACAAAAGTAAACCAAATTACTGTTGCTCGGAAGCATGCTGCCCCACGCACATGACCAACAAACACAATGAACTCAGAAACAACAAAAGGGAAGGGGAACCAAACAGGGGATCGTTCACGACCTGCATGCAAACAAATGTTGTCCTCATGGTGACTATACAGGCGCCATCAGGGCCCAATTTCATGGCTCTGCTTACCGTAAGCACAGAATCGGCGCTTACGGAAGCAGGGAATTCAGTGCTTGCGACAAGCGTATTTCACGGGTTAGCGGCGAATTTGGGCTTCTGCGCGTGCGTACTTCACGTTACTAGGCATTCTACGCTTACAAGGCTAGCGCAGAAATTCGGCGCTTGCACGTAAGCGGGGAATTGCGATCGTAAGCGCAGAATTCGGTGGTAAGCAGAGCCATGAAATTGGGCCCTGGGTGGCGTCAACCATGAAATCAAAATAAACTATTCTCAATCACACTATTAACGACAGCCATTCAACACATTAATATACAATACTGTTTTTGAAGCCTTGTCATTTGTGTGTATTTGTGTTGTGGGTTACTCGAAGGAGATCAAAGTGAAACTAGAATAAAAAAATTCAGAACTTTAAAGATACACCATGTCTTTTAGTGATCTAAATCGAAACTAACACCATGTCGATAATAATAGTAATAATGATAACAATAATAGATTTACATTGCGCACTAATTTATCCAGGAAACCCGATCAACACACAAAAGGAAAACAGTAGAAGCAAAGCAAATTATGGCGTAGCCTGGCGGGGAAATGGTCGGGACAACTTTTAATGAAGTTTGTTTTCGTTCAGGGGAACATTCTACTATTGTCTCTGTGCTATACGGTGTGCATTTAGGCAATGATAGTATTTCCCATCTTTTCATACAGCCTTCTTGTTTCTGTTTTGACTGTTGTTAAGAATTCGAGTTTATAATATTGTATTAAGAATTCGGGTTTACGCAACCTTACGTAAGTCCCATAATGTTAAATGGTAGTCGCGATTCTCGTCTTGATGACCCATTGTCCCCAACCGCAGAACATTGGAATTCCACACGAAATCGGTGTTTAAAGGACAGACAATGGCTCGCGATTCGGCGGATTCTAAGTTTTGGTTTCCAGAACCGTACTGGTGAGAACTTTAACTGCGGGGCTAGCAGCCGTGAGGCGTGGCCCCGATGACTTCTAACATCTGGCTGAATGTACTGGGTCCTTGCCGGTGTTTGAGCTTCGACGACCGGGCTAGGCGTGAGACCGCTAGCCCGGTGACTTCTTACATCCCCTGCTGACCGTACCGAGTCATTGCCGGTACACCGCCGAGTGTCAACCCAGCAGAACACCTCGACTGGACCTCGACTGGACCATTGTAGCGCCGGGACTTCAAACCCCAGGGTTTCAACGGAGGTAACGTCTCCTTTATTTCACGTGATCCGTTACCACCACCACCCCCCCCCCCCCATTTTCATTGTATTTAAAGGCAGTGAACATTATTGGTAATCACTCAAAATAATTGTTAGCATAAAACCTTACTTGGTAACGAGTAATGGGGAGCTGTTGATAGTATAACACATTGTGAGAAGCGGCTCCCTCTGAAGTGAAGTAGTGTTCGAGAAAGAAGTTATTTTCCACGAATTTGATTTCGCGACCTCAGATTTAGAATTTGATGTCTCGAAATCAACCATCTGAAAGCACACAACCTCGTGTGTCAAGGGTGTTTTTTCTTCCAGTATTATCTCGCAACTTCGACGACCAATTGAGCCCAAATTTTAACAGGTTTGTTAGTTTATGCATAAGTTGAGAAACACCAAGTGAGAAGACTGATTTGATAATTACCAATAGTGTCCAGTGTATTTATATTATTTTCATTGTTTTCAATTATGTTCTCTCTATTAAATTTCTCATTGTTTGTAATAAAATTCAACTACCCCCTATATTTTGAAGCGTTGAGTATTTATTTCATTAAATGTCATATCTTTTATTGTTCTAAACCTTGACTCACGTTCACATTGTTCAAGTACGAACGGGTGTTTCCCTTAAATTTCTGTGAAGTTGTTCATTTGGATTTGCGACTTCGTAACACTGTCATCGCACCTGGTCATCGAGTTTCGGTAATTTACTGTCATTCGTTATCACGTTAAGGCCAAATCTTAGTAAGTTGCGCTTTGTGGATGCATAAAGTGATTAACCCATCTCTTATTTATTTATTTATTTTTTCTTTCAGGCTTTAAAAACATCAAAAACACACAGCAACAATAATATAAAATGTAGGATTTAAAAACATTAGGAAAACAATGAGAGACATAACAAGTCAAACAGAAAAAGCAAACAGAAGCCTAGGGATTGCCCAAAAGCAAACCAAATCACTATCCAAAGGGACAATCCCTTTAAGTATACAAATAAGACATACAATAAGTAATCAAAGTGGAACATGAAAATAAAAATAAACCATTAAAAACAGAAAGGCTTTAAAGGCAGTGGACTATCGGTTATTGTCAAAGACCAGTCTTCTCACTTGGTGTTTCTCAACTTATGCATAAACTTATTCTCAACTTATGCATGAGCTATTGTATCTGGTCGTGGACCCTCAAAGTACACGCATGGCTTGTACACGCCTGCAATTATTGTCCCTCTTTTGTTTAAACTCTTTTGTATATAACTTTTTTATTGCAACAGCTCCTATTGGTTTTGTACACGATTTCCGACTGCTGACTTTTCCCGAACCGATGACCATTATTGTCTTCTTTTGTTATTTACGGTCCCCGGTTTGAATGTGCTTACCTTTTCAATAAAACCGCCACCACCCTTCAACTATGGCATTGCCGTTTTCGTACATTGCAAATCTAATTAAAGAGCAATCACTATGATTCTCTAACTATCAGACTGTCAATCTCGAAGTGCAAAACAATTTGATTTTAAAGTGGAAAAGTTAAAACAACATAATTTAATATAGGATTTCCTTATAGGATTTCAGTCTATTTGTGTAGATATCTTTTGGTTGGCCACGGTATCACGATTCTTTCCATCTGCAATAAGTGATATCGATTTGCAGTTGTGCTGCTGGATTGTTGATGGACTTGATTTCAAGTCTGAGACTGCGGTTATTTAGTTGCATCAGCCACGCAGAATTCCCCCACAGATTAATTGCTACCACACGCTTTAACTCGCGAAGAGGGCTCTGTTTCATTCAATAATGTATCGGCTATCAGAACGGCTAAAAACCACGACCACAGACTTTAAACAAGTCTAGATTTTTGAAAGATAAGTACAATGATCTTCTTAAAGCCATTGGACTCTTTCTGAACAGAACTAAAATTTAAAGTTCACAGATTTATTCCATGAAATATTATTCCATGAAATGCTTTACATTTCTCGATATCGAGAATAACGGATTTATTTTAAACACGTGTCATGACACGGCGAATCGGCGGAAACAATGGTGGGTTTTCCCGTTATTTTCTCCTGACTCCGATGACCGATTGAGCCTAAATTTTCACAGGTTTGTTATTTTATTTTTAAGTTGTGATACACTAAGTGTGGAACTTTGGACAATACTGTTTACCGATGTTGTGCGATTGCTTTAACTCAAGTAGTCAGTCTGCTGCCACTTTCTTTCACAGTGGCATTTAGTGAGGATCCGCGAAGAGACTTACGACACTCAAACACTCCACCGAATTCTGAAGTGAAATCAAAAGACCGCTAACGTACCAACTGCAGGCTCGTTTGTTTGTGTGAAAACCCTTGAGACAAATCGAAGAGGCCTCGGGCGTAATGATGACGAACAGACTGAAGTAGTGAGTGTGTCAACTTTCGATAACACTTCATTAACGTCTGACAATGTTTTTTTCTAATTATCAGACAGGAAAGTGTACCTTCGGTTATTGGCACATTGAATGTGTTATGTTTGATTAAATTCTTCAAGGAACACGTTGCCTTGGATCGGTCGAGTTGGTATTTGAAAAGCGTTTGTAACCGTTTGTTATACAATGCATATGGTTAGAAAGATGTTTTAAAAGTAGAATACAATGGTCCACACACATTTGCCTCGAAATTGCGTGTTTTCCCCTTTACTTTGCGAAAAGATCGGCCATTATGGGAGTCGAATTGGCGTTTCGTCCTGCGTTTGTGGTGTCTTTCTTTTGACCCATTGTTTTTTGGCTGTTGTTTTGTCCTTTGGATTTCATGTACATGATTGGCCCTTTCTGCTGCCAATATTTAACTATCAATTAATTTAATTGATAATTAAATATTGGCAGCAATAAGAGTAAAGGTTAATGACCACATCATATGAGGATGGCTGTTAGTTTGATTGAATTATGGCTTCTACTATAGCGCTCATAACAGTCACTCTGGGCGCTCAAAGTGACGCTCAAGGCGCTTCAACATTCAGTGTTAAAGGAACATTACAGAATTGATGGCTTTCTGTAATCCACTATATACATAAACTGACAAACCTGTAGAAGTTCGAGATCGATCGGCCTTCTGGATCACGAGAAAATAGTGAAAAACCGATTACAAATTTAGCAGTGCATCGATGACAAAACAATAATGAATAAAACACTCACTGGGCGATAAAGTCCAAACGTGAAATTAGATTATTTATTTCTCATCAAATATTTATGACATTTCAGACAGAAATATTTCAAGGGATGTTTTCTACTATCATCATCATTAGACCGTGTATGCTTTATGTAAATCTGTGGTCTTCACGATTTTTGTTTCTTACCAATTCTGCAAAGTTCCTTTAAAGGTAAATAACCGTATGGGTTCACAGAAGATGATGAAAATGGCTATTAATTTGATTGAATTATGGAATCTTGTATAGCGCTTATACCCGTCACTCAGTGACGCCCACGGCGCTTCAACAACAATAATTATTTTCCTGCAAGGTATTGT
Organism: Asterias rubens; assembly: GCF_902459465.1. NCBI lineage: Eukaryota > Metazoa > Echinodermata > Asteroidea > Forcipulatida > Asteriidae > Asterias > Asterias rubens. Next base: position 13,870,131 of record NC_047064.1, on the reverse strand, counting down.
GGAGATACGTTTCGAAATATGCGAAGTTTTCCATTAACGAGTAACCCGTCCTAACTTAGGGTTCAATGCGTTCTACAACTTTTTTACACGGAAATGTTTCCGTCCTAAGGCATAAGATTAATGCTAAGTTTACAGGAAGAGTTTGGTGAAATTGGCGGCTGGAACAATGGGTGCATTTCACAACACACGGGACCAACGGCTTAACGTCCCATCCGAATGCAAAGCAACAATGGTGAAGTGACTTGGTTAGTGTCACGACCGGGACTTGAACCCACTCTCTGCTGAACAGAACCACCAGAGCATGGGTTCCAGTGTTCTTATCCGCTCGGACACAGTTTATGATGTTGATGCAATGCAGTATGACATCAGTGCAATTTGTTCACAATATACTGTAGAAACTGGTATCTATCAAAGGGAGTGTTCAAGTGTTCACTGTTGTGTAAGTATAATCTTAAGCTCCTCATACAGTAGCTTGTAAAAATACAAGTAATACAGTATTTTAGTTTACAATGTCGTTTTTATTTATATGTCTATAAGTGAAAGGTAATCCCGCGAGAAAAAAAAGTTCATGCCTGATCTTTTACTTTTCAGTGTTCTTGCTAATGCTGGACCTTTAACTTGATAAGCAATTGTTAGTTTTTACTTATTCGGCCCATTGGTTCGTACAGAAAGGTTCTGACAGAAAGATTCGTCTGGCATTGTCTCTATATAGGTCTTTATTTTGAGTGCTGAAAAGCACGACAGAGACATTTTGTGTAAAACGGGACATCTAGGAACAAAGACCTTGTATAAGTAAATCACAAAATAAATGAAATGCATTCACAATAAAAAAAATAAAAAATACATTAACCATTAAGCAGACGATAAGTTTAAGCAACCTTAAGAACGGTAAAGCCAAACAAATAACAAAGCAATTGACAAAGTAGTGATAAAAGCAAAACGAAGGCAAACATTTACGATAAGCCGGCAAAGATAAATTGGTCTGACAGAAAGGTTCGTGGGACTCTATGGTCGTATGTTGTCAAACCATAGAGTCCTTACTGATGGTCAAACCTTCTTGCATGGTCGAACGTAACAGTTAGATATTAAGCCGTCACTGGTTCCTGAACAGTTTGCTGCAGGATATTTGTCGAGACTGTTCGAATTGACCGATCTCCCACCTGATTGGGTCTGAAACCTTTCTTCCAAAGAACATTCAGCTGATGTCGGAAATGTCTGTAGTTTAAGCAGTAAATGATTGGGTTTATAAACATATTGCAGGCCAATAGCCCAGTCAGGGCTATGTACACTGTCTCATCCCACAATTCAGGGAAAAAGAGTTCTTTCAGATAATCGTATTCAGTTGGTGTCCAGCAGATCACGAACAAGAAGCCAGACAGTAGGATTGTCATTAGGACATTCTTCTTTGCCTTGGCCAGGTTGTGTTGTCGGGCATTGACCGGGTTCAGAAGTTTTTTGCGAAGCATGATAAGGATCTTCGTATAGGAGACGACCATGACGACTATAGGAATAAAGTACTCCATTCCCACAACAGTTGCGCCAACCAGTACCTGCACTCCAAGCTGCATGTCTACGGTACGACAACGTCCGTTAAAAGGCTCATAGATAATAACCATGTGGGCAGCATAGACGAACCCTATAGCCCAGGAAGCCCCCACAGCATACTTCAGCATACCTCTGGACCAGGTATTGCGATACTTCACCGGGTAGCAAGTTGCCATGAGTCGCTCTAGCGATATAATGACCAGATTGTAGGTTGATGCCACATTTACTGACCAAAGAAGATAGTCCGAGGTCATAAACCGACACACCAGTTGATCGTAGATGTTGCTTTGTAGAGACACTGTAATTCCAACTGGTTTGATGACCTTGTGCAAGAAGAAGACAACACCAGCAATGGCATCTATAACGGACTGATGGAGGATGAGACGGTTAGTGAAGGATTTAAAGGCATGGTGTCGAATCACCATCACCGTGAACACCATGCCATTACAAATCAATGCGAGGCAAGCAATGGTTGCGTTAACCGCATCAAGAGCAAAGTTTCGAGAGGCCCGGTCAACACCTCTCGTAACTTTGAAATCGAGACCCCAACTCGTATTTGCCTCCATCATAGTACAGCCTCAGCTACGTACGAACACTGTCTTTTTACATGCTAACTTCATTCATTCCAGCCTAAAGTGATCATTTTCCAAGTCTAGTCATCGTGTTTATATAGGGGCAGCGCGATTGTTGAGAGACTATAGCGTGACGCCCCCCAGTGCATTACTAACACATCCAAATTTGATTGCGAGAAATTCAATTGTATTGATTAGACATTAGATTGTGAAGATGACGATTCATATAGATTTGTGAGAAGTCATATAAAGTTGTACTTTGTTCCGTATAGATGAAGTCTTCCTACTTTTTTTTTTGCCGTTTGTGTGGTCGTATAGGGAGATGTTTGTTGTAATAGTGCTGTGGGCTTTGTATATACTTTATGTTTCTGCGATGATGTCTTCAGGCCTTCATAGTACGAGAATGAACCTTGTGAACCTTATATCAATTTCAAGCACGGAAATTCAAGGTCCAAGTATAGTTTACCACATAAGGTGTAGTTAGTGCTTACAAAAGGTTTGCTGAATGCAGCAAAGTGCAAAGTGGTCCGGTCCGACGTCTTTTCCAGCGCTGTGCAGCAAAATTCAGTATCGTCCTGAATTATAGTCATTGTCTAGTCTACTTGAGTCCTGGCTGAAAGTCGTATTTCCAAGGATTTGTTCATCATCAGGAGACTCTGAACTTTTTTCCTTCGTGAGAGAACCGAATATATTGCAGTCACCATGTTTGTTCACGTGTTGTGCATGTTACTGTACAATATAACGATTGCTGCAGGCATGATGGGTGACGTCGCTGGTGCCCTGCCCACCGCTCATCCAGCGTTTCAAACTACTATACCTTTGGACAGGAGACCATAACAAAATGGCGACGGGGTTTCGTCTCGACAACGATATTCAAGACTAGAACTTCTGAGCCTAAAACCACCGAATAACTCAACTACTCATGTTCCAGGTGATGTTTGGAAGACCCTGAAAGAGCTCAAACTGAATAAAGTTAAATCAAAGAGAAGCCGCAGAGGTTGGCGACACATTCAAAGAAAAATTACTACCGTATCCGGCAAATCAGGATCGGGTTTTCTTTATGATAACTTTACAAGAGAGCCATCTAACTGTACACTTCCCCGTCGAGTGGTGACGTCGAACCTCATTTATGTACATGAACTTCCACCACCAATTTTTCAACGACAGCATCGCCAACAACCATCTTGCATGCCTTCCTTTATGTTGATAAATGCTAGATCTTCAACACAACGTATCGATGAGCTCGAAATTCTTCTGAATACCCACAATATTGACATTGCTGCAATCACTGAAACATGGTCTCCGCCGCAGGTTAGTTCAAGTACATTTGACATTTGCAATTTTACTCTTCTTAGCAATCCCCGTCGTAATAAGAGAGGGGGTGGGGTTGCCTTTTATATGAGAAACGTCATTCAAATACAACCTATTGTTGAAATCGCTATCCCAGATGAACGAGATTATTTGGGCTTGGGTACGTCCTCGGCGTCTACCTCGAACAGTGGCCTAATAATGTACTATTTATCACCCTCCTGCCTCCCCATACGAAGCTCTAATGATGGAACATATTATTTTCTGCAACGTTGGACTTGCTACAAATTAAATATCCAGACGCAGGAGTAGTGACTCTCGGGGATTTTAACCAAGCCAACACAGACTTAATTTGCCAGACAACTGACTCATAAAGAATGCTAAACAGATCTTCTACGACACAAGCGTGGGGAAAATAAAAAAGCTTAACCCTCGCCAATGGCACCAGCAAATTCGTAAACTTACCGGTTGTGGAAAAAGGCCGAGTTTTGATCTCATCCGCGAAGGATATTGCTAACACTATAAATACGAATTTCATCTCCGTTGCCCAGGACATTCCTCCACTTGACCACAACAGCCTGCCAGCCTACCTACCATCTATAACTCCACATATGACTGTGTCTCCACATGAAGTCTACAATAAACTCAAGAGAATCAATACTAGTAAAAGTGGTGGACCTGACTGTATCCCACCCCGTATAGTCAAGGAGTTTGCGTATGAACTAAGCTTTCCCATCTATGACATTTTTAATTGTTCTCTTAGAGATGGTATTCTACCGAACATTTGGAAGACTGCTTATGTAACCCCGGTCCCTAACACCTCTCCACCTAACTTAGAAAACCTTCGTCCCATCGCCCTAACCTGCCTGTTTTCTAAAATCTTTGAAGATTTTGTTGTTAGTTGGATTATGGAAGACATTGAGAAATGTATCGACTCTCATCGATTTGGTTCGTTAAAGGGATTATCCACCACCCGTTACTTGGTCAAACTACTTGATGATATTCATAAACAATTAGACAAACCTCAACACTCTTCTGTTCTTGTCACCACTGATTTTTCTAAAGCCTTCGATCGTATCAGTCACCAAATTGTAGTTGAGAAATTTATCCGTCTTGATAAGACAATATCAATATCTCCTGCGTAGAATGTTTCTCTCGGACTCACACGAAATTGGGTAGACACGGATTACTTGGAAGTTTGCGCAACGTTTCCTTTAAGGAACACACTTCCTTAAATAATCATCACACTTTCTAGATGGTCAAAGATTCCTTTACATATACGAACGGCACATCAACGTTATGTAATGATCAGATTTTCTATGCAACTTGATGTATTACCGTGTGCGTATACGACGAGACTATTGGTTTGCCTCGGGCGCACAAGTCGTATGAGGTTTGATGATCTGGTTCCCGTCGTATGAGGTTTGGTATGAAATGATCTGGTACCCGTCGTTTGAGGTTTTATATAAAGTGATCGATGAGGTTTGATATGAAGTGATCTGGTTCCCGTCGTATGAGGTTTGATATGAAGTGATCTGGTACCCGTCGTATGAGGTCTGATATGAGTGATCTGGTTCCTGTCGTATGAGGTTTGATATGAAGTGACCTGGTTCCCGTCGTATGAGGTTTGATATGAAGTGATCTGGTTCCCGTCGTATGAGGTTTGATATGAAGTGATCTGGCTCCCGTCGTATGAGGTTTGATATGACACGTTGCCTGTGTAACTCAGAGGCATTTTTGCATTGTGTGGATCATATGGTATTATATGATATGATATTGTGTTTGATATGAAATGATCGATGAGGTTTGATATGAAGTGATCTGGTACCCGTCGTATGAGGTTTGATATGAGTGATCTGGTTCCTGTCGTATGAGGTTTGATATGAAGTGATCTGGTACCCGTCGTATGAGGTTTGATATGAAGTGATCTGGTACCCGTCGTATGAGGTTTGATTTGAAGTGATCGAAAAGGTTTGATATGAAGTGATCTGGTTCCCGTCGTATGAGGTTTGATATGAAGTGATCTGGTTCCCGTCGTATGAGGTTTGGTTTGAAGTGATCTGGTTCCCGTCGTATGAGGTTTGACATGAAGTGATCTGGTACCCGTTGTATGAGGTTTGATATGTTGTGATCTGGTACCCGTTGTATGAGGTTTGATATTTTGTAATCTGGTTCCCGTCGTATGAGGTTTGATTTGAAGTGATCTGGTTCCCGTCGTATGAGGTTTGATATGAAGTGATCTGGTACCCGTTGTATGAGGTTTGATATGTTGTGATCTGGTACCCGTTGTATGAGGTTTGATATTTTGTGATCTGGTTCCCGTCGTATGAGGTTTGATTTGAAGTGATCTGGTACCCGTCATATATGAGGTTTGATGAACTGCTCTGAATCCTATTTGCTCGTCCCCAGCGCCTTGCTTTAACCAAAGGCGCTGGGATGGGCAAACGTATCATGTACGCACATTGGTTTAATAATGCGCAGTCCCATCATGCATCACACTGCACCATATTTCTATGCACTGCATACGTGACGTACTTCCTTAACAAGAATCTGTGCAAACGATTAGCCCATCCCAGCGTTCCTGGATAGACTGGCCGCTGGGGCCAAGCGAATGTATCTCGTCGCATGAGTGGAGTAATGAGTAATGGGAATGGTCGAGCATTCATCGAAATTTAAATATGCACGACGACGTCTCAAATCTCAAGTTTAAAAACACCAACTAATTTATTCTTCACAAGAAAGTTGCAGCAGCTCACATTACTTGGTTTTACAACACAAAATGAAAGGTAAAATCTACAAATGTAGGTGGACTCTGTATGAGTGCACTGCGTGGTGCTTATAGGCCTACCTCGACAACGACAATTACATAGTGCAATACAAATAGCGATGACTCTATATCCCATTAATACAGTCTCTGATGGCTTTGTATAAACCTTAAATATATACACTCATCGAGGACTTTACACAAAATTCGGCTTGAATTCAAACTTATGAAGCACTGTATAGCAGCTATGCTCCCAAACAGAGCAGATTGTTTGTATTCTCTCCCTGCCGAAAGCAAAACGGAAAGGAGAAAATGGCAATAATGGAATTCCATTCAAATTGGCTGCAATTACAGCTTTTGATCACCACCTTCTTTTTAAACATTGCTTGAAAAAAACAATTGTCATCAAAGCCAATACATTTGGTATAATTTTGTTTTTTACCCATACACCCGTGTGTGAGCACTGTATACTCGGTACTTTACGGGTCCAGTGAATAAATATCATAGGCATGGTACTCGAGTGGGATTCAATGTATTTGTATTTACGTCATCTTTAACCGAGTGTAAACTCAGATCAGCGCCCAGCACAGCTTTCCATGGAAACCCTTAGTGCACAAAACTGTAAAAGTATACAAATATTGAGTGGCTCAGAGTGGAATGGGAGAAAAATTGTCGCAAGGTAAAATTTGGACTGTTCCATTTCACGAGGCGAAGCCGAGTGAAATGGAACAGTCAAAATTTTACCGAGCGATAATATTCCTTCCATTCCACGAATTAAATCCACTTAATATTTGTTTTATATAAGTATGACATATAGAGCTTGTCATTTGATGTATTTTGAAAGTATAACATTAGGAAAAATCTGTTTGTTTGATAACCAAAAATCATATAGCACACACATTTAATAGCAATCGGATCACAACCTTTTGCACAGGTGCTCCTTTGTTTTAGCAGCGGCGCGGCGGCGCTGTACTGCTCAAAAACATTGTGAACAAGGAAGATCCTAACTGTTGAATGGGAAATGCTATTCCCCATGGGAGAATAGGTCTTTTTGATCGCCGGTGCGGATGGGAGTTATAGAGAATATCACGTGAAGTAAGTTCCACCAATCAAATGACAAGGATCTATATGTCAGTTATTAGTAAAACATATTATTACATGTTACAACATCCAACTTGTTTATAGCCATTATACACTTTCGGAACAGAAAAACAAAGTTCATAGATTTACACTTAACTTACAGGGTTTAAAGAAGGTAACGGTAAAAGACTTTCTTGAAATATTATTCCATGAAATGCTTTACTTTTTGAGAAAACATTGAAACATTGATCAATTCTCGACATCGAGAATTACGGATTTATAGTGAACACATGTCATGACACGGCGAAACGTGCGAAAACAAGAGTGGGTTTTCCCGTTATTTTCTCCCGACTCCGATGACAGATTGAGCCTAAATTGTTTCAGGTTTGTTATTTTATATATAGGTCAATTGTGATATACGAATTGTGGGCCTTTGGACAACACTGTTTACCGAAAGTGTCCAATGGCTTTAAAGACACTGAACACCTTTGGTAATTGCCAAAGACCAGTCTTTTACTGCGCCTTGAACACCCAGCAGGGTAAATACGTGCGCATTAATAGTCTAAAGGCCCGGTGTGGCGGTTTCAACTTTCCGCTGTGTTCAGTTTTCCGAATGACCAAATATGGTAGCATTACGTCATGCGATGCCTGCGCACAGCAAGCGAAAGTAGTCCATTTTTAGTGCCGTATTGAGTCATCTATTACCCACCGGTAGCTGTCATGGCGTCGTCCACGAGTCGAGTACAACTAGCGGCAAACGCGTGGATCGTATGAGTTGTTTTTTATGCAAGCAGAGTGTGACCTGCCTAAAGTTGTACCCATGAATACATGTAAGATGGGGCAAGAGATTATGTGACTACACAGAAAAGAATCGTAATATAAACAATTTGGGGGTACGGCGGAAGACTGAAACCGCCACACCGGTCACACAGGCCCCGATAACGAGAACGAAAACGAGAACGATAAAAATGCACGCTCGCGATTGGATGAATTGCTCCACGCAGAATACGCCCACGCTCATTCAAACAATCGAGGGCGTACATTTTTATCGTTATCGTTTTCTTTCTCGTGTATTAATAATTATTGTATTATTATTATTATTATTATTATAAAATAACAAAATAACAAACATGTGAACGTTTGAACCAAATTGGTCGTCAAAGTTGTGAGATAATAATGGAAAAAAACACCCATGTCACACGAAGTTTTGTGTTTTCCGATGCTTGATTTCGAGCTGAGGTCTCCAATTCAATTCAAATATTTAAATAATTCTTTCTCAAAAACTACGTTTTCATAGGGAGCCGTTTCTCACAATGTTTTATACTACCAACAGCTCTCCATTGCTCATTACCAAGTAAGTTTTTAAGCTAACAATGATTTGAGCGATTACCAATTGTGTCCACTGCCTTTAAAAGGAAAGACACATGTTCTCCTGTTTAATTGGCAATTCTTTACACAGAATTGGAGATTCAAAAATACCTCAGACAGTTTCGCTATTCCTATTGGTGGATAGCGCGTCACGTGGGTTTTTATAAACCTTTGTTTATGACCGGTAAAAAGTGTTAATTCATGGGCGTGACACGCGACCTTGCACCTGTTCTTATAAGACAGTTTCTTCATTCCTATTGGTCGAGAGCAACGGCTGAAACAGTTGTGCCACATCACGCGATACACACGACGCGCACAACATTCCCTTTTAAGAAGTTGTTTACCCGTGGGTGGCGGAGGGCTTTACCATGGCTGGAGGGGTGTTGTGTTGAAAGAAATCATTTAACAATTATAATTTGTGCATTTATTTTTCTTTTTGACCAAAAAGTGATGATGTTTTTGACCGAAAAGGTATTTATGAATGGGAATCAAAGTGTGTTGAATCGGTTTAAACCCGCCGAGGCCTGGTTCTTTATAATTTACCTAGACTTCATGTCTGTCAATTTTTCAAGAACCAGGCCTCGTTGGGTTGAAACCACTAGTTGAAAACCTCTTCACCCCACATTGATTCCCTTATTAAAAGACACACGAAGTTCAAAAAGTTCCCCAAGCCGCCTTGATCCAAATAATAACCGCATTTGAAGTTTAGCTATTTTTGAAACCACTGTTTTATAGAGGGATCGCCATTATGATTTAATCTTTGAAATAACACACATCAGGGAAGTATTATAAATCTGTGTTGACTTTGTTCATAATTTTGTTTAGTCTAACAATGAACAATTATCTAATTAAAAAGGTTGTCCCTTCGTGAAACATGTACGCGCATGGTCTGTGGGCAACATAGCCCTATATAGGACTCCTACTCTGTACACAGATATAGATTCCTATCTATTAATGCTACTCTCCACTTGAGCGAATATCTTGCGAATACGAATGTTTGAAATTCGCGAAAAATTCGCCCAAAAGTTGCGATTTAATGGTGAATATGTTCTCGGTCGTCCCTAAACCCCTCCTTACCAATATCTTACGCATAATACGCACGATTTACCAACAGTACCAATGGCTTACCAAATGCAATACGCAAATCGATGGCGAATTACCGTCTTCACAACATTCGCTGAATATACGGAAGCGCTTCGTATTGAACCTCTCACAGAGTGGCGAATGTTCTTGCGAACATGAATATTTGATCTGCGCGTAGAATTCATCCAAAATGGCGGTTGGATAGTGAATATTTTCATATCGGTTTCACCCCTCGATCGTCCTCGGTCGGCCCTCTCCTTACCAATATCTTACCGAATGCTTATTAACGCTTGTCAATGCCTTTACGAACGTTGCAAACGCTTACGCACGCTTTACCAACGTTACCAATGCTTACGAAAATCACGCCGAATGTCCGTATTCGCAACATTCGCTGAAATGAACAAACCGGTTTGTAAATTGAGCGATCTTCGTAAGGAGGTGGGGAATAATTTGTGAACGTTCCGAATTTGTTACCAACGCTCACGAAGACACGGCGAATGCTGCGAAGTTTGAACGATTGTCAAATATGTCCTTCCGATAGCATTATATTTGCTAGCATATTCGGCGTGTGAGAGCAGCATAAAGTGACAGATCTTCGTAAGGAGGTGGAGAATGACTTGTGAACGTAGTGAATTTGTGGCGAATGTTGCGAAGTTTGCGCGATTGTTAAATATTTCTGTTCGTTTAGCACATTCGCTAGCATTTTCTCCCTAGTGTGAGAGTGGCATAAGGCCCGTTTCTGGGGCGGAAAACTTTCAAAGCTTCATAACTCAAATCTTACCTGCAACAAGCCACTTTCAGATTCACGTTCTATGGCGGCATACATTTTTCTGCGGTGGGTTTTGGTAGTCATATTATATTCTTCACAAATCCGTCATTTTCGTAAAATAATGCAGCCCCGAACGTTACAAAAATTCCCGTTTTGATCATTTTCTCACAATGTTGTCTGCTGCAGTACAATACGAAAGTGTATTATGCGTAAACGTAGGTCAAAGTGGTTGTCACTTTGTGAATGCGCAAAAGCCGGAGCTATGATGTTTAAGCACTAAAGCCAATTGTGAAATCAATCCAGTCGTGTACTCGCGTCTCACAAAGTGACTACAAGAGTGTTGACACTTCATGAAAATGTCGTTTTTTGATGCTCATAAAACCTCTAGGGCAAAGCTTTTTAGCACTTCGTGCAAAACACAGTCGGAGCACGTTTGACACTTTGCGGTCGAGCATTGACGAAATGACAAATATATTTGTGGCACTTCGTGAAAACGAAGGTTGTCATGGTTGTCCGTGCATGAACTTAGCATAAATAAGAAACTAGATGATATTGAGACTACAACTTCGTAAATAGTTATATACATCAAATACTGACGTTTGCACTTCACGATGTTGCTTAACGCAACATGCTCGTAAACAAACTTTCAAGATGTTGTGTTCAGACAGATTCTGAAATATTAACATAATAATATTAGTAACATCGAAGTCTTATATAGCGCACGTATCTACCGACAAGAAACCCAAGGCGCTTAGTGTACTATTAAAATAATGTTTCTAAGTTTTCATTACTTGGTTTACGCCGTTAAATAGTAGTTTTGCTTAAATTCTTTCCAGTTTCCCTTTTTTGTTAAAGGCAGTGGACACTATTGGTAATTACTCATAATTATTATCATAAAACCTTACTTTGTATTGAGCAATGGGGAGAGGTTGATAGTATAAAACATTGTGAGAAACGGCTTCCTCTGAAGTGAAGTAGTTTTCAAGAAAGAAGTATTTTTCCACGAATTTGATTTCGAGACCTCAGAATTAGAATTTGAGGTCTCGAAATCAAGCATCTGAAAGCACACAAATTTGTGTGACAATGGTGTTTTTATCTTTAATAGTTATCTCGCAACTTCAACGACCAAGTGAGCTAAACTTTTCACAGGTTTGTTATATAATGCATATGTTGAGATACACCAAGTACGAAGACTGGTCTTTGACAATATTACCAATAGTGTCCACTGTCTTTAACAAAGCTTACGGTACTGCAAATAGGACCGTTTACTCTACACCTGTAGGGCGATTCGTCGAAGAGTCATTCACAGTTATCACATCGACCTGATGTGGGCGTCTAGTCAGTAGTTCCCGAAACTGACCGCGAAAATGTTGGTACTTGAAGCAGTATATGATTGGGTTGACGCACATGTTACATGTTAAGAGACCGGAGAATGCTATGTTAACAAGCGGGGGTGAGGCACGGTTCGTGGCGAGATATGTTAAGTATAAACCCTCTGCCGGTGTCCAGCAAACGACGAACATGACCACAGCGAGAAACATGGACTCGATAACGTTGCGCTTAGCCCTACTCATAACACCCCGAAGATGTTGACGAGGTCCGGCTAGCCGACGTCGAAGAATTATCAAGATGCGGATGTAGCAGAATGACATTAGGAACACTGGGATAAGATACTCAGTGGACAGTGCCAATATGAAGATCCCAACCTGTGCGGCAGTGCCAAGGTGGCTCTTCTCACACACCCCTTGGTTGAAATGATTCAAAAGTGTATTGTGAAATCCGTAGGTGAAACCGATGAGCCAGGCCGAGCACATTGATTTTTTGACCCGGAGGAGAGAGCAGTAGTTGCGGTGTTTGATCGGGTAGCAGGTAGCAAGGAAGCGTTCCAGAGTTATCATGACTAAGTTATAAGTGGACGTCACGTTGATACCCCACAGCAAACAATCAGATTGTATGAATCGGCAATAGAGCTGACCAAGAAGGTTAGCGTCCACGTCCAGCGTCAGGGATGGAGGCCTAACTATCTTCAGCAACGCAAACAACACACCAGCCACGAGATCAATCACAGATTGGTGACAAATCAGACGATTTGTAAAAGAGCTGAACTGTCTCCGCCTAACCGTCATAACAACTATCACCATACCATTGCCTAAAATGGCTGAAATGGCAATGGCTACATTAATAGCAGTAAGCAAGTTGCTGGAAACCATTATGAATAGTAGTCTAATGTTTTACTGCCGTGCTGACGATATTTTCATGTAGAGACAATGTTATCGAGAAAAGAAACGCACCACCGGTTTGATTTCTAAAGTGGACTCACTGTCTACTTTTGCCAAACTGAATGTCAAAAGAGTCTTACAATCAAGCGAACGTGGTTAAAACCATTGGAGCGTACATTAAATCACAGCACTATAAACTAAGAAAATTTTGTGCTGTGATGGGCGTTGAAAACATCAAGGCGTTAAAAGATGAATTATAACGGAGCCCTAGGGGACATGTAGGAGACAAATTGGAGAGGAAACAAGTTGTTTATGAAGGAAGGAGTGAACTCGTATACATGTAGCCGTTTGCAAACCAGTCATGAGTGGCCACGAGATTTATTAAAGTACATGCTAAGAAACTGAGGACAGGAACGCACCCAAAATGCAAACAACGTTTACACTTTTGTCACAACGAAGATCCTTTACGTGGTGAGTGATGAGAATCAATGATGATAAATAAGCTTTAGAGCAGGGGACACTTATCCAACCAATCTGCCTGCAGCCAGTTAGTTTTACTTGACGACGTCCGTTTGGTATTAACGTAGTTGTCAATATCGCAACACGAGTTTAAATACACAACTGTCCACAACACGAATTGAAAGACACATGACACTAGTGATGATTGTCAGAGACCAGTCTTTTCAATTGGTGTATCTCAACATATGCAAAATAGCAAACCTGTGAAAATTTGAACTCAATTGGTCCTCGAAGTAGCGGAATAAATGTGAACTCAATTGGTCCTCGAAGTAGCGGAATATTAAATGAAAAAACAACAACCTTGGCACACGAAGTTGTGTGCTTTCAGATGCTTGACTTCGAGACCTCAAAATCTAGTTTTGAGGCCTCGAAATCAAATTCGCGGAAAATTACTTCTTTCTCAAAAACTACGCCACTTCAGAGGGAGCCGTTTAACGTTGTATACTATCGACATCTCCCCATTACTGCTCGTTACCAAGTAGGGTTTTATGCAAATCATTATTTTGAGTAATTACCAACAATGTCCACTGCCGGATATAACTGTATCACAAAGACGAACCTCTTGACGCTTTTTGCACTAGACTCCGCCCACATTCTGTCATCTGACCGTGATTTGAATATTCATGTTTTTTTTTAATGAAAAATCAGTCAACATAGCTCCATGGTCCAAGGTCAAACAAAATCTCCAAAGACCGCCCGCAGGTGCATTCCCGTGGCGCAGGTTTGAGGCTGTCCTCATTAAGTTCTGACATGCGGTTGGTACCCGCTGTCAACGCATCTCGACAAAAGCTCTGACACACTATGGGTGCGTTCGATTAGCTTCACCGCGTTGAGGCTGTCCTCATTAAGTTCTGACATGCGGTTGGTACCCGCTGTCAACGCATCTCGACAAAAGCTCTGACACACTATGGGTGCGTTCGATTAGCTTCACCGCGTCGACCCCCGTCTGGCCCCGGTACTTTCGAATAGCTTTGAAGTCATTCCAGGGGCTCACCTTGCCCGAGGTGCATGACGTCACCATGATACGGCGAGTGTGATCGTTCGATTAGCTCTTAGGGGCTCACACGAGCACCACAGGGTCGACACGGGGAAGCTAATCAACGTGAGCCAAACGCGTAGAGCAGTTTCTTAGCAACTAGACCGCCGTGATTGCCCGGTGGCTAGAGGCAGTTCGAATCCCAAATTGGAATCTCACCGAGTATGCCTGTGGTTTTCTTATTAACAGTGCCAACACTCATCGGTGTATTATACGGATAAAACCAAATTAATATACACTCTACTAAAATTGTCTTTCTTTCTTGACAATATTTGCAAATAAATCTGCACTAATTGAGAAAAAAACCAAAACGAATACCATACCGTCACTGGATGACCCTAAAGACACTGGACACTATTGGTAATAATGTCAAAGACCAGTCTTCTCACTCGGTGTATCTCAACATATTTATGCACACAATAGAAAACCTGTGAAAATTTGAACTCAATGGTCGTCGAAATTGTGAGATATTAATGGAAGAAAAGCACCCATGTCACACGAAGTTGTATGCTTTCAGATGCTTGACTTCGGAACCTCAAAATATAATGTTGAGGTCTCGAGACCAAATTCGTGTAAAATTACTTCTTTCTCGAAAACTACGTTACTTCAGAAGGAGCCGTTTCTCACAATGTTTTATACTATCATCATCTATCCATTGCTTGTTACCCAGTAAGGTTTTATGCTAACAGTTATTTTGAGTAATTATACCAATAGTGTCCACTGATAGTTGATAACACAAACTCGGACTAAGTCACGCCGTAGTTTATACACAAACCTTTAGACATTCAGGGATTACAATGATCTGCCCCGATAAGGATAGTGCAGCATTATCTGCTCTTGTCCATGTATTCAACGCTGTACTATAGGTCCATGTGTGGAATCACACACAACATACGTGTAGATATTCATGATAACAATTCCTGTGATTTCAGTGAATTGTCAAGTTGAAATTAATAACGACTATATGAGTTTGATGTCCAGAGAATTGCAGATGTAGGCGGACTGGCTTTGTTGAGCTTATAATTACAAGGATTCAGAGTCGTTGGATCCACTCCCAGATCATAACTCGTAAAGCTTTTTTAAAAATGGTAAGGAACGTGTGTTGTAGCTTGTTTGTTCAGTTAGATTCAGAATTACTATACATTACGTTTCAGCAAAGATTATAGCTTGCGGTGCTCTATAATCTTTGGTTTCAGTAGCATTTATTACCAACTAAACACTGTGCAGCCATTTGTCAACGATAATGTACTAAGTAGCGTGTTGTGCTGTGCTTATTTCATATTAGTGGACAATACAAGTGAAATTTCACCACTTCGAACACAATCCGATGAGAGTGGACTAACATTACATAGAGGGCTAGACTTGTGGACAAGTCGTTAACATTTCTGTCGCAGTGATACCAAAATGTCTCTCTAACAACTATCTCGCGAGACTGTTGCTCCACGCAAGACAACTATCCTCACCACTATTGTCTATGCTCGGTCAGGCTACATTTAGGGCTCGGGCTACATTAGGGGCCGCTCACCCGTCCCCTATAAATGGGCCATATATTATTTTCCTAAGGCTGTCGATTCAGTTAGTCATAAATATTTGGTCACAACTATGTGAGCACAAATGACTGTTGTATGAATAGTCGTATACTTTTAATAACGCAGATAAATTTTAAATGGGTTTTATTGTCAGCCACATTCGCACCACCTGAAAATAATGAATTTTGTGGTTTTATTTCTCAAGGGTTCCGAGTGTATCTTCTACCATGCGTTAGATTTTCGTTACCAATGTGAATTTATACGAGCCACAAATGATTGCCAGACGCTGACCGGCTTCGTCAACTATCTTGAGTTTACCCACTGTAACTTCTCGGAGAACCTCCAGCCTCTAGCTCTGGTAATATTGGTAAGATACCACTAGGTACTAATATATCTTCATATCTGAAATTATTAACAGTACGAATTCAAGATATTCACCTTGACCAAAATGATTTAAGGGTATCTTTCATGTTGAAGTTCTTATTATCGATATTTTGCATAGCCAGGTATACAATGAAACATGTGGAACCAAAATGAGAACCTGAAAATAAGTTATACTCCATATTCATAAATATCCCATTTGGAGACCGCCATTTTTAAGGATCTTCTGAATACCAATTTTCTATTTCTTTACAAAGTGTTTTTTTATTTCAATTTCTGTAGTTTCTGTGGCTTATATTTCTGTTTGTTTCACTCGGAGTAACAGCAAAGAATTTGTAAGTATATTCATTGCTATATTTTAAGTGAAGTCATTTATTTCTCTGTTTGAGGACAATTTTAATCTTCAAACTGCAAAAATAATAACAGAATGCAACAATTGTTTGTTTACATATACGAATAAATCTTTGACACTCTTATCTGCACAATGACAAACATGCCTTGGCATTGCATTGCTGACAGTTTGGTAATTACTCAAGACAAGTATTAACTTAAAAACTGACTTGGTAACGGGCAATTGAGAGCTATTGATAGTATAAAACAATGTGAAATATTACTCCCTCTGAAGTAACGAAAATTTTGATAAGTTCTCACTCTAAAATAATAAAAGAGTTCTATACTAAAGCTATAGAAGTCTTTTTATTCCTATCTGAAAGCACACAAATTCGTCCAACAATTAAGGGTGTTTTTCTTACATCATTTTCTCGCAATTTCGATGACCAATTGAGCCCAAATTTTCACAGGCCTGTCATTTTTATGATGGGATTCACCAAGTGAGAAGACTGGTCTTTGACAATTTTAACCATCAAGTACATAGAGAATACAATAAAATCAACCCTCCTGCTGCGACTAAATAAGCCATTACTCCAAAGTGTAATGACCTGTCATTTCTCCAAAGTGTAACGACCTGTCATTTCTCCAAAGTGTAATGACCTGGGGAGTCATATTCATTGATACCCTAAACTGGACCAAAGGGGGTCAGGTCTCAGAGATTGTTTTTTTGGAGGGGCGGAAAACTATTTGAATTACTGTACTTACTCATAAACACTACATGTCAAGATCCGACATACTGTGTTATAGAAACGAAACATATTGCCATATAATAAACTTGATGTTGGCAGAGATAGAACACCAACGGTGGATTTCACAAAGAGTTTATACAAGTCTTATCTAATGTCGGGACAAGTTACTCGTCCTAACTTAGGACTAGCCTAGATTTGAATAACTTCTAGGACATGACTAAGCTAGGACTAGTCCGAGCTCTTTGTGAAATCGACCCCCGTGATTAATGATACTTACTGATTTTTCTTTTCATTTGTTTTGTATGCAGCTTCTGTCCCACACTTACGGCGATTTCAAAAGCTCTGAAACTCAGTGACAACGTCGCAATATCCTTTTGAAAGCACCAAAGCAGAGATCTCGTAGAACCTAGACATAATATACAAATGACTTCAAAATAAATATTACCATTTTGTTGGAAAATGTATTTTTAGTTTAAATGACGTGGATGTGTTGCCACTTTCAACTCGTTTTGGGCGTTTGTTTTCGCAGGCGATTTCTTCTTTTAATATTTAAATAAAAACTAAGAATATAAATAATACATTGAATTGTTATGTTCAATTATTTACTAACGCACATTAAAGGCAGTGGACACTTTTGGTAGTTACTCAAAATAATTATTGGCATAAAACCTTTCTTGGTGACGAGTAATGGGGAGAGGTTGATGGTATAAAACATTGTGAGAAACGGCCTCCTCTGAAGTGGCATAGTTTTTTAAAAAGAAGTAATTTTCCACGAATTTAATTTCGAAACCTCAGATTTAGAATTTGAGCACGAAATCAAGCATCTGAAAGCACACAACTTCGTCTGACAAGTGTTTTTCTTCTTCATAGTTCTCTCGCAACTTCGACGACCAATTGAGTTCAAATTTCCCCATGTTTGTTATTTTATGCATATATTGAGATACACCAAATGAGAAGACTGGTCTTTGACAATTACCAATAGTGTCCACTGTCTTTAATTGGCAGACACTAGTTACCGTGGCTTCTTGTCAACCAATATTGATCTTTAATGTTTTTGTTGTGGACGGCGTAACATTTCTTGCCTTCGGTAATGGTGCTCCGGATGTTATCAGTGCAATTGTTGCTATTACCAACTCCAATGATGGTGATGCAGGACTCGCCATAGGGGCACTGTTCGGTGAGTATACCACCAAAATAATATCAACAATAGTTTGGCAAAATTAATAATAAATCAAATGCATTATTGGGCATTTTACACGGGGCAGGCAATTTACATGCGACCAGTTCCAGGCAATCTCCAAAAGCAAAAGAAAAACACAATCATAGGCTAGTTTCACAATATATCTTGGGCACAGTGAGGTGTATAAGCATTTGTAAGGATGATGGGCAAGGTATTTTTTGCGCTAATTGGGAGAGTACACAAACTAACCAGATGCCTTTAAAAAGCTCAGTTGTCAAATTATATTGATGTTTACTTCTTGGTTGTGGACGGCGTAACATTTCTTGAATTCGGTAATGGTGCTCCAGAATATGCATGATACCAAAGTGCTCCTCTTTTATGCACTGCAGTTGGTTGCCTCCCAGAGTTGCCTGTACAAAATCGCCAAGTTTGACAAAACTGAGAAAATATAATTAGCTGTTACAAACAACTTACCAACCAAAAGGACCGATGGTATAAATGCTTACAATATTTATTGGCCTCCTTTTCGACAATATCAGAGTCTTTCTCTGCACTTAGCCTGCGAGAAAGACTCTGGTAGGGTCCAAACTTCAGGCCATTAACTATTGTTTGCATTAAAAACTCGAACTGTTTATAAACCATCAAAATGGTTCCGGACACTTTGTTTCAGGTAAAGTCGGTTTTCTTTAAAGGCAGTGGACACCATTGGTAATTACTCAAAATAATTATTAGCATGAAACCTTACTTGGTAAACAGCAATGCGGCGCTGTTGGTAGTATAAGACATTGTGAGAAACAGCTCCCTCTAAAGTTTTTTTTAGACCTCAGAATTAGATTTTGAGGTCCCGAAATCAAGCATCTGAAAGCACACAACTTCGTATGACAAGGGTGTTTTTTTCTTCAATTCATCTCGCAACTTCGACGACCAATTGAGTTCAAATGTTTACATGTTTGTTATTTTGTGCGTATGTGAGATACACCAAGTGAGAAGACTAGTCTTTGATTATTACCAATAGTGTCCAGTGTCTTTAATTTAATTACTACAAATGCCTTTTATTTTGCTACTAGGAGCGGCTGTGTTCATTACAACAGTTGTTGCTGGTACTATTTCTGCATTAAAGGACTTTGAGATAGCGCAAGTGTCATTTCTGAGAGATACGATTTTTCTTGTCGGTGCATCCTACTGGACCTTCTACATCCTGTATACGGGGGAAGTATGGACCACAGAAGCAATAGGTAAAGTATTGCAAAATGTCACAAATAAATAAACGTTAAAAAGGACGCAACATTCACGTTCCCATAAATCAGAGTACACATGATATTATAAAAAGAGAAAAATATATAAAAATTGTCTGACATTGTTCTACTTTTTTCATATCATTTGCTATAACGTATGATGGACAACCCATTTGTCATTGCCGGTGTCAGATGCAATTGTGTCCGCCATGCAATACTGTCCGCTCCGGATACTTTTGCATATTATGCAATCGTGTCCGGGGCTATGCAAAAACCGTACACGTACCTAACAACCAGCTCCAAGTCGTATACAGTCAAGGAGGAGCTTTTTCCACTCGTATTGAACTACCGACAGTTTCTCCCGAGGTGGCCAGACATACACGTGAGAGAAGAGGTGCAGTGACAGCCAAAATTACGAGAAGCTGCCCCTTCTTACTAAAGCACAGCTACCCCTGGACATTCTGGAGATCATGGCGACACTCAATAGACACGTACGGAGGTGGGATGATGCAAGACAGACATGAAGAAATGGGGGGTATACCGACGATGATGACACGATTGTGATTCGCACATCACACCACAATCTACGCCACAGCCTTTGAGGAGCATTGCTGCCCTGACGATCGAGCTGATGGCAAACGAGAATAGAAGGAGATTTTGCTACAACTCTAAAATAATACATTCTGATACTGCCGGTTAAAAAACCCAAAAACAAAACAAACAAACAAACATAACAAAGACCACGTTGTTAGACTAGGAGATTGGACAAGACATTCATGTTAATGAATGATACCTGTTCATTTATTTGCAGGTTTATTCCATGTTGTTAGACTGTGGGAGCTTGACACGGTAGCAGACCTTGATGAACAGTACTTTTGAAGTCAAGACATTCATGTTAATTGATGTATCTGTTCATTTATTTGCAGGTTTCATGCTGCTCTATATTTGCTATGTATGTGCTGTTCTGATCGCAAGGCAATTCGAACCAGTCAATGTTGATCAAACACCATCACACGATGAGGAACGAAGCGACGAGCACGCTCCATTGCTTGGAGAGAAAACACGTGTAGAGGATAACCGCTGCAATCAATTGAGGGCGCTGTTGTGTGATATCAATCCCATTGATGTAGAAGGATGGAACTCAAAAGGCTACATTATGAGGTTCTTCGAAATCTACAAGGTATGGATAGGGTATGGTAGCCCTGAAGGGACACAAATCATATATATTTACGTGAATATTTACGCAAAAAGCACGTAAATATATGTTTGATGTCCCTTCAGGGCCACCATAATCAGGTCTTCACAGGGAGTTGCCACTGCAATCCTCTCTCAACCCCCTGGACACCTTTGGTAATTGTCAAAGACCAGTCTTCTCACTCGGTGTATCTCAACATATGCATAAAGTAAAATAACAGACCTGTGAAAATTTTGACTCAATTGGTGGTCGAACTTGCAAGAGAATAATGAAAGAAAACACCCTTATTGCATACATGTTGTGCTTTCAGATTACTAAAAAGGCTTTTAATATTAATTGAGGGAAAATTACCACTTTTAAAAAACAACGTTACTTCAGAGGAGCCGTTTGGACTATCAACATCTCTCCATTACTCGTTACTAAGTAAGTTTTTTATGCTAACAATTATTTTGAGTATTAACTAGTGTCAAGTGCCTTCAATATGATCTAATCTTGATATGTTTTTTTTGTTTTTCATTTCAGTCTCCAATTAAGCTGTTGTTGCAGATTACAATTCCGCTCGTCCGCCATGACGTAGACAGCTGGAACAGACCCCTAAACTGCTTCCAGGTTCTCATTGGTCCACTCTGGTGCACTGTTTTGACTAAAAGTACGTACATTCGTCCAAAGGTGCACTCTGGTTCTTGGTTCAAAAGGCTTCAAGTGTCAATAACACGAAGACAGTTTTCAATTTTCTTTTTTACTGTGATGTGTATGAAGGTTTCTTTTCTTTCACATATTATGCCTAACCGTGTTTCCTACATATTGACATACAAAGTGTCTTTTGTTTACAGTAAAGTGTGCCCTTTAAGTAACATTTATGATTAAGCTTACTTACTGTAAACATGTTATACTTATCCTGTTTTTGACTACTGTTAAAAATTGTCAGTAAGAATTTGTAGTCAAGTTTTGGTTTAGAGCGACACGTAACTACCAATTTTATAATTCTTGACAGGTTACGGCACAGTGATCGTAGGCGGTTTCTGTTTGTGGCATTTGATGTTATGTTTGGGCTTCATCCTTGCCGTTATTGTCTTCTTCACATCGCATCCCCAAGAGCCGCCAGTTTACTATATTGTAAGTAGAATCCATGGGAAACTTTTATAATCAATGGCACAATATAGCAAGTGATGCGGCAATGTTTGCAAATTTTTCGGGTTACTTAGTTTAGTTGATAATAGATACTTTTATGATTCCATGAAAAGCTAACCTAACTTGGAATGTTGTATAAAAACAATGTATTGGTGTATTTACCAAAGGGATGTAGTCAACAAAGCCATTAATTGCACCAGGCTTCAACTTTTCATCTGTGACTGTTGTATATAAACATTTTAAAAACCGTTTCGTCATCTCTTTGTTTGCGTGTACTGATTCAATTTGCTCTGTTGTCTTTCATATACACATGTATAACTGAAGTACTCAACATTTTCAAAACGATTTCTTAGTTTTTTTCTGATTCTTCTCTGATTTTCTGACTGTAATACACATTCATACTTGTAATGAAAGATTCCTCACTCTTTTTACAGGGTTTTGCATTTCTTGGTTTCCTTATTTCTGTGTTTTGGATCTTCGCCATTGCTACTGAAATAGTCAACATTTTGAAGGTGAGCCTGGTAACGTCAAAGATGTTTTCTATACGAGTGTTTTCCGATTCGTTCAAAATTCTTTTTATCATCTGTACAATCATTCGAAAGGTTTTGCGAGCTACAGACATACAACGTTAAATAGTTGGGATGTATTTAAACGAAAAAGGAATAAAGTTGTCATTACTCTATTCATATCCCAATGGATGGTTAATTTACAGATGTTTGGCATGGTGTTTGATTTAAGCGACGCCATCTTAGGTCTGACGTTTCTTGCCTGGGGAAACTGCATCGGAGGTAAGTGATGGTCTTCATAAATTGTCCATGACTCCAATATAATGAGTCATAATGATCCTATTAAAACACAGAATAAAAAACTCGACACTCTTTGCAATGTTGGTCCAACTGGTAGCAAGCGTATGGTATTGTTGATTTCCCATGCTATGTTCAACTACTTTGCACAGCGAATTACATTACATCGGATATCTTGACAATACCTCTCACAGGTCAAACACTTGATGGCGCACTATATTGAATCGAGGGATATAATTGTTTGTTTGCAAATCATTCGAAAACCTCTGATATTCCTTTAGACAGTGGTGTATTGTATTTTGTGGTTGACGACACGTTGCTCTCCTTTTGAATGCAAATTAAAACCAAACTAATTGTAACAATGCTAACTTGCTATTCCCACATTGTCTCTGATATAGACTTGGTTGCAGATATTGAAATGACGAAACGAGGATCTCCGAGAATGGCAATCTCAGCTTGCTTTGGTGGACCTCTCTTCAGTATCCTTTAAACGGCTTCTCTATAGCAACAACATTGCTTAGCGGTGTGTGATGATTCCTCTTTAACTAAACTAAAACATGGGGTGACAGGTCTTTTTCTTCAGCCGCGCCACGCATCTGGAACTCTCTACCACTTAATCTTCGATCTTGTGTTTGTACCGCAAAATTCAAGTCTCTTCTCAAAACTTATCTTATGTCACAGGTTTTCAATGACTAATTTTGTTGTTTCTGTTTTTCTTTGTGTTGTGTTTTGTTTTGTTTGTTTTGGTTTTACTGCGCCTTGAACACCCAGCAGGGTGGATATGTGCGCATTACAAGTCTTATTATTATAATAATTATTATTAGGGAACATTTATTTCATACTGACTCAACAACAAGAGATACATACATAGTTGAAAGTAAATAATTATTCAAAACATATGCTACATAGCACACTATTTGATTTACTGAAAAGTAAATGTACATGTAGCCTCCATGAGTCAATATGTAGAAAAAAAGTAAAGAAAGCAATGTTACATACTCTCTAAATACAAAAGAGTGAAAAAGCACTCTTTACAGAGCATTAATGATGGACATTTTCTTTTTTTATCGAGTGGTCTTCTACTCTTTTAGATTGAAGTTTGCATCTTTCAATGTGATTTTTTCACTCTGTCCTACAGTCACACCCCTCTAAAGGAGTGAAATAACCACCACTATGAGCCATTTGAAAGGGACAACTCGAAACGTAAAGACTGATGTTTTTCACTCTATTACATTTAGAGACTATACCTAGACCCTTTGACCGGCATCTCCAACTCTGATTATTATAGCATCTTGGTTTTTGGTCTGCAATTTGTTTTGCCATAATCTAAGCTGCGTAGGTCATATACCTCTCTGTTGATTTTTTTATTTTTTTTTTTGCAAGTCGCCTGACACACAAGGCCTGAAGGCCACTTCAAGGTGTGGGCTACAATTATTTTTTCCAGAGGCCGTTGCCACCTACTCCTAGGGCTGAAACAGGGTTATCCCTTTCACAGTCCGTACGAATGTAGGCTTGGGTATCATCAATATGCGTCATTTATTCTGAAAGAGGAGCTAAGTTATGCTCGTTAGTAGTGGTTTATTTCTCATCAGTAGAATATCAGTTTCTTTAATGCTGTAATACAGACTTGCTGATGGGTATTGGAATATCTTGTACGATAGCTGCTGCGAAAAACAGAGGAGTGTTTTACGTAAGTTTTTATATAAATAAAAATGATAGTACCAGGCCGAGTGTGGCTAGTTAGTCAACCTTCTATTGTTAAGTGTGCTCAAACGAAAATTTTGAGATATAATGTTTGCCCCATTGTTTCGATTGTACTGGAACATAATACTTTCCTCAAAGATACAAGGTCCGATTTTTGCAGATGGACCCGAAAAGTAAAATTATCAAATATAAATGTTTTGAGATATCAAAACATTGATAAGCTTTCATTTAAGGTTTTGCACAAACAAATCTCTCAAAATAATGACAAGTGGTATTACAACAACCTTAAAATTAACATTCTTGAAAATCCCGACATTAACTAGCGTATAACAACCATGTACAAACACGTTTGCATACGTTAACGCTTATGCGAAAGTTTGTGTCATATTTCGTTTATAAGCAGTCCCATCGGTCATAGTTTGTTCAGACGAAAAGAAAAAAAACATACATACAAAATAAAACATTTCTGCGAAAACGAGCCATACAATTATAAAGCCATTATCACTTTCGGTACAGAAAAAATAAAGTTCACAAATTTACAAATAATTTATAGGGTTTACAGAAGGTAATGGTGAACACTTCTTTTGAAATGTTATTTCATGGTATAATTTACTTTTTGAGGAAACATGAAAACAATTATCAATTCTCGATAGCGAGAATTACTGATTTATTTTAAACACATGTCATGACACGGCAAAACGTGCGAAAACAAGAGTGGGTTTTCCCGTTATTTTCTCCCGACTCCGATGACCGATTGAGCCTAAATTTTCACAGGTTTGTTATTGTATACAAGTTGTGATACACGAAGTGTGGGACTTGGACAATACTGTTTACCGAAAGTGTATAATGGCTTTAAACTGAAACAAGTACTTGTCTGATAAAATAGAGTACACCTTGTAATTGTTTGACCTTTTTTATTGTTCATTGTTTCTTAATAGCTTAGCAAACTGGAAAAATTCTGAATACACAACGGTATACTGATCAAATGTTACGTTGCCGTTATTACATATGTTACGTTGACCTAACCAGTCAAATCTTATTACTGTCATCGATGATTTAGACAACATGCTCGTCTCGTTTTTTTAATCGATACAATTTTTTCTCTTCTGTTTTCCAACTCCAGTTTAGAACTGATAACCTTCAATTAGTTCTTGCCACCGGTCTAGTGATCAGCCTCTTTACGTCAATGTTCTTCATGATTGCGTCTGGGTTCCGGGCCACCAAGGTGTATACAGTTCTGTTATACATCTTATATACAGTCTTCTTACTCGTGGCTTTGCTCACTGAGACAAAAATCATAAAATGGTGATAGAAATTAAAAAAAAAAAAAACCGGGGGAAAATCCCTAAAACATGACCGCCTGTTCTTTATTCAAGAAGATAATGCAGCTGATACTATTGTTACTCGACGTACTCTCCTTAGATGGGTATTTACCGTTACCTTCCCACCCTCATTTCAGACAGTTCAATACTTTTTTTCAATATCTAATAGGTATCATTTCCTTTGAAACGTGTAGGGTGGAATACATAGATAACAGTCCGTGCTTATTATGCCAGGCAAGGTTAGTGTTAAACATTCGGGTTTAGTTTGTGAAGTATCTTAGATTTGTGCATATTTAACTCTGACAGTTCGACAGGTCATTTTGAAGGCATTATTACAATAACGTTAATCCAGGTTGGTTTAATGTACGTGTAAAAAATATACAAAAGTCTGTAGTTTGTTATTATTTTAGATTCACACGATATCGCTTCCGTTTTTGGTTTCAAAAAATGTTGTTTTTGCTTCGTGTCCTTAGAAAAGTGTTTTGCTTGGCCAACAGTCTTGTTAACACTCAGCAGGCATTCACTAGCTGTAGTCAAGATGTATATTGATGACTGACTGCAACTGTGGACAGGACATATCAACACCGAGAATAATAGATGTTGAAGACACTGGACAGTATTGGTAATTGTCAAAAACCTGTCTTCTCACTTGGTGTATCTCAACATGTGCATAAAATAACAAACCTGTGAAAATTTGAGCTCAATTGGTTGTCGAAGGTGCGAGATATAATAAAAAAAGAAAAAGCATCCTTGTCACACGAAGTTATGTGCTTTCAGATGGTTGATTTCGAGACAAATTCTAAATCTGAGGTCTCGAAATCAAATTCGTGGAAAATCATTTCTGTCTCGAAAACTACGTTACTTCAAGAGGGAGCCGTTTCTCGCTATACTACCAACCTCTCCCTATTACTGTCACCAAGTAAGGTTTTATGCTAATCATTATTTTGAGTAATTACCAATAGTGTCCACTGCCTTTCAACCGAGAATATTAACTAATTTAATTACACATCCCTGTAAAATTAAGATATTCTGTCTAAACAAAAAAGAACAAAAACATTTGTTTGTGTCTCTTTATTATTTTTTTGCTCTTTGCTCTAGTGTTCTGTACACTGGAAACTACTCTATGAGGGGCTCTGAAACAGAATGATATTATTTTCCAAACCAAAGCAATGGACAAACTCTTACCGACAGGAGCTACTTTTATTAACACGCCCGAAACTCTTCGCGAATTGACGAAAATATCGTAACATTTGGTCTCATAGTAAAACAACAACACTTAAAACATTTTGTGAAAGACCATGCTAGTACAAACGTACACGTCTTCTGATAAAAAACGATTAAAACCAATACTGTTCACAAAGTCGACGAACTGTTTAAAAAGTGAAATGTGTGACAAACAAACTTAATGCAACAAACATAATGAAAGTGTTTGCTGATTAATAACTGAACAATTTTTGTTTAATAAGACAGTTTTTTGTGTGTGATGTTATGCACCCGAGTCAAACCCAAGTTTAATATAGGGTGCGTTCGTTTAGCTTCCCTGGGTCATCCCCGGTCTGCCCCGGTGCGTTCGAATAGCTTTTGACGTCATTCCAGGGCTCACCCCAGTGCCCTGCGTGGAGTGGGTCACTTGTGGGCTGGCCCCAGGTAAACGACGTCACTACGAGAGCGGTGAGTGGTCGTTCGTGTAGCTCTTGTCAGGGGTTCACCCGACTGAGCACCGCGGGGTAGACCCAGGGAAGCTAAACGAACGCACACACACTGCTCCACAAACTGGTGAGGTTGGTTATGACGCAAGTAACGAGACGGCACTGCATGAAGTCAAGACCACCCGAACGCACCGGGGTCATGCCAGTCGATCAGGCGATGCCAGTCGATCGCATCATTGTAGATAGACGTACTGAAACAGGGACACCTGACTTGGGGGCCAATATAATGGACGTAGTGAAGCCCATCTTCTACAGTTATTGGATCATTAGAAAGCCATTATCTGCAGTTGTAAAGCAACAATGTAACAGTGAATGCAGCGCACGCTGAGGTGTTGACGTTTAAAAGGTTACACTTTCCTTAAATGACCGTTTATAAACCTGATTGAACAACAAAGTCACCATCATCATTGTCATCAGTCGGCTGCACAGCTGGCGGTCAAGCTTTTCCTATTGTCTCCTGTCTTGTGCTACTCTCCGAATCTCAAGATTGGAGCGCAAAACAGTCATTGGCGCTATGCGGTGTACTCAGCGTACATTAGGCGCTGACGATCCCTTGTTTGGTTTGCGCAAGCCACGCGATGGGGAGTAGTAAAGCAAAAACATTACTGCAATACTGTTTTTAGATGTAGTTCTCGATAACAGGATAATAAAAGTTTTAATTGTGAGGAGTTTACTCACTCAGACACGCGGCCTTTCTCCGGCAGGGCCTTGCTGAATACGGTTACAATGGAAAGTAACGTTCACATTAATTTACATAAAGTAGTATTGAATATGGCGGACTTAAGGTTTTACATCACATTGCGTTTCACAATAATTTTGAGGATACAAATTTACAGAGTCATTGACATCGGCAAAAATAAACTTGTTCACCTTTGACTGCCACGAGATATCGGTAGCATTGTTTTCTGCAAACATGCGGGCAAACTTTATTGTATAACAGGACCCCCCCCCCCAATTGTTTGAAGTGTCTGATCGACTTGGTTAAAGTAAATATTGCTGCCTTTGAAGTACAGTCTGTGTGTTTCTCCTTGTGTTTTACCTTACTCTCTGGTTTTAACATACAAATCGGAATCACAAAGCATAGGCCCACTACATATAAAATACATATCTGACCAACATATAACTGAACCCTTATTATGGACATTCGCTTAATCTGCATTGCCATTGTCGTCCAAAACGAGCGAGCTGGGTCATTTCTAATCACAAAAGTACAGTTGAATTTTATATAATAGATGTTAAGTTTGCATCGGGTATATAAGGAATATAAATTTTGGTTTTACTCTGACCCGCTATACCAATGTGAGTAGGTATACACATTGAACCGGGCATCTATAACAACAGAGGTCAGTATAGAGTCCACGGTTCGGGAAAGGTCCACTGGAAACGTATACAAAACCAATGGGAGAGGTTGCAAGAAAGTATAAACAAGAGTATACACAAAAGAGGGACAATAGAAGAAGGTCCACGGTTGCAGCAGGCGTATACAAGCTTGTGTGTGTTAGCATTAATACTGTATACTTTCGCGAGTCCTGTGGAAAAAAAAACCCCAAGCATATTATAACTCTGGTGGGATTCGGACCAACGCCCACGACCCATGCAATTCTAGAGTAGTGTCTTTCCAACTAGACTACCGGAGTTGCCAGACCACCTATGTTATAGAGGCAGAGTTCGAATCCTATGTTTTAGCAGCGGGACCGCGCAACGATAATATAATAAATCAAGATAAATGTGGAAGTTAAAAGGTTAATAAACCACGTGGTTCATCATGTGATAAAGTCACGCGATGTAAACTTCAGCCCGAGGTTCAAGTGCTGTTCACTGCAGCAGATCACGAGATTCATCTATTGTATAAAAACACAGCATTACACAATTAAACCTTTACTTGATCAGAGTTCTGGCAAAAGTGAGTATTGATATTGTATATGTTTTCTAAAGTTGATATAGTTTTTTTGTCTAAAAGAAAAAGCTTGACACTCTTAACAACTTCATGCACTGGTTACTTAGCTTTCTATATAAGTTATTGGAAGTAAACTGTACCATTTATAACATAATTTCCTCCATTGTCAGACCATTAAAGATGAATTGAATTTGAATTGAATAAGTGGGATTTGAAACTCTACATAGTGAGAGAATATAATCAGGTTAAGTTTGCGATGGCACCATTGGTAACTCTCTGTTTAGGGTTGGTTCTGAGGAGCCGGTGGTTGACAATTCAATGCGAATATCGTGACAACCTGAAGATGATCAAAGCACACTGATCGAAACGTTGAGTTGTCAATCACCGGTTCATCTCAGAAATCAAACGAGAATTGCAGATGGGGCAATACCCCAAACCTCATTCAAAAAACAGTTCATGTTTTCATGCTGTCATGAGCGGGTCTTTTTTTTTTCTTCTTTTTTTTGCAAAGTAGCGCCTTGGAATAATCTTACTACCGGTAGGCATTATAAGGGCGCTTGCTTTACAAAGGCTATTATTATTATTACTGAAATTATTTAGAAAATAAGGGCATAAGTTGAGAATTAATCCACCCCAAATCAAAGCTACCAGACCCAGAAATTGAACCAGACTTAAACCATCAATAGTTTCATGAAAACACAAATTAATTTAGAAAAACATTCATACGTGGTTTCCCCAAGATTACACGGCTGCAACGGGAAATTAAATCCTTAAATTAAAGCAAATCAATTTATCACCACTGAATGTATACTCTCATGTAAATACATGTTAGACTTGTTTGCAAACATTGCGTACAATTTCCATTCTCACAAAACAGGAATAACCACCACTGGAATCACAATGAAGTTGCTGATCCTCACACTGTGTATTGCAGCAACCTTAGCTGTCAATACTGATCTAGACCAGGAATGGGGGCTATGGAAGGATAGTAACCAGAAACTTTACGACGCGGATGAGGAAGTATTCCGTAGATTCGTATGGGAGTACAACTACAAAGTGGTTAATGAACACAACACTAGATATGCATTGGGTCATACGTCATACACCATGGCGATGAACAGCTTAGCAGACTTGGTGAGTATACACCAGATGCATTTTTAACTTGAATTTTCCCTTATGCGTTAACTTCATGGCATAATTGGGTACAGAATACTGCGAAGACGTCAGTTTAAGGCACTGGATACGTTTGGTAATTGTCAGAGACCAGTCTACTCACTTTGTGTATCCCAACATATGCATAATATAACAAGACTGTTAAAATTTTGAGTCAATTGGTCATTGAAGTTACAAGAAAACTATGAATGAAAAAAGAAAAAACACCATGGTTGTACAGAATGGTGTGCTTTCAGGTAGGAATGACAGGCTTCTGGCCAGAAGTCTTTTTTTTATTGCAGTGAGAAATTACCCCTTCTCAATAACTACGTTCAATAGCCGATCATGTTAGTTCACGAAGTAAAAGGAAAACAACATCATTTCGAGCAAACTAATTGTGTGGATCTTTATGACATTCTTTTGAAGATTCTTTCGAATCAATAACGATTTTTTAAGAACGGTTAATGGTCCAAATCGCCCAATTTGAAGGCAACGTTAAGCATTTCCCTTCCAATATCCCTTTCAATTTGATTTATCATTTTTTGTTAAATCAAATTAACTTGCCTGATGTATATAACTTGAGTCCAACGAGAGTCCAAGGACCAATACAAGAAAATACTACGGTGTCTCAAGCAACACAACGAGACAGATACATTAAAATGTATCGTTGTTAATTTCAAATTTGGTATGTTTTGATTCATTTCAGACACACACCGAGTTCAAGAAACGAATGAACAATTACATTATGCCGAATACAACGTATAAACGCGTTGACAGCTTCGTGGATACATCCAGCCTTCCAGCAACAGTCGATTGGCGTCCCAAGGGGTATGTCACCCCAGTCAAAAATCAGGTAAGGTGTATTAAAGACACTGTGGACACTTATGGTAATTGTCAAAGACTAGTCTTCTCACTTGGTGAATCTCAACATTATGCACAAAGTAACAAACCCGTGAAAATTTGAACTCGTATGGTCGTCGAAGTTGCCAGATAATAATGGAAGCAAAAACACCCTTGTCACACGAATTGGTGTTCTTTACACGAATTTGAATTCGAGACCTCAAAATCTAATTCTGAGGTCTCGGAATCAAACTCAAAATATTTTAGTGGAAAATTACTTCTTTCTCGAATACCACGTTACTTCAGAGGGGGCCGTTTCTCACAATGTTGTAAACTAAAAAACAGATCTTCATTGCTTAAAGGAACACGTTGCCTTGGATCGGACGAGTTGGTCTGTAAAAAACATTTGAAACCGTTTGTTATAAAATGCATATGGTTAGAAAGATGTTATATTGAAATATATTGATCCACACAAGTATCACTCAAAATTGCACGGTTTTCATTTTACGGCGCGAACTAACACGGTCGGCCAGTTATTGGAGTCAAACATTTGACTCCCATAAATGGCCGACCGTGTTAGCCGACGAGGTAAAAAGAAAACCACGCAATTTCGAGGCATAATTGTGTAAATCATTGTATTTTTTGAATAAATAAACCAACAATTCTACTTTTACCACATCTTTCTAACCATATCGATTTTATAGCAATCGGTTACAGAACGCTGTTCAAAGACCAACTCGACCGATCCAAGGTAACGTGTTCCTTTAATACCAAGTATAAGTTATTTGATGCTAGCAATTATTTTGAGTAATTACCAACAGTGACGTCCACTGCCTTTGAGAAAATACTTGACGACAACAAGAAGCCGCCCCCCCCCCCTGCGACTGCTTACCTTGTGTTTTGTGCATGTTTATATTTTGGCAAATCAGA
Source organism: Asterias rubens (assembly GCF_902459465.1). Taxonomy (NCBI): domain Eukaryota; kingdom Metazoa; phylum Echinodermata; class Asteroidea; order Forcipulatida; family Asteriidae; genus Asterias; species Asterias rubens. Next base: position 13,837,781 of record NC_047064.1, on the reverse strand, counting down.
CTGAAGTTTGAGAGATTGTTCTTTTAGGTCTATTAAAGGACAGCTTTCTTATAAAATTTGAGAGTTTATTGGTGTTTGATCCTTGCCCTCGTTTAGTTGCTGAAAGGCGTGGACGAGTACCAGCATAGATAGATAGATAGATAGATAGATAGATACAATCATTAACACAATTTTGTTTGATGCTGTTTACCTAAAAAGAAGGACGAACAAATCAAGGGGACAAAGCAAAATCGTTTATTTACCATTGATAGAATTATAACTGTGTGTATGTGTGTGTTTGTATGGCCTACCCTCATATAGGGACAATAGGTCATCACTATAGTCGGTTCTCTGTTTCCATGGGTCCTCGCTATTGTGTACCAAACCAATAGGGATTGCTTCAATACATGCAAGAACAGTAGAAACTACAGTAAATGTCCTCTAACGCAATGTGGGTGGGGGGGGGCTGTCGCTCCGTGCTTTGAGTGGAGGGTAGGGAAGTACCCCTTCAAGAAGTTTGAATGGTCATCTTTTTGTGGTTGAAATGGAAAAGAGCCAAAGTAGCAGACGTGATCTTCCAAAGGACACCTCCGAAATTGTTGGTGTGTTCGATTAGCTTCCCCGTGTCGACCCCGCAGTGATCACTCGGGTGAGCCCCTGACAAGAACTAAACACTTACCCTCTCGTGGTGACGTCATGCACCTCTGACCAACCCCAAGTGACCCACTCAACAAGCAGGGCACTTGGGGCTGACCCGGGTGAGCCCCTGGAATAACGTCAAAGCTATTCGAAAGCACCGGGGGCAGACCGGGGTCAACCCGGGGATGCTAATCGAACGCACCAATGTTTTGTTTGGTCTTATCACTTGCACAGTTACAATGTGGTTCATGCTGGGCATTCAGTGCAACTGGATCGCTCGAGGGTCAAACCTTCAACAAGACCGGCAAACTACCAAGCCTCAGCGAGCAGAACCTCGTCGACTGTGCGTCTGCTTCCAAATACAGCTGCAGTGGATGCGAGGGTGGTCAAATGTCCGGTGCTTTCATGTACGTACATGATAACAATGGAATCGACTCCGAAGAATCCTACCCATATCAAGCAAAGGTAAAAACACATTTTGAGGCAACAAATAATGAACAGTTAATATGAATCATTTGTAATGACCTCTACATTATTATACGATTGTATGAAATGGTAGGCCTTTGCGTCAACCTGGTTTGATAGTTCTGCTTGTAAGTGTTTATTTTCCGTGTTATATTTATTTTTTGTTTTCGTATTGAATCTATTAGGTTTTGTTTGCTTTTAAATTGTTAATGTTACTATTGAAATCTGTATCATAATTCAGACGACAAACAGCCCTGACCAATGCTTCGTCCTTCGGATGGGACGTAAAGCCGTTGGTCCCATGTGTTGTGTAACGCATGTAAAAGAACCCAGAGCACTTATCAAAAAGAGAAGGGGTTCGCCCCGGTGTTCCTGGCTGTGGCTGCTGTATGCGCCGTAGCACCTTGGTAAACCATTATAAGATGCTACATAGTTTGTCTCGGGATTCATCACTGCAACAACCTATCTTTCTGTATATTATAAGTTGGTATATATACTCAGCGCCTTGAGTACCTTGTTTGGTAGATACGTGCGCTTCATAAGACTTCGGTATTATTATTATGTTAGATATGACATCAATAATTGATATTGATTGTTTACTGACTTGTTTGTGTAGGATAAGAAGTGCCGATTCAAACGAGCCCACGTTGCAGGTACTGTCAAATCCTACGTCTCTGTTCCTTCCATGGACGAGAAGGCACTCCAGAAGGATGTAGCTACTGTTGGACCAATCAGCGTAGCTATCGATGCTAGCCACCAATCCTTCCAGCTCTACCACTCAGGTGAAGCTTACGTTTATCTTGTTTCAACACACATAGCCGACTTATGCTGCTCTCACACTGTGGCCAATATTCCTGCGAAGATGAATGTTTGAATCTCGCGGTGAATTTGCCCCGAAAATGCGATTGGGATAGTGAATTATTTTCATCTCGGTCTCACCCCTCGGTCGTCCTCGAGGGCCCCTCCGTTACGAATATATATACGAATGCTTACCAACGCTTGCCAATTCGTGCAAATGCCGTTACGAACGTTGCCAACGCTTACGCTTTACCATCGTTAATTACCAATGGCTTACCAATACTTACGAAAATCGAGGGGGTAGATAATGACTTGTCAACGTTCCGAATTGATTACCAACGCTTATTATACGGACGAAGACACGGCGAATGAGGCGAAGTTTGAGCGATTGTTACAATCGCAGGAAGTATGCACCGGGAAGGAACCCTATTCGGTTGTACTGAACAAGTTTGAATTAGTAATCTCGATTTGACCGCTTTGTGAATAATGTTTTTCTTTTTTCTTCTTTCTATAAATGTACATGATAGGAGTTTACGACGAGCCCCAATGCAGTCAGACCCAGTTAGACCACGGTGTATTAGCAGTCGGATACGGCACTGAGGACAGTCAGGATTACTGGCTTGTGAAGAACAGGTTCGTATACAATTTGTGTGCTAATGATAATACGGTCTATTCAGTGACGCACCAACAATTAATTTAACTTGAGATTGACATCAAACCGTAAAGGTAGTTTTGCTGATTGACGGGGTCATTGACGAACATAACGAGGACCAGAAGAGCCCATTGACAAAATAAAATTAATGTGTCACATTCTTTTTGTGGGAAAATTTGTGAAATGATTATTTTTTCAGATCACCGAATATGAATAACAATGCTTGATCCGTGACTAATGTGCATAATGGGCAATATGCTACTACATTGAATTTAAAACTCCTTCATATAGATAATCCTCGTATACAAACCTTTAAAAAAAATCATCTTTCACAGAAGTATTTTTGTATCAGTGCTTTTTAAATAATTAAAAACAACACATTATTTTTTAACTAACTGAAATATACTTGTTTTGTGCTTTATTTTAGTTGGGGTACTAACTGGGGAATGAAAGGTTTCATCATGATGTCACGTAATGTTCAGAATCAATGCGGTATTGCAACTGATGCCAGTTATCCCATTGTCTAATAAGTTACGTCTTCAAATCAACTATAACAAGAAATGTCTTTCTCCATAAGACGATCAGATCATACTGATCGAAACGTCGAGTTGAAACCAAGGGTTCTTTTTTAGAACCACCCCAACTCATTAGAGATAGTCATTACATGGTGTTACCGCAAACCTTTCCATATCGTATTTCCACCATGCAAAGTTTCGAATTCTGCTTAAGCCATTGCAGAGCCATCGGTCAGTCCACGGGCTTTCAACATAATCTGGTGAAAAACGGGTACGTTAGATAAGCTTCCCTGTGTCGACCCCGCGGTGCTCACTCGGGTGAGCCCCTAGACCTTTTCGCAAAATACCGGGGCGCGCGCGTAACGCTTGGAATTAGGTGCATTGTGGTCTAGCTGGTATCCAAATTTGATCCATATCTATCCCACAATGCACCTCATTCAACAGTCTGCGTTTGCGCATTGGTTTGCGATAAGGTCTCTGGCAAGAGCTACTCGAACGATCACTCGCCCTCTCGTGGTGACGTCATGCACCTGGGGCCAGCCCCATGACCTACTCCAAGCAGAGCACTGGGGCTGACCCGGGTGAGCCCCTGGAATGACGTCAAAGCTATGCGAACGTACCGGGGCAGACCGGGGTCGACCCGAGAAAGCTAATCGAACGCACCCAACACTATGTTGAAAGTATCCACATTACAAATAACTTGTCTTAGACGGTCTTGGAATTTAGCTAATTACTTGGAGATGCTATAATCAATGGGTCTAAAACTTAAAGGCCTATTCATTTTCATAGTCTGAAAATTAGAAGACAGAATAAGACTAATTTTTCTCGATTGATCGTTGCATATAAAGCAAAACTCCATTGCTTTAAATCCCATTATAAACATAACGACTAATAGCCGTTTAAAGGGACTCTTTGAACGAGATAAACAATAGACTGAAACAGTCGTGAGTTTATACTTGCCAAATCCCACCGCTAAATAAAGTATTTCAAATAAACAACGACCTTTTGTAATTAATTTTGGCGGCCATCTTGGCTTTTAAAATGTCCACAATCAAAGAATTAAACCTGTAGCCTGTTTCGATGGCTATTGACTGCCCCAACATCACGTTATAAGAGTTCCAAGCAATAGCTTGTGTGGGCACCACAGCAACGGTATTAACACACTATAATTACTTACCGTGAAAGGAAAACATTTGTTAAAACAATGATTTATAAAAATATGAACTCTCAACTGGTAGAACGCTGAAAAGAAAAAACCCAAATAATAATTTTATTGTGCAGCTGGAATATTGTTTTGTTGTTAATTTTTAGATCTTGTTTCTTTATTGTGCAAATAAAATCATGAGAAACCAACAATGTGTATCTTCTTGTTGGATTGTGTGTGTGAATGACTGAAAGTTTCAATTAAATAAATTTATTGAAGGTCGCCTCAAATAAGCACGAGAGACAGGGGGGGGGGGGGCAAACGAAAGCACAGCATTGGCAACGTAGAATAAAGGGTGAAGGCTAGCCTTGTCTTTAAGAAAAGACAAGATAATTGCATTTTTAGAACTTTTATGTCATAGGTCTAAAACTTTGAAACATGCATACCTATATTTTCCTGAAATGACTTTACTTTTAAAGTCTAGAACTAACCCATTATTATAAAACAAAAACGTTATAAATGAATGTCAACGCAATATGCAACGTGGTTTACAGGCTGCGGCGAAGCGACCTCCGTACCAACTTTGTCATAAGAATAAAGTTCAGTTGCGGAAATAATGTGCCATTGTATGGAAATTCATTTTTGTTTTTTCATCTGTCATCTGATGATCTGATCAACGTGGATTTCTTTTGTTTTCCTCGAGCAAAGTCCCACAATAGATTGCTAACACGTTTGCACCCGCCTATAAACAAGATAAATTGCGTTAGATTAGGGCTACCTTTGTGTGAACCAGTGAAATTTGTCTGCTGGAGATTCGGTCCCTAATAATATGGGGGAATTAACAAGGGCTGGAGGAGGATCTTTCAAAAGAGGGCATTACCAGAAAGAGCCTGTATCAGTTCGCCAGATGAGGGACAGAATTTCGGGCGGGGGGGGGGGGGGGGGCGGCGGGGCAGAACAAAAAAGTTAATGAGCATAACCATTCTCTTTATTCTTTATAAGTTTTCTTCATAAACTATTATTATATTTTTGAATATAGTATTTGAGCTTTGGTTGATATGGGATCTTATTAAGTGCGGTGAACCCTGTGCGACATGGAGTGACCACTTTTCTTTGGTCACGTGGTCACAGCTGGACGCCAGTGCCACACTTTTCAATGTGCATTTTATTTTATTCGGCTGAAATGGTTTCTACAAGTTGCGCCAACCAAGATTGGAAAAAAAGCAAAAACAGACAGCCACAGCTTGCGAAAATGTTTTAAAGAAAACAGTGTTGAGTTCAACAATTGGAAACAATAAGCGGCCATCAGGCTAGGAGGGGATCACAGCCGCAATTGCCAAAAATTCGTTGGCATGATAATGGCGGCCTTCAAAGGACAGAAGAAACTCTGTATTAGCCAAAATCACTGACGAATGAATACTTGCCACCCAAAAAGAGATCGAAATAACTCGATATTCTTCACAGCTAAGGGGGGTGTACGTCCATGTTTTGTTTAGGCAAAGTGCCAAGAGGAGTTTAAGTGGAACATCGTCGATGTTTGTAAACAAACAAATAATGGTCTCACGAACAGCGCCCTCAACAGTTTGTTTTCCTACAGCATGTTTTTGGGGTACTAAGTATGTCATGTCCACTATGCACTATAACTTCTTCCAACCAAAGAGCTCGCTTCTTCAACATTTTATTCGACTGTTGTTACGGAAAGTACACTATTCCTGCTGATCAAGTATCGATGTTGTGTAGTGTTTGTTGTTGCGGCGTGTGACTGTTTTGATGAGAGTGTAGCGTACCCTCCAACAAAGACGAGTTGGATCCATCGCGAGTCCAGCTCCAGGACGGTCAGTCAGTGTCAGTGTTAATGTTATAAGTGTAAAACTTTAACTGTATTGCTCCATTATTTATGTACGGGGGACGGTCGGCTACTAACTTATACACTGTAATGTCATGTTTTGTTTTCCCCAATGAATGATTAAATGAATAGCATACATGACTTTATTGATACTCCACATGACCAAGAAACACATATAATTATTATTATTAGTCAGATCATTGAGGCAGCAGTCAGATCAGGATTCCTTTATTATCTACAAAGTACAATACAATCTATACTATTATTAAAGCGTAACCCGCGCCATCTTGGATTGAAATTAGTAGGTCCAGTGGCATGGCATCCTTGTGGAAATCAACACGGTTGTGTCTTTTCAGACGGGTTGCAAGTCTACAAAACCCTGACCCAAACTCCCACTTACGAGTCATCTGATTGGAGGTAGTTTGCGCGGCGACCGTGTGTCAACCACTGGTCGATGTTGTTACCAGACTTCCTAGAAATCCTTCTGACAGGTGATTCATTTGTTGAAAAGATTAAATTTAAATGGAGAATATTTATAAAAAAGCAGTTACTTCCAAACGGCATGAGAATTATGGACAAGGCGGATGGGATCAAACGGAAGCTTTATAATTTGGAAACATTTGGTAGGGCTATAGGTTGGAAGGAGCCTGAAATGTGTCTGTTAATAAACTTTTGGGGTGGGGGGGGTGGGGGCTTACACAAATAAAGTAAGCATGTGAAATCGAGCCCAACCTCCTTACATTCTGGTCAGTGAGTGGTGTGTTGTCTGGTTTTGAGACAGGCCACCTGTTGCTTGGTGAAGGAGGTCGCCGTGGGACCACTTTAGGTTGAAAGTGGGTGGCGACCTCGGACCATAGAGTAAGGACCTCGGACTTTCAATAAATCTCCATACAGAAATTGCGCTGTTGATGCAACACGTATCTTGCTGTTTTAAAACTATGGACACTATCTTTATAGAACAAATTATTTACAAGAAGAGAGTGTATACATTCTGATTCTTTTGCCAGTAAACTCAAATGAGTACATGAATACCGTTTTAGAATACGGTCTGTTCATGGAGGTATAGTGTTGCAGTTTCAGAGTTTACCCCATCATTGGTTCCCTCCGATGCGGCTGAATGGGGTACATTTTTAGGAGTTTGTCTATTACAAAATTGACCCAAACTGGACGTAACAAACCCTAAAATTAACTTGAAATGCTTTCTGAAAAGGAAATACGTCAAAGAAAATTAAGGAGTGAGGACGAATTTACCGTTTTTATTTAGTTTGTACGATATAGGGTTCCAGAGATATGGGATGTATGGAGGTTTGTCCCTAGAGCAGCGTGAACATGAACGGTCAGAAATTGTGTCGTTACAATTTCGCGAGATGCAATAAGCCCAAAGTGACAATAAACAATACACTTATTGACGTTCACGTTCACGTTTAGTGCTCCCGTAACGCGCAGCCTATTGACCAGAAAGTTTACAGGACAAATTCAGATGAGAATAAACTAAAAAGAGGCCACACCTCTTACCGCTCCCCCCCCCCCCCCCGAAAAAATCCCCCAAAACAGCGGTGGTAAAAAAACACAGTAGAAAGATTAGATTTTTGGCACACAGCATGTTCCTAAAACTCGCTTTATTTAGTGATGTAACAATGCTATGTATCGTGGGACGTGACACTCCATAAATCACGATGAATAAGTAAAGGGCCCAAGATAGACTGGGTAAACTTTAAAAAAAAATCAACCCTAAAGGCAAATTGTGTTAATTTATGGCATACAAGTTTTTTAGAGGTATTGAGGGGTGCTGAGCTCGAATTTGCTGTATGCCAAGCTCAAAATTTTCCCATAATGCCTCAAAATCCCAAATCCAATACGCCATCACAGTGCGTGCAAGCTTTATGCGTGAACGGCGGGTATTGTAAATGGACAGCACCCACGCACTGCTGCACTGCCTGGTAACACCGCTTTCACAGTTCGACTCGGCCGCGGCTCGGCAGTTCGTCGATCTACATGTACATGTAGTAGGCTGGTGCGATGCGACAGAAAAACAACAGTGAGTACCGAGCAGAAAATGTGCTTTTTGGACGATGTTTTTTTAATTTCACTCAACAAAAAGGAAATGCAAGCATTATGAATGTATATTGAGTGTGTGTGGAAAGTGTTGGTAGTGTAGTCCAAAAGAAACTTGAGTTATTGCTGGCTAACGGTCGTAAAACTTTCACCTATCAACGTGATTTGAAAAACGTATAGCGTTAAGGAGGCCCAAAATATTAGACCACTATAAGGCTCACGGGGGAGCCTTATAGTTTCTAGAGTTTCGTTGACTAACCCAAAATGAGGTGGGCGCAGCCACTGCAAGTAGTGGCGGACGTGCGCAATAGCTTTATTTTGGGTTAGAATTATGACACCATGCATAAATATAGGGTGCATTCGTTTAGCTCCCCTGGGTCGACCCCGGTGTGTGGCAGGTTCTTTTCCCAGGACGAACGCGGGTAATTATCTGCACACGTTCATCCTGGGGGAAAAAATTCCACACGACGGGGTCGACCTAGGGAAGCTAAACGAACGCACACATTCAGAGAGGCGTGTAACACCCTCACCCACATTATATTTCGAAATATTTGTGTAAAGGATTTTCGCGCGGCATCCCGCTAGTAATTATTAAACATTTAAAGGCTGTGGACACTAATAATGGTAATTACTCAAAATAAAGATAAACATTGTGAGAAATGGCTCCCTCTGAAGTGATGTAGTTTTCGAGAAAGAAGTAATTTTCATCTAATTTGATTTCGAGACCTCAACTGTAGAATTTGAAGTCTCGAAATCAAGCATCAGGAAGCACACAACGAATTCCAAGAGCGAATTCCCAGGTTTATACTTTGAACCTGTCGCATCGCTTTGCAAACGCATTATTTTGTTGTTGGGCTAAACCATTCTGTAAAAGGGGTGTGTTACAATGTTGCAGTGCTGCAGTGCGTGCGCGCCATTATGAGTGAACGGCGTGCAATGCAAACGGACAGCGCGCACACGCACTGCAACATTGTAACACCCCTTCACAGAATGGTTTAGCCCAACAACAAAATAATGCGTTTGCAAAGCGATCGACAGGTTCAAAATATAAACCTGTGAATTCACTGGGAGTTTTTGTCCTTTTTCTTCAAAAATATTTTCTCAATGGTGTTTTGAGAGTTCATTAGACATTGCGGATTAAGTTCGTACCCTCAGAATTTGTGTCATGATTTTTGAAAGTGGTAAAAATGGGGCGAATCTGGTGACTAGCTGTCAAAATTGTACGAAATTGTACGTGTTGGACCAGATTAACCATTGCCGCTTGAACCGATCTCGTAACCCTTCGGCCTGGCGGCCGTCGGGAGGGGGGTTACATTATCGCAACTAACAACGTGTGGAAAGGGTGTTTTTTATTTAATTATTATCTCGCAACTTCGACAACCGATTGAGCTCAAATTTTCACAGGTTAGTTATTTTATGCATATGTTGAGGTACACCAACTGTGAAGACTAGTCATGACAACTACCAATAGTGTTCACTTTCTTAAAATTGTTAACAACAGTTACACATACACTCTTTTATTTCTATTCATGTCCTCTTGTTAAAAAAACGTTGAAAAAATACACTTAAAGACACTTCGACAATTGAAAAGTATTTTTTTCAAAAGCTTTGTCAAGAATCTGTTTCATGTGCTGTGGGTTGTGTGTACGCGTGTGCGCACTTAGAAATAGATTACGCGCGTGCGCTTAGAAATAGATTACGCGCTGTTACTAATAGCTATGAATTGCGTGTTCCGCATGATAATATCCGCGTAACGTGCATGCGCGACACGCGGAAGCCAGCCGGTTATAAACAGCTCCAGCTGGTCATTATCAGCCGTTTAAACACTCCCAACTTGACGCGCTCTCCAACAATAGGAGTTGCGAAACTGTCTGGGGTATTTATGAATCGGAATTAATAAAAAAGAGTAGTGACTGAGTTCATGACTTTCCTCTCTACCACAAAAACATCCGAGAGGAGTGATTGACTGATGTCAAATCTTTACTTTTTATTCCACAGGTAACAAGATCATTCCTCAGAAATGGCGATGGTGGAAAAAATAGTATTTGTTACTGTTGGAACAACCAGCTTCGATCCTCTGATTGAAGTAGTATCATCAAAACAGTTGTGTAAGGTCGGTCTAATTTTTCCTCCATGGTTACCCTCACATTAACTTTGGTACCATACAGAAATGGTTGCAATGGGAGTTTGATTACCTTTTAATTAAATATTGGGGATACTCTCGTAGTTAACTCCTGGTGTTTAATTCCTGTTAATAACTCGTAGGGAACTCTGGTAGTTTACTCCAGTAGTTAAATCACGGCTCATACTTCCTGCGAATGAGAATGCGATTCAGGGCTGTTTTCGCAGGGAATGTTTTTTGCAGGAGTTGAACGCATTTCTACTGATAAATGCAAAATAATTGTTGCGAATTTGTGCTGTTAAAATTTGTTTCGCATTGCATTGGCAGGAAGTATGAACTGGGGTTAACTTTTGTAGTTACTTATTTACTTGTGTAAGTTTTCTTTTTTGGGTATTTATACAGAGCTGTCAGTTTTTTTACACAATGAGAACAAGGGTCCACACAAATAATGATACAAATAATAATAATAATAATAATAATAATCAAAGTCTTGTATAGCGCCGGTATCCGCCAATGCAGGGGCTCATAAGTGATTATTCAGAAAAGGAAAATAATAAAACAACAATAATATGAAGTCCCCACAACTCTGTGCGCAAAAGTATACATGTACTTACAATTGATGAACCACCAGTAACTGTGGCTAGTCTTGGCCGAATGCAAAATAACAGCCGACTCAAGCTCTGGTATTTCTGTTCAGCAGAGTGTGGGTTCGAGTGTCGTGACACCAATGTCCTTAAAAGCAAGACACTTTACCATTTTTGCTGCGTCCTTTCTATAAGATGTAAAGCTGTAGGTCCCATATGTTGTGCAGTGCTTGTTCACCAACCCAATACACTAATATCATAAAGAGAAGGGGCTGGCCGGGGTGTTCCTGATGGGCAGCATATTGGGCCAACGCAATGAGCACCTTTTGGACTATTACTTAGTGCTATAAAGGAATAGGTCTCATACTTCAATACGTATCTTGCAGGAAGTAATACTGGTACTGAGTGTTTTTAAGATGCCCCTAGGGGTGTGATAAAACGCTATATGAGGAATTATTAATATTATCAACTGTACTTGTCTGGTTTCACCCACAGCAATTCAAGTCTCTAGGATACACCAAGGTATTGTTGCAGATCGGTAGAGGAACATTTGAACCAGAGCCTATCCTTCAACCAGGGTTTACATTGGAGTATTATCGCTACAAGGACACCATTGCAGATGACATTCAGAATGCTTCTCTTATTATTAGTCATGCCGGTAAGAACCAACCCTTTACAGCCATTATACACTTTCGGTAAACAGTATTGTCCAAGTCCCACACTTCATGTATCACAACTTATATATAAAATAACAAACCTGTGAAAATTTAGGCTCAATCGGTCATCGGAGTCAGGAGAAAATAACGGGAAAACCCACCCTTGTTTCCGCACGTTTCCTCGTGTCATGACATGTGTTCAAAATAAATTTGTAATTCTCGCTATCGAGAATTGATATTGTTTTAATGTTTTCGCAAAAAGTAAAGCATTTCATTTAATAATATTTGAAGGGAAGTCTTTCATCATTACCTTCTGTAAACCCTGTAAGTTATTTGTAAATCTGTGATTTTTTTTTTTTTTCTGTACCGAAAGTGTATAATGGCTTTAGGACACTATCGGTAATTACTCAAAATAATTGTTAGCTTATAAACTTACTTGGTAACGAGCAATGGAGAGCTGCTGGTAGTATAACACATTGTGAGAAATGGCTCCCTCTGAAGTAATAAGGTTTTTGAGAAAGGTAGCTTCTCACTCAAATGATAAAAGACTTCAAGCTTGAAACCTTTTGTTAGCAACTGAAAGCTCACAAATTTGTGCAACGAGGGTGTTTTTTCTTTCATTATTCTCCTGCAACTTGACCAATTGAGTGCAAATTTTTTACAGATTTGGTATTTTAAATACATGTTTGGAAACGTGAGAATACTGGTCTTTGACAATTACTAAACGTGTCCAGTGCCTTTAACGAAGGACGAACTTCTCAATGAATTTAACTTTGACATCTTCTACAATCTTGTACCTTTGGGTGTTGATCTCAGTTTGGGTCCTGTATAAGAAATCCTGGACAAATCCTTAAACTTCTGTCGCAGGGATAGCAAAATGTGTCTCTCACCAACTATCTAGCGAGAATACTGCTCTGCGCAAGACTACTGTTCCCAGCACTATTGTCCAACTTAATGTAGTAGTCTCCCGCAAAGCAGCCCTCCCCCCGATAGTTGCCAGCAAACAGCTGTTCACTACCACTGGAAGTCACTGGAAGTGTCGTGACCGAGCGGTTAAGAGCACCAAATTCAAACTCTGGTGTTTCTGATCAGCAGAGTGTGGGTTCGAATCCCCACTTTACCATTGCTTTGTCCTTCGGATGGGACGTAAAGCCGTTGGTCCCATGTGTTTCGTAACTCATGTAAAAGAACCCAGTGCACTTATCGAAAAGAGAAGGGGGGTTCGCCCCGGTGTTCCTGGTTGTGGCTGCTTAATGCGCCGTAGCACCTTGTAAACCCTTATAAGTGCTACATAATTGGGTCTCAGAATCCATCTCAGAATCCATCACTGCAATAACCTATCTTTCTGAAAGTTTGTATATACTCAGCGCCTTGAGTACCTTGTTTGGTAGATACGTGCACTATATATAAGACTTCGATATTATTATTATTATTATTATTACCATAGCATCAGACGTTTAACGACTTGTCCGTTAACGACCCTATATATTAAGTCCAGTTTGATCAAATTTTGTTTTGTTTTCATTAGGAGCTGGTAATGTTTTAGAATCACTAGGTGCCGGGAAACGGTTACTTGTTGTCATCAATGAGTTACTGATGGGTAATCATCAGTTTGAGTTAGCGTATCAACTTTATCAAGATGGACACCTTCTCTATGCAACATGCAGGTATGTTAGATACAATGCTCTGTCCCCAATAATGGCTTCGGCAGCCGCTACAGCCGAAAGGCTGAAAACTCCTATTCTACATCATTGTCGTTGCAGCCAAAGAATGTAGCCATAGCCGTAGTTGCCAAATACTGACTTGGCCATACTACTACACTACGCAACTTGGGCAATATTATCACTTGGGCATTGTACGCAGACTATACGTACTGTAGATGTTGTCTCAGTGATAAAAAATAAACAGATCCCACAACAAAACAAAGCACACTCTGTCATTGTTTTCCTTTTATTTGGGGGGGGGGTGGGGATGGAGTGGGCTCCCAGGCAGTTATGGCATAGAAAATTGTTTAGGTTGGGATACAAATACAAAACTTTGAACAACTGAGGAATAAAGAGTTAAACCACTCAGTGCTGTACTGTACAAACAAGCACTTTCCATTTTTTAAGAACCACAGGCTGGACAATTTCTCTTTTAAAATGTTTTTTTTTTTAAAATAAGTGTTACATCAGTAGTTTTCAATTTTTGGTTCACAGGAGCAACCACAAATGGGGCCCAACATGGTGCTTGGCCACATGTACATGTAGTGTCCTCATGGTATTTAGTATTTGAGAGTCAATGTCCGTGTATATTATACAGTGGAGTGTACATTATAGGTGATGCAGGGTTTACATGCTTACCATAAATCTACAGTTATTTTGACTACAAAAATGTCAAACATGGCAGACTGTAGTTGTGTGTGACATTTCTGCATAGGGTGAATGAGAGGTCTTAATTGGGCCTACTTAACATCAATTGGTTATAGAGTCTAATTCTGCAGGGGTGCACTTTGATAAAGTGTTACAAGTCTCACTTGGGGCAAGGTCCCACTTGGGCAGATATGTTCCTCGTTCATTAAAGTTTGATTTAAAGACACTGGACACTATTGGTAATTGTCAAAGACTAGCCTTCACAACTGGTGTATCTCAAAATATGCATAAAATAACAAACCTGTGAAAATTTGAGCTCAATCGGTCATCGAACTTGCAAGATAATAATGAAAGAAAAAAACACCCTTGTCACACAAAGTTGTGTGCGTTTAGATGGTTGATTTCGAGACCTCAAGTTCTAAACCTGAGGTCTCGAAATCAAATTCGTGGAAAATCACTTCTTTCTCGAAAACTATGGCACTTCAGAGGGAGCCGTTTCTCACAATGTTTTATACCATCAACCTCTCCCCATTACTCGTCCCCAAGAGTAATTACCAATAGTTTCCACTGCCTTTAAGTTTTCACTCCGGTCCAGTACCGAATGTCTGAATGTCTGAATGCTTAAAATCCAATCGTGTACCGACTGAACCATTTTTGTCTTGTGATTGCACTCCAACTTTACATGTAGCAGATGACTTGATAATATTACTGCGGCAATATATACCTGGTGGCGATTTCACAAAGCAATCAAATTCATTGCAAGACAAAATTGTCAGTATCACATAGTGATTTGCATTGTGACATCACACACTACTAAGCAACTACTATTGATTTGCAGTTTAGATCGCTCTTAGCTGTTTCTGAAATTGGCTCCATTTTAACTCTTTCCTGTCCAATCTGGTTTGTTAATATAAATATACCAGTGAGTACTCACAAAGGTGCGGTTTATTTGCTTGATTTCAACACAGTAACCTTGCTGAAGTTGTGAGAGAGATTGATGCTACTACACTCAAGCCATTTCCTCCTGGTGATACAGCTAAGTTCTCCTCATTCCTTGATAAAGCTATGGGACTATCATGACACTATATTAAGACTATTGGGAAAACACGACTATTGTTACATCACAGTTGTGACATTGTGGCTACTCTACTGTGACACTGGCTGTAGTGACGTAGCTATTGTGATCACACAGCTGCAATAACATCACAGCTACATGGACATCACAGCTATAACTCTCATGTTGACAGTGTGGTGATTGTTACTGTTCATCTGTTGTGAAATCATGGCTACCGGACATCATGGCTTTTGTGACTTTGTGGCTACTGTGACATCATGGCTATTGTGACATTCAGTGGTGACATTGTGGCTAATGTGATATTGTGACTTTGGTTACATCGTGGCCATTGTGACTTTGTGGCTAATGTTATAATGTGGCTATGTGACATCGTGGCTATTGTGACTTTGTGGCTACTGGGACATCATGGCTATTGTGACATTCAGTGGTGACATTGTGGCTAATGTGATATTGTGACTTTGGTTACATCGTGGCCATTGTGACTTTGTGGCTAATGTTATAATGTGGCTATGTGACATCGTGGCTATTGTGACTTTGTGGCTACTGGGACATTGTGGCCATTGTGACATCGTGGCTAATGTGACTTTGTGGCTACTGGGACATTGTGGCCATTGTGACATCGTGGCTAATGTGACTTTGTGGCTACTGGGACATTGTGGCTATTGTGACATCGTGGCTAATGTGACTTTGTGGCTACTGGGACATTGTGGCCATTGTAACATCATGGCCAATGTGACTTTGTGGCTACTGGGACATCGTGGCTATTGTGACATCGTGGCTAATGTGACTTTGTGGCTACTGTGACATTGTGGCCATTGTAACATCATGGCCAATGTGACTTTGTGGCTACTGTGACATCGTGGCTATTGTGACATCGTGGCTCATGTGACTTTGTGGCTACTGGGACATTGTGGCCATTGTGACATCATGGCCAATGTGACTTTGTGGCTACTGTGACATCGTGGCTATTGTGACATGTCTAATGTGACATTCACTAGTGACATTGTGGCTAATGTGATATTGTGGCTGTTGTTACATCATGGCTGTTGTGACTTTGTGGCTACCGTGATATTGTGGCCGAGTACATGATTCACGGTCAGTTTAATAAAGTGTCACATAGAATATGGTGTAATTTGAAGATAGCAAATTAATATCAATATCAATTTTCCTAGAAAAACTTTTGGAAAGAATATTAATAATAGTTTAATTCCATTGTGTGTGTAATAGATTACGACAGTGGCTCCTGATTTGTTCGTATGAGCTCTTGAATTTGTTGTGATTTATGGTTCTCTAAATTTGTGTCTTTGTAAATAAGATAAGTCGAAACTATATATTTAGGTAAAATAATCATTATAATTATTTAAATGCAAAGAACCGCTGGTGTTAAAACAAGTTGATGTTCTACAGTTATACGAATAAAATAAAATAAACACAACAATTCTGTGATTGGAATGAATCTGGTTGATATCTGCAATGTTTCCTTCCTTCATATGCCTATTCTTGAACAGCGGCTTAAATGGGGTCTGGTTTTGTCCTTATTTAATGGTACAGTTTGCATCATAATATTGACGATGTGACCTGTGACATCACATGTTTACAAAAGAGCCACAGAGCCTGGACTTCCTGCATGCATGATTTGTACACAGCTTAATGGAAGAAAACATCAAATCCTATACTTTATAGGGATTGCACTGTCTAATTCTTAAAAACTTTTGATATGATGAAATGGGGCACATCTCAAAACTTGTCAATGTTTTACTTTCATAACTCTTGGATTTATTTGGAAATATGACACAAATTTTCAATGTTCCCATATGATCAGTGCATTATCTTGCCTGCCAGAAAATCCAAAGAATGTACAAGGTCACACTTTGTAAACAAAGGTCGCATGGTCTATATAAAGACTCGTTTAATCGGTCCAATAGGTGAACCTTTGGATCCGCAAATTGGTTTTAAAGTCAAGTCCCAAAATTTGAGTTCTTATCAATCTGATTGTTGTTGACTTTATTAATAGTGAATATAGCTACTGTGTTCAGTAATAGCAATAAGGGGTTTGAAAGTCCATTTAACAAAGTTCCTAGCTTCTGGTGAAGCGGTTTGTGCTGGAATAAAGCTACACGATCCCAACACATCGAGAGTAAGTTTCGTTTCTTATTCTATGAATATTGAATGTTTTTACACTGGTTATGAACTGTAAAATTTAACCACTCTACACTGGAGCAGTACATGGTATGCGGGCAGGAAAGATTGTCCCCGGGACATTATTTATAGTGCTATAGGCAGACTTCTGGGCCGAATTTCATAAAAAAAAACATGCAAGCAGCATAAAATAACAAACATGTGAACATTTGAGCTTAATTTGTCGTCGAAGTTGCGAGATAATAATGAAAGAAAACACACACACTTGACAAACGAAGTTGTGTGCTTTAATGTGCTTGATTTCGAGACCTCAAATTTTAAATCTGGTCTCAAAATCAAATTTGTGGCAAATTACTTTTTTTTCTCGAAATCTACGTTACCTCAGAGGGAGCCGCTTCTCACAATGTTTTAAACTATCAACCTCTCCCCATTACTTATTACCAAGTAAGGTTTATGCTAATAATTGTTTTGAGTAATTACCAATAGTTTCGAACGAACAAATAACATATTGGGATCAAGTGGGATCTAGCCCCATGCGAGATTTCCAACAGTTGATCAAAGTCGAACCCCCCCCCCCCGCAGAATTAGGCTACATATTTACATTAAACTTAAAGTTTAATGTTAATCTGTGGACATTTTGAAAACGGACCGAATCTTTTAAAGGCAGTGGACACCATTGGTAATTACTCAAAATAACTTTTAGCATAAACCTTTCTTGGTGACGAGTAATGGGGAGAGGTTGATGGTATAAAACATTGTTATAAACGGCTCCTTCTGAAACGACGTAGTTTTCGAGTAAGAAGTAATTTTCCACGAATTTGATTTCGAGACTCAGATTTAGAACTTGAGGTCTCGAAATCAAGCATCTGAAAGCACACAACTTCGTGTGACAAGGGTTTTTGTTCTTTCATTATTATCTCGAAACTTCGATGACCGATTGAGCTCATATATTCACAGGTTTGTTATTTTATGCATATTATGTTGAGATACAGCAAGTAAAAAGACGAGTCTTGGACATTCTTATGGGGAAGTTTCTGGTGGTGATATAGTAGTCATATTGGGCGAGTTCTGGACACTTATGTAGTTCTCCTAAGTAGTGAAAAGGTTCTTGTTAGTTTTAAGAAATTCCTTGGGATATGTTTATTGGTCATAATTTGTTAGTTACCTTGAATTTGTTTATTTGGGTATATTAAATTGATTAGGCCTGCATTTCTATATTTTTATGACATATAGACGATGTGACCTGTGACATCACATGTTTCCAAAGAGCCACAGAGCCTTGACTTCATGCAGGCACGATTTGTACACAGCCTAATGGAAGAAAACATAAAATCTTATATTTTATGGAGAGTGCGGTGTCTAATTATTATAAACTGTTGATATGATGAAAAGGGCACATCTCAGAACGTGTCCAGCTTTTACTTGCACAATTCTATGTGGAAACTATGACGGAAAAAGTCAACTTTCTCATATTATATGATCTGTGCAGTATTGTGCCTGCCAGAATACTCGAAGAATGTTCAAGGTCACACTTATTGTAAACAAAGCTACATGGTCTACACCTGTTACGTTTGATTTACAGGGTTGCATCTTACCATTATGGAACTAACCGAAGATAAACTGGAGGCGGTAGGAGCCCGGAATGGAAGGAAGAGAGTATTGCAGTGCACCGCAATGCAGATATTCATTCTGTTCATTGTGTTCTGCGTCTTCACTGCGTCATTGTGTCTTCTAGTATACTACATTCCAGACCGGTCAAGCATTGATGGCACTCAATCACCATTACTGCCATTTACCACTCCGCAAAAGACCCAACTACCTACTTCACTACCCGTCAATACGAATTCCCAATCCACCGGCGAGTATATCACAGCCAAGCCTACATACACCGATCAGATTGGTCGTCTGCCCAGACTCGTTCAGCCTCGTCGTTACTTATTGAACATTCGACCGTTTCTCTACGAAGATGACGTCAAGTATTCTTTGCTGAATCGTTCGTCAACGTTTGATGGTTGGGTTCGTATTGAGATTGAATGCATGGAATCTACGAATGAGATAACTCTCCATGCAGACCCAACCCTAACACTAAACGCATCACCCACCGTCGTAGGATTGGACACCTCTAATGATGACGATGTACTGGATAGTTTTTCTCTTGTTCCTCAGTACCATTTCCTGGTACTTCGACTGGTACACAATCTTCAACCTCGCAAACATTACGAAGTTTATATACAATATTCAGGATTAATGGAAGGAACAACGGGGTTTTATGTCAGTGAATATAAGAACAAGAAAGGCGAGAAAAGGTATGATTTTGAACTGTTGAGTCGATATGATACCGGTAACCGTACCATACACTATTCATTCAAGTTGAATTTTCCGCCCTGTTTACTTCTTCAGTATGCAAACGATACACTTCAAGAGTTTGTTACTTCGTTTTGATTGTTATCCATTAGTTGTGCTTCCCACTATTTAAAAGTATTCCTATTTACATGAAGCCAACAACTGACGTCCTCCACAAATACTACATGATGATTTTCTTCATCACGAGAAACTGATCTAGGTCAGTTTAAACGGTTGAAAAGCTGCCGAGAAGGTTTATTTCAAATGTACTCTAAAGAAGTCTAATAGCCTTGCCCTAAATCGCTTTTATTCATTACTCAGGTAACTTGATACAGCTTCATATTGACTGTGGATTCGTTATTTGACATTTTAACACACCTCTTGCCTGTTCTGTTTTCTGGTTGGCTGAAACAGGGTCACGTGGGATGAACTAATAATATATTAGTCTAGTGATCGCGCGCGCGCGTTTGCGGGAACTAGTTCCCGAGCGGGCACTTGAAAATAGTGCCCGGTTACAGCGCCCTCTCTTGACTTGAACCGTGAACAGCAACTACAAAACTTCCTTTCTTTTCCAGATTTCTGTTCTTATTTCATATTTAAGACCGAGCTGTGTTATAAAACACATATTGACTGGCATAATTCGGTAACTAGTGTACGTCTATTCCCCCTCGGGCCTGTGAGTGACCAGAAGAGGGGCATACATTATAATATGTCGCTATTCTGGTCACACAAAGTCCCACGGGGGAATAGACGTACACTAGTTACCTCATTGCCAGTCAATATGTGTATAATAAGAATCTAACTATAAACATATTATCTATTTTCCCTATTATAAATGTAATAATAGAGTCATTCTATGATTCAATCATTTACATAATTCTTTAAAGGCACTGGACACCTTTGATATTTGTCAAAGACCAGTATTCTCACGTGATAAGTCATTAACATATGCATAAATAACAAATTTGTGAAAATTTGTACTCCGTGGTCGTTGCAGTTGCTAGAATAACAAAAAAAAAAACACCATTGTTGCACAAAATGTGTGTGTGCTTTCAGATGCGCAATAAAAGGCTGTTTTTTTACAGTGTGTTACACCATCAACACCTCTCCATTGCTCTTTACCAATGAATTGTTCATGCTAACAAATTGAGTTATTACCACATTATTGGTAATTACTCAAAATAATTATGTACACAACACCTTTCTGGTATTGGTAACGAGTAATGGGGAGCTGTTGACGGCATAAAACATTGTGAGAAACGGCTCCCTCCCTCTGAAGTAACGAAGGTTTCTAGAAATAAGTAATTTTCCATGAATTTGATTTCGAGACCTCAGAATTTGATTTACAGGTCTCGAAATCACTCTGAAAACACACAATTTTTTATGACAAGAGTGTTTTTTTTCTTTCATTATTATCTCGCAACTTCGAAGACCTATTGAGCTCAAATTATTTTTCACAGGGTCGTTATTTTATGCAAATGTTTAGATACACCAAGTGAGAGGACTGGTCGTTGACAATTACCAAGTGGCTCCAATTGAATATTTTACCCTCAAGTTGCCTCTCACCGATTGTAGTTTTTGATTTATGAACTGTATTTTTTTTTTTAGATTGACAGGTACAACCCAGATGGAAGGAACGTATGCTCGTCGTACTTTACCTTGTTTCGATGAACCATATTTCAAAGCATCATTTGATGTTGAGATTGAGCATCGTAGTGATATGATTGCATTGTCTAATGGTATGGAGTTGAGTACGGTTGAGCTGGATGACCACTGGTCACGGACCGTCTTCAAGAGAGTTGCCGCAATGCCTACATTCCTACTTGCGATGGTCATCCATGATTTCCAGAATATCAGTGTAGTTAACGACGATGGGTGCCTGGTAATACACATTATTACATTCAAATTGTCAATTTTGGTTTTCACTTTGTGCTGCGTCAAGCGTAGCCTTGTCCAATCGTGGGGTCGAAGAATGGTTTACGAGGTTTTTGAGACCTGTAATGCTTCGACCACACGGTATCAATTACTGTTATGTACCGTGCAGTATAGTACACCATCTATGCAGGTGAATTCAGAACGGACCGGTGCTTGCGTGAAGCGTTCATATTTTAAGCAGCCCAAGTTGTTTACCGACCAATATGCACGAAAACTCCCAGATAGTTATGCGTTTGAAAAATGTATTATTTGCCCGTAAAGATGGCTGACTGTTCACTTTGGGGGAATTTGGAACTATCCCCAGGGTTTCAATAAATTGAAATTATATACATGATTCTATCAGTCTAAACGTTTTACTCATAAAGAGTTTTTACTCATAAATAGTTTTACTAATAATAGTGTACCACTATCGAAAATTCAGATTTTGTGTCGTCCTACACAATTTGTATGATAAACATGGTATACAATGTATTTTTTATTTTTTGTGGGGGTGGGGGGGGGGGGGGGGGGGTGGGAGGGGTTTGTTAACCATAACACTCGGAAGCAGGAAGGAAACGGTAACAGTGGTTTTCATCAGCAGTGTAGGGGGGACTAAATAGTCATCTTAATCTGCGATGCACGGAGTACACTTATGTACTATTCAATATAGTTTATTTTTATCTCTTGGGTAGATCAGAGTGTGGATGCAACCTGACTTCATGGAAGATGCTGACGTCGCTCTGAATAAATCAAAGATGATTCAAGAATACTTCGCTTCCTTGTTGGATATGAAATACTCACTGGACAAATTAGGTATCTTAGTTTGTTTGTTTGTTTGTTTGTTAAGATGATCTTCCGTCAATGGAACTCGGCAAACTCCCACAGGGGGTATAAACGCAAAGCTGGCAACAGCCAATTTTTCTCAAGCATTGGTTGAACGTCTCATTATGGATTGCACAAATCAAGAAATTGTGATCCAGTTACTAGACGACAATTCTAGTCATTGTGAAATCAGCGGTTAGCTGGGGGATTCGAACCCACAACCTTGTGATTGCAAGTTCTGTAGCCTATTCAAGAAGAGGAACTTAGAAAAGCGCTTCACACTGACTGTTCATTACCTGACCTGTTACACTGTGTCACTTACAAAGATTTATCGTTAAATTTGGTGTGATCCCTGGTTTTACCACAATCACAAGTTGAATGGCTTCCATGACTTGCAGCCCGAACTAAGATATTGGAACAAAAATGAGATTGGTAACATTAAGTCTAGATATCCCAGTTAACTAGAGCTCCAGTACGTTAACCATGAGTTTCCCTGCCCAAATCCCGTTCTGGTAATTATTTGTCTTTGTTCACCCCAAAATTGAACTAATATTTGCCCATGCAGTTTCCCTTATGGTGTATTGAGAAATTAACCCTAACTCAATGATAACCCCACTCCTATTCATTGTATACACCACCGGTGCACATTATTACATAGGGCCTACATCCACTATTACTCTTCACTGGCTCCCTATACAGCAACGTATCAAATTCAAAGTTCCTCTTCTTGTGTACAAAGCTCTTCATAAACAGTCGCCATCCTACATATCTGACTTACTGCAGCTGCAACCACAACGCAGACAGCGTAGATCATCCACATCTTCTCATCAGTTTATTGTGCCCAGAACCCATGCTGTGTCATTTGCAGATCGCTCACTCTCCTGTTTTGGACCAAAGGAATGGAACACTCTCCCACGCTAACACTTTTCACATTTTCAAGAAACTCCTCAAATGTTTTCTATTCTAACAAGTGTATCAACATTAACTTCATCCAACTGTCTTGAGCGCCTTTGAACAACTTTGGTTGATTTTGGTGCTATATAAAATCTCTCTGATTGAATGATTGATTGATTGATTGATTGATTGATTGATTGATTGATTAATTGATTGATTGATTGACTAAGAGTCGGTTATACGAACACGTCTAGAACAAGCAACAAGAGTATTCAAGTTTTTCCCCATTTTGAGCAGATCACGTGGGAGTGAAGGCCATGGCGGGTGCAATGGAGAACTGGGGGTTAATCATATACAACGAAAGAAAACTCCGTGGTGCTGATAATCAATTCATCACACATGAACTTGGGCACCAGGTAAAACAACAAATTTATTTTCTTATAGATTATTTAAGGTTGTGAATAAATTAACAATTATATAGATTGACCGAAAGACAGGCGTGTCTGAAATGTAGTATCTGGCAGCATAAGTTGATTCAACCGTTATTGTGGTATAACTGATCAATGCATAATAGCACTTTCATAGATACTTTACTCAATGAAATAACAATTCACATTACTTGCATATTATCTCAATGACATTGATTAAGGTTCCTGTAAAGCGCTTTTATATCACCAATAGACCTTATGCATTGACGTCGACCAGCCGCCATCTTTGAGGTCAAACGGTGACGAAACAATCGAAACACACATAGATTGGCCAATGAACAACCTCCTTTTGACCTCAAGGCGAGGGCGCCGTATACTGAAATGACGTCATGTGCATAAGGTCTATGGGTGTATCACAGTGCTCAGTATTCTTATACAGGCTCATGTAATGGTGCACAAGGTGCTATGGTGCATTATGCAGCTATTAATTAAACCAGGAACACCGGGGCGAACCCCTTCTTCTTACAAAAGGTGCACTTGGTTCGATTTCACAAAGATTGCCACAAGTAAGGACTACATGTAGTGCTAAAAGTAATCTTTAGGAGTTATTAAAACTTTAAGGCTAGTCATTTTAGTAAATGAAGAGTAACCCTTTCTTAAAGTCTTGTCTCCTTGTGAAATCCACCCTGGATCCCTTTTCGTGTATTTCACAACAAACGGGACCAACGGCTTTACTTCCGTCTAAAGAACGCAACAATACTGGTTTAGTGTTTTAAGCATACTAAGGACACACGTGTCACGACAGGGACTTGAACCCACACTCTGCTTTACAGAAACACGAGAGCTTGAGTCCGGTGTTCTTATCTGCTCGGCTGCTACATGCCATCTGACATGATGACACAATATTGCAGTTACAACCTTTCACTTATTAAAGACAGTGGACACTATTGGTAATTGTCAAAGACCAGTATTTTCACTTGGTGTATCTCAACATAATTATGCATGAAATAACAAACCTGTGAAAAATTGAGCTCGATTGGTCATCGAAGCTGCGAGATAACTTTGAAAAAGAAAAAGAAAAAAACGTGTCACACGAATTTGTGTGCTTTCAGGTGCTTGATTTCGATACCTCAAATTCTAAACTTGAGGTCTCGAAATCAAATTCGTTGAAAATTACTTCTTTCTCGAAAAGTACTCCACTTCAGAGGGAGCCGTTTCTCACAATGTTTTATTTTATCAACCTCTCCCCTTTAATTGTTACCGAGTCAGGTTTTATGCTAATATTTATTTTGAGTAATTACCAATAGTGTCCACTGCCTTTAAAATGCTAAATACTACTCTGGTGTGTGTTGCAGTGGTTTGGTAACGTGGTAACCATGGAATGGTGGGACGATCTTTGGCTATCTGAAGGTTTTACGTCATATATGGAACATATAGGCACGGATCACGTTCAACCAGACCTCAAATCGGTGAGAATTTACTCTCCATGCAGTCATGTGCCGGCTTTGTGTTATTATGCTACTTTTTGACAGTTGGCCATAAATATTTTGGGATCTACCACTGTATCAATGGTGTTTAGTTTTACTTTTTAGCTGCATGCTGGTCACCAGTTGGGGCGGGGCACGCCCAGAACCCCTTGCCTCCCTCTTGCGCCAAATGAGATCGAAAACCTTTAAAAATAATGTGTCGATAAAAACAATGCCTCCTTCCCCCAGAATTTAAAAATATACATGTGTATAGCTCTTTATTCCCGCCTGCCCCACATTCCCATTAGAAAACATCACGCCATTGCCTATGAGTGAACTTAAAAATGTTAAAATCTATTTTAGCCTCGGTAGTCTAGTTGGTAAGACACTGCTCTAGAATTGCAAGGGTCGTGGGTTCGAATAACAGGACTCTGGAAAGTACTGAGTATACAGTGTTAACACACATCGATGTATGGGTAAAACCAAAATTAATATTCTTTATCCCCGTTGCAAATTTAACATCTCTTAAAATCTGTTTTGTTTTTAAAGTATGAAAAGTTTCCCTCGGTAACGATGAGTAAGGCCATGAGTTCGGATGCTATGTCTCCTGTTAGACGCGCACTCAAATCTCCCGTGTCGTGGGAGCGAGACTCTGTTGAATCTCAGTTCGTGTCGCTTTCCTACACCAAGGTACGCAACGGTCATGACCGGTCAGTAACTAGTAAAAGCTTATTGGGATTCTCCATTGACGGAATGTTAGCTTTGCTCTGACGAAATATTGTGTTTTTAAAGCCATTGAACACTTTCGGTAAACCGTATTGTCCACAGGCCCACACTTCGTGTATCACATCTTATATATAAAATAACAAACCTGTAAAAATTTAGCCTCAATCGGTCATCGGAGTCGGGAGAAAATAACGGGAAAACCCACCCTTGTTTCCGTACGTTTCGCCATGTCATGGCAGATGTTTAAAATAAATCCGTAACTCTCGATATCGAGAATGGATAATTGTTTTAATTTTTTCTCAAAAAGAAAAGCATTTCATGGAATAATATTTCAAGAGAAGTCTTTCACCATTACCTTCTGTAAACCCTGTAAGTTATTTGTAAATCTGTGAACTTTTTTTTCTGTTCCGAAAGTGTATAATGGTACTATTGGTGATTACTCGAAAGCATCAAACTTTACTTGGCAACGAGTAATACTAAAGCTGTTGGTAGTATAAAACATTGTGAGAAATTGAGCCCTGTGAAGTGACATAGTTTTCAAGAAAGATGTAATTTCCACGAATTTGATTTCGAGACCACCTCAGAATTTGATTTACAGATCTCGAAATCAAGCGTCTGAAAGCACACAATTTGTGAAACAATGGCGTTTTTTCTTCTTCCATAATTCTCTCGCAACTTCGACGACCAAGTGAGTTCAAAGGTTCGTTATTTTATGCCTATGTTGAAATACACCAAGTGAGAAGACTGGTCTTTGACAATTACCAATAGTGTCCAGTGTCTTTAAGAGAATTTAGACTAACGGAATACGGAAATAAAACTCATATTAGGAAATTCAATTCTAGTTTCAACTCATTTTTAATAAAAAAGGGTTTATCTGAAATCAGTGAACATAGGAAATAAACACAAAGGGCATAAGTGGTGCGACCAACGCCCTAAAGTCATCTATGCGCCAGTTCAATTGGCACAGGGTGTTACATATAGGTTTTCTCGGTCAATTTCGGAAAAAGAGCAGCCAATTTAACCACCAAGCTATTCTATTTCGCGCAAAATCGAATGGTACTCAAAAGAGTCATTCGATTTTGTTTTGGGATTAGTCAAATGTAATGTTGCGTCATTCGAATTAACAAAATAATTATTCAATTTAACAATTCATCAAAGCAGCATTCAAATTCGCAGACGCTTCTTGAGGCGAGTGTGTCACGAAAAAGAATGACGCTACGCTAAATTGAACAGAGTGCTTAAGGAATTTGACTCGACTCAAAACGAAATTGATTGGCCGAATTCTGAATTTGAAACGCAGTAACAACTGGAAAAGCAAAACAGCTTTAATTCGAACGCATGAAAATAAAATTGACCGCTCATTTGCCGAATTTGACCGAGAAAACCTATATTAATTGGTTAAAAAACGAAGTCGTAGCTGGTTTCCCAAAATTACAGAAAGGGTCTGCACAACAACTGCATGAAGCTGTATTATTTTTTCATTGTTCGTCAGAAAGAACGCTTTTAAAACGTTCATATTTTATACGGGTACTTAAAACACAGTATTAGGGAAGAGGTATTTCAAAGCATATTTTGTACATTTGAAGAGTTATATATATAAAATAACGAACATTTTGCTATTTTCAGGGCGGCTCAATTGCTTTTATGATGAAGCATTTTTTAGATGATGGAGTTTTCGAGCAAGGAGTCCAAAACTATCTCAAGGAACGTGCCTTCAAAAATGCCAATGTTGATCATCTTTGGCAAGAACTCACATACGTCAGTATTCTAATATTATATTGTAATATAGGTTTTCTCGGTCAAATTCAGCAAATGAGCAGTCAATTTTATTTTCATGCCTTCGAATTATAGCTATTTTGCCTCTCCGGTTGTTACTGCGTTTCAAATTCAGAATTCGGCCATTCAATTTCGTTTCGAGTCGAGTCAAATTCCTTTAGCACTCTAATCAATATAGTGTATCGTCTTTCTTTTTCGTGACACACACTCCTCAAGAAGCGTCTGCGAATTTGAATGCTTCTTTGATGAATTGTTAAATTGAATAATTATTTTGGTAAATCAAATGATGTAACATTACATTTGACTAATCATAAAACAAAACAGAATGACCCTTTTTAGTAGCAATTGATTTCGCGCGAAGTGGAATAGCTTGGTGGTTAAATTGGCTGCTCATTTACCGAAATTGACCGAGAAAACCTATTATTTTGTTTTCTAATATCTTTAATAATTATATAGTCAGTCAAAAACTAACAGAGTCTCTCTTGTTCTGGGTCTTATACTTAGTGTCACATGTCCGTTTCCGAGTCCAAGTTGTCCGAGCTCTAGACCAAGTTGTCCGAGTTCGAGTTCCAGATGCACAATTCTGAGTTCCGTTTGTCCGATTCCGAGGTCCAGGTGTCTAAATCCGAGGTCTAGGTGTCTTATTCCGAGGTCCAGGTGTCTTATACCGAAGTCCAGGTGTCTTATTCCGAGGTTCAGGTGTCTTATTCCGAGGTCCAGGTGTCTTATACCGATGTCCAGGTGTCTAATTCCGAGGTCCAGGTGTCTTATTCCGAGGTCCAGGTGTCTTATACCGAGGTCCAGGTGTCTTATTCCTATCCAGGTGTCTTATACCGAGGTCCAGGTGTCTAATTCCGAGGTCCAGGTGTCTTATACCGAGGTCCAGGTGTCTTATTCCTATCCAGGTGTCTTATACCGAGGTCCAGGTGTCTAATTCCGAGGTCCAGGTGTCTTATTCCGAGGTCCAGGTGTCTTATACCGATGTCCAGGTGTCTTATTCCGAGGTCCAGGTGTCTTATACCGATGTCCAGGTGTCTTATTCCGAGGTCCAGGTGTCTTATTCCGAGGTCCAGGTGTCTTATACCGATGTCCAGGTGTCTAATTCCGAGGTCCAGGTGTCTTATTCCGAGGTCCAGGTGTCTTATACCGATGTCCAAGTGTCTAATTCCGAGGTTCAGGTGTCTAATTCCGAGGTCCAGGTGTCTTAATATTCCGAGGTCCATGTGTCTTATCCGAGGTCCAGGTGTCTTATTCCGAGGTCCAGGTGTCTAACTCCTGTCCAGGTGTCTTATACCGATGTCCAAGTGTCTAATTCCGAGGTCCAGGTGTCTAATTCCGAGGTCCAGGTGTCTAATTCCGAGGTCCATGTGTCTTATCCGAGGTCCAGGTGTCTTGTTTCGAGCCCTAGTGTCAGGCGTGTTAATCAGTTTCCTTATTCCAAGTGCCAGTTGTCCGATTCCGAGTACCAGTTGTCCAGGTTTCATGCAAGCTGGTCAATAAGCGACTTGTGCTCATATCACTATATTGTTAATATCCTCATGTTGGGTGTTTCTGTTTCCTAATTCGTATCTTTGTATGTGCTGTTTTTACTTGTCTGCAAGGACAACCATTGGTTAGAAAATGTCTTATATAGTTTTACCTCATTTTTATTCAGGCTGATAAAGACAATGGAAAGCACAACATGAAGAAGATCATGGACACGTGGACCCTGCAGGCTGGGGTTCCTCTTGTGACTATCAATAGAACTGTTTCAAACACATTGATTGTCACTCAAGAAAGAGCTTATTTTGGATTCATGCAATTGCCGGAACCGTTCAGGTATAGCATTGGTTCATTTATTTAAAAAGCTACCTGAGCGGAATGTTTTCGACGGAAGTTGTATTTTAACTTGTTCCTAATTTATTGTACTTTTGATATGTGTACACTTCTGAATTTTTCGTAATTATTGATTAAAAAATCAGGCCCCAATCTAAAGGTTTTGAAAAACTATATAGGACTTTGGCCGTTGATGGCGCACGTCAAAGGACAATAGACCTTATCGCAAATACCAATGCGCAAGCGCAGACTGTTGAATGAGGTACATTGTGGGATAGATATGGATCAAATTTGGATACCAGCTAGACCACAATGCACCTAATTCCAAGCTTAACGCGCGCGCCCCAGTATTTGCGAAAAGGTCTATGCCGTTTACGTCATGCCTGGGAGGTTTGCTTTGTTATACCTCCACGCTGCAACAAAGCGGCTTTACAAATTGGAGCTCCCAACTATGACGTTTTGAGAGTGATTAAGTAACGGGGCTTTTTGCAAATCTCTCAGAAAAGCGCTGGATATAAGGGCATTCGAAATGATTGGGTTTTTTTTACTCAATTGAAATCTATTTATAATTATATGACTCGATTTTCTTATTCTGAAAATTTTTAAGTGAAATTAAACACGACTTGACTTGTCAAGTTCACGACTTGACATTTTTGTTCAAGCAGGTCTTTAAGAAACATGATAAAACACTGCAGCTTGAGGGAATGGAAGATGAAAATGTTTTACTTTAATTTATTTTGTGAGAAGAGGAATCTTTATACACCCTGCTGTGTATACTACTTACACAGCTATGACACGATGAAGCCATGATGAGTTATTGTGTATGTGTTTTTGCAGAGAGCGTTACTACATTCCGCTTACTTACGTCCATCGGTCCGCTCCATCAACCCCGGCAAAACTGTTTCTGGAACCAGAGAACAACGAAAGTAAACAACTTTCAGTCTTAACGTAATAATATTACCCTTTATCAAAGCAGTACAGTGATTAGACTTGTGGACAAGTAGTTAAATGTCTGTCGCGGTGATAGCGTTCCGACTCTCCCCGTGATTCCCGCTGAATCTCCTACTGCTCTACCGACTACGATCCCATTTTATGGGGAGAAGTCGGGCAACCAGCGCAGTTCGCGCAAGAGCAGTCACCTCGCAAGAGCACCGCCACAACTCGACTATCTCACCGCGTGGGACCATTTACGACTTGTCCACAAGTCTATAAAGTGATGGGTCGATGCATTATTTGTTATTAATTGACTGGTACTAAAGACCTAATTCGTCATGTTTTTTCTTCTTCTGGTTTTCAGCATTAATCAATGTCGAAGGTGCAGCTGATGAGGATTGGTACCTAGCCAACTACTTACAGACGGGATATTATTATGTGAATTACGACAGTGAAAACTGGCAACGAATTCTTGACCAGGCAAAGATAGACCCCCTTGTGAGTATAATAATACTGAGTAGCCGTGAAGTAAAGTGCGTCCCGTAATAGTAGAATACTTCATTCAACGTCAGTTGTCGGAGTGCAGTTTATTAAGGTTCTAAGGAGAGGCAACATTATGTCCCTTCGCAAGATCTCTTCGTTTGTATACTTCTTGTCTTCTAGTTTGATACATTCATGTATACCAATAAGGAAATGGGAATCAATTTGTACAAGTTTTTTTCATTTTTTTTTTCAAAGCCAATGCCAATCATTCAAAAGTATTTAAATGTTTAAAGTTTTGATAAAAGATATTTCTGAACTTGTGTATCCGAAATTTGCCCACGTGTATAATATATTTACACTGTCTGCAGCCAACACAAATTCCAACAATTTCTTCAACACAGGTCTTCTCTTTTCAAAATCGCCGAGGTTTGCTCTCCCAGACCTGGGATCTTAGTGTTAAAGACATTGTTCCTCGTGAGATATATATGAAGCTGAAACAGTACTTCTGGAATTCAACAAAAGAAGCTGTGTTAACGTTTGATCTGTATAACCTTAACCTAATAGCAGAAGGAGGGCGGGCTTCAAGACCATTTCTTCAGGTGAGCCATTATGACTGCGAATGTATCCGGGACTATTTTCTTAAAGGGTCTGATGAGTACCTTTTGTAGAACACAAAACACAGTGATGTCCACAGATTTATTTTAAACTTAAAAGGTTTGAAGATAATTATGGTAGAAAGCATCCGTTAAAATATTACACACTGAGGTGCTGT
Organism: Asterias rubens; assembly: GCF_902459465.1. Taxonomy (NCBI): domain Eukaryota; kingdom Metazoa; phylum Echinodermata; class Asteroidea; order Forcipulatida; family Asteriidae; genus Asterias; species Asterias rubens. The sequence goes on along the minus strand of NC_047064.1, from coordinate 13,806,389 downwards.
AGTATTTTTTTTTAATTTTTTTTTTATTATTTAGAAATGAGCAAAACAAGTGTTTTTTTTAAGGGAAGCCTTACAGTATCATTATCTTCAAACTGTGTAAGTTTAATGTAAATCTGTGGAGATTGTGTTTTGTGTTACAAAAAGTACCCAAATCCTTTAATAGCCCCAATACAAACTTCTTGAGTATTTTATAAAAAATCAATAAACAATAACTTAGTGCAAATATTATTGTATATTGTTGGCTTCACTTTCAATTTGTTTTGCATTGTCATAATTATAGTGTACCAAGCAAGTTTTTCCAATTCGGTGGCAGCCATAATTCCAAAACAAAGACAATTAGTCAATACTTTACAATAGGAAACCCCAAACGGGACAATCAACAACCGAGACAATACGACAATACTGAGACAACACGACAATATCATCAACTGAGCCAATACGGCAAGCCTCTATACAATGGTAAACTTGGCATCTAAGAAGGGGATGATTCTTTCTAGGCCGAGCTGTTTATATGGTATCAAACTCAAGTACTACTGTGACTGAGTCTTTAGGAGCCTGTGGGTTTGAGTCCTCATCTGAGCCCAATTTCATAGCGCTGCTTATTGTACTTACTGTCCGATTTCCATTTCATAGGCATGCTAACCTTTATTTTGATCCGGTGTATAAATGACGTCACAATGCAAATCCACGGTAAACACGCAACATGGCCGCCCAATTTTTTCTGCTAACCTGTGAAAGTAAGCACGCAAATTTGCTAACTGTTAAGCAGCGCTATGAAATTGGGCCCTGATGTGTGGATGCAGCGAATTTGGAATAACATTTTCCAACTCTACGTACAATGTGTACACTGTGGTCCACGGCTTGTTTTATGTGTCTTTCTTTGCGCTTATTTACTAGTTTACGTGTTTTTTCTTTAAGAAAACCATTCTGGAGAAGGTCAATCACGTTTATAAGGAAACAGGTTGGAGTGAGACAACTCTAATTGATCCTACAGTCACCCCAAGGTAATAATCAATAACGCAATTCGCCCGATTGATAAATTAATGTATGTTCCTGTTGAATGAATGTACCACCATTTGGAACTTTACGGTTATATTAAAAAAAAAAAAAATACGGAACCGGAAAACTGTACTTGGTTACAGACACTGGACACCATGCATAAAATGACAAATCTGCAAAAATGTTGACTCAATATTGGTCATCGATATTGCAGAAGAATATTATAATAAAAAACACCCTTTTACATAAATTGCTGTGCTTTCAGGTGCCTTAAAAGGCATCTGACCCGAAGTCTTTTATCAGATTAAAATACTTGAATGATAATAGAAAGTACCTGACACTAAAAAACTACGTTACTTTAGAGGGAGCCGTTACTCATAAATGTTTTATACTATCAACAGCTCCCCGTTGCTCGTTACTAAATAAGTTTTTATGCCAAAAACTATTTTGAGTAATTACCAATAGGGTCCAGTGCCTTTGAGACTTATCTTAGACATTCTTTTGATCGCCTTTCAGAAGCCACGCAGTGATGGAAGAATTTGATATAACGTCACTTGCATGTTTGTATGGCAATGCTGACTGTGTCTCGCGGGCAAATGGACTCTTTCAAGAAATGATTACCGACCCGATTACTGCGTAAGTCAAGTTTGACTCAAATTGCAGAGCTCGATTTTTGTGTGAAATACCTCAAAGTCATATGGTCATACATGGGTTTATAGACAAACTATAAGACAGAATAAATTACTATCAAACTCATTACAGTGTCAACTTGTTGAGAAAATAGACACAACTGTTCTCAAAAACTACAGCAACTGATCAGCAAGTAATATTTTCAGAGAAGCTTTCTACTATCATTATTTTCAAACTGTGTAAGTTTGTGGACATTGTGTTTTTTGTTGTCCCACAAAAAGGACATAGACCCTTTACATTAGCGAGGTGACAGCGGATAACAACCGCATCTCTATAGCCGCAGCACTCACGAACGGACACCAACCCTCAGAAATCTGGAGACGATTTATGCATGACTTGTTTCTTCTAAGTTTCACATGTTTTAGGGGTTAAATGGTAAAACTAGTGTCTCAATTCAAAGGGAATCTTTCCTCAAAGTACAGTGTATAATTGTGCAGCCTCTGGCTGCCTGGCTGCCGAGTTTGAACGTTTTATTTTTAACAAACCGATATAACATTAAACTGCAGTGCTTTTTACCCAGTAAATGTGTGGAGTATTTACCAATCTATGACCCTACCTTTAAATGAAAGCCCATAATTTTCTCGACTTAATATAAATATATATTTCAAACTTAAATGTACTATAACATTCGGGGCAAATCAGGCAGAGTCTGGACCTAGCATCTTTGAGCGTTTTTGCCACCATTAGTTATCATTAAAATAGATCAATTTTAAATAATGTTACTTTTAGTTCCAGGTGGAAACCAGCCCTTCGATCCTTGGTGTTGTGTAATGGAGTTCGCCATGGTGGTCAGGTAGAATGGGATCTTGTATGGAAGTTGATGCAAGATGCCACAGACTACATGGAGAAAACGCGCTTTGGTGTATCACTGACATGTTCGACCAATATCACTGCACTCAATGAGTACGTCTGTTGACACCATATAGCTCTATGGTTGACACACAAATCACAATGTCCACATTAAACTTACACCGTTTTAAGATAATGATAGTAGAAAGCAAACCTTGAAATTTTAGCTGATGAGGTGCTGTAGTTTTTGAGAAATTAGTAAAACATTGTCATGAAAATACGTTTTTACATGCTGAAATAATTTTTGTCTCATGATCACTGAGGAGACGAAAGTTATTTTCATGACATTGTTTTATTACTCATTGCTCAATACAACACCTCTGAAACTTTCCATTACCCCCAAACTGTGTGAGTTTAATGTAAATCGTTGGAAAATGTGTTTTGTTGTCGTAAAAAAAGTACCCAGACCCATTAATGTTATGGTTTGGTAATACAAATCCCGAGATCTCCTCTGTGAAAAGCAACAACAGGAGCAAGTTGTGACTCGGAGTACTACCTAGACTTGATTCAAGTCCCGTTCTCTTGTGAGAGGTCCCCAAGTACATCGCGCTATAACTAGCAAACAAGCAGTACAGTGCACGCTCGCCGTCAAAATGTGGTCCCCGAATGCAGAGAATCACAAAACAATAGTTTTCTGGCGATGGCACGAGATTGGGACTTGAGTCAAGTCTATAAGTACAACCCGAGTTCTGCAACAACTTTCTCATAGTCTTTAGCAACTTATGCCATTATATAGAAAACAATGAATTAGGAAGATGTTGAGCGGAAGACTGTATGGTCCAGGAACTAGGTCTGTTGTCTTCGAAATCAATTACCCAGTATTTGGTTTACTATCGTATCACCTATAATGTGAAATGGTGCAGACGGTCTCGTTATGAAAATAAATGATTGTATTTAAAAGTTTGCAATGCTGCAGCACGCAGGCTGCTATAGATCTAGACTGCCAGTTACGAACCGCATGGAAATCGGTATATAAAACAATTTAACAAACTTTTTGTTCTTGTTTGATTCCAGCTTTATTGTGAGCCTTCTAGATTCATCAAATGAACTGGATGTGATCATTATCATAAAGTCACTGTCAGCCAATCCGATTGGACGAGACCTTGCATGGCGTTACGTACAGACACACTGGGATTGGTTAAACGCCAGGTAATAATATTAAATACCACGTTGGTTTATTATTCCCCTTATCTTCAAATCCTATAGGGATTTAGGATAAAACATAAAAGGGAGTTTTCCAATACACCATAACTCTAGCTATAAAATCACCACTTAAACCGCCACTAGGGTGATGCAATCGTAATACTCGACTGACATGTCGAGGGACTTCCCCTTGGCTTGGATGTTGACTTTGAGTTCCCTAAAATCCACCGCCAATACTGAACTCTATCCTTAAAGTTAAACCAGATTAACTATATATAAATAGAAAACTCGCAGGCACAACCATGTTCTTAATCTCTTATGTGAGAGGGTGGGCTCTGCAAAAGATCCGGTTTGGTCTCGACGTTTCGAACAGCTCTTGTCTTATCTTGAACAGTATACTACTCATTTTCTTCAGAGTAACTGAACGAAACGCGCAAAGTTTCGAACACCACTCATGCACTGGACACCTTTGGTAATTGTCAAAGACCAGTCTTCTCACTTGGTGTGTCTCATCATATGCCAAAAATAACAAACCTTTGAACATTTGAACTCAATTGGTCGTTTGAAGTTGCGAGAAAATAATGGAAGAGAACCCTTTTGCACAAGTTGTGTGCTTTGAGATGCTTGAATTCGAGACCTCAGCTGAGGTCTGTAATTCAATTCAAATATTTCAGTGAGAAATTACCCCTTTCTCAAAAACTACGTTATTTCAGAGGGAGCCGTTTCTCACAATTTGTATACTACCATCAGCTCGCCATAGCTAATATTACCAAGTTTTTATGCTACATTTTTCCGAGTAAAACCCAATAGTGTCCAGGCCTTTAAACCAGATTGCAGACAATCAAGAGCGGAACATTTGGAGACAATCAAAATCTCCATGACAATAGTAAATTAAATGACAAGAAAGCGGGATATCGTAAGCAAGACGTCCACATTAAGATCCTTCGATTTTATTTCATCATTTTTTAGTGCACACGATCCCCTTGCCATGACCGACCTCATTGAAGCAATTACATCATTCTTCCACACTAGAAGTAAACTTCAAGAGGTAAGTTCAAACTAATCTAACACCACTTCGACCAGGCTAAAACAAAATTACCAATTATAATATGGGACCAAACACTTTTAATTTTTCACTTAAACAAATTGTACCGATATGACACAAACCGGGGTATTAAAATCGGCAGCATGGGTGTTATCACATATAATACACAAGAGAGAATCAAATCAACAACGAGTATTGGAATAACCGAAATATTCATTGTGTGTAATTTCACACCGTAAGCTGTACATATTGTTTCTTTAACACATGTTATGTAGTTTTAACACCCTAGTTTTATAAAAAGAAAACAGTTATGTACGGTGTCCTAATTTTTACCATCGTAAACTCAATTGATAATTCAAATAAATTTGATATTTATGAAGGGGAGGGGGACTGTGTCAACTGTGTGTGCATGCGTATTGTTGATGAACAACTCTCTCAACTTCCCTTTTCTTGCGTCGTGGCGACGTGAAAACAAAACAAAACAGCCTTTAGTATTGTACATAAACTAATCCACACATTTCACCATTTGAGTCCATTCATCACGCTTTTAAATCCGAGGCTGACACCACACAACTATCGACTGCACACAATCCAGCTATGGAGACCAGGGTCTGCTCAAACAATGTGTATAACGAACAACATCCAAACTATTGTTTATCAGGGCCAAATTTCATGGCTCTGCTTACCGCCGAATTCCGCGCTTACGACCACGATTCCCTGCTTATACGTGCAAGCGCCGAATTTCTGCGCTAGCCTTGTAAGCGTAGAATGCCTAGTAACGTTGAGTACGAACTACGCTTGCCGTAAGCAAATAATTCCCTGCTTCCGTAAGCGCCGATTCTGTGCTTACGGTAAGCAGAGCCATGAAATTGGGCCCTGTTTTGCAGAAGAAAAACAAAAAAATATTAAAAAACAGCCAATTATTAATTCAACTGATGTTCAACATTTAATGTTTAACGTGTATTCATAATATGTTTTGTTTTAGTTAATCGACTTTTCCGCTGCTCGTGATCTTGGTCGGCTGCGGCATAGATACGACTTCGGTTCGGCTGAATTTAATATTAGACGAAACATTCAATGGATCGATCACTTTTCCTATCAAGAAGAACGCTTCATAAAAATAAAGGATTACTGAGCACTGGCTGAACTTGTGTAGCTTACGGGAATAAAAGTGAGCTTTCGATTTGGGACGGGAGGAAAAAGGGGACGGTAAGGGAACGGAAAGAACAATCTGCGCGTGCGCGAAACTAAACAAGTCTCCGTCCTGCAGAGTTTGAGAACAGTCTTGGGTGAAAATAGCGTCCGTTCTGTAAGCATGACCAAGTGGTTTCATTTTGTACACGTTTTTAGGCACTGCACTGAATCGTGATCATTTGGCGGTGACACCGTTCTAGCTAGAAATCGAAACAGCTTTACAGTAGGATGGGCGTGAGCGCCTGGACCGCCGCGTTTGGTTACTTTCCGTCCTGTACGCCCAACCGTCCCGAATCGAAAGCTCCTCAAACTTGCTATTAATTTTGGATTTTTAGGACGCTGTGGCAGCAGACTTACCACGTATACTCAATGCACGCACGCTCAGCACTACGTAAATTATGGAACTTAACTTTGTAAGTCTGCTGCCACCTAGCGATCAAAAGTCTCACATCATAACGATTTATAATGGATGTGACATAAACAAACACTTCCATCTGGCCGTAAAAAACACCTGTAAATGTTGTAATTGTTTTTAAACAAAGGCTTTGGGTTACTAATTTCTGGGACAGTATGAGCTTATATTTCTTACCGAAGGTGAACGGTTACTTTGAAAAAATTGTACTCAACGGAAACCGCTGAAATGTACCATTAATTTTAGGAACAAAAACATGGTTGGCCTACCTCAACCATTGCTGTATAGCTCACAGTTTTCAGTCATTATTACATGTGAGTATTTAGTATTTTACACTTTATATAAGCAATTTTCTATGTAGGCTTAAATTTGTATAGATTATTGTATACAAACTACATGCAGCGTTCAATAAACATCAGTCAAAATATAGTTGAAAATGCGCTAAAGGGCGCCACCTTCAGTTCCATGTTATCATTGAAACGTCCTGGTTGTACCATCGGTACTTTCCCGTCAGAATATTTTGGAATACTTCCTTTTTCTAGAGTCGCCTTTCTCTGCAGCGAAATATAAGTTCCTGCATACAAGATAATGCGTGTCTTCGTGTTATATGCATGTCTATTTATAACTTGGCTTTGAGCTTATACTACTATTCTCATTAACCTTGAAGGCTGTCGTTTGTGGTTGTTCTCATGATCAAGTATTAATATATATATATTTTTAAACTTAAACAGTTCCCTCAACTGAGATGTAGTCGTTTTCACATAACAATTGAGCTTAATGTGCATTACAGCCACAATCATGGATAAACATTACTTCGTGTGCGTTTTATGAAAACCTTTGACACTGCAGGTATTGCAATGTTATTTGTATTTCAATTACAAATTCGCCGTGTCAACTATGAATGAAAACTTAATGGGCTCGTTTAATACAAGAGTGCAAAGAGTTCAACATTAAGTATCACAGTAATGGCGGTAAACAGGGACAAAACAGAACCGAACTAAAATGGATTACCGAAAGAGTAACAATGTATGTCTCACCAACCCTTGTTCCCTTCGTGAATTGCAACCTTTGCGCTGGTCTATCGATAGTTAACCCAGAAGTGCCGGTAGATCTTCAATTGTTTGGTGTCAATGGTGTGGTTGTTGTAGAGGGACACATTGCCTTGGATCGGTCAAGTTGTATGGAAAGCGTTTGAAACCGTTTTGTTATGAAATGTACATGGTTAAATAGATAACTAACTCCATAAAATGGCCGACCGTGGTTAGTTCGCAGCGTAAAAGGAAAACCACGCATTTTCGAGGCATGTTGGTGAGGATCATTATATTCTACTTTCAAAACATCTTTCCGACCATACTATACCTTTCATATCAAACGGTTTCAAACAATTTTCATGGACCAACTCGACCGATCCAAGGCAACATGTCCCTTTACAGTACTTATGCACCGTTGTTTCATCCAAATGTTACAGGGAGTCAGTCAATAATGGAATCATGGACACCTTGACAAATTTACAATGATTTAATTAACGATCATAACAACGATGTAATTAACACTTTACTATATTTATTGCATTGCACACTGGCTATATTTGATTATGAAGTAACATTAAGCCTTAACCCAAATATCCGTTATTTATCAATGATTAGATAGTCAATAACGCTATCTTGAGCTAGAATGCTTGTGCGATAAAATAAAAAACTGGGTTCACCGGGTTTGGATTTTTGGACTGCTTTAGAGTTCAATACAAATACTTGTCTGTTTATTTTGACCTGACTACCTCACACACCCAGACAATAAGGTACCTTTGGGGCCATGGTCTTTGCTTAACCCATAACACACACTCAACGCAGTGCTATAAAGTCATAATAGTCCTGTCTGCCCCCGTCATAAACTGTTATCAAACTGGTCTTGCCAATGGTGGGAACATCCATGTTGCTGTTTGATGTTGTGAAAACAGTCATGTCTAGCAGTAATAGGAGGAAACTAGACAGGCTAAGAGTAGCAGTGTTGGGACGATCGGGATGTGGGAAGACAGGTAAGTTGCAATACTGAACATTAATGCTATAGTTTGTAGGTATACAATTTCCAACTAATCAGCGCCTCTAGGCCTATGCAGTTATTGAAGTATGAATCGGCCAGGTTTCTTTTTACACCCCTTCACTTTACAAAAATTTTCATTGGACGTGCTATTAATGCGTATAAAAATGGTAAAACATCACATGACTAAAACAACAGTATACATGATGCGTAAAACTATTTGTACCTGTGAGTGGTTTTCCCTAACACCGCTGTGTGTTATAAATAGCACCGTCCACTCAGTACTTTTTAGATAAATTCTCTCTCGGCCACTATTCGTGCCCAAGCGGTCAAGCGCACTCGTGACTTAAAGGCAATGGACACTATTGGTAATTACTCAAAATAAATTATTAGCATAAAACCTTTCTTGTGTATGAGTAATGGGAAGAGGTTGATAGTATAAAACCTTGTGAGAAACGGCTCCCTCTGAAGTGATGTAGTTTTCGAGAAAGAAGTAATTTTCCAAGAATTTGATTTCGAGACCTCAGACTAAGAATTTGAGGTCTCGAAATCAAGCATCTGAAAGCACACAACTTAGCGTGACTATGGTGTTTTGTTCTTTCATTATTATCTTGCAACTTCGACGACCGATTGAGCTCAAATTTTCACAGGTTTGCTATTTTATGCATAATGTTGAGATGCACCAAGTGAGAAAAATTGTCTTTTAAAATTACCAATACATGTAGTGTCCACTGTCTTTAAGCTCCTGAGTTCCGTGGACAAAAACTGTTTTTTTTTGTCGTTCATCCCCTCATTCCAAACATCATCGAAATAATGTCAAGTTTCAAACGAATTATAAAACAATGTGAACTGCGCTCGACAGAGAAATCCTGAGGTGATCAGATTTGTACTAACCAGAAGCTTGTTTATGGGATTCAGGTATCGATGGTGGTATCAAGTTTTGCGTAACTACTTGCTATGTAGATTTTGTACTTTGAGAACTCTCTTGCTTTTTATTTTACTAGGGCAGAGTAGATTTTCAGAATTCGGAAGACTTTTCAGTTTAGAAAAAAAGAACTGTCCTGCTTTTTACTACTACCTGGGCGGAAGGTATAAATCGGCCAGAAGCTTGTTGATAGGCCCGGCATCTAGATATCAATAATGTTCAAAAAATGTTGTAACGTCCAAAAAGATTGTTGGGTACGGATATGACTGACGTTTGGAATGTAAAGAATGTCCAGAATTAGAAGGCTTAAAAGTGCTTGAATATTATATATATTGATTATAAGGCTTTAGCTGATTGGAAATAGGCTGTCTGCCAAAACAATACGTAAACTAATTGTTTAAATTGTGAATGTTTGTCAACTACCAACCATCGATAGTTTCTCATTATCAACTATTGTTTTTTTTCTAGCTTTGACGGTCCGTTACTTAACAAGAAGATTCATCGGTGATTATGAGAGAAACAAAGGTAGGATCCTAACCATCAAGCATTCCACTAAAATACAAAACCTTGTCTATTATTGATTCTAAATTTAGATTGTTTTTAAAGACACTGGACACTATTGGTAATTGTCAAAGACCATTGTTGTATCTCAACATATGCATAAAAAAACAAACCTGTGAAAATTTGAACTCAATTGGTCGTCGAAGTTGCGAGATAATAATGGAAGAAAAAACACCCTTGGCACACGAAGTTGTGTGCTTTCAGATGCTTGATTTTGAGACTTCAAAATCTTATTCTGAGGTCTCGAAATCAAATACGTTACTTACTTCAGAGGGAGCCGTTTCTCACAATGTTTTATACTAATGAACAGCTCCCCATTACTCGTTACCAAGTAAGATGTTATGCTAATAATTATTTTGAGTAATTACCGGTAGTGCTGGCCAGTGCCTTTAAATCAAAGTTTAGATTGTTTTAAATAACTTGTTTACAAACGTCCATCTAAAGTGAAATACATTACAGAGCTATTAGATCGAACGGAAGGACACTTCACGGACGGAACTATCTTTAAGTTGTTCTGATATTTTACTTGTTTGATAAGCTATACATACAACCGTGGATGCATTCCGACATAGCTGGAAGATTATCCGGGGATTTAATAGAAACAGGTGGTTCCCCAGAACGTTAAGTAAAAAGCTCGTGTTATTTTGGTTGCCATTTTCAGAGAATACTTATCAGCAGGATGTTGAGATTGACGGGCAGAGGATCAGCCTGGAAATATTGGACACAACGTTGGAAATGCAGCAGGTAAATGCAGTGTATACTGACCATGTTGACATGGGAGTGGGGCTGACACAACACGAGGTGACATCGTGACCTATTTTCAAACACATAGATATATAAATACAATATTCGTCATAAAGAGTTATCCCCCCCCCCATATTAATCCCTAAATTCAGATAATAGGAGAAAGATGATGGAGTTTGTCGTGTCAAACACTTAATTTAGGCACTGGACACTACTTCTCAAAAGAATTGTTAGCACTCCCTCTGAAGTAACGCAGTTTTTGAGAATGAGGTTATTTTGTAATTAACCATTTGAATCCAATTCGAGGCCTCGAATTCAAGCATCTCAAAGCACACAACTTCGACGACCAATGAGTTCAAATTGTACAGGTTTGTTATTTTATGCATTGCATTGGTTGAGATACACCTAGTTGGACTCGGCGGAAATGTTTTCATTGTGTGTTTTAAAACCCGGATAATAATCAGACTGTCTTGTTGCAAGACACTTTGATTTTAATATTGCTTCTATTCATCAATGAGTATTTGGGTACAAATGAGGGCATAATTGGCTAGTGTGATTGATTTGGATACCGACTAACACAGGCTGCGTTTACCAGCCGAGATGGTTTACGAATGAACAAGGCCAAATGCATTTTGACCGCTCAGAATTGAAGATACCAGCGATCGGTGTTGTTGTTGTTGTTTATAAACAGAACGTTTTGGTTTTTTTGAAATGATAAGCCCCGCACATGTACACAAGTAGTGTACGTACAACAGTTATTGCATGCAAGGAGAATTCACACGACTGTAATGGTAATTATCTGCATTTTCTGATGATTTTAAATTGAATGTATTTTGTACAGGGACGTGTCACCAACAGCAACTCATTGGAACGAGCTGTGAAATGGGCGGATGCTTTCATCGTCATCTATGACGTCACTGATACAAAAAGCCTCCACATTGTTACTGATATTAAGGCAGTCATTGACCAACTAAGGAAGAGCAGAGCTCCAACAATCTTAGTTGGGAATAAGATGGACATGGTTCGGTCTCGGGTTGTTACACCAAAGGAAGGCGAGGATATGGCTCAACAATTGGGCATCCCTTTCTTTGAGGTTTCCGTTCGGGAGAGCTACGAAGGTATAGCGGAATGCTTCGCTAGACTCGTCGTGGATTGTCGGGGAATGTCTTCCAAGCCAAGCATGTTGAAAGGACTCTGGGATCTCTCGAGAAAGAGAGGAAGATTCGCAATGCTTACAAGACAAAGGAGTGTAACTATGTGACTCTAAGCATGCGTGAACAGTCATAATTACCCTGACGAGGTATTTATTTCAGTTTACCATCCCTTGATGTAAATATGGGTGGAAATCCAACCTTAATTGACCAACCATTTTTATTTATTTATGTATGTATTTATTTATGTATTTAATTTGTTTTGCGCAGAATAGGAGACTTTTGGGACGCTTGGTGGCAGCAGAACTACCAGGTAAAATCTACTGTTCTCGGTATTGTGTGCGTGCCCAGAACTACGAAACAATGTACATTACCTTGTAAGTTTGCTGCCACCTAGCATTCCAAAGTCTCCCATTGATTGAAAGCTACGAAGGCCTATAAGCGCCAGCAAAAAAATAAAATTCAAATCCGTTATTACGGATTCGCAATCCGTTATTACGGATTAGCAATCCGTTATTACGGATTGTATTACGGATTAACAATCCGTTATTACGGATTGCTAATCCGTAATAACGGATTGCGAATCCGTAATAACGGATTGCGAATCCGTAACAACGGATTTGAATTTTATTTTTTTGCTGGCGCTAATAGCCCTTCGTAGTAAGCAGTACATATTATAGTTTAAGTGATTGACAAGCTAACCAATGCAAGAGTAGCCTGAGCATAATTTGCCATCATAGAAAACCCAAAGAGTAACAACTGTATTTTCTGCTTGAAAAAGGAATATTATATTAAATAAGTTAAGCAGTTATTATTAGTATATAGGAAATTTTCTTTGAAAGAAAAAGCAACACGACCTTTTTACACTTTTTCTCCAGCCATTGCAAAGAAAGTCATCTGATGTAGTGGCGTGACGTGGCTGAGTGGTCATGCGCACTGGATACACGCTCTGGTATTTGTGATGGCCATAGTGTGGGTTCATGTCCACGGTCGTGATACTTAAGTAATAGATTGAACCGTTATTGCTTCGTCCTTCGGATGGGACGTAAATTCGTTGGTCCCGTGTGTTGTTTTAACACACGGAGCCCAAATATACGCTTATCGCTACGAGAATGGGTTTGGCCTGGTGTGTTGTGGTACGGTTGAATGCACTATAGCACACAGCACAATGAAAACTGTTATTAGGCGCAACATGTGTACATGTCAAACGAGTCTTATTTAAAAATTCAACCATACATCTCTACAAATATGTAACGCTTTAGAAAAGCAAAACAGAATTGATAACTATTATTAGTTAGTATTTATTTGTTTGTTCTCCACTTATAAAGTACAACATCGAATAAACATTCAGCCATTTTTTAAAATTTATTTAATGTTTTTTATTAATATAAAAATAAAAAATAAAAGCTCCTCGGAAAGTGATGTTATTAATATCAGTCAACCGAAGTACCCTTTTTATTTTAAGTGAAAAAGTTTGTTAGAACAACGTTATCTTAAATTGTATCGTATGGTTTTGAGTTAGAAATAATAAGGTTGTGCCAACTAGCGGAACAGGTTGGGGGATAGGAGGAGCATCATAAAACAATAGTTTTCTGACAATGGGGCAAGGAATGCGGGAATGGGACTTGAGTCAAATCTAATGGCCACGTGATGTGATGCACTCTCGGATTCGATAAACTGTTCCGGGTTTTATGAAGAGATCATTGCATTAATAAATGAATAATAAACGAATAATTAGTGACTAATAAATTTAAATAAATTAATTAATAAATCAAATTATTAAATGCATTACACGGAGAAGGAGAACACAGCTGAAATTAACTTCCACTCTCTCGCCCGTGTCCATCAAAAAAGAAAAGTCTCCCACAAGGAAAGCAAAAATGATGTTATCGGTTTATTGTCCCACCTTTTATTATATATTTTTTCAATGACCCGAGGGCCAATCCCTTACGATGAAATTTATGATTTCTGTCAACACACAACAATAAGCCCAAGACGGAAGTATAGTACCAAAAACTTCGGGTGTGCAGCAAATGTGCTCGAGGGTGAAATTGACACGATGTATGTTCTCTAGGGAAGGGAGAAAGCCTGGCTCCAATTCTTTCTATCGGTCAACATGTATGTTAAAGGCATTCAGTGGACAAAATAATTATTAGCATAAAACCTTACTTGGTAATAAGTAATGGGGAGAGGTTGATAGTATAAAACATGGTGAGAAACGGCTCCCTTTGAAGTGACGTAGTTTTCGACAAAAATAAGTAATTTCATTTCGAGACCTCAGAATTACATTTTGAGGTCTCGAAGTCAAGCATCTGAAAGCACACAACTTCGTGTGACAGTGGTGTTTTTTCTTCCATTATTACTCGCAACTTTGACGCAAGTTGAGCTCAACTTTTCACAGGTTTGTTATTGTATGCATAGCTGAGATACACCAAGTGAGAAGCATGGTCTTTGACAATTACAGTGTCAAGTGTCTATAATACCATAATGTACTTGGAACATGACTCTGTTGCCGGTGTCGCATGCTATATTATGTCTTCTATGCAATAATATCCGGAGGACATTATTGCATATGCAATAATGTCCGCCGGACGGTTTTGCATATGCAACCGTGTCCGCCCGGACGCTGCTGCATATGCAATTGTGTCCGCCCGGACACACGGAAACATTTGCATAATTATACAGTTGTGTCCGCCCCTGTGCAAAACCGTCCTTGCAGTAAATTGAACGCCATTGGTCGACGGAATACGTTCGCGATTTTTTTACAAGCTAAGTGCATGTCATGAATGACATGGGAATTATGTTCGGCCGTTTGGTGTTCGCTGCAATCATAAAATTAATATGTGAATATTCATGCTCCATATTATGTAGGTTCAGTGCATGTACGCTCGCTTACGCGCCCACATACATGTACATTGTAGGCCTACATGTCCGCCGGACGGTTTTTGCATAACCCCGGACACGATTGCATATGCAAAAGTGTCCGGAGCGGACAATATTGCATGGCGGACACAGTTGCATCTAACACCGGCAGTCTGCCTAAAGTTATGGGTTTTAAAGGTTTTCTTTGATTAAAACAAATTTTAAACGAGAGCATTCGTTGTCACTGACCACAACGTTCATAAACCAGAGCCCAATTATTTCATAATGCATGTAAGCACAACAACTTGCTAAGCACAAAAACGGTTGCCCTAAGCACAAAAACGGTTGCTTTTGGGCTAAATGTTACCAGCCAAAAACCGTCCATTGAGTTACGTAGTTGCTTCGCTAAGAAATGTTCTAAGCAGAATCTTATGCTTAACAGCTTTATGAAACTGGGCCCTAATGTGGAAGCCTGAGCGGAAACATTAGTTGTGTACATTTTACAATTTAAATATTTCACAATTCAATCCGGCTGCCATTTTGCATAAAAAAAGGGGAAACAAAACAGTAATGGTAAATTTTATGGCACAACATAATCAAGAATAAACTTTGTTGAACAGAACATGTGGTGAAAATTCACGTCCGAAAATTTTTACATAAAAATGTGCCCTTATAGACATGTCTCTCCCCAAATTAGGATAGGGTGATTACTCCGGGTGTGGGAAAGTACGAGGGGCCGGAACTAGCCACCCCAGAAAGGTTCTAATGGGTGATCAACACGCTGGTTTCGACCAGACTTTGAGTCCCCCCTGAATGCCTGGTCTTCAATCCGACTAACTTTCTGCTCAAATTTATTTTAATTTTAATAAACTCTACGATCAGGGGTCGATTTCACAAAGAGTTAGGACTAGTCCTAACTAAGGACTAGTCCTATAGGAGATATACAAATTGCATGGATAGTCCTAAGTTAGGACGAGTAACTGGTCCTAACTCGAGATAAGACTAGTCATAACTCTTTGTGAAATCCACCCCTGTATACTAAAGTATTGAGACCGGATATTTTTAAATACAATTTTTTTCAAGGGGGGGGGGTATAAGTAGGCCTACAGCATTTTATTCGAATTGAGCCAAAAATTAAAACAAATCGCAAGGGGTAAGCCTAAGTCCAGAAAAAAAACTTAGGAAAGTCCAGCATTGTTATTCAGTACGGGCAAACAAAATTCAGAAAAGGCAATGCAAAGCAGTCTTTTTAAAGTCTTATTGTAGAATGTTTTTTAACAAAAGTCACGCTGGGAAAAAATTCAGACTATTCCTGTGTCCCAAGGAATTCTGTCCGCTAGAGATTCGGTCCCCCAGCGGGATTAATGGGCTAAAGAGGATGATTCAAAAGAGGGCGCTATTAGAAGAAGTTTGTACACATGATTATATCCAATTTGGACCAACAATTGAAAACAATGTGTGCACACAGTTTGCCATAATTTGGGGACCGAACCTCCGGGGCAGCTAGCCTGCCAGACCGGTCATGTCTCGGTGTGCCCCCTGCACCCTTTCAATCTCGCTAGTTGCACGGTCAAGTTCTGCGTTCCCTGCATGAATTGACGATTTGAACTGTGTGATTGTACTCTAGGTAGTTGCGAGGAAATGAACGAAGATACGAATATTCACTGAATGAACAGGACGAATTAGGATTATAATTTTTAGAAAAGGCCGCGCCTAAAACTGTCAAGATTTCTTTAAAAAATTAACAAATTCTTACCAGTTCGCAGCCAGAGCGTACAACAAAAAATTGCCAATATATGTTGCCAACTAAAAAGCAACGTCAAGTACAGAGTCTATTTTTTTCTGGTGAAGCTTATTTATAGGCACACGCCTCGGCAGGTCAGGGCCTCCTCTGTGTGTTCACTGCTCCGAGCAAGTCTTCTTGCTGTCTTGCAATAATCTGAACAAAGTTGTTCAACCTGGAAATCGATTAATTTTCCAAATAGGTTTCACTCGCACCTTATTGCTCCATGCTCGCACTTATAACGTAAGATCATTATAAGTGCGAGTGAATTCATTATGACACCCTTCCTATATAGTGACTACATCGCTCAGTGCTTCCTAAGCTTGGTTCGAACATTTCTTCCTCCATGGTTCGAAGTACAATAATATTAACCACGATCTCTAAACAGAGGATAATCGATTGTTTATTAATTATGGCGATGATTAATAATCTCTTTTAGCGACACTGTTTACCTAGGAGAATGCGTCGCCATAACGTTAGTCGGGTTACCGTATGTTTTCCTTGTACGTGCAGAATCCTATGAGTTGAATAGGCCGCAAGACCGTATTGCTACTCGGCGGATTGGGTCGAAATCCTACGCACATCACATCAAAATGTGTCACTCGATTTTTTCACATAATTTAACCATTATGTGGTGCCATAGTTGAATCTGTAAGTTTGCTAACTGTTATGGAGCATTCAACAATGTAAAATCGTAAGTTTTTGTCTCTGTATGCTTGATTTAAAACGAATTTACTACTATGCGTTTCTCCATGGTTTTTGTGGGCGTGATTTTGTGTATTGCCGACCACTGCACACGCTGGCAAGACATGGACGCAGTATTACATTAGTAGTAGTAGCGGTGGATGATGTACGATTGTTGGCTGTGTAGTTTAGTTGAGATACACGTCAGTGGTACAGTGGTTTCGTTTTACATCATTTTGTTGGTTTACACAATGTGTTGGCACTTTATGGGATACACTTTATGTAATAATTTGTTAGGATAACTTTCCGTATGGCGCCACCACTTTTTCACTCATTTTTAGAAAAAGGGATATCTCATTGAGGTAAATTAGATACTATATTATTTCATATCGAATGAAAAAGTGGTAGCGCCATACGGGAACTTTTCCATTTTTTATCATAATAAAATGTGTAGTGTATTTGTACATAAAGAACTACAATTTACAAGTGGCCCCCAGACTGGCCAGAGTTATTTATTTTAAATGACACGTTTGGTAATTACTAGAAACAAATATTAACTTACTTAAAAACTGACTCGGTAATGAGCATTGGAAAGCTGTTGATAGTATAAAACATTGTGAGAAGTGGCTCCCTCTGGAGTAGCGTAGATTTTGAGAAAGAGGTAACTTCTCACTAAAATAACTAGCTAGAAGTGTTTCATTCCTATCGGAAAGCACACAAATTCGTCCAACAAGGGTGTTGTTTAAAGGATTTGAGGCATTGCATGGTGAGGTATCAATGTATATTTGGTTTGCGGCCGGTAACACCATGTGTGTATCTACTTGCCAGGTAGAGTTGTTCTTAGGGAACTGTCTTGCTTTATTCTACTGCTGCGGAGTAGATAAACGGAGGTTCGGGAGACTTCTCAGTTCTGAAAAGAACTGTCCTGCTTTTAACTATTACCAGGGCGGATGGTATAGAAAATAGACTTGGACTACTACTTTAGCTTATAGGATAATTAACTGTACTGCCGCGGAGTCAGTTCTGAATTGGTCTCAACGTTTCGACTAGCTTGCTCTAGTCATCGTCAGGAGACGTTTCGACTAGCTTTGAAACGTTGAGACCAATTCAGAACTGACTCTGCGGCAGTACAGTTAATTATCCTATAAGCTAAAGTAGTAGTCCAGTCTAATTTCTATACCATCCGCCCTGGTAATAGTTAAAAGCAGGACAGTTCTTTTCAGAACTGAGAAGTCTCCGTTTATCTACTCCGCGGCAGTAGAATAAAGCAAGACAGTTCCCTAAGGACAACTCTACCTGGCAAGTAGATACACACATGGTGTTACCGCAAACCAAATATACAAGGGTGTTGTTTCTCTCATCAATTTCTCGCAACTTCGATGACCAACTGAGTTCAAATTTTTACAGGCTTGTTATTTTATGATTATGTTGGGATACACCAAGTGAGAAGACTGGTCTTTGACAATTACCAAAGCTGTACCTTCCCTTTAAGTTCATTTACATAAAATACAAAAGAATAGCCCAATTTTCTAAGTGCTGTATGCTGGAGTTCCTCTGCAGAGAAAGTACCTGTCTTTCTTAGGAGAGAAAACCATGTATTGATGCCAAGATTTGTTTGGCGTTTTTCGTAGCTCATGTATGTGTAACTCGTGTGCTCTCGTGTCTGCTGTGTAACTTTATGAAGAACAATTTCGGAGTTGGCAGTCGCTCGATAAACATTGTCAGTGCCATGATGTGTACCGATTCATCTGATGGATCAAGGGCACTGATTTGATTTGCTGTAGAATGTTATTTGTTGTGACGCTGCAGTGCGTTGTTTTACTTTGTGCTGCTTGCTGCTGATTCCATTCCACTGTGGTGACGCTCTGAGTTAAGTCACCGGAGTGTGGGTTTGAATCCCGATAGTGGCACTTGTGGTCCTTGAGCAAGATACATTGTACTTTACCATAATTGCTTCTCTTCACACAGGGGTATAAATGGGTACCTGTGGTGGTAGAGGCTGACATTGTGTATGAATAAGCCTTTGGAGCGCTACAGTTGCCCAGGTTGTATACTCCACAGGGAGCTGAGACAGATTAAAGGATTGTTATTGGGTCTATGACCTGGGCACTAATGTTAAAGATGCGTTGTCAGATTTTTGGCCGATTTGACCCCAAAATTTTGATTTAAAATTCAATAGGTATTTTGATGGGGGTCGAGAAAGTTACAAGCTTTCATTTGAGCCATTGCGCGAAAAAGTCCGCCAATTTAGCAGTGAAATAAAGTGCTCAAAATTAGTCGGGATCCCGACAATATATCACGTGACCAATTCTTATGTGTTTGATACGAAACATTTTAAGTTTCTGTCATTAGACATTTCGTTAGAGTGGGTGATACTCTTTGAAATACCATTCACTCAAAAAAAATCAATTTTTTAATGTTTGGGGCCAAAAATCTGACGTAGCATCTTTAAGTGCATTGAGACAGTTATTGTGAACTGCGCTTTATAAGAATTTGTTATTTTTATTATTATTATTATATTTCTCTTTGATTTCCCTCCAGATTCACATTTCTCCATCTTGTTTAAAATCAAGACTGACGTAAAAAAACATCTACAGCGATGTCGAGTGGACTTGTCATCCCTGTAGTGCTGTGGGGGAGTACTGCCCCGACTCACTGCGTATCAGCAGTATTGGTTACCACTGACCAACGAACAATCATAACTGGGTGCCATGATGGACAGATCTGCCTCTGGGACCTCAATGAGAACATGCAGGTGACAATATTAACTTGTCTATGGCCTTTGTTGCCCAAGTTGGAATTAGCCTTGGTGCCTCGGCCACATTTCCTATAGATTTATTATACCAACTATCAGAAAAATAAGTTATCGCAGTGATGAATTCTGAGACCAAATTATTTAGCACCTTATAAGGTTTTACAAGGGTGCATACAGCAGCCACAACCAGGAACACCAGGGCGAACCCCTTCTCTTTTCTGATAAGTGCACTGGGTTCGTTTACATGCCTCGATGTCTCTTCAACATTTCCTATAGACTTTAAAGGGATTGGATACATTTTGTTTGACTGATTTACATTACACTTGTAACTGTTGTTTTTGAGAAATGAGTGAAATGTCTCAGTGAGAAGAAAATTATTTCAGCATCTCTCCTCAAAAATCTTTCTCAGTGTTTTTCACTCCCTTTCTCTGAAACTTTTACAGGAAAATTCTTCATGCACAGTGAATAGGGTTTCTTGTCTCGGTCAAAAACTTGATTTACAAAATGTGTCAAACCCTTTAAAGCTTTTATTTGTGATGTGATGGCCAGCAGACGCGTTTACTAACTTGGTGAGAGATCATGTTTCCATGCCAAGCCACAAGCAGATTACTATCATTATGACACAAATCCCTTCAAAGATATTCCAATGGAAGAGCCCTTTGCAAAATGATAGTGGCCTTGCCCTCTGAAAGAAGAAATTCCAGACCCAATATAGTTTCAAATGCCTGTGAAGTACACAAATTTCAAGCTAAGTATATTTCTTTAGAGCTGCTTAAGCAGAAAAATATCGCGCAACAGTTTTCTGCTTTGCAGAAATGAGCAGGATACCAGTCACAAAATGCACACGTGACACGGTAGTTTGGGTGGTAACCTTATTCTAGTACACATACGTGTATTTTTTGTTGTGCTTAGCAGCTCTATGAAACTGGGCCCTGGTGATATCTGTCGATGCAGTAGTTTTAAAAAAACATTCTGTATTCACACTGTCTCTCTCTTTGCAGGTGGTTCCCAGAAACATGCTTCTTGGACACTCCGCTCCGATCACATGCCTCGCTAGAGCCAGTGAATCCTGGGAGTCATCCACTTTCATCAGTGCAGCAGAAAACGGGTCGGTTGCTTTATGTGTAACATACATTAATTTAACTCCCCCCCCCATCCCAATCAGGTTTGTGTAGTGGTGTCTTGCCTCACCTTCCACATCTGGGAGCCTGGTCCGAATCCCAAAGGGGCACTACATGTACATGTAATAGATTAGGTTTTCAGTTTCTACTTTTCTGGAATAATTCTCTGATTATCTGGGGTTTTCCTTCCAAATCTCAAAATGAAATGTCTTCATTGTCTTCTCTCTTCTCGGTCAATTCTAGTACGAGCATTGAGAATATATATCCAAATCCAAATCATGGGTTTTCCTTAATTTTTTCTAATTACTTAACTGGATTCCAAGTGTTTTACATTTCTCTCATGTTGACCTTTAACCTGATGTGTGACCTCTTGACCTTGCAGTGAGTTATGTCTGTGGGATGTGAGTGATGGTCGATGTATTGAGCAGACTAAGCTACAAGGAGTGCCTACAGTAATGCATGTGAGTAATAATAATAATAATAGTAATAATAATAAGAAGAAGACTTGTAATGCGCACATATATCAACCCTGCTGGGTGTTCAAGGCGCAGTACGTCTTAAAGTCTTAAAGGCACTAGACATGTCTGGTAACTGTCAAAGACTAGTATGCATAAAATAACAAGTCTATGAAAATTCTGACTCAAAAGGTCATCGTAGTTGCAAGAGAACAATTAAAGAAAACACACCTCTGTTGCACAATTATGTGTGCTCTCAGATGCCTGAATAAAAGGCTCCAGGTCTGAAGTCTTTTTTGATTCAAATATTTCAGTGAGAAATAACCTCTTTCTCAAAAACTACGTTACTTCAGAGGGAGCCGTTTCTCACAGTGTTTTATACAGCCAACAGCTCTCCATCGCTCATTACCTGTGGTCTAAATGAAATGGTGCTACACGTGTATATAAAAACCCATTGTATTGCATTGTATATTACCACGTAAGTTTTTATGCTAACAATCATTATGAGTAATTAGCAGTGTCCAGTTCCTCTAAGACACGATAACATTACCCTTGCTGTAAATTCCATTTGTCGGAATGCCGTTTATAAATTTGCAAAGCATGATCTACATACTTACATGTATATGAAGTGCCCTCTGTCGTTAGTTTGACTCGGTGGATTCTGTTTTCTTTCTCTTTGTCCCAGACGTACCAGGCAACCAAAGGCACAAGCCGCGAATCTCGCATCATCTGCCACGGCTACTACCCGGACGTTCACATCTTAGATGCAACCAGTCTGGAGTTACTCTTTACGTTATCGTCAAAAGTGTCGCCTGATTGGGTCAGCGCACTGTGTGTCATCCGGCCACTCAAGAGACAAGGTAGTCCAAGAAAACTTCCTTTGCCCAATTTCATAAAACTGCTTAGTAGAAAAAAATCTGCTAAGTAAGTTTCTTGGCTAAGCAGTAAAATGACCATGGTACCAGTCGCAGCAATGGTTGCCATTATGGTATTCTGGTTGGTAACCTATTTTTGCTAAGAAAAAATTGTTTATGCTAAGCAAGTTGTTGTGCTTAGAAAGGATTGTGAAATGGTACCAGTGGGGGGTCGACCCAGGGAAGCTTATCGAACGCACCCACGTAGAAAATAGGGAGACCGCCAACATAGGGCTCGATAGCTCAGTTGGTGGAGTGCCGACACATTAATTTAGAGGTTATTGGTCCAAATCCCGCTCCAGTCAATTTTTCTTTCATATCATTGTTGTTTTTTCCTCAGAAGATGTTGTGATTGGAATATCAAAGAGCGGGATGCTGAAGGTATGGAACCTTTGTGGAGCTGAAAGCAAGGTGAGCGATTCCCTGGCGACCTGTCATAAACTGAACCGCTTGAGCTGTCTAATTTAACATTTACAACATGTCTTGTTTTTTGTTGGAGAACCAATCACGTGATATGATACAAAGACGCACGTTACATGTCTAAGGATGTGCACACTGCATGGCGCAGAGGGTAGCATGAGTTTTTTTACCGGAATACGTTACCTTGATCGTCCCAACCGTTGGTTGATTTCCAATGCTTGTACAATTAGAAACGGCCTCAAGTTCAAGGGAACAGTGAAGAATTTTATTTGATTTTATTAACAACTGCTTGTTAAACTATGCCTACTATGTCGTAATAATGTTTAAAGATGACAACAGAACGCCGCCTTAGAAGAGGAATTATGTAAACATGGTATAACAAAACAACTGTTTCACGCTGTGATGGGGTCCATGGGTTTTGTAACCCAGGGATCCCGTCACAGCGTGCAACATCTGTATTTCGTAAAGACTTGAACTACAACCTAGCTTTGTACCCATCAATCTAATTAAAACTATTTGAAAGATTGTTTTACGGTAGAGACTAGAGATGCGACAAGCTGCTAAGATCCTGACTAAAATGCTAAGACCATGTATGGGCCATGTGACAATTTAACCTCAGGTGTGACGCCCTTTTAGAAACCTTTTTTTCAAGCCTGGTTGCTAAATCGTTCTTTACTCGGTAGTCTAAACTGACTAGTAGTCCAAACCATAGTCAGGAGAACCCGCTTTCTTGTTGATAGTTGAGCTCAACAAAAGAAACCACATAGCCAGAAACCACAGGCCTCCTCACAGCGATATGCTTCAGTGAACAAAGCAACTTGGGGAACCATTGCCTTCATCAGTCGAGTTGCTCTATAAAAAGCGTTTATATTTGCCTCGAAACTGTGTGGTTTTCCCTTTACTTTGAGAACTAACACGGTCGCCATTTATATGGCCGACCGTGTTAGTCGACAAGGTAAAAGGAAAACGGTACAATTTTGAGGCATGTTTGTGTGGTTCATTGTGTTCTACTTTTACAACATCTTTCGAACCATATGCATTTTATAACAAACGGTTACAAACGCTTTTCAAAGACCAACTCGACCGATCCAAGGCAACATGTTCCTTTAAGGACAAAACTTGAGGAATTCCTTAGTGGACAAACACCAAGCTTCTTTGGTAACCGAATCTAAGAGTATGTAATGCCTAACCGCCGCCATTCTTTTTCTTTTTTTCTTTTCGTCTTTAGAACACGGAGCCCCACTTTGAGGAGGAGTGCAAACCGCTGCGGTGCCACAACACCCAGACGCTGTCATGCTGTGCCTTCACTCTCCGCACAGTGCTAGTGGTCTGCACAAAGTACTGGCAGGTCAGTTATTATATTGTCAAGTTTATTTCAAAAGGCCCTTAAAGGCACAGGACACCCTTGGTAATTATCAAAGACCAGTCTTCTAACTTGATGTATCTCAACATATGCACAAAATGAGAAACCTGTAAAAATTTGAGCTCAATTGGTCGTCAAAGTTAAGATATAATAATGGAAGAAAACACACCCTTGCTTTCAGATGCCTTGAATTCAAGACCTCGGCTCAGGTGTTGAATTCAATTGAAATATTTGAGTGAGAGATAACTTCTTTCTCAAAAACTATGGTCCTTCAGAGGGAGCTGTATCTCACGATGTTACTATCTACAGCTCTCCTCTGCTCATGACTAAGTTAGGTTTTATGCCAACAATTATTTTGAGTAATTACAAATATTATCCAGCACCTCTAAGATGTGGCATTGCAATCTCATCCTAAATGTAATTTGCGGTAGTACTTGGAATGAAGCATCAATAACACTACACAAACAACGACTACAATATTCCTGGACAAGAAAACCCAACCTACAGAACCCTATCGTAGAGGTGGAGCACTTATGCGAACCTACCAACAGCAACTCTCTGATGACCGGGGGGATGGTTGTTAATCGGACATGCAACTAGGCATGACACTCCTCTCTCAATACTCCTGGATAAGAACACCCAACCTACAGAACTCTATCGTAGAGGTGGAGCACTTATGCGAACCTACCAACAGCAACTCTCTGATGACCGGGGGATGGTTGTTAATTGGACATGCAACTAGGCATGACACTCCTCTCTCAATACTCCTGGATAAGAACACCCAACCTACAGAACTCTATCGTAGAGGTGGAGCACTTATGCGAACCTACCAACAGCAACTCTCTGATGACCGGGGGATGGTTGTTAATCGGACATGCAACTAGGCGTGACCCTCCTCTCTCAATACTCCTGGATAAGAAGACCCAACCTACAGAACTCTATCGTAGAGGTGGAGCACTTATGCGAACCTACCAACCGCAAATCTCTGATGACCGGGGGATGGTTGTTAATCGGACATGCAACTAGGCATGACACTCCTCTCTCAATACTCCTGGATAAGAACACCCAACCTACAGAACTCTATCGTAGAGGTGGAGCACTTATGCGAACCTACCAACAGCAACTCTCTGATGACCGGGGGATGGTTGTTAATCGGACATGCAACTAGGCGTGACACTCCTCTCTCAATACTCCTGGATAAGAAGACCCAACCTACAGAACTCTATCGTAGAGGTGGAGCACTTATGCGAACCTACCAACAGCAACTCTCTGATGACCGGGGGATGGTTGTTAATCGGACATGCAACTAGGCGTGACACTCCTCTCTCAATACTCCTGGATAAGAAGACCCAACCTACAGAACTCTATCGTAGAGGTGGAGCACTTATGCGAACCTACCAACAGCAACTCTCTGATGACCGGGGGATGGTTGTTAATCGGACATGCAACTAGGCGTGACACTCCTCTCTCAATACTCCTGGATAAGAACACCCAACCTACAGAACCCTATTGTAGAGGTGGAGCACTTATGCGAACCTACCAGTAGCAACTCTCTGATGACCGGGGGATGGTTGTTAATCGGACATGCAACTAGGCATGACACTCCTCTCTCAATGGGCCATATTTTTGACCGTGTGAGGGCGCTCTCAATCACTTCCGGGGGTATATTCATTCATACCCAAAGCAGTTATTAAAGATTGGAACACATTACCACCACAGACATCTAATCCATCACAGCCAATAAGACTTTTAAAGGAGCCATTATAATCCACCTCTAAAGCAAAATGAAACTACGGCGCAACAAAAGTGATAGAACGCCTATTAATTTGTGCAGGGGGAATCGCGTGTACCCCCAGAAGTGATAAAAATACTATTTATAGCGCCCTTGCGCGGTCAAAAATAAGGGGCATACTCCTGGACAAGAAGACCCAACCTACAGAACCCTATTGTAGAGGTGGAGCACTTATGCGAACCTACCAATAGCAACTCTCTGATGACTGGGGGATGGTTGGTATTGGATTGAACCAGCCCCACCCATCAACTTGCCGAACTTTGGAAAACAAACAGTTACAAAACCAACAAATTGTAGCCAATGAGCAATGCCTGTGTGCTGTACGTGCACGGACATCACGTAAATCTCTTGTGAGTAGTGTCGGTTCTGAAAAGAACAGATGGTTGACAACTCAATGTTTCAATCAGTATGCTCTGATCGTCTTCAGGAGAAACCAACCATTGTATTTTTGTTTCAGAACCAACACTGCTCACCAGGAAACCTCACCTAACTATATGGTGAATACTTACACCATGCAAAGTTTCAATTACTAACCCAGAAGTATTACAACTCTTTTTGTTCATGGTTCTTTTATTTGGTACCAGATCTATGACGCTGGTGACTTTTCCCAGCTTTGTTCAGAGGATAGCGAGAAAGGGTACCATTGGTGCGGGGGTGACTTCATTGGAGCTGATAGGGTCATTATCTGGAACAGTCAGGGCAAGGGGTACCTCTATCAACTCCCTACAAGGTGAGGCTAGTACAGGGTTTGCCATGACTTAACCAGCCACTAGCCAGCAGGACCAGGGCCTAATTTCATGGCTTTGTTTACCGCCAAATTCTGCGCTTACGATAATGATTTCCCGCTTATGACGTGCAAGCGTTGAATTTCGGCGCTAGCCTTGTAAGCGTAGAATGCCTGGTAATGTGGAGTACGAACGCGCAGAAGCCAAAATTCCCTGCTAACCCGTGAAATACACTTGCCGTAAGCATAGAATTCCCTGCTTCCGTAAGCGCCGATTCTGTGCTTACGGTAAGCAGAGCCATGAAATTGGGCCCAGTTGGCTTGTCTGTTATTTTGTTCACTGGTCTGTATTTGAGTTTCTTGTCAACTATTGCATGGGATTTTATGTTTTGTAGGCAACTTTTTAGGATGAACAATCAGTGGTTCATGTTTGGCAGTGGCAAGTAATTAACTAGCAAGCTGGACTAGTTGGAGAGAATTTTGACTGGCCCTCTGGTGTTTAATAAACACATATTGACTGGCAATGAGGTAACTAGTGTACGTCTGTTTCCCCTGAGGGACTTTGAGTGACCAGAATAGGGACCTATTTCCAGAGGCCGAAGGTCGAGGGAAATAGTCACTCACAGGCCCGAGGGGGAACAGACGTACACTAGTTACCGAATTATGCCAGTCAATATGTGTTTTATAACACAGCTCGGTCTTAAATGTCAAATAAGAACATAAATCAGGAAAAGAAATGAAGTTTTGTAGTTGCTGTTCACCGTTCATATCAAGAGAGGGCGCTGTAACCGGGCACTCTTTTCAAAGACTAGTGCTTGCTCGGGTACTAGTTCCCGCAAAACACGCGCGCGCGCGATCACTAGACTATATTAGTTCATCCCACATGACCGTGTTTCAGGCAACCAGAATACAGAACAAGCAAGAGGTGTGTTATAACTGGTATTATTTTTATACAATTTGGTAGTGAAACCCAGGATGCCTCAGAAGTGAATTGAATCACTGTCAGGACTGTTACTCAAAATCTGAGACTCGACCAATGTCACCAGGGCAGCATCTTCTACGTTTATATAATTTGTTTTGTTTACCCACACACCAATGTGTATTGAGCATCATATACTCTGTACTTTCCCAAGTTCTGTGGGAAAACAAATCCACAGGCAGATCACTGTGGTAGGATTCCAACCATCAACCCATGTATTGCTTTAGAAGATGCCTAACCACTGGACCATCGAGCCAGCCCGATGGCTAGCGGCAGTTCAAATCCTTGCAGCAGTGTAGATGTTAATTTTTGCATTGTGGATAAAGAATCAAAATTGTTTTTTTTTTACCCTAACACCGAAGTGTATTAGGTATACCCGGTACTTTGCCAAGTTGTGTGAAAAAAAAATCCACAGGAAAATATCTCACCTTTATTACAATGCTACAAATCAGTCTCATAATAATATTTGTCTTTTAATCTGTTTAAAAAGGTTCTGTTTTTTCAAGCTCTTGGAGCACCTTATTGGTATGGTAGATAGTTGTGCTATATAACACTTTACAATTGTTATTATAAGATGGTTAAAGACACTGGACACTATTGGTAATTGTCAAGGACCAGTCTTCTCACTTATTGTATCTAAACATATGCATATAATAACAAACCTGTGAAAATTTGAGCTCAACTGGTTGTCGAAGTTGCGAGATATGAATGAAATAAAAAACACACTTATCACACGAAGTTGTGTGCTTTTAGATGCTTGATTTTGAGACCTCAAATTCTTAACTTTCTCGAAAACTACGTCACTTCAGAGGGAGCCGTTTCTCACAATGTTTTATACTATCAACGTCTCCCCATTGCTCGTGACCAAGTGAGGTTTTATGCTGATAATTATTTTGAGTAATTACCAATAGTGTCCACTGCCTTTAAATATTGAATAGACATGATGAATAGTATTATGATCAGCTGAAACTTTGCCAATATTTCAGTTGCATTCCTGAGAGTGAAGACTTCCGTACTAATGTCGGACGTGGAGTCCCAATTACATCTCATCCTTTCTTATACTGCATCCTAGAGGCTAATGACCTGAAGGTGAGGCATTCTAAAATTACTATCCTCATACATATTCATAATCAAGCATTTTTCACTTTGATTACATCTTGCTGTAAAGCAATTCACTGCAATTTACTTTTATTTTGTGCCGGCTATTGATACTATCACAATGTTAAACAGTATGAGTTTGCCCTCTGTACTGAGTGTGATCGAACGCTACTATTGTAAGAGTTGTTAAGGAATTTGCGCGAAACAGTGTCAAATGAGCGTGACCTTGGGGGTAAATGATGTCAGACTTGGACAACATACATTAAGAAATCCGCAAGAGATGAAGATTTTGAGACTCTTCTCTTGTAGCCACTTTCCTGCGCTCCTGCTATGACATTTTTCTACGGTCGGCGAGGTCCATTCTACAAGCTCTTTGTCCGTGGTGATTCGGAGGGTTGTGTAACTGTCTGGAGAATGCCTGAGATATCGGACAAGGAGCTCAGCTACTTGAAGCAGGAGGAATTTGACACTCTACCTGGTGAGTAGCTCAGGATCAAGATGTCTTTTTGGGGAGGCGTTTGGGATACATTTCTTCATGTGGCGTGTCCTGGCTGAGTGGTTAAAGCCATTATACACTTTCGGTGCAGAAAAAAAAAAAGTTCACAGATTTACAAACAACTTACAGGGTTGACAGAAGGTAATAGTGAAAGACTTCTCTTGAAATATTATTCCATGAATCGCTTTACTTTTTGAGAAAACATGGGCGAGTGGTTAAGAGCATCGAATTCAAGTTCTGGTGCGAATTCACCAGAGTGTGGGTTCGAATCCTGGTCGTGACACTTGTGTCCTTGAGCAAGATACTTAACTATAATTGCTTCTCTTCACCCAGGGGAATAAATGGGTACCTGCGAGGGTAGAGGTTGATATTGTGAATGAAAAAGCCTTTGGAGCGATATAAACTGTTGCCCAGGTTGTATACTCCCAAGGGAGCTGAGAAACATTAAAAAGGGATGTTATTGGCCCTATGACCAGGGCACTAATGTAAAGCGCATTGATACGGTTATTGTGAAATGCGCTATATAAGAATTTGTTTAAGCGCTTAGAGAATTACGTGTTAGTTATTAGGCGCTATATAAATCAAAAAGTTATTAATATCAATTCTCGATAGCGAGAATTACGGATTTATTTTAAACACATGTCATGACACGGCGAAACGTGCGGAAACAAGAGTGGGTTTTCCCGTTATTTTCTCCCGACTCTGATGACCGATTGAGCCTAACTTTTCACAGGTTTGTTATTTTATATATAAGTTGTGATACACAAAGTGTGGGAAGTGGACAATACTGTTTACCGAAAGTGTATAATGGCTTTAAAAAGTACGAGATAAATTGGGCTAGTAATTTAACGAAATAAAAACAAATTTTCTTGTTGCTCCAGCTCCTGGAGTGTCTTATTGATATACACGTGCACTATATAAAACTATATTTATTTTATTTTGTTTTTATACTATCGACAGCTCCCCATTACTAAAACTCATGTAAGGTTTCTTGCTAATAATCATTTTGAGTAATTAATAATAGTGTCCACTGCCTTTAAGACAATCTCAAGATTTGTTTGGAAACTTGTTTGTTTTTGGTAAATTCATCAGCTGGGTGTTTCTTAAAATGACTGAAAGATGCCCTCTTTCATTTCAGTGATGCCTCCCTCTGCTTATAACAGTCTGAGTGACCTATGGAGGTATTGCTCACCAAGGCCTGCTGGTATTATAGACCAACTTGTAAGTCCATATCCCTCCTACATGTATATGTCAGTTGTTTTGTTTTGCTGTTTTAAAAATCACGGGAAGACTAAATTCTTCATGGGAATGGGATAACATATCTATTCTAGCAATAAAAATGTCACAGTATATGTAGCCTTGCTCAAGGCAGTCGCATTACAATGTATTCACTCCGAAAAGACGCCGCTGTAAACCCGCCCGTAAACACTGTGCTTACTGTGTATTCACACCGCACGACCCAACCGTATACACCGTCACATCGCTCAACGCACACTGTCTAACTACTGTGCACAAGTTATAGTTTGTGTCAGGAACCATTTTCTTGCTCACACCCATCTTCATGCCACACAATGATATCAAAATAATGCAATTCGTGACGGCTCACGCAGCTGACCAGGGTCCAATTTCATGACTCTGCTTACCATTATTATGAGCTTAACAGGATGCCATATGCAAAGAATTCCCCAGAATAAAGCGAATGCGAAATGCGAAGCGAATGTTGACATCACAAAATTTGCAATGAATAATTCGCGGCAGTTCAACTCTCTCTTCTCACAGTGTCTCACTTGCGAATATCGCTGCAAAAGGAGGGTTGTGACGTCAAATTCACGTCAAATTTCCTTCGCATTCACATTTGCATGAAGTATGAACCGGGCTTAAAGCAGAGCCATGAAATTAGTCCCAACTTATTTCCTCTCTTTTAGTTTCTCAGTTGTGCTGTTGAAAATATGAAATATAAATGGACAAAGTCTTGCTCTGCCTGGCAATGTCTTTATTTGGGGGGGGGGGGGGGAGAACTATTGTTTTTTGCCTGCTAATACCGGTCTTTCCACACCACGCAGAGTGTCCCACATGGTGACAAGACAGCCCAGCCTCTTCCTGTAACGGCTAGTATCTACCTACCAGACCAAGGATGGTTGGTGTGTGGTCGTAAAGATGGTAGTATTGTCATTGTACCTGCCATCCAAACGGCCATAGTACAGCTTCTTGAGGGACCTCACACAGCCAGAAGAGGTGAGTCATATACCATTCTTGGGTGTCGTGGCCGAGCAGATAAGAGCACCGAACTCAAGCTTTGGTGTTTCTGTTCAGCAGAGTGTGGGTTTGAGTACCGGACACTTGTGTCCCTGAGCAAGACACTTAACTAGGACCGCTTCTCTCCACCTAGGGGTAAATGGGTACCTGTGAGGGCAGAGATGATTTGGCTTTATTGCACAGGCTGTATACTCCCCTTGCTGGAAGCGCATTGAGGAGTCCTTCAGGTGTGAAAAGCGCGATATTGACCCCTTGCACGCACGTCACATGCGGCGACTGTGCCACGCTCACCATTTTGGTGGTCAATAGGTTTACGTGTAAATGTTACGTCGCCTAAAATGCGCACTTCACTGAATAATGCACAGTG
This sequence comes from Asterias rubens, assembly GCF_902459465.1. Classification (NCBI taxonomy): domain Eukaryota; kingdom Metazoa; phylum Echinodermata; class Asteroidea; order Forcipulatida; family Asteriidae; genus Asterias; species Asterias rubens. The sequence goes on along the minus strand of NC_047064.1, from coordinate 13,774,570 downwards.
ACATTGACCACCTAAATGGCATACCCAAGATTATTCTGATGATGACGTCAGGTGAATATCTTCAATAAAAACCAATTATTATTATTCTTTTTCCATGTTACTTTTGATCTTGTTTTGTCATTTTTAGTGAACAAAATTTGCATTAAATTGTATTCCCAATTGTATTTGTCTTGCTAGCCAATTTTATGGTATACAAATGCATGGGGTGGACCCTTCTGTATTGATCTTGTATCGTAGTGAAACAGTTTGCGTTCAATTAAATTTTATCCTCTGTCCTAATTGTCCTGGACAGGATGGCCACCTCACCGGATCCTCCGAGGCCACCAGGACAAGGTGACCTGTCTCTTGTACCCTAATCAGGAGCATGTCCGCTATGACGCCACCTATCTGGTGTCAGGGGGAGTGGACTTCTCCATCTGTCTGTGGGACATCTTCGCCGGGGTCTTGCTTCATACCTTCTGTCTACACGGAGGTGAAATCTCGCGAATGGTGATCCCCCCAGAAAACTGCAATGTAAGTTATCAGGCCCTACCCTAATAGAACTTTATTATGCTGCGACCATCTTGATTTGCTCCCATTCAAATCACCGAACCAAACCGAGGCCGGAAGGGCAAATAGTCTGGTTCCTTTTGAGTAAAATTAATGTACAGCATTCAATAACTGTAATTGGAGACAAGACCAACAATGGTGGCAGCATGATGAAGGTCTATTGATGACTATGGTTACGGCTATGTCTGTTGCTAGGGGCGTTGCTTGTGGATGTATGATGCTTGTGAAATCTCAGGGAGGTTAAAACTCTCGTATGAAGATCCCGCCAGAAAACTGCAACATAAGTTGTTAGGCCCTACCCTAATCGATGGCTATAGTTACCGCTACGTGTGTTGCTAAGGGCGTTGCTTGTGGATGTATGATGCCTGTGAAATCTCACATACAGTTGGTGAAATCTTGCGTATGGTGATCTAGCCAGAAAACTTTAATGTAAGTTATTAGGCCGTACCCTAATTGATGGCTATGGTTGCGGCTGCGACTGTTGCTCGGGGCGTTGCTTGTGGATGTATGATGGGGCAATACAGCCACAGCTGTACAGCCCCTCCATTGCATAACAGCCTTACTCAAAAATTGAAACAAGTTTTGTTTACAAGATCACATCTTGGTTGACTGAAGTTGTTTAAAATTCAAAATATGAAAGGCATATAAGTATGTGAATACAACATGTCCTATCTTGGCATCTTTTTTCCCACTTTCATTATGTCCTAACAGCTTTTCTGTACTTAGCCGTGTTACTTGTGTCCTTAAGTAAGACACTTGACCATTGCTTCGTTTTTCGGATGGGACGTAAAGCCGTTGGTCCCATGTGTTGTGTAACGCATGTTAAAGAACCCAGTGCATCGAAAAGGGAAAAGGTTCACCCTGGTGCTCCTGGCTGTGGCTGCTGAATGCGCCGTACCTTGTAAACCATTGTAAGGTGCTACATAGTTGGGTCTCAGAATTCATCACTGCACTAACCAATCTTTCTGAAAGTTTGTATATACTCAGTGCCTTGAGTAACTTGTTAGGTAGATAACATTCGCTGTGTAAGACTTCTATATTATTATTATGAATACTTGTTGCGTAAAACATCACTGCGTATGCATGTCTTTGGTAATGCAGCAGTACAGTTACTGCAAGGCACATACATGTCATCTGCGTGTCTCAAAATAGCTGTACAGAACACACAAAGTCACTGTTGAATCCAACATGCCGAACCAAAAGAAACGGGTGTAATGCCTTTAATAGTTAAAAAGTGTAGCCTATGCTTTGTTTGGAGGTTGTATCCTCCATCAAGGTGACAAAGATGGAAATATGGAATGTTCCATTCAACTTGGCTCCGCCTCATTGAATAGAACATTCCATCTTTCAACTCATGAAAATATTCGTACCATTGCACTCATAAACATTCATTCATAAATACCTCAGACAGTTTCGCTATTCCTATTGGTGGAGAGCGCGTCACGTGGGTGTGTATAAACCTTTGTTTATGACGAGTAAAAAAGTGTTGAAAAATGGGCGTGACAAGCGAACTTGCACCTGTGCTTTTAAGACAGTTTCTTCATACTTTTTGACCATAAGTGTTGATGTTTTTTTACCGAAGAGGTATTTATGAATGGGAACCAAAGTGTGTTGAATCGGTTTTCAACTAGTGGTTTAAACCCTGCCGAGGCCTGGTTCTTGATAATTTACCTCGACCTTGCTCGGTAAAATTATCAAGAACCAGGCCTCGTTGGGTTTAAACCACTAGTTGAAAACCTCTTCACCACACATTGATTCCCTTGTTATGTTGACAAAATCCAAATGATGTCTCTACCTTAACATCAATGACATACTTTCACTGAAAGAATGAGACTTGAAAAGAGTCCTCTACAAACTTGTAAAATTAAGCATTTCATAACTTGTTTTCTGCCCGTTAAATTTCAAAAATCTGGATCACCTCACCTTTAATCTAAATGGCACTCAAATTCATCCTTCTCCATCTGTCAGAAACTTGGGTGTTGTTTTCGATCGCAACATGTCCATGTCTGCTCACATTACTCAGCTCTGTCGCTCTCTTAACTGGCATATACGCAACCTAAGCCGGATCAGGAGGTTTCTTGATTTCAGCGCCTGCCATAATGCTGTCCGTGCCTTAATTCTGTCCAAGCTGGACTATGGCTGCTGCCTCCTGAATGGTGTTTCACAGAAAGATGTTTCCCGCCTTCAACGGCTCCAAAACCGCTGTGCCAGACTTATCTTTCAGCTGCCCAAATTCACTCACTCATCTACACTTCTCAAGCAATTACACTGGCTTCCAGTTGCCCAACGCATTCAATTCCGTACAATGGTCCACACATATAAATCCCTCAATCACTGTGCCCCGGATTATCTCTCCTCTCTCCTTTCACTCCAGACATCTTCTTACTCTCTTCGCTCTACTACTGGTAAATCCCTTTCAGTTCACAAAACCCATAAACTTGCAGGTGATAGGGCATTTTCAATTGCTGCTCCCCGACTATGGAATTCTCTACCTACCCTTACCAGAAGCTCCAACAGTGTCCCAGCCTTCAAACGTGCTCTCAAAACCCACCTTTTTGCCTCTTCGTAGCTGGTCATCTTTATCTTTGTTCTGTCTTTTTTTTTCCCTCTTCATTCCTTCTCAGCGCCTTGTATCCTTTGGCAATTTGGCGCTTTATAAATACTGTTATTATTATTATTATTATTATTAATAACATTTTATATGGAACCTTCGTTAAGGTGATACAAATGTTGAGTGTAAATTCTTCCTTAAAAGTAGTTTTTGTGGAACTATTTTGGTCCAACAGGCTCGTGTGTTGAATTGTATCTGCACCGTGGCCAGTGACCACTCCGTGGCCCTCCTGAGTCTGCGAGATCGCAAGTGCATCATGCTAGCCAGTCGTCATCTCTTCCCCATTAAGACCATCAAGTGGAGACCCACTGAAGATTTCCTCGTAGTCGGCTGTGAGGACGGCAGTGTCTTCGTATGGCAGATGGAAACAGGTAAGAATACTGCAATCACGACAAGCTACTATCAGCGCTTAATTTCATAGAGCTGCTTAAGCACAAAAAAGCTAAGCATATCAAATTTTACTTAGCAGAATAAGGCTGCCAAGTATAATCCCCAAAAAAGTAAACTGTGTAGAGTGCATACTTGCATGTAAAGTGCCATAGACCTTATGCAAATACTTGATACGTGCGTATTATGCGCGGAATGAGGTGCATGCTGGTCTAGCTAGGGATCAAGTTTGATCGCTAGCTAGACCAGCATCATTCAACCGTCAGCGCTTCCGCAATGGGTATTTGCGAAAAAGGTCTATGCTGAAAAAATTGTCCATACAAAGAGAGACAGAATCTCCCTTTCCCTCGGGAATTTGTGTTGTCCCGATTTAATACCTTTACCCTTTTGTTTTACAAAAATGGACTGCCATTTTTGTTTGTCACTGTATTAGGCTTAATGGGAGGAAAGTTTGAGTGTTTCCAGATTCCAGCTTACCGTTTCAGATTATAGGCCATTGCCTTCCGTCAAGATTTTGCTATATTTATGGTCACATATGCTCATATTTTCTCTAAAGAGAACAAATCCCTTCACTTATTATAACACTCTTTGTAGTCTTTCCTTTGTCTGTCATTGTGACAACAATAATTTTGAAGGAGAATGATTACTGTGAAAGCTCCAAAAAGTTCCGTTGATGGCCACAAAAGATGTTTTTGAAATTAAACCCGAAGTGGCTCAGATTGAAATATTGTGTTCCTTCAGTTTCATTCAACTTTATATAATTGTTGAAAAAAATGCATACCTGCATACTGTTGATTTGAGAGCCACTGAGATTTGCTTATTTCTTCCCCCTTACCCACAAAGGTCATCTGGACCGTATAGCCCAAGGAGTAACAGCAGAAGATATCTTGGATGCCTGCAACCACATCGGACAAACTGTAGAAACCATGCTAACTCCAGCACAAAGTATCGCCCAAGCTTTCCGCCGTCGCAGCCTGTCAGCGATAAAGAACGCTGCCCATCGCCACCTCCTTGCCACCTACCAGGGCTCCCTGCTCAACGCCCCCTCCAACATCGTCCCCGCTGCCAAGAACCCGTCCCACGCCCTCTCCATCCAGGCGATGCGATCGAACTGTAAAGACTCCGATTTCCACGTTCTGTTCTTCGACACCGAAGTCCTTGTTGTGCATCTCTTGACGGACGAGAACCTCATCCCAGGCATCGTCACCAAAAACCAGCCAGAGTCTGGTAAGCCGACTCCTGCTCGCCAGTCAGGGTCCAAGTCGCCGAGGCTATCCCAACGCGTCGCTGGGTTTCTAACCAAGCAGATTGAGAAGCAGATCAGAGATAGCGATGATGACGACGAAGACGGGAATCTGAATCCGCTTCACCCGCCGTCAGCGTCTTCAAACCGCCGCGACAACCCCACTCGTAAAACATCCAAGAACTTGACCCTCGACCAGAGCCACCTGACACTGGACATCGCCCAGCTCTTCATGTCCTGCCTCCATGCCTGGGGGCTCGACCCCACCCTCGACGATATCTGCTTAACCAAGCTCGGCCTTCTCAAACCCCACTCCCCCGTGTCCTTCGGTTTGCTCTCCCACGGAGCTCATATGTCTCTCATGTTACCAGGCTGGCATCGGAACCCCTCCAAGGCCCCCTCGCCTTCCAGACTCTCCCCTGATCCCAGCTCCATCACGGCCAAGGAGGCTCTTGAGCTGAAGAAACGAGAGCAGAAGGAGATGGTGGATAGTAACCAGCTTGGGGCCACACTGGATGAGCAATACTTGGGCCACTGGGAGCTTTCCAGGGCGGTGACCACTCAACATCTTCTGTCCGTCATCTCAGTGGCCAACACGTTGATGAGTATGAATAATGCAAGCTTCATGATCCTCTCACATTTCCGCAAAGGAAAGGCGAAGAGGTGAGTAATTTAAGTAATCGCTGGTAACATGTAGTCATGGCATGTGTTTTTTATTTCACTGTTTTATCCAAAGTGCAGTGGCTCGGAGAGTCAAACCTTGATATCCTAGTCTGGACCATTCCAAACATCTAAGAGGGGATCTTGATCCAAGAGTGGTGTATTTTTTTATTTTTATTTTTATATTTTGTTTGAGGGGTTGATTGATGTATATTTAGTTTGCGGTAACACCATGTGTGTATCTACTTGCTACAATGTAGGTAGAGTTTGTTCTAAGAGAACTGTCTTGCCTTATTTTACTGCCTCGGAGTAGATAATCGGGGGTCCGGGAGACTTCTTAGTGCTGAAAAGAACTGTCCTGCTTTTAACAATTACCAGGGCGGATGGTATAGAAAATAGACTTGGACTACTACTTTAGCTTATAGGATTGTAATTAACTGTACTGCCGCTGAGTCAGTTCTGAATTGGTCTCAACGTTTCGACTAGCTTGCTCTAGTCATCGTCATGTACTTTGTGCATAACATTGTACAATGCAAGTTTAGATCTTACCCTCTGATAAAGTGGAGCCATCTATCTTGCTGACAGCCTGTGCTAGGTTCTATGGTAGGTTCTTGGGTACGAAAATGTACGGACCCGTTTTTTTCTCAGAATGATGGTCTGGATGTTGACACATTTTGCCCTGGAGGGGTATAAATAAAAAAATGCAATTTACACCATTTTCACACGAGTATTCCCCTACTGAAATGAGGACTCTTGCTATTGGAAAAAGAGTGCATCACAAAATTGAATTGGTAATTTCATTTCCTTTAAATGTTAATTCACCCTCTTGTATTTTTTGTTCCAGGTCCCCTGGAGGAAAAGGAACAGATGGGGACAATTCCGACCCGTTTGATAATCTTGCCGATCTGACTCCAGAACAAGCTATGATCAAACAAGGTATGACTCATGGACACCACTATGCGTTATGTATCCTAGACCTAATTTCATAGTTAAGGTACTTTTTGGACGACCAAAAATTACAAAAGTCCACAGATTTACATTAAATTTACACACTTTATAGTTAATGATAGTAGAAAGCTTCCCTGAAAGTATTACTTGCTGAGATGCTGTTTTTCCTTTAGAAATGAGAAAAACAATTTCACAAAAATATTTTTGTCTCAATAGACAGAAACCATTTACGCATGTACAATGGATTTAGGTGACTCCCTGAAAACATTGCTTTGTGATTGTTTTCCCTTTTTTCTCAAGAACCTTGACAACTTTTAATAAAGCTGAAACTTCTGGCAATTTAAAGACACTGGACACTATTGGTTATTGTCAAAGACCAGTCTTCTCACTTGGTGTATCTCAGCATATGCATAAAATAACAAACCTGTGAAAATTTGAGCTCAATCGGTCGTCGAATTTGCGAGATAATAATGAAAGCAAAACCACCATTGTCACACAAAGTTGTGTGATTTCAGATGGATGATTTCAAGACCTTGAAATTTAATTCTGAGGTCTCGAAATCAAATTCGTGGAAAATTACTTCTTTCTCTAAAACTATGTCACTTCAGAGGCAGCCGTTTCTCACAATGTTTTATATTATCAACCTCTCCTCATTACTCGTTACCGAGAACGGTTTTATGCTAATAATTATTTTGAGTAATGACCAATAGTGTCCAGTGTCGTATACATCTTCATTCAGTGAGTAGGATTCATGTCATGGCCAAATACTTGCCAACCTGACATCCTATGACTATCCACATCTTGAAATATTGAGTAGAATGATGTATGAGGTTCGATCAGTTGGAGGTGATGGCTTGGTCTTGAAACGAGCGACAAATTCATGTGCAACGTTTGTTTATACTAGGTTGGAGTCTGTTAGCTGCATTGCATTGTGTACTGCTGCCGGATCTATTGGGGAGCACTAGGTACAAACCACCACATCTAGAGATGCTGGCAAGACGATGGCAAGACAGATGCCTAGAGGTGAGTCTTTATTATCTGAAGGCCAGTGTCTCACGGTGAAGTGTCGTGGTCAAGCGGTTAAGAGCAACAAATTCAAACTTTTGTGTTTCTGATCAGCAGAGTGTGGGTTTAATTCCCCAGCCGTGACACTTGTGTCCTAAAGCCATTATACACTTTCGGTACAGAAAAAAAAATAAAAGTTCACAGATTTACAAATAGTTTACAGGGTTTACAGAAGGTAATGGTGAAAGACTTCTCTTGAAATATTATTCCATGAAATGCTTTACTTTTTGACAAAACACAAAAACAATATCAATTCTCGATATCGAGAATTACGGATTTATTAAACACATGTCATGACACGGTGAAACGTGCGGAAACATTGGTGGGTTTTCCCGTTATTTTCTCCCGACTCCGATGACCAATTGAGCCTAAATTTTCACAGGTTTGTTATTTGATATATAAGTTGTGATACACGCAGTGTGGGCTTAGGACAATACTGTTTACCGGAAGCGTATAATGACTTCATGAGAAGTCTTTCACCATTACCTTCTGTAAACCCTGTAAGTTATTTGTAAGTCTGTGAACTTTTGTTTTCTTCTTTTCTGTACCAAAAGTGTATAATGGCTTTAAAGCGTTGTGTTTCAGATACAATCAATTGAATGATTAAGGAGTCTATGTACTTTTTGTAAGACACAAAAACACAATGTCCACAGATTAACATTAAACTTACACAGTATGAAGATAATGATAGTAGAAAGCTTCCCTAAAAAAAGTTACTTGCTGAGCAGCTCTAGTTTTTGAGAAATGAGTAAAACAAGGTCATGAAAATAATTTTTGTCTCGGTGATCATGTGACGAAAATTATTTTAGCATGTAAAAACGTATTTTCATGACATTGTTTTACTCATTTCTCACAAACAACAGCATCTCAGCGACTCATATTTTAAGGTACGCTTTCTAATATTATCTTCAAATGGTACAAATTTAATGAAAATCTGTGGACATTTTGTTTTTTTGTTACAAGAAGTACCCAAATCATAGATTATTAGTAACAAAGCGTTTTGTTGAACTGCCAGTTTCACGAACCCTAAGAATTATTTGCATGCAATCTTTGAATGTTATAAAACCTTTGAGAAAAGAGAAAGACTCTGCTAGGGTCAAAACGTCAGGCCATTAAATATTTTTTGCATGTATACCATGGGTCCATTTGGTTGGTAATTCGTTTGCAACACCTAATTCTATTTTCTCAAAGTTTTAAAAACTAAACATAAATGTAAAAGTAGATGTCGCTAAGGTTCTAAAACGAAATCCAATCACCGAAATTCCAGGTGCGCGCTGCTGCACAAGCCCTCCTTTTGGCTGAGCTGCGTCGTATTGGAGCAGATGGGCGGGAAGAGGTGATCCACACATGGGCTCATCATCTGCCCAACTACGTAGACTCGTCTCTCAGTCTGCTCGGAAGTCAGAGTCAAGCTAGCTCAATGACTTCGCTCTCGGACTCCGGGAGTAACGACAGCGAAGAACATGAGGAGGAAATACTGTCGGGTAAGGATGAAATTCTTACCAAACTGGTCAGGAAAAAAATGATGGGCTTTAATGACATTTGTAAATAATATGCACATACCACACAATCCATATATGAAGAATATGTCAAAGCTTTATCTTGCACTCAAAACGTACATAGCACATTTATTAGGAGACTTTCTGTGATGACAGGTGGCAGCAGACTTACAGGATAAAGCCATTGTTTTCAGATCAATGCACATGTTCAGAACTACGTAAACAATGGAAATTTACCCGGTAAGAGTTGGAAAGTCTCCCATTATGTTTGTGTCTTTATTGTGCCAGCTGTTGCTAGGTATACCACAATTTTTTTGTTTTTGTTTTTGTTTTTGTCCATTTAGTTTGTTTTTAGTGCCTTACATCATATTAATTTTGATTAGGGAGATTACATAGAATAGTCTTCCTGCCAGACTAGTTATTTAAACTGTTATAAGTCTCTGTTAAAAGCACATTTGTTGAAGCTGGTTATTTGTAATCTGCTTACTTGTAATTGAGCTCAAATTTTTTTCATTGTATATTTCATTGTTCTCTTTATGCTTAGAGTCTTTTGCATTAGGCACTTTACGAAAATTTCTTTAATTCAAATTTGTTGTCAACTGCATAAAATTGAATTAAGATTTCATACATCAATAAAACAAAATAAAGGATTCATATTTCCTTTTTTTCAGGTGATTCACCAACTAAGAAGTGTTCCACCTCCTTTGAATCAAGACGCAAGCAGGCTACGGCGATCGTTATGCTCGGTGTGATCGGGGCAGAGTTTGGTGCAGAGATTCAACCGAGTCGTCTGCAGGGCACACCGACCCATCGTCAGGTGCAACAAGGCTTCGGGATGAGCGACTACTCACTAGCTAGACATACAGGTGAGTTGACAAGTTTCTGCTTAGAAGGATTCAAAACTTTGCATGGTGGAAGTAAAACTAAGAGAGGTTTGCGACAACACTGTGTGAATATCTTCTTTTTTTTGGAGTATCTGGATCTGGATCAATATTCTCAACGCTCTTACTAGAGCAAAACGAGAAGAGTGAGTGTGCGCGGTGCAGTTTTTAGTTACTTCTTAGGTGAGATATGACGGCTCCTTTAAAGATCTTATTGTCCATGATGGCTATGATTTCTGGTGGTAATGTGTTCCAGTCTTTTACTGTTTGGGGGAAGTATGAATATTTGAAACAGTCTTTGTTTGCGGAGAACAGTTGGTAGGCCTTGTTGTGATTGTGTCTGGATTGGCGTGTGACCGGCTGTAAGAACTTTCCTGCCGGGACGGCAGCCTGACCATGGTGGATTTTGTGGAGCATTGAAATTCGTGCCACTTTCTGTCTGCTTTCCAGGGTGTCCCACTGGAGAGATTTTAGCATAGTTGTAACACTGCTTGTGCGGTTGTAGTCTCTGCAGTTGAAGTGGGCTGCTCTTCTCTGTATCATCTCGAGTTTGTCTTTTTGTTCCTGTGTGTAGGGATCCCAAATGATTGTCGCGTACTCCAGAAGTGGGCGAACCAGGGTCTGGTAAGCGATGGACTTGAGATCTTGAGGGCAGCAGTGTAGGTTGCGTCTAATAAAGCCAAGGGCTCTGTTCGCTCTGGCAGAGATTGATTGGATATGGTTCCCCCATTTAAGGTCATTGGTTATCTCAACCCCCAAGTATGAATGAGATGCTGTCTCTTGTAGAGTTGTGCCACCTAGAGTGTAATTGAACTGTTTGGTTGATCTGGCATGTGAGAGGCAGAGCACAAAGCATTTGGAAGTATTAAATCTCATCTGCCACGTGTCCTGCCACTTGGAGAGAGTGTCGAGGTCCAGCTGGAGTTTGGTAGAGTCTGACTGGTCTTTGATGATAGAATACAAGACACAATCATCCGCAAACAGTCGTACGGTGGAGTTGATGTTATCTGGTAAGTCGTTTATGTAGAGTAAAAAGAGTAGAGGGCCCAGCACCGTCCCTTGTGGCACCCCGGATTTGACGTGAGTCCATGCAGAGCACTCACCATTGATGACAACCCGTTGTTTTCTTTGAGTGAGGAAATTGGAGATCCAGTTGAAGGTGTTACTGTTGATTCCATAGCTGTTGATTTTATGAAGGAGACGCTTGTGTGGTACGGTATCAAACGCCTTGGAAAAATCCATTATCACCATGTCGGTTTGGCTTCTGGTGTCCAATGACTTCCCCAAGTCGTGAATCGTCTGAATGAGTTGTGTCTCGCATGAGTGCTGAGCACGAAATCCATGTTGATTTTCAGTTAAGATCTTCTGCTGATCCAGATGCTTCATGATGTTACTATAGAGAATGTGCTCTAGCAGCTTACAGCATACTGAAGTAAGGGATACAGGGCGGTAGTTGCTCGCTGTAGCCTTGTCTCCCTTTTTGAAGATAGGGGAAATGTTGGCTGTAAGCCAGTCTGCCGGGACGATTCCTGTGCGCAAGGATGTGTTGAAGATCACTGTCAATGCCGGAGCCAGTTCCTCTGCAGCCAGTTTCAATATTTTGGAGGAGATCCCATCTGGTCCAGATGCTTTATTTTCATTCAATCCCCTGAGTAGTTTGAGTACACCTTCAGGCTCTATTGAAATAGTCGGCATTGAAGGAAACTTCAGTAGTGGTGGTTCTGAAAAAACTTGGGGTTAGCGTCTCAACGTGTTGATCAGTATGCTCTGCGGCCGATTTCAGGAAATGCTAGAATGTTCCTATCTGGAGTTAGGCAAGTAACTCGTCCTAACTTAAGATTGGTTCAATGGTCTATGGATACGAAACTTAACTCATCCTTAAGTCCTAAAAATAATCCTAAGTTAGGAAGAGTTTGGTGAAATCTACGGCTGATCGTTTTCAAAATGCTAGAATGTTCCTATCTCAAGTTAAGATTGGTTCAATGCATCCTAACGTCTATGGATATGGAACTTAACTCATCCTAAATTCCTAAAATTAATCCTAAGTCAGGAAGAGTTTGGTGAAATCGACGGCTGATCATTTTCAGGGGATGGTTTATGTTGTGTGCATTCTGGTCTCTTGTGTTTACTTTTAACACTCCATTTTCTTAAGTTATAAGATATTAAAATCGGGGATAAAGAATATAAATTTTGGTTTACCCTTTACACCGTTGTGATGTTTTAGCACTGTATATCTGTACTTGCCCAAGTTCTGTAAAAACAAAATCACAAGCATTTTACTCATGCTGCTTTAACCATGTTTTGCCTAGCAAGAATAATCATAATGCCATTCATAGATAGAACACTCACCTTTTGGTGGGCAAGGCTAGTTGTGCTTAGCTACTTTTTTTCTGCTAAAGCAGCTCTATGAAACTAGACCCTGACATGCCTGATGCTGAAATATATGGATCATGGGTTGTTTTTAATTCTCATAATTTCGTTTTGGTTTCACAGCTCAAGCATTGGCTTACCTCTTATTGGAGCCTGCCAAGCCCAAACTGCCTGCTCACACCCCGATCCGTCGAGCAGCTATCGACCTACTAGGTAGGGGGTTCACTGTGTGGGAGCCGTTCGTCGATGTCTCGGCAGTCTTTCTGGGTCTACTGGAGCTATGCAGCAATCCTAATCAGTACGCTGCAATGTAAGTAGACTTGCCTGTCCTTCACATTCAGAGAACAAGATAAGTAGACTTGCTACCTGTCCTTCACAATCAGAGAACAAGATGCTACCTGTCCTTCAGAGTAAGGAAAATGGATAACAGAGACTGCAATGTGTCATCCTCTGATAGGAAAAACAGATATATAAGTAGACTGTTAACCTCTCCTTTTTCATCCAAGAACAAGATAAGTAGACTTGCTACCTGTCATCACTAACAGCACAAGATAATTAGACTTGCTACCTGTCTTTCACAGTTAGGAAAAAAGATGTTAGGCTGTCAACCAGTCCTTTTCAATCTGTGAACAAGATAAATAGACTTGCTACCTGTCCTTCACAATTGGAGATTAAGCTATGTACACTACCTGTCCTCTATCATAGCACAAGATACATAGACTAGCTGCCTGTCCTTCATGGTTAAGAAAATGGACAACATAGACTGGCAATGTGTCATTCTCTGATAGGAAAAGCTATAAGTAGATTCGCTACCTGTCCTCAATCGTAGAACAAGATCAGTAGATTTGCTCCCTGTCCTCAATCAGAAAACAAGATCAGTTGACTTGCTCTGTGTATGTGTGCTTTACAGTTAGCAAAAGGGATAAAAGAGACTGGCAACCTGACATCTCTGTAAAAAAAAAAAAAAATATGAAGTAGATCGGCAAACTGTTTTTCAAAGTCAGGAAAAAAGTTACAGAGATTGCCCACTACCTTTTGGCAACCTGCAAACCTAAAGAACAGGGATAAATGGCTGGCAAGCAATGGGTAAGGATCAGCATGGAAAAAGGATCTATCCCCCTGAACTCTCATGTAAGGGATGCGACTACTATTGAGGAAATCAAATGAACGAAGACGTCTATTATATATTTTTTACCCCTGCAGCATCAGTAGTGGCCTCCCGATAACTCCGGCTGCCGATTCAAGCCGCAGTTCTCACCACTCCCTGTCCCTGATCGCCACTGCCAGGCCGGCAACCTTCATCACCACCATCGCCAAGGAGGTGGCTCGCTACCAGGCGCTGGTGACTAACACCCAGACGCCGGCAGCAATCCTTCAGATGAACCCGTTGAGTAGAGCCAAGGCAGAGGTGCTCCGAATCGTAGAGCTCCTGATTGAGAAGATGCAGAACGACGTCGTGGATCTAATGATTGAGGTAAAGGGGTTGTTCACAAATATCAAAATGTTCAAGAGTGTACAAACTGTATGCGTGGAGGGAGGAGGGGTTGACGCCTGCAATACGCTTTGGTTTTCTGAAACAAATTATATTAAAACATATGTAGCTTCATGCCCCTTTTTTGTCCCTTTTTGGCACCATTAGATAATTTTTTTTTTTTTTACTTCTCGAAAGTCAGATGTTCCGCATCTTGTACGCAGGAAATTACAGCATTGTATATCTGTTTAACACCTTTATGTTCTCAATGTATTTCTTTTAGCATCTGCAAGTGTCTCTATGAGGAATAGTGTGGGGGGAAAAACATTGAAAAGTGTATGACTTTACGCTTGTAAAAAATGTTGATAATTGAGTCGTACCTTGGGATCAGTTTAATATCCCCTGTAAACCAATTACAATAACTGGATCTCTCAAAACAAAAACGGGAATCAGCCTCATTTGCTTTTCAGCTTTGGTGTGGCGTTTCGGGGCTGAGCGGTTGAAGAGCACCGGACAAATGTTTCTGATAGCATTTGTGTCCTTGAGGAAGACACATTACCATAGTTACTTTGTCCTAAGAATGAGACATTAGGAGAACTATGGTAGTTCGGTTAAGAGGTACTGAGTTGGCTGCCCATTGTGTGTGAATGCCATGTTCACTGGAGTTTGTCAGTCATCTGAGATACTCTTTTGGTTTTACCTCTTTCTTAGTAGGATTTGATCTTTGCATGGTGGTAGTATGACTACAAGAGAGGTCTGTGGTAACACTGTGTGAATATCTCTCTTGACTAGTGTCGGTTCTGAAAAGAATTGGTGGTTACCAACTCTTACCTCTTCTCTTTCTTTAGGTAATGGACGTCGTCGTGCATTGTCTGGATCCAGGCCAGCTGAAGAACAAGGGCCTAGTGGAGATCTTCCCCTGTATCTGCAGATTCAACATGCTGAGTTACTGCCATAACACTAAGCGGATTGCTGCAGGCGCTAAGACGGGCCTTATTGCTATCTATGATGCCAAGTCAGGAAAATCACAGGTAAGTCATGGTCTTCATATATAATTCGCCTTGTTTTTTAACATGTGAGGGCGCTCTCAATAGTATTTTTATCACTTCCGGGCTGATTCGTCCTGCACAGTTTTAACAGGTGTTGTGTCATTACTCCCTTAAAGACACAGCCGTCCATTTCACCAAAGTCTTCCTAACTTAGGATTAATCTTAGGACTAAGGACGGGTTCAGTTCCATATCAAAATACAAAGGACGCATTGAACCCATCCTTAATTAGGATGGGTTACTCGTACTAACTTGAGTTAGGATTAATCCTAGCGTTTCGTGAAATCGGCTGCTGGACACTTTTGGTAATTGTCAAAGACCAGTCTTCTCACTTCAACATATGCATACAAAATCAAACCTGTGAAAATTTGAACTCAATTTTCATCGAAGTTGCGAGATAATTATGGAAGAAAAAACACCCTTGCCAGAACAAAGGTGTGTGCTTCCAGATGCTTGATTTCGAGACCTAAAAATCTGATTCTGAGGTCTCGAAATCAAATTTGTGGAAAGTTACTTCTTTCTCAAAAACTACGCAACTTCACAGGGAGCCATTTCTCTCAATGTTTTATACTATCAACAGCTCTCCATTGCTTGTTTAATACCAAGTAAGTTTTTATTCTAAATAAATATTTTGAGTAATTACCAATAGTACTGTCCACTGCCTTTAAAGGTCTTATTGTCTGTGATGGATATGATGTCTGTGGTGGTAATGTGTTTAAGTCTTTAAGAACTATTTTGGGTATGAGTGAATACACCCCAGGAAGTAATACAAATTATGTTGTCCCCTACAACCAGGTAATGTGAATATATTTCTTGTGCATTTAGCATATCTCTGGGCATGGCAGTGCCGTGACTGCTCTAGCTTTCTCACCTGATGGAAAGTACATGGCTTCCTACGCCCACGCTGACACCAAGCTCTGCTTCTGGCAGGTAAATATTTTCTTACTAAAAAAATCATTCATTTGCTCTTGAAGTCACCTTGAGATTTTTTTCTGTATCCTGAAGAAAAAAAGTATCCAAATCCTTTAAATCTCTGATGAGTAGTGTTGGTTCTTTTTTTAGTGAGATATCACCCAAATGACAAGGCCGGATGGCCACTTTAAGGTGGGGGGCTACAGTTTTAATTGATTGGGCTATTGACCCAAATCAACTCTGACATGGACACCTTGCCACCTACTCCTGGGGCTGAAACAGGGTTACCCCCTTCACAGTCCATTAGGATCTAGGTATGGGTATCACCCCACTAGGAGCCTGGTTGGTAGAGCAGTATGCACTACCTTAAAGTTTCTCAAAAGAACCATTGGTTGGGAACCAATATGCCTCTCTTAATATTTATGCATGACATCATAATTTTTACCCAAAATGAGGCTATGGGTGCACGTCCCCCATCACTTGCAGTGGCTGCGCCCTTCGCCTCTCCAAGGTATATAGAGTATGCCTTTTGCCAATCCCTTATACATTTCTGACTATTTAGAAAAGGAGAAACATTCAGATTCAGTTGGCCTCCAAGCTAGGGGGCTAGCTTGGAGATTGGCAACAAAATGATTGCTTGGGTCAGTTTGGCTAGGGTAGCTAAGAAATTGCACAGTAAGAAAAACACCACATGACAAGAATGTTTATAAGAGATGAATTTAGGCTACAATCAAGGTGGTTAATTTTTTTTGTTATAACTCATTTCGCCTTTTAGAGGAACCATAATTTGTGCTATGAAAAAGCGGTTGGAAGATTCATTTGGCTATTTAATCCTTAAAGACACTGGACACCTTTGGTAATTGTCATAGACCAGTCTTCTCACTTGGTGTATCTCAACATATTATGCACAAACAAACCTGTGAAAATTTGAACTCAATTTGCCGTCGAAATTGTGAGATGCTAATGGAAGAAAAAACACTCTTGTCACACGAAGTTGTGTGCTTCCAGATGCTTGATTTTGAGAATTACATCCTGAGGTCTTGAAAACTACTCTGCTGCAGAGGGAGCCGTTTCTCACAATGTTTAATTATACTATCATGACTATCAGCAGCTCTCCATTGAGCGTAAACAAGTACGTTTTTATGCTGACAGTGATTAATTAAGGCTGTATGCCCAGACTGGGGCAGAGGTTGGGGTGAGGATTTTTTTGCAAGGAGATTTTGTCCGGGAACAGAGAAAAGGGAAGACGTGGTATGGATACCTTTGGAGGCATATTTGGTGACAACTACATGTAATTTTCAAAATTATTTAGGGCGTGTTGAAAAACGTTGTCCTTTTTGTCGACCAGCATGTGCCTCATTTTAGGACTAATTTGCACCCGAAGTGTGATTACGAAGTAGTACTCCATGCTTAACAGTTCATCCATCCAAAGGCTGGAGTTTCTGAGGTCTCTGCTTGTGTGGCTGCAACGGGCTACTGGAAAATGATGCTTGTTAAAGGCACTTGCTACAGCTATAGTCCTGGTAGGGTCTGAGAAACTCATCCCAAAATGACAGCACGCTTCAATCTAATACTTTGAGCACCTTGGCCTTACTTTCTTACAGCTGCTTAAAAGCACAACACGTAGCTCAGCACAAAACAACTATGCTTATTTAAAATACCATTCGATTTGTCCTGTCTGTGACTGGCTACTGCTTATTTGAATCAGTAGAAATCTGTTTAGCAACTTTTTCTTGCCTAAGCGGCTTGATCGAAGTGGAGCTTTTTTCCCAGACAGAGTGTGCACAATTTGTGTGGAAGTTTTGCTGGAAATTCAGGCCTGGACTTACACAGTACAACGGAGTACACAGCCTTTTCTGCCCCTTGTCTTTGCCTTGGTTTCCCATAGACTGTAAGATTGTCCATTGGAAGTGCCTTGGTTTCCCATAGACTGTAAGATTGTCCATTGGAAGTGCCTTGGTTTCCCATAGACTGTAAGATTGTCCATTGGAAGTGCCTTGGTTTCCCATAGACTGTAAGATTGTCCATTGGAAGTGCCTTGGTTTCCCATAGACTGTAAGATTGTCCATTGGAAGTGCCCTTGGCAACTTAAAGTGGCCTTGCCCTCTCAAAGATGAAACTCCAGGCCTGTACTTCTTCTATTACTCATGTTAAAAGCTGAAACTTCTTTGCTTAGTAGTAGCAGTGAATTTCATATACAGTGTGTAAGCATGTTATATTGCTTAGCTTTAAGTACTTCGAAAATAGTCTTGCAATCACACAGATAGTTAAGTTGATAATTCTGAACTGTAAAACACCAAATGACACCATGCTTAAAGGCAGTGGACACTATTGGTAATTACTCAAAATACTTATCAGCATAAAACCTTACTTGGTACTGAGTAATGGGGAGCTTTTGATAGTATAAAACATTTTGAGAAAAGGCTCACTCTTAATAAAGAAGTAGTTTTCCACGAATTTGATTTCGAGACCTCAAGTTTAGAATTTGAGGTCTCGAAATCAAGAATCTGAAAGCACACAACTTCGTGTGACAAGGGTGTTTTTTCTTTCAAAGTTATTTTGCAACTCGACGACCAATTGAGCTCATATTTTCTCAGGTTTTTTATTTTATGCATATGTTGAGATACACCAAGTGAGAAGACTGGTCTTTGACAATTACCAATAGTGTCCACTGTCTTTAAGGGCACATTGCCTTGTCGGGCGAGTTGGTCCATGCAAAGCATTTGTAACCGTTGTTTAATACATATGGTTGGAAAGATGTTTTAAAAGTAGAATATAATGATCCACAAAAATGTGTCATGAAAAGTGCGAGGTTTTCCTTTTTCTTTTGCGAACTAACATGGTTGGCCATTTGGTGTAGTCAAACATTTGACTTCACAAATTTGCTTGCCGTTGTTAGTTCACAACCTATGAGGAAAGCCGTGCAATTTCGAGTCATATTTGTGTGGATCATTATCTACTTTTATTCACTTTCTAACCATATGCATTTCATAGCAAACAGTTTCAAATGCTTTTTATAGACCAACTTGCCCGATCCAAGGCAGCATGTCCCTTTAATTGTTGAATTGCCCACAGTGCTATTCACTTTAAAGCTGCTTTTGTGTAGTTTCCATCTTTAACATCTCTAACTTCATTGAAATATATACTAAGCTGTACTAAAACATACACTATGCTAAAGTGAGAAAGATACTAAGCTAAACTAAGAAATACTAAGCTACACTTAAAAAGACACTAAGCGATATAAAGAACCACACTAAACTAACCCACATTAAGAAAGATACTAACCCTATACTATTGACAGATACTAATTTTTACTTAAACAAAAACACAAGAAGCAAAACAATGAAAGATTATTTTTTAAGCTAAACTAAGACTTTAGAAAGATACTCAGCTTTGCTAAGCAAAATAACAGGACAGATGCTAAGCTACACATATACATAGAAATTTAACCTAATTATACTTTGATAAACTAAGCTGATACTTTCCTAGATGTTCTTTCTTTGTAAATGTCCTTTTTACCAAAGATGTCTAAATCCGTCACCCATAACACCTTTGTCAGACGGGTTACACACCTATGTTCTGACACCCTATGATCCAACGCCCCTAGTATATTATGTCCTAACCCTAAGCCTCGCCCTTACCCTTAAAGTCACCTGGAAGTGGTATTTTGTCAAAATAAAGCTTTTGTCACTAAAATATGTGTTTTGACGAGTGGAGTATGACTATACAATTAACTAAGGTTTACAAAAATTAGTTTCCATGTTATTTACAAATTTGATAACAAGCCCAACTCGAGAGGGCGCTGTTCGTGACGTCAATGAAGGCGCGATGAATGGCATACATATTTCCAGGTGACTTTAAATCAAACCTTAAACCTGACCCAAGTGTGTAAATCGTGAGGAGGTTTTTGGAACATAGGATTGTCGGAAATAGGGCTGTTGAACTCTAGAGCAATCACAGCTCAGAGGGGACTTCTATTTGGTATTTATCTTATTGTTCTCATTTCACAGTAGCTTGGGGTCAGTCTAACATTCAGATTCTCAAAAGGACCAAGATGGCTCATACAGTTACAATTTAAAAAATTACTTTTATTTATTACTTTATGAGAATCCTTCGAGCGCAGCATCTCCTCTTACTTGACTTTTCTCTTTTTCTATTTTTTTAGTATAATTTTTTTGCTTAAAAAGTTTGTTCTTCTTCTTTCTCTGCTTAACAACCTTAATTTGATTTGCTTACACCCATCTATTCCCCCATTCCCTAAAATACAAAGACAATAGCAACCCATGTGGCTGGAGTAATGAAGCTGGTAAGTCACTGATTGCCCCCCCCCCCACTCCCCCCACCCCCTGGGTATGTGATGATTGATGGTAAATAAAGACGCTTATATGTTGCCTGCTTTTTGCTCAGCTTTGTTTTTCAGTTTGTGCATGGACAGTGTTAGGGGGCAGGGCCAAAGGCGTGGCAACTCTTGCCTTAAGGCTCAGTAGATTAATTATGTCTGTAATCTCCTATTTCTTCCTTTTGTTACAGGCATGATATTCTTCTGACTTAAGTCTGATTTCCGATTTGTTGGGCCCTAAGAAAAGAAACAGCAAAAATAATATTTAATTTTCTGGAAAGTCTATAAAAGCCAAAACCATTAGGTACATGATGCACTTTTTTTTCTTCAAATGGCTGAAGTTGGGCCTTTTTATATCATGTTTGTTTAGGTGAATTAAGTGTAAAGGTTCGATGGTTTTGTCTGAATAGCGACATTCATTGACTAGAGTCCACACTACCTCCCCAATTTTTATGTGAAATGAGATTTGGAAGTTATTTTTGTTGTTATCTAAGAAACATTTGAATTGTTTGCGAGTCCAAAAACTATTGGCTTACATTTTTCTTATGACTAATTATCCGGCCATTTCTTTAATAACTCCATTTACTGGACAATCTCTTAGAGTAAAGAGTTGCTAAGAAAGTACAGTGACGACAACTGGAAACACTTGAATTGTTTGCGAGTCCAAAAACTATTGGCTTACATTTTTCTTATGATTAATTATCCGGCCATTTCTTTAATAACTCCATTTACTGGACAATCTCTTAGAGTAAAGAGTTGCTAAGAAAGTACAGTGACGACAACTGGAAACACTTGAATTGTTTGCGAGTCCAAAAACTATTGGCTTACATTTTTCTTATGATTAATTATCCGGCCATTTCTTTAATAACTCCATTTACTGGACAATCTCTTAGAGTAAAGAGTTGCTAAGAAAGTACAGTGACGACAACTGGAAACACTTGAATTGTTTGCGAGTCCAAAAACTATTGGCTTACATTTTTCTTATGATTAATTATCCGGCCATTTCTTTAATAACTCCGTTGACAGGACAATCTCTTAGAGTAAAGAGTTGCTAAGAAAGTACAGTGACGACAACTGGAAACACTTGAATTGTTTGCGAGTCCAAAAACTATTGGCTTACATTTTTCTTATGATCAATTATCCGGCCATTTCTTTAATAACTCCGTTGACAGGACGAATTCATAGGTGGATTCCGCTACAGTATCATGCATGTTGTTGCCAGCAAGAGTATCATTTCCACTTTCCCCCATCTCAGTTTTCCTGGATTGACAGACGACGTAGCATTGCTTACACACAATGCAGTACACAGCTTCTTGCATCTTCAGTCCCTGTGTAAAATGTTCAATTCCCTAATCATTGCATGGGCAACAGAGGGCGCTATTTAGCTATTTATTTTGTGTGGACACTGATTTTATGCTTCCCGAACCATCAAATCTCAGCTGGCTTGTCCCTTATAACATGTATAAGGTGCTACATATTATGTAATTGGGTCTCAGAATTCATCACTGCAATAACCTATCTTTCTGGAAGTTTGTTTATTCTCAGCGCCTTGAGTACCTTGTTTGGTAGACACGTGCGCTATATAAGACTTCAACATTATTATTATAATTTGTTTAATCAAACAAAGTGTATTATAGATGTCAGAGCTCGAATTTGGGTGAAAAATTCATAAGACCACAGGACACTTGCAAACTGTCACAGTGCATCATTCCACACGATGTGGATAATATGGAATGGTCTGACAGTTCAAGGGTTGGAGTTTGTGGGGTTTGCCAACCGTATTGTCAGAGAGTAGATAGGAAACCCTGTGTTCAAATGACCCAAAGACATCCCCACTTCCTGCCCCCTTCCCCCTGCTCCCGCTTCCTATCATCCTGTTCCCATGCGGCCCTGCCATTCTGATCATCAGGGCCCAATTTCATTGAGCTTCTTAGCACCAAAATTTGCTAAGCATGAAATTGCTTTCTTGATAAAAACAGGATTACCAACCAAAATTCCACGTGATTTTCTGGATAAGCAAACAACCGCTGAATACCAGAACATGCAACAAATTTAAATTTGGTTGGTAATCCTGTTTTTATCAAGGAAGAAATTTCATGCTAAGCTATTTTTGTGCTTAGCAGCTCTATGAAATTGGGCCCAGATGTTTGAAGAAACCTTTCTGTCATTAATGTCATCAGTCAAACATACTACTTAATGCTTAATCAACACTAGAGGGGTGGGGGTCGTTTCCTTTATCCGCCCCCCTGTATTCGTCTTGGTGCCCTCACAACAGTCCCACTCATGTGGTTTATAGGACATGTAGGTTGAGATCTAGGTTTGGTATTTTTAAACCACTTCAATGACTATGAATCTAAAATCCATTGTAAAGCCCTTGCTGCCGAGAAAGAATAACTTTTAAAGGAACCTGTTGCCTTGGATCAGACGAGTTGGTCTAGAAAAACCTTTTGTAACCGTTTGTTATAAAATGCATATGGTTAGAAAGATGTTGTAAAAGTAGAATACAATTATCTACACAAATATGCCTCCAAATTGCGTGGTTTTCCTTTTACCTCGTCGACTAACACGGTCGGCCATTTATGGGAGTTAAATTTTTGACTCCCATAAATGGTCGACCGTGCTTTTTTGCCAACATAAAAGGAAAACCGTGAAATTCCGAGGCATGTTTGTGTGGATCATTATATTTTACTTTTAAGTTATCTTTCTAACCATATGCATTTTGTAACAAATGGTTTCAAGCACTTTTCAAAGACCAACTCGACCGATCCAAGGCAA
Source organism: Asterias rubens (assembly GCF_902459465.1). NCBI lineage: Eukaryota > Metazoa > Echinodermata > Asteroidea > Forcipulatida > Asteriidae > Asterias > Asterias rubens. The sequence continues at coordinate 13,751,813 of NC_047064.1, read as the reverse complement.
CGTGTTCCTTTAAATTGTTTTTCCCTGTTCTCTATCAACAACATTATTATTATCTAACTTATTTCTCCAAGCCACTATCAAATCATCCCTTATACGAACCCTTGTGTACAAACCCTTATTTTATTTTAGTTTTCTCCAATGTTTAGAGTTAGATTAGTGTAATGTAATTTTGATGTTAATTGCCTTTACTACGATGCTGTAGTGCGATTGAACTGCAATACTAACAGAATACTTGCCTTGCTTAGCATTATTAACTCTCTCTTCAGTCTTTTACAATTATCCTTCCTCACTCTAACCAAATTTAACACTCTAATTCAACACCCAAACTGTTGAACTCTGATTATGTTGGTATGCCAAATATAGCATTCTGTTTACTAGTGCAGTCCTCAGTCCAAAACCATACAGTTACTCAAAGCGGACGCATGCCAAAATTCCCCACTAACCTGTGAAGTACACTTGACGTAAGCGCAGATTTCCCTGCTACCCAAGCCCAGATTATTTGCTTATGGTAAGCAGAGACATGAAATTGGGCCCTGATCTGTTTACTAGTGTAGTCCTCAGTCCAACAACACCACTCAGTAAACTCAACACCCAAACTTCTGGACTCTGATTATGATGGTATGCTGGATCCAATGTAAAGCATTATCCATGTAAACAGTCCTCAGTCCAACACCACTCTGTAACGCAGCACTCAAACTGTTACACTCTGGTTATTGTGGTATGCCTGATATGTTGTAAGCATCCAACAGAATCAATGCTACTGTTTGAACCCAATACAATGTAAAGGGGACAACTATAGAAGAAGAAATTCTGGGGTCTAAATCTTTATGGGGGAAATAGTGGAGAGAATACAATATTTAAAGTCTTTAGAGGGTACTTTGAGTTCTTTGAGGAATGAGGAATCTGTGATTCGTACTGCCCTATATAAATATTTGTGTTATTATGTAATAGTAGAACTATACATTTCTGCCATTCTTCAAAGGATTGCGGTATTTTGTTTAGCTTATTTGTTTTGTTTAGCTTTCTAGATTTTGTTGTAGTACGTATAGATTAGTGTGGTGATTTGAAAGGGAATATAAATGTTAGTCTGTTTTCCTTAGTGCACGCGTCATTTGAGTTAACAGGTAGTTTTAGCTTTTTTCATTTATAAAAATAGTTATAAGTCTTACATGTATATTATATAGCTGTAGATTTCTGAGGTAAAATTTGTTTGGTTTCTTTTTGTTTGGAAAATTGAAATGACAGAAAACTCAGTTTCACCTTGATTAGATGAAAATGTAATTTGTGCTTACTTTGCATGATATTAGAATGTCTGTTTCATTAATCTCCTTAAATAATACTCTTACAAGAAACTTAAAAGAATCTTAAGAGAATCCTATAAGAATCCTATAAGAATGCTATAAGAATCTTATAAGAATCTTGTAAGAATCTTCCAAAATCCTCAGAGCATTCTTATAAGATTCTTATTAATATTATCTTATTATGAAGACGAGCAGAGTATACTGTTCGAAACGTCGAGACCAAACCGGCTCGAAACCAAACCGGCTCTTTTCAGAGCCACCACTCCTTCAAAAGAGTTTTTACCCATAGTTGTACCCGCAAGTATACTATTAATATTTATATTTATAGTTGTTCTTATTAAGTATTAATACTATTCAAAACAATTTGATATTAATTGGTTGATTAAAATACCCAGGTTTGCTGACCCAAAGGTCAAATTCAAATTACAGGTAGTTTTCCCAAGCACTACCAATTAAAAGGCTACACCACATTGGCAGTAAACTGAAATCTCTATTAATCCTCTTAAAAATGTAAACCTTCAAATTTTCGCAGACTGGAAGCTCAATGTTTGGAGGTATGATCAGCTCGTCAACAAAATGCGTCAAAGCGATCAAGACGAAATCCTTTGACTCGTCGCCCACCATGAACCAACTGCGACAGGTCAGCTTGTCCTGGCCCCAGCCCAGGGCCATAATCCTAAGATACGCCGATGGAACGCTGGATAAATTTCACCTGTGAGTAGGAACTTGTTCGCAACCATCTAGTCAACACAAGTCAGGCAAAACTCACCCTGACCAATTTTTGGTGGCACACTCGACATTTAAGGCACAGCAGCCGATTTCACTTTAACATGTTCACTTCAATGTGTACCAACGTCTTTTGGTACGGAACTGAACTCGTCCTAAGTCCCAAGATTAATCCTAGGTTAGGGAGAGTTTTGTGAAATCGACAGCTGGACACCTTTGGTAATTACTCAAAATGATTGTTAGCATAAAAACTTACATGGTAACAAGCAATGGAGAACTGTTGATTGTATAAAACTCCCTCTGAAGTAACCATTTACCCCTTGGTGGATAGAAGCAATTATGGTTAAGAGTCTTGCTCAGAGTCACAAGTGTCACGACTGGGATTCGAACCCACACTCTGCTGAACGGGATCACCAGAGCTTGAGTTCAGTGCTCTTATCCGTTGGTGGGTTTGCTACCAATGGGACAAGGTGGTTCCGTTCTCTGGCAAATAATAGAGAGGTTTCGCAAGCGTGCAGATACAGATATGATAACTGTATCCGTTCGCGTGTTGGATTTTGTTTCGCAAACTATAATAGGTATAGGGCACTTGCATTCATCATGAGTGTTTTTCCTGACAAGCATGACCTAAAGTGACCCCGTATTTTATACACTGCATTTTCTCATCATTTTGCTTGCAAATGACTAACAATTTTCTATTTTCATCAAGCACGATACCAGTGAAAGCAACTCTGTGGGAAATGTTTTTGAGACAAAAAGACAACTAAAAGTTCACAAAATAGTATCCGTTTTTCTACTACACGTATGAGCTCCTGTATCCGTTGCTATGGTGTGTGCAAAATATGATAGTGATGGTTACGCGTCACAAGAACACACAAAGTGTCAACGCATGGGTATCTGTTTTGTGTTTCGTTAGACTTTAGAAACCTCTTTATTCAGACTTGTTGAATTATTGTACCCCTATTTCCTGTCATATCTCCCCCAGAGTATTATTTATTACATTCCATATTTGCTATATTATGAAAACATTATACTGATCAACTTTGTATGGTCTGCATATATTGACCAAAGGTGTTGTGTTCATGTGATATTGTAGTCTTGATTGGTAACTTTTGTTAACCTAGTCACCTTGCCAGTCACAGATATCCCAACACTGATTGTTGGATGGCAGATATCTAAAGTACACAAATATCTGTCATGAGTCAAATTCACTTGTATCTCTTGTTGTTTTCTACTTCTTACAATCTGAACCAAAAGAGGTATCAACCTGTGCTTTTAACAGCATTAAAGACAGTGGACACTATTGGAAATTTACAAAGACCAGCCTTGTCACTTGGTGTGTCTCAACATATGCATAAAGTAACACTAGGTGGCAGCAGACTTGCCAGGTAAATGCGTTGTTCTCGGTAATGTGCGCATGCTCAGAACTTTGTAAGCAGGTCTGCTGCCACCTTGTGTTCCAAAGTCTCCCAGTGATCAAATCATTTGATGTATCAAATAAATTATTTTGTATGTCAATCAGTAAGACGCTAATTTACAATTAGCTCATTTTGCATTTCTTTTTTCATATTATTCAAAACTATTACGATTTTTTGTTTTCAGTAGCTACTGTTGTGAACGTCAGATAGAAGTAGAACAGTATCGTTAATACAGTACTAACTCACAATTTGCATAACAATGTTTAAATGTTTGCCTAATAACAACCTAAGGAGAACAAAGGCAAAATACGAAAACGTGAGTACTGGCTGTAATCCTTGTATATTGTATGTACATAAAGAGTTATATTATTATAAATATCTGTGAGCAATACATTAGGACAAAGTTTTGAGTAACAAAAGAAAGTCATTGTCATTTTGTGAAAGTAAACACGTATTGTGCATTATTGTTTTTCGTCAATATAAATAAAAACGGAAGTTATATACACTTTTTTCTTTCGGGTAAAATTAAGAATTTGTCATACATTGGCATCCTGATTCTTCTCTGATCTCACTGGTTTGTTGCTACAACTTCCTACATGTGATTTGAGGCATTGCATATTGTTGCATGTTGAGGTTTCTATATTGGGTTTGCGATAACACCATGTGTAGATATTGGGCATGTCTACTATTGATAACCGAGGACTTTAACAAAAGGGATCCGGGGAAAAAGTAACACCGGGCCACAGTCCTCGGTAGATTTTGTGTACAAAACCAAAGGGGACGTCCAAACAATGGGAGAACAAAAGGATGTCCTCGGTCTGCACCATAAACATTGTGTGTACTTGTTGGGTACACGATTTTCTTTTGAGAACTTGTATTGCTATAATATAGCAAGACAAGTATATTATATTCTACTACTGCGGAGTAGATCTTTTTTTTTACTACTCTGCGGTAGTGTAGAATAATAGCAAGACAAGTTATCATAATAACATTACACAGCTTAGACTTATAAACAACTGGTGTTACCGATGTACAACTTCTTTGTACAAGAGAAGTGACGAAATATCCATTATATGTTGTGACATATTAATACAAATAAGAAAATAAAACATACTATCTAAATGACCCAGTTCTCTGTTGGGCCCATCGTGACATGTGATTCATGTAGTATATTATTATTGTGTTGTGTAAAAGCCGCAGTCGCTAGCAATCTTTGGTCGCGATGCAAAAAAAACTAAAAAACAAGTGGCCTCGCTCAGTAGCATCGTTTTATTTTACCGCTTTTTTTTCAGAGCACACGTACCGGCTCGTGTTGATCGAGCGGGAAAATGAACGCTTTGTCATTTGCATCTAAAATAAACCGAACCATGGTTGTCAATTAAATAATACAGTACTTTATATAGTTCCTTACTGCTGCAGTACATCGACGTCGCCATGGTTACCCCTCCCACTCACCCTCCCCGCCCACTATGTTGTAGCGGCAGACGTGGTAGCCTTGAAGACACTGGACACTATTGATAATTGTCAAAGACAATACTTCTCACTTGGTGTATCTCAACATATGCATCAAATAATAAACGGGGGCAAATTTGAGCTCAATTGGTCATCGAAGTTGCAAGATATTTTATGAAAGAAAAAATACCCTTGTCACTCGAAGCTGTGTGCTTTTAGATGCTTGATTTCGAGACCTCAAAATCTAGTTTTGAGGTTTCGCAATACAATTCGTGAGAAATTACTTCTTTCTCGAAAACTACGTTACTTCAACGGGAGCCGTTTCTCCAAAACAATGGGAGAACAAAAGGATGTCCTCGGTCTGCACCATACACATTGTGTGTACTTGTTGGGTACACGATTTTCTTTTGAGAACTTGTATTGCTATAATATAGCAAGACAAGTATATTATATTCTACTACTGCGGAATAGATCTTTTTTTTTTTACTACTCTGCGGTAGTGTAGAATAATAGCAAGACAAGTTATCATAATAACATTACACAGCTTAGATTTATAAACAACTGGTGTTACCGATGTACAACTTCTTTGTACAAGAGAAGTGACGAAATATCCATTATATGTTGTGACATATTAATACAAATAAGAAAATAAAACATACTATCTAAATGACCCAGTTCTCTGTTGGGCCCATCGTGACATGTGATTCATGTAGTATATTATTATTGTGTTGTGTAAAAGCCGCAGTCGCTAGCAATCTTTGGTCGCGATGCAAAAAAAACACACAAAAACAAGTGGCCTCGCTCGGTAGCATCGTTTTATTTTACCGCTTCTATTTCAGAGCACACGTACCTGCTCGTGTTGATCGAGCGGGAAAATGAACGCTTTGTCATTTGCATCTAAAAAAAAACGAACCATGGTTGTCAATTAAATAATACAGTACTTTATATAGTTCCTTACTGCTGCAGTACATCGACGTCGCCATGGTTACCCCTCCCACTCACCCTCCCCGCCCACTATATTGTAGCGGCAGACGTGGTAGCCTTGAAGACACTGGGCACTATTGATAATTGTCAAAGACGAGTCTTCTCACTTGGTCTATCTCAACATATGCATCAAATAATAAACGGGGGCAAATTTGAGCTCAATTGGTCATCGAAGTTGCAAGATATTTTATGAAAGAAAAAATACCCTTGTCACTCGAAGCTGTGTGCTTTCAGATGCTTGATTTTGAGACCTCAAAATCTAGTTTTGAGGTTTCGCAATACAATTCGTGGGAAATTACTTTTTTCTCGAAAACTACGTTACTTCAACGGGAGCCGTTTCTCACAATGTTTTATACAGCTCCCCATTACTCGTTACCAAGTACGGTTTTATGCTATTAATTATTTTAGGGGAAATGCCTTTAACATCGACGTCACACTTTGAGGCTCGTGATTAACGCCAGAGAGTGGCCTCTGGAGTAAGTCAATCCCCGTCCATCTACACCTTTCACCCACATTCATATGCAGACGACCGCAAGTGCGGCTAGGCTGTCAAACGTCACCTCAGACCATTCAAAGCACAGATACAAAGTGCTACGTCACTGCACGTTTATCCAATGAAATGATTGTATCCACTGTGATCACTGGTTCTGAGAAGCAAGTTCCTGTCTTTATCCTTGCGGATAAATACATGGGAGCAGTCTACAGAGAGGCGTGGTGTTAATGACTAGAGCAAGCTAGTCGAAACGTTGAGACCAATTCAGAACTGACTCCGCGGCAGTACAGTTAATTACGATCCTATAAGCTAAAGTAGTAGTCCAGTCTATTTTCTATACCATCCGTCCTGGTTATAATTAAAAAGCAGGACAGTTCTTTTCAGAACTGAGAAGTCTCCCGAACCTCCGATTATCTACTCCGCGGCAGTAGAATATAGCAAGACAGTTCTCTAAGAACAAACTCTACCTGGCAAGTAGATACACACATGGTGTTACCGCAAACCAAATATACATTGATACCCCACCATGCAATGCCTCAAATCCTATATTTAAATGTTGTTGTCTTTGTTTCTGCTTATGTCCGGAACATGTCAAACTAGAAGTTAAGAATTTTTTAAGGAAACAAAAAGCTTAGAATTATAAAACATATAAATTTCAAACAAATTAATCTGAGTATCTGCCTTTATAGGCGGCAATGAATGAGTATAAGCACATAACATAGAATTTGAATTTGAATGCAAACATTTGGAAAATGTTTGCCCATTAATGAAATTGAATGGTTGACCAGGTCTTGCTGCTGGCTTTAACGAAATTGAACGAGTCTTGCGGCCTAATGAAATTGAATGATTTTATCTGACCAGTGAATGCTAAACTTTTGAAATTGAATAACTCTTTTTGAATGTTGATTCAAAGTGCATTCATTTTCAAAACGAAAATGAATGAGCCAGGAGTTAAAATGAATGGATTTTTGCTGAAATTGGCCGGGAAAACCTAAACTATAATAAGGAGCAACAGCTATACGGCCCGTTTAAAAGCCGTGTCTTGTGTTTGGATTACTAACTTGTGAAAAAAACTTTATTAAAACGAGTCGTGTAACAAAAAACGAACAACACTTTGAACCATCGAACGTTTAATTTTATAAAGCAAGTACAGGTTTATTTTTCCCTTAACACATCAATTCCACCTGCATGCGCTGTGCGAGTTTTCCCTAAACCCAATATTTAATACAGTCTAGAATGCTGAATTCCGCACGTTATTTTAGATTTGTACAAAATCGAAGACCATGACACTCAAATAGTTGTTTTGAAAACACAACTCCCAAATTGAATATAAAAGTATATACTGTGTGTTTCACCTTCAGTTCATGTTAATTTACGGTATGGGATCGGGAACACACACGCAGGGGTCAACATTCAGGAGATGCTCTGTGTGCGTGTGCCCCCCCCCCCCCCCTTCCTGATCCTGGCTCTGTCTGTGCAGCCTGAAAATCTGGGCCCAATTTCATTCCGCTGCTTAACAGTAAGCAAATTTTCGTGCTTACTGTAGCAGACAAATTTGCTTAAGCCTTGGCGTATTTCACAGGTTAGCAGAAAAAAATTCAGCGACCATATTGCGTGTTTACAGTGGATTTGCATTGTGACGTCATTTATTTTCGTGCGGTTAGCACCGGAAGGTTAGCATGCCTTTTCGTGTGCTTACGGTTAGCAGCGCTATGAAATAGAAATTGCACAGTAAGCACAAAATCGGCCGCTAAGCAGCGCTATGAAATTGGGCCCTGACGTGAATAACGCCAGAGACCTGCCTCCAAACCGGCGTGTACATTTACCTTTGGCCTACATTTATTTCACACAGAGATACGCAGTCAAATTATATGTCAGACTTGAAAAACTGAGTGTGCTGTTTGGCATGTTATGTCACTGTGCGCGCGCGTTTATCCAATATCATTGTATCAAATGGAATCACTGGATCTAAAAAGCAGGTACCTATCTTAAAGACAGGGGCAGTTTACACACCAGCAAAATTCCAACCAATGGGGAATATGGAACGCTAGGTGGCAGCAGACTTACCAGATATATGTTCATTGTTTGCGTAGTTCTGAGCATGCGCACATTACCAATAACCATGGATTTACCCATTGGAGTCTGCTCCCACCCATAGTGTCACCAGAAGTCTCCCATTCACCATTCATTATTGAAGACGATTGCTAACATAGAAAATGAAATTGTAAAAAAGCCTGAAAGAGTAGAACCAGAGCTACAAAAAACCATGGTCTGGCGATCCTCAACCCGTTCACACCATTGCAGTCATTCCGATCACACGCACAGTACATTCCCTGCACATCGCTGAGTGAGAATAAACCAGCAAGGTAAAGATTGACAGCATCCGAGAGAAAAGCTGTGACGTCAGACGATTGCGTGCACGTGTGCATCTCACTAGTTGGGACGAGTGCACAACCCCTCTTCTGTCCTGATATTAGTGTAGACCCAACTGAAACAAAGCAACCAATTTATCTGGTCATTTCCTGATGCATACTGAACAGTGTTATAACTTAAAGGCACTGGACACAATATGCTACAGACCAGTATTCTCCATTGATGTATCCGAACATGTATAAATAACAAATCTGTGAAAAGTTGGGCTCAAGTTAGTGGTCATCAAAGTTGCAAGAAAAAGGGGGAAAGAACTCCCTTGTTGAACAAATGTGCGTGCTTTCAGATGCATATAAAAGGGCATCCGGCCTGACGACTTTTTAAAATGATATGTTGGTGAAACTTTTCTCACAGTTAGGGAAGCCGTTTCTCACAATGTTTTATAACTGGCAAAAATATTCCCTGTGTTTTTGTAATATTAGCAAATGATAAAAATGGGGTCAATGAAACTCGTGTTTAGTATCTTTTAAATTATGAATTTCTGTTGGAAAAAAATGAAATGATTATTAAAGGGAAGGTACACTATTGGTAATTGTCAAAGACCAGTGTTATCACTTGGTGTATCTCAACATATGCATAAAATAAAAAACCTGTGAAAATTTGAGCTCAATTGGTCAACGGAGTTGGGAGAAAATGAAAAAAGAAAAAAAACACCCTTATTGGACGAATTTGTGTGCTTTCAGATAGGAATAAAAGACTTCTAGCTAGAAGTCTTTTATTATTTTGGTGAGAAATTGCCTCTTTCTCAAAAACTACGTTACTTCAGAGGGATCGATTCCCACAATATTTTATACTATCAACATCTCCATTGCTCGTTACCAAGTCAGTTTTTAAGTCAATATTTGTTTTGAGTAATTACCAAATGTGTACCTTCCCTTTAAGGACTTACGTAGAGGAATGCTGACGGTAAACGAACCCTCCCATTTCTCACAGGCGACAACCTCGTTCCCATTTGAGCTTTCCTGACACTCTTCTTGACTGACACCAGTCGGGTCAAAGATCTCGCATGCCTTGTTAGCTGAGAGGCCGGTCTCTACTAGGCTGTTGCTTGCCGCCAAATTAGTGCACGTATGGCAGCGCAGTGAAGTCACTATACAACACACATAAATAAGCAATATGTTATTGCATGTTTTGCAGCCTGAACATCTGGGCCCAATTTCATAGAGCTGCTAAGCACAAACATTAATTGCTTAGCATGAAATTTCTTCATTGATAAAAGCTGAATACCAGTAACAAGCACTATGCAACAAATGGAAATTTGGCTGGTAATCCTGTTTTTATCTGGGAAGAAATGTTTTGCTTAGCAGATTTTTGTGCTTAGCAGCTCTATGAAATTAGGCCCAGATGTCACACTTCTATCTGCCGGGCCGGTGTGGAAGGAGATTCTGTCCCCCGGAGGTTCGGTTCCCCGATATGGCAATGCTAATTTCCCATTTATGGGGAACATTATCTCGGGGAACTAAATTACGCTTCTGTATATTAAAGTTACTACTATCGTAGTGCTTTCAGTGGGGATTGGTTTTATTTTATTTTAAAGACCAGTCTTCTCAGTTGGTGTATCTCAACATTATGCATACTATCCAAAAAACCGGTGAACATTTGAGCTCAATTGTTCGTCGAAGTTGCAAGATAATAATGAAAGAAAAAACACCCTTGTCACACGAAATTGTGTGCTTTCGGATGCTTGATTTCAAGACCTCAAAATCTAATTCTGGGGTCTCGAAATCAAATTCGATGATAATCACTTCTTTCTCGAAAACTACGTCACTTCAGAGGGAGCCGTTTCTCACAATGTTTTATACTATCAACCTCTCCCATTACTCGTTACCAAGTAAGGTTTTATGCTAATGATTATTTTGAGTAACTACCAATATTGTCCACTGCCTTTAAATCGTTTCAAGAAAAGGAATGCCTTAAACAAATTCAGGAACATTTTTTTAAGGACGGCAATCAGAAAAAAACTCGCCTCCGGGACAGATTTCCCCATGGCACCGGATCCTGCCAGATGAGCCTTTGACCTCACATCCGTTTCACAAAAAAAGCTTCGCATTCAGTTCTGCACGTCCCATCCACCCGCTGCATGCAATGACCTAAACTTGTGGACAAGTCACACGCGGTGAGATAACATCGAAGTCTTATATCGCACGTATCCACCAAACAAGGTACTCAAGGCGCTGAGTACATACAAACTTTCAAAAAGATAGGTTATTGCAGTGATGAATTTTGAGACCCAATTAGTTAGCACCTGACAAGGAGATAGTCGAGTTGTTGCGGAGCTGCTGTAATAGTCTCGCGGGCCAGCAGTACGGCGACGTCTGGTAGTGACCGAAAGTGCAAGCTGACAAACTATATCACCTCCGACCACTCATAATTCAGATGTGGTCGCTTACGTCACTGCCTGTTCATCCAATGAAATCATTGTTACATCCAATGACTTGATTGGGCCTGTAAAGATCAGTGCATGTCTTTATGGGACCAGTCTGGCGTTCCGTAGGCCACTGTGTAACGAGTCAAGGATTGAAAAGGGTGTGGTGTACAAGACCGACATCCAAAAAGAAGAAGAACAAACAAAAACAACAACAAAACATAATGGTTGCGTAATCTTTTCACTCACCTACGTTAACAGGACCGCTTATGAAAACTAGCAAGACAGCCAAGACGTTGAACCAAACTGCAGACAAAGTAAACCACAATAAGATATGTTTGTACCTGCTTTTTACTCGTGTAACGGTTAAATATATGACACCAAAGGTGTCACCACTGTGATTTGTTTCTAATAATAAGGGGCGTTACAATGTATACTTCACAATATAATTAGTGGTCTGTATACGAGTTTTACAAACAAATTTGCAGCAATGAAACAGCGACTGCACTGAGATAATAGATACATTTTGCCTTTGTTTGATAATTTCAATAACATTAATGTTAACATTGTTCAACGGAATGGTGTGCTCTAAATGCTATCAATTGCAACTATAACCTGAAAATAAATTCTGCATGTTGATTTTCTGAATCCCTACTGAGCTGGTCATAGTTAAACACGTTTCATTTTTGTTGTTGTTAACATTGAAAATATTTTTGTATTGTTTCCTTCTAGCTAATCTTGTTCTTAATGTACTTTGGTCATCAAGTATCAAGACACCATAGGTGATCCCCTGATAACTATAGTAGCAGTCAATATGAATTTGTATTGCGATAACCGTTTTTGTTTACATTGCGTGTCAGATGTTACTTTGCAATCATAACAGTCATGTGTCAGGCCTTTAAAGTATAGATTAACTTTGGCCATCGGATAAGTTTTGTGAGCAAAACAAATCCAAAAACATTTTGTATATAATGTTCTTGAGAATTTGATTGAATCGTATTTTTGTTTAAAGACACTGGACACTATTGGTAATTGTCAAGGACCTGTCTTCACACTTGGTGTATCTCAACATATGTATAAAATATAACAAACCTGTGACAATTTGAGCTCAATTTGTCATCGAAGTTACGAAACAATAATAAAAGAAAAAACACTATTGTAACACGAAGTTGTGTACTTTCAGAATGATGCTTGATTTCGAGACCTCAAAACATAATTCTGAGACCTCAGAATTATGTTTCTAAATCAAATTTGTGGAAAATTACTTCTTTCTTGAAAACTACGTTAATTCAGAGGGAGCCGTTTCTCACAATGTTTTATACCATCAACCTCTCCCCATTACTCGTTACCAAGTAAGTGTTATGCTAATACTTATTTTGAGTAATTACCAATAGTGTCCACTTCCTTTAACTAAGCCGTCATTTAAGGACCCATAAACGTGTGTACAGACATTTTCTAACCCTTTTTTGCTCACAAATGACATTTCTATCAGATATCATGAGTGACATTGCACCTTTAAAAGCAATACCGGGGAAATTGTGGTTAATAATCTAAAGGGGGAAAAAACATAAAATAAAGCAAAACGGTTTCCGTGTTTTTAGTTTCATTCTGATACACCATTCTTTTTAAACATTGTTTGGTAGAAAGATGTATACGTGTATTCCACTTTTAAAACATCTTGCTACACAAACGGATGCAAAAGCTTTTTATAGACCAACTCGTCCGATCCAAGGCAACGTGCCCCTTTAATTTTGGCACCCCCAACGTGGTCGACAACGACATTTTAAAAAGATGACGAATTTCTTTTGAATTCAATGATGACCTGATGTAGAGTTCAATTATCTGAGACAAACAAGACATTCATGCAGTCCATAAAAATAAAAACACACACACACACACCCACACACAAAATACACAACAAACAAACACCCCCAAAAAAACCAAAGATCCAGCACAAAACAGACATACAGACGGGCAGGCAGACAGAAGACGGACAGACGATGAACACACAACTCCCCACATGATAAATCTAACAACAAGACTACAGACAATAAAAGACAAATACAAATAACGATTGACATGTGTTCAACTGCAAAATAATGTGTTTGTCATGGTCTCTTATTCTTGATTATTTGGCCTACACATAAGCATTGCGTTACCCAACGGATGAAAATAACACAGAATGCGAATAGTTGATCATACTCTATTTTTCTGCAACAGCAAGTCGTAAGCCATCCGCAACACAACACTTGTTGGTTTTGGTTTTACTGTCCATAATTGAAACACATAACGGCTGACACATAGCATGCATTGTTCAAAAGCTGATTGTGTACGTCAATTTGTCACCCGATAAGCATCGGTTTGCAATTCATTTCCTCTCCGTCGGTAGTGTTGAGGGAAACAAAATAAAATGGCAAAATATACACTCTTAACTATAGCATTACATGCATACATGTTTGGAAGACAATATTGGCACTCTGGACACGTTTGGTATAAATTTGTCAAACACCAGTATTCTCACTTGGTGTATCCCAACACATGCATAAAATAACAAACCTGTGCAAATTTTGGCTCAATTTGTCACCGAAATTGCAAGAAAACAGTGAAACCCTTGTTGAATGATTACTTTAGGTGATTTCAGGTGCATAACAAAAAGGCTCCAGCTTCAGTTAATTATTATTTGAGTGAGAAATTACCAAAACAAACTACCTTGATTCTTCAGAGTGCGAGCCGTTTCTCACAGTGTTTTATACTACCAACAGTTCTCCATTGCTGGTTATCAAGTTAGTTTTATGCAAACCAATGTATACTTACATTTTCCCATCGTTTGAACAAGTTTGAACTTCCACACACTGTGTAACGAGCTGCCAGTTGTGAGTTATTTTGTCGCGTGTCAAGAGTTATATAGATTTGGTGGGAAACGATATCACCTAATTGTGCAACAACTTCCTGTTGAACTTTGACAAGAAACAATAACAACGAAAGTGCATACATTTCGGATGAAGCACGGATGGGATTACAAGGTCTGGGTAGGCCACATTTTTTTTATGACAGTTTTTATTTTATTTTTACTTTTACCCTTCCCTGGACGCCCTGTGCTCGTTTTAATTGTATAATCCGAAGAATTAAAATAAATTTAAATTAAAGAAAATAAACTACCAGGGCCCAATTTCAAAGAGATGTCTAAGCAGGAAATATTGCTTAACAATTTCTGCTAAGCAAAAATGAGCAGGATACCAGTAATACATTTTACTAAGTAGGCCTACTTGGTAGTTTGGCTGGTAACCTTATTCTGGTAAGCGTAATTTGTGTAAAGCAAATAGAGAGGTTTCGCAACGTACGGATACACATAGAGATACCGATACGTCGACACTTTGTGTGTTCACGTGACGCGTATCTGCGACGACAGTATTTTGCATACACGTTACCAACTGATACGGGAGCTCATACACGTCGTAGAAAAACGGATACTGTTTTGGAGACGTTTGCTGTATTTTTGTCCCAGATCAAAAACATTTCCCACGGAATTATTTTCACTTGTATCGTGCTTGCTATAGACAGAAAATTGTTAGTCATTTGCAAGCAAAACGATGAAAAAATGCAGTGTATAAAACCATGATAAAACACGGGGTCTCTATCGGTCATGTTTGTCAGAAAAACACTCATGATGAATGCGAGCGCACTCAAGTGAAACATATACAAGTACATATAGTTTGCGAAACAAAATCCAACACGCGGCTGGCGTGAACGGATACGGTTATCATATCCGTATCTGTATCTGTATCCGTACGCTTGCGAAACCTCTCTAATGTATACTTTGCCCTTGTAAAACCAAATAACATGACCAGCCGTAGATATAATGAAGTTGTAATGAGCTGATTTTCGGATGCAGGAGGTGAAGGGGAACAAATTCTCACTTTCCTAAAGCATGAGTCATCATCAGCATGTTTTTTCATTTTTTATTTTTATTTATTTTTTTACTCGGCATGTCATGGCTGAGCGGTTAAAGCCATTATACACTTTCGGTACAGAAAAAAAGGTTCACAGATTTACAAATATTTTACAGGGTTTACAGAAGGTAATGGTGAAAGACTTCTCTTGAAATATTGTTCCATGAAATGCTTTACTTTTTGAGAAAACACTAAAACAATATCAATTCTCGATAGCGAGAATTACGGATTTATTTTAAACACATGTCATGACACGGCGAAACGCGCGGATATACAAGGGTGGGTTTTCCCGTTATTTTCTCCTGACTCACATGACCGATTGAGCCTAAATTTTCACAGGTTTGTTATTTTATATATAAGTTGTGATACACGAAGTGTGGGACTTGAACAATACTGTTTACCGAAAGTGTATAATGGCTTTAAGAGCACCGGATACAGACTCTGGTGTTTGATGATCAGCAGAATGTGGGTTCGAATCCCGGTCGTGACATTTGCTACGTAAAATAGGAAGGCAATGCTTTCTGCTCTCTTCTGGCTGATGATACCCACACATCCGTATGGACTGTAAAGTGGTGACCCTGTTTCAGCCCTAGGAGTAGGTGGCAACGGCCTCTGGAAAAAAATGTAGCCCACACCTTGAAGTGGCCTTCAGGCCTTATGTGTCTCAAGACTTGCATAAACAAAAAAACTAAACAACGAAAAGAAGAATAAACTCAAAAAGCAAAGGCACGCTTACCACGTGGCTGGAATTGTTTGACCTCAAAAAGGAACTTTTGTCAGAAGAGGAAGTCACGAGATGTGAAATGAATAACATTGATTTATTTATACATTTTTTTGGAAGTAAGTGGATCGGGTTTGCGGTCGTATGAACTTTAGACCACACTCTTCATAAAAAGGGGTATAGTTCGCGAATCTAAATAACACTGCAAAAACTGGGATGTTAAAATTTCCACCATGGGTGTCGTCACATATAGGCCTATAATAGAGAAAAGAGAATCAAAGTTAATATCATAGGGTGTTACAAAAACAAGCAAGGACAACAAAGTTGTGCTAACCAGAATTACGTTATCAGCCAACATACAATGTCACATGTACAATTTTTCATTGGAACCCTGCTCATTATTACTAAGCAGGGATTTTGTAAGCAGCATTTTCTGTTTTTTAAGCAGCTCTATGAAGTTTGGCCCAGGGCCATAGAGACGAGGCAGCGTCCCACAAACCGAACTGCCCGCTCATCTTCATCCTACTTCATCAGTTCATCCCTGCAGTCGCTTTGGCAAGAGGACCTGCCTAAATCCGCCTTGCCATGCATCCACTAGTCTTGGTTCAGGACTCTCCTGGATTTGTAACAAGAAAGCGCGCTATCACCCCCAACGCGCTATCAACCACGAACCGCTATCACAGGAGAGTCTTGGAACATTCGTTAAATCTCCCCCCAAAATCGGGGGGAAACATAATGTGCGTGCGTAGGTTTCCCGCAGAGCCCGCCCCTTTTTTGGGGGGAGATTTAACGAATGTGCCAAGACTCTCCTGTGATAGCGGTTCTCGGGTGAGAGCGGTTCGTGGTTGATAGCGCGTTGGGGGTGATAGCGCGCCCTGTTGTGACAAATCCAGGAGAGTCTTGAACCAAGACTATGCATCCACTAAAGAGCCTACACTAGAAGAGGAACGAAGCCAAGCTAAGAAGAGCTTGTATTGCTAAAACGTAATACTTGGCTCAGCTGAACGAATGCACCACAACATCGTTTACGTTGGGGCAAAAGGAACATTTCAAACATTATTGTACCAAGGGCATGCAGACACAGCCTAAACGCGTTGTTTTTGTAATGCCAGGGGTGTTCACGCATCCCGCAAAATTCACTGTATTCTTCTTCGTGCCAAGACTTTGGCAAACGATATGCAAATCGCTTTGTTATGCAAATGAGACGCTTCAGCGCGTATCGCGTGCTTTAGTTTCCAACAGGTTGCTTTGGTCTTACACTTCATGTACAGTGGACTGGTTGGCGTTTGCTCGTCTCAACCAGTTTTCTGTTCTTTCAAGTCGAGCTAACTGTCAACGACACCAGCGACTTTGGTCTTATATTGGTAGCTCAGATAAATGGCTCCAGTGGATTGTGTAAACGTCCTCATTACATGAAGTCGTTGAGGATTGAGGACTAGGAAGTTGATGACATTGAGGTTGAGCTGTGGGGTCCACTAAAGCTCCATAAGGGAAGCGGGTAAAGTTTTCTTGGAGACAGCTTTAGAAAATACATCCACAACATACAGGATTATGAATTTCCCTGTAAAGCTTTCGTCGTTTTGTGAGCTCTTTCCTAAAGCTGGCTTCAATCCCACTTGTATGCCAAGTTACAGCAGGACTTATTGACATCAACATTAGGGCCATGTCTCCAAATAAAAACGAACCAAGCCCGCGGGACGGGCTGCAACGCACAGCCAACAGGCCGAAGAAAGCAGCGCTGGACCACCCCAGAGCTCAGCAAAGACGGCTATATACAGCTACGACCGCCGTGTGTTCAACCCGGAGACACCAGAATGTGTGTCCACGAACATAAAGTCCAAGAACCCGGAAGGTAAATGACCTAATAATGTTTTGAGAATTCATTTTCATAACTATCAAATTCTTTATATATCTGAACTTATTGTTTTGTCGTGTTTAAAGGAACACGTTGCCTGGATCGGACGAGTTGGTCTATAAAAAGCGTTTGAAACCGTTTGTTATGAAATGCATATGGTTAGGAAGATGTTTTAAAAGTAGAATACAATGATCCACACAAGTATCACTCAAAACTGTACGGTTTTCTTTTTACGTCGCGAACTATCGCCTGCGCCTTGAACACCCAGCAGGGTGGATATGTGCGCATTACAAGTCTTATTATTATATATTATTATTATTATATCACGGTCGGCCATTTATGGGAGTCAAAATTGTGACTCCCATAAATGGCCGACCGTGTTATTGGAAGAGGTAAAAAGAAAACCACGCAATTTCGAGGCATATTTTGTGTAGATCATTGTATTCTACTTTTACAACATCTTTCGAACCATTTTATAACAAACCGCTTCTCAAAGACCAAATCGACCGCGGAGAATCTCAAAGAAAAAAAATGTCCTTTCTGCCCCTCCCCCAATACTATGAACTGTGTACAAACTTCTTGTGATAGCGCCCTCTTTTTGGAAAAGTTTCCGTATGGCGCCACCACTTTTTCATTCGATATGAAATAATATAGTATCTTATTTACCTCAATGAGATATCCCTTTTTGTAAAAATGAGTGAAAAAGTGGTGGCGCCATACGGAAAGTTATCCCTCTTTTTAATCCAATTCCAGCCCATGAGTATTTTTGGGCGCCAGACTCTTTTTAATCCTCTTCCAGCCCATGTTTAATTTGTTCCCATCTGGGGGGGGGGGGGGGGGGGGAGTCTCAAAGAAACCATTTCCCTTCTGCCACTCCCCCAATACTGTGAACTGTGTACTTGTGATAGCGTCCTCATTTTAATCTTCCTCCAGCCCATGTTTCACTTAAAGGAAAAGGTGTCTCTTCTGCCCCTCCCCACAATACTATGAACTGTGTACAAACTTCTATTTAACCCCATTCGGCCAATTTTATTTCCCATCGGGGGGGGGGGGGGGGGGGTTAGAATCTCAGGGGAACAAATTTCCCTTTTGCCCCTCCCCCAATAGTGTGAAATGTGTACACTGATATAGCGCCCTTTTGCATTCCTCTTCCAGCCACTGTTTCATTTCCCATGGGGGCGGGGGTGGCAGAATCTCAGGGGAGCAAATTCCCCTAGTGCCCCTCCCCCAACTGTGTTAAGTAACTTCTTCTGATAGCGCCCTCTTTTTAATCATCTTTCAGTCCATTTTTAATTTCCAATCGGGGGGGGGGGGGGTTGTGCTTGAGTAGAATCTCAGGAGAATGATTTCCACATAAATCCAAGAATTATGAAAGTAAACGCTGGAAAAGTTTTGAGATGTGCCCCTTTCATCATATGAAAAGTTGATAAGAATTAGACAGTGCAATATCCATAAAATGTAAGATTTTATGATATCTTCAATTAGGGTGTGTACAAATTTGCCTGCTAGAGGTCCAGGCTCTGTGGCTCTTTGGTAAACATGTGATGTCACAGGTCACATCGTCTGTATAAACAAACATAAATATTATGTTCATGATGTTGAATGCACAGGCAACACACAGAAAGTATCAGGCGGAGTGACAAGAAACATTTACATGACTGGGTTGGTTTATTTGACTTAACTTGAAGTTAGTGAAACAGCCTTTACTTTCTTGTAATACCATTAATTTACAGATCCACTCTATTACCACCATAAACGACCAAAATCCAACTTCACAATGTCTTTAATTTTCTGTAATTGATAACTGCACTTTGTAAATTGGACCCAATTTCATAGAGCTGCAACGTAAAGCAGAAAATGCTCTATGCAATTGACTTCTGATCGTGATTTGAATAGGGTGGCACATAAATTGGGTCCGAAAATTCCTTTTGTTCCGAAACCCGTAACTTCCAACACCACTTTGTTCCGCTGACTCTATGTTCCGGCACCCCTTTACTCTGACTGCTCCGGAGCAGTCACACCATGTCGACACCATGTCGAAATATGGGTACTGGAACCTAATGGTTTCGGAACATAAGTTATCCGAACATGGGGCTGTCGGAACAAACGGCAGTCACATTGAAAAGCAACAGAAATACTACCATATATGGTGGCTTTAAAGGGACATCGCAAATATATATTGACGCCAATATTCGTGACTTTTACCCCAAGTTGCAAATATTGACGCCAATATTGACGCCAATATTCACGACTTGGCCCAAAGTCGCAAATATTGATGCCAATATTGACGCCAATATTCACGACATGGGCCCTATGTCGCAAATATTGACGACAATATTGACGCTAATATTCACGACATGGGCTACACGTCGCAAATATTTACGCCAATATTGACGCCAATATTCACGACATGGGCCCTATGTCGCAAATATTGACGCCAATATTGACGCCAATATTTACGACATAGCCTCAAGTTGCAAATATTGACGCCAATATTGACGCCAATATTCACGACATGACCTAAGTCGCGAATATTGACGCGAATATTGGCGCCAATATTTACGACATTGCCTCCAAGTCGCAAATATTGACGCCAATATTGACGCCGATATTCACGACATGGGCTACACGTCGCAAATATTTACGCCAATATTGACGCCAATATTCACGACATGGGCCCCAAGTCGCAAATATTTACGCCAATATTCACGACATGGGCCCCAAGTCGCAAACCCGCTCAGGCGTGAATATTCATTGTTTTTTTTAGCAACCTGGGTAGCTGGGTGGGCAAGAAAATAGTCTGGCGCACTGGTCCCGATCTCGCTCGCGCGCTCTGACAATAATATCGTTCAGCATTGTGATTTGCGTGCACTGACGACTGCCAGGATGTAAGTTCGACTAACAAAAATGGAGACTGAAAATCGCTGCATGCAACATAAACAATGTACACATACAACAAGGACTACTCGTGCTGCGCCGCGCCATGCGTAGGAAAGTACAGCCAGAGATCGGTGGGTCTGGGTGCCAGACTGTGTGGGAAACAGACTCCCCAAGTTGCTTTAAAAAAAAATCACGCCTGAGTGGGTTTGCGACTTGGGCTATGTCGTGAATATTGGCGTCAATATTGGCGTAAATATTTGCGACGTGTAGCCCATGTCGTGAATATTGGCGTCAATATTGGCGTCAATATTTGCGACATAGGGCCCATGTCGTGAATATTGGCGTCAATATTGGCGTCAATATTTGCGACATAGGGCCCATGTCGTGAATATTGGCGTCAATATTGGCGTCAATATTTGCGACATTTGACCCATGTTGTGAATATTGGCGTCAATATTTGCGACTTTGGGCCAAGTCGTGAATATTGGCGTCAATATTGGCGTCAATATTTGCGACTTTGGGCCAAGTCGTGAATATTGGCGTCAATATTGGCGTCAATATTTGCAACTTGGGGTAAAAGTCACGAATATTGGCGTCAATATTGGCGTCAATATATATTTGCGATGTCCCTTTAAAGCCACCATAACCATAATATAGTCCAACAATAGGTGTAATAGGGATACGTTGCCTAGGATCGGGTGAGTTGGTCTATGAAAACGCCTTTGAAAACCGTTTATTATGACATTCATATGGTTAGACAAAAGTAGAAAAATCGTCGTGTGCCCGGCAAAAGGGCGTAAGGCCTTACGCCCTTTTGCCGGGAACATAAAGTAGTTCGTCCCAGTAACAAAAGGACGTAAGCAACAAAATGGCTCCTGACATGAAAAATATGTCATTTTTGTTTGTTCTTTTGCTAGAATTACCCTGAAGACATGTTTCCCCATTCCCCATGCAGAATTTAACCTTTCTAGAATGACTTTTGCATGGCAACAAATTTACCAAACTTTCCCGCTCATAATTCTTGAAACACAAATTTTAACATAAATTGCTTACGTCCTTCTGCCGGGAACTTTCCCTTACGTCCTTTTGCCGGGCACACGACGAAATGATCCACACAAAATTATGCCTCGAAATTGCACGGGGTTCCTTATACGTCATGAACTAACACTGCACGCCAGGGAGCCAACATTTTAGTTAGCAAAATAAAAGGAAAACGCAATTTCGAGGCATGGTGTGAATCACTATAGTTCTACTTCTAGAACGTCTTTCTTAACAGTAATTATGCATTTTGTTACAAACGATATCAAGCGTTTTTTATACAGACCAACTCGCCCGATCCAAGCCAACGTGTCTCTTTAAAGGCAGTGGACACTATTGGTAATTCCAGCATGTTATATTTAAGCTACCTACAACCAAACTTTTAAAACTGTACATTGTCAACTTTTTTGAATTTTTAAGGCAGTGGACACTATTGGTAATCACTCAAAATAATTGTTAGCATAAAAACATACTTGGTAACAAGCAGTGGAGAGCTGTCGATAGTATAAACCATTGTGAGAAACGGCTCCCTCTGAAGTAACATTTTCCACGAATATGATTTGGAGACCTAAGAATTAGATTTCGAGGTCCCGAAATCAAGCATCTGAAAGCACACAACTGCGTGTGACAAGGGTGTATTTTCTTTCATTATTATCTCGCAACTTCGACGACCAGTTGGGCTCAAATTTTCACAGGTTTGTTGTGTTTATATGCATATATATTGAGATATACACCAAGTGAGAAGACTGTTCTTTGACAATTACCAAAGGTGTCCAGTGTCTTTAAGCTATCATTATTAATTCAGTGGTGTATCCAGCAGTATGGGTTAGGGTGTGTGTGGGGGGCGTCTCTCATCTCTGTTGTCCGCCGAAGATAGTATTTTTAACACACATGGAAAATACTCAGTTGACATCGAGGTTCAAGATCTTAAATTATGCGCTGGACTCCAACTCCTGGATACACCACTGCATTGATTATAATAATCTTACTTATGTACTATTTTTTAGTTAAGTTAATTAAATTTCAAGGAGTTACGATAAATAACGGGTTTTTTCCTTTCTTTCAAATTCACCAGGGGTCGATTTCACAAAGTACTAAAAGAATTCAAAGGCACTAGACACTATTGGTTATTACTAAAAAATAAAATATAAAAAAATGTTTGGCATTTAATTATACTTGGTATAACGAGAAACGGTGAGCTGTCGATTGTATGAAACAATGATAAAATACATAAATATGTGCTTGATTTGTACAGATTTTTAAATTTATGCATATGTTGGGATACAACAAGTGACAATTACGTCTTTGACAATTACCAATAGTGTCCAGTGTCTTTAAGACGAGTTTTCAATACCACCATGTTTTGTGACATCACACATTTGTAAGCAATCGATAGTAATATACACAGTCAAGATCTGTGTGAAATCGGCCCTAAACATTTGGTTTCCTTTAATGCAAGAAGACGCTGCCTACCGATGTTAAAGGAACATGTTGCTATGCGAACTAACACGGTCAGCCGATAGTTTTAGTCGACGAGGTAAAAGGAAAAACCACGCAATTTCGAGTTAAACTTGTGTGTATCAATATATTCTTTTTTTAAAATATCTTTCTAACCACGTGCATTTTATAACAATCGGTTGCAAACGCTTTTCACAGACCAACTCGACCGACCCAAGGCAACGTGTTCCTTTAAACTCCGATCCTTTACAATCAAATAGTTTAAAATCACTAGAACAGCTAATCTGCTGCAGAAAATAATGTACAAATTAATTAGTATTTTTGCAAATCGTAAAGTTAACGTTTCAGCAACTTTAGTAAACTATCCGTTTAAGTCTTAGGGCAATGGTTTCGACATCACCTTGGGTCTATAATTTTAACTGCGCCCCTCATAGTATACAAATTTTAAGTGGCTCAGAGTGGACTGGGATGAATATTATCGCAAGGTAAGATTTGGACTGTTCCATTTCACGAGGCGAAAGCCGAGTGAAATGGAACAGTCCAAATTTTACCGAGCGATAATATTCCTTCCATTCCACGAATTAAAGCCACTCAATATTTGTTTTATATAACTGACATAAATATAGATCCTTGTCATTTGATGTATTCTAAAAGTATAACATTTGAAAAATCACACAAATTACTGACAACCAAAAATCATATAGCGCCGCGTATAGCGGAAACAATGCACAAATCGGATCACAACCTTTTGCACAGGCGCTCCTTTGTTTTAGCAGCGGCGCGGCGGCGCTGGATGTACTGCTCAAAAACATTGGGAACAAGGATGATCCTAACTGTTGAATGTGAAATGCTATTCCCCATGGGCGAATAGGTCTTTTTGATCGCCGGTGCGGATGGGAGTAATAGTGAATGTCACGTGAAGTCAGTTCCACACATCAAATGACAAGGATCTGTATGTCAGTTATATAACAGTCAATATTTCTATTGGTACAGTCATTCAACATTTGTAAGTCAAGACAGATAATTTGTATCGATGCATCAATGATCTCACCGCTCAACGTATCAACTTGTTGCTCAACATTTTAAAACCACTGTTTATGTTTAAAGGCATTGGATACTATTTGTAAGTTACTCAAAATAATTTTTAGCAAAATCACTTACTTGGTAACTAGGAAACGAGCAATGGAAAGTTGCTGTTGGTATAAAAACTTTGTGAGAAACGGCTCCCTCTGAGAAAGAAGTAATTTCTCACTCAAAACATTGAAGCCTCTTATCATGCACCTGAGAAGCACTCAAAGTAATGAAACAAGGCGTTTTTTCTTCGATGACCAATTGAGCCCAAATTTGCACAGGTTTGTTATTTTATGCAAAGTTTAGGATATCCCAAGTGAGAATACTGGACCAGTATTCTCACTTGGGATACCCTAAACTTTGCATCGTGTCCAGTACATGCAATTAATCAACAGTAAAATTATTTGTCAAACAGTACCCTCCAGGCCTCGCTCATTTTCGATACTTTTCAGTGAAAAAGCAATCTAGTCTTAGGCATGAACGAGTTGAAATAATAAACTCATCATTATTTTGTATGGTTTAGTATGATATTAAAATATGAAAATAAATTGTCGATCAAAAATCATGCATCTGTGGCTTTTTGCTTCCCATTCCATACTGTATTAATTATTATTCAAAGTTGTTAAAATTTGGGTTCTATGTCCCCAATGCTGTCAGTCTGGAACGCTTTCAATCAGTGTTTTCTTCTTAGTACAATAATATGTTGACACTTAGAAACAGAATTGAATTGAATTTAATTTCCAAAGATCATAAGTTATAGGAACACGTTGCCGTGGATCGGTGGAGTTGGTCTTTGGAAAGCCTTTGTATTCGTTTGTTTTGAATTACATATGAGTAGAAAGATATTCTAAAATTAAAATATAATGACCCACACAAGTCTTACTCGAAATTGCAGGGTTTTCCTTTTACATCGTCGACTAACACGGTCGTCCATTTATGGGAGTCAATCGGCCGACCGTGTTAGTTCGCAAAGTGAAAGGAAAACCACGCAATTTCAAGGGCAATTGGTGTGGATCATTGTATTCTCCTTTTTTAACATCTTTCTAACCATATGCATTTGATAACCAACATTTACAAACGTTTGTCAGAGACTAACTCGACCATCCAAGCATCGTGTTCCTTAGTTGGACACTCCTTGCAATTTGAGAATACACTGTTTATAGTTTGTGTATAGTTTTTGTTGAGGAGAAAACAACTTAGACACAAATTGTTTCTCACTATAACGCTGTATCCCACATTTGAATCAGCATTGTTTGGTTACAGTTAATCTGATAACAAAATCAAGCACTTGTAAATAAAAGTTGATAAAAAATGTCTGTAAATGTGTTTTTTTAAAGGGAACAGTCGATTTTTTTTCTAAATTACAATAATGTAGATATTAGGCTATATACAATCAAATTAACTTGTGAAAATTTCATTTCAAAAGATGGTATTGTTGTTGATATAATATTGGCGAAAATCTGTCCACGCAGGAAAATAAATCCGTAATTTGAATACACAATCTGAGGCACGTTTCTTGTAGTAGCGTTTCTCAGAGTCAAAATGTTTATCATTTTGACGATAAAATACAAATCTGGGTTTTGTTGTTGTTCGCAGGGATGAGATTGTTCAGACTGTTGGCTGAACTCAGACTTTTTATGTGAGCCTGGTGAAGAAAACCAGACAATAATATTTGTTTTTCACAAACAAAGAAATCCTGCTTCTTAGTCTACTTCTCGAGTGATTTGGATACTGTTTCAAAAAGCTCTTTGAAATTTTTAACCCCAGGGGTTACCAAACAGTAGAAATGGTATCATTTCAACATATCTTTGAATGTGTATCCAAGTTTCAGACTTGTTCGTTGATACTTGTTATTTGAGATATTTTCATGGTACATGCTTTGACCGTAAAGTATTCATACGGTGATACAGATGAGAGCCAATGTATTCCATTGGATTGGGCTGTTGTATTTTGATGATACATACCATGTAAGTTAGCGTCATAGCCTCTCCAGTACCACCATCCACCTGTGATCTGGCCAGTCTCGGTTTGCGCGTTGTTATCTTTGTCCTTGGTGGTGAACATCTTTCCGTTGTGCCATGAGAGGGCATCCAACCCTGTGCTGTTAATAGCATTGTATAAACCAACCTGTAACTTGAAGTATTCGCCAGAAATCTTGAAGTGTCCATATTCAGCGAATACTTCATTTCCATCGGAGTCAACCATCTCAATCTTCAGCTTCCACAGTCCTGTAAACTCGGTAAGGGCACGTAGGTTGTCATTTCCAAGCCAGAATTCACCGGACATGTTACCAAAACCAACCTGGTAGTCAACCCAGTTGCGGAGGAAATCCACACTGCCGTCTTGACGCCTCTGAATGACCATCCAGCCCTCACCGTCCATGTCACAGTAGACTTGCAGACTGTCGTTGTTAAGTGCAGAAGGGTAGACTGTGTAGATACCACTCTCCTTATGACATGTCTGGAGAAGCTCCTTGCAACTGCTGTATTTAGGCCCAGCAGAGCCAGGCTGTGTGGAGAGTGGTTTGTTGGGCACAGAGTAGAGTGGTGTTTCTTCATCAGCATCGAAGTACACGCTACCACACTCAAACACAAAGTCATCTGGATACTGAGCCCTGGTAGCATTGTTTAACTCACACTGATGATTGTCAATGTTGTAATTGACTGAGTGGCACTTGGGATCAGCATGGCAATAACTCACACATAAGACATGAGAACGTGCTTCTTTTTGTTGATAGGGAGCTTTGGTGAACTTTCTAGTCTCCGCAGATAGAAACTGTCTCATGTTCATCTTAAATAACGGTGTAGCTGAAGCTTTATTTTGGTTGAAGGTTGCTAAGATCAGTGTGAGAATGGTAGCTACATGCAGCAACAGAGATGCTAATTGAGAAATCATCCTTCTTCATCTAGAGAAGTGTTTCGTTTGGAAATGTTTGCACGGCAATCTCTCAAGATGATATGAGAAAACTGACTTAATTCACTAAATTGTATATGGGATGGGGATTGGTGTGGGACACAGTGATTGGATAGTCCTGGTCACATGACTGGTGTTGTGGTAAGTGTACGTGCCAGCAAGAGAGGTGTGGTCGTTGATGATTGGTTGGTTGGTTGTAGTGTTTTCTAGTATAGTATGTGATGCCTGCGCTCAACGTCGCTCCTTTGCCGTGTATGTCGAACTCATATTATTTGTGCGTGACAAAAGTTCGGCAACTAATACGAATCGGTAAACGTCAAATTTATGAATATAATTTTCGGCACTTCAAAATGGGGACGCAGTAAAACCGAGGCTAAAGAGTCATGTGACATGATGGCAACTATTTTAGAAATGTGACACTCAAATAATGCAAGTTCAGAATATTTGTCAACCTTCAGTTTTATCCTTATTTTTACCATCGGTAAACATGAGTTGCGTTCATAGTCCTTTTTAAAGACAGTGGACACTATTGGTAATTGTCAAAGACTAGCCTTCGCAGTTGGTGTATCTCAACATATGCATAAAATAACAAACCTGTGGTAAATGGCGATCGAGTAACGGTGAGGCCTTTCACCTTTCGAGATGAAAAACCAGTCTATGTTCTCCACTTTGTTGGGGTTTTTCTTCATAAAGAAAACTGTGACTTTAGTTGAGTACAATTTTTTCCTCAGTACTGCCATTCGGGGCGATTTTAATGTTCGTTTTATGCTTTTTGGAAAGGAGCTCTTGTGTATTAGTAGGTTCCATCCCAATAATCCATCTTTTGCGGGTTATTCGTCGACCTAGAAGATTTTTTTCAGGGGGGGTTTGGAGGGAGGATTTTTTTCATCCTCTGTTTGCGGGAAGGGTTTTTGTGTCTTGCGGGATGCAAGGGGTTTGGAGAGTGGGTGGGGTCAATGCAAAAATCCAGGGTAGCATTTATTCTTTTCATATTGTCGATTCACTGTGATATTTCTATCTTGTATTTCGTTTCTTTAATTAAAGAATTGTTAGTATGCACATGAAAAGTAAGTTTATAATGATTGCCAAAACACTCCTTTTTTCCTCACGTAAATACAACTGCGATGGAAAATAGTCAGTTTTCGATAGCCTCGATGAACTGCCGAGGGTTGGGAAACTTAGCCAAGAGAAGAGATGTTTTTCATTGTCTTAAAAGTAAAAAATATTCTGTTTATTGTTTACAAGATGTTCATTTTGATAAGGGCATGGACAATCTTGTCCGGAATGAATGGGGTTTTGAGTGTTTTTTTTAGTTCTTTTAGGAGTAATTCCAGGGGAGTTGCTATCCTTTTTAATAACAATTTCGAGTATAAAGTCAAGTGTGTAAAAAGTGACGACAAAGGTAACTTTTTAATTTTGGACTTGGAAATTTGAGAGTACAATATCTCCCTGATCAACCTGTATGGGCCAAATAATGATGACCCTGGCTTTTATGATGATATATGTACTGTCTTGAATGATTTGGATAATACTCATGCTATTTTATGTGGGGACTTGAACTTGATATTAAATGATTCCCTTGATTGTGTTAACTACATTAATTTGAATAATCCTCTGGCTAGAAACAGAGTGCTTAGTTTATGTAACGACTTTATGTAACGACTTATGACACCAAACTCTGAAACAATCCAGGTTGGATTATTTTTTAATTTCCTCGGAGCTTAACTCTAAAATTATTAGTAGTGATATTAAGCCAGGGTACAGAACTGATCACTCTTTGGTTGATATTAAATTGGATCTTAGCGACATGGAACGTGGTAAAGGGATTGGAAATTTAATAATTCACTTTTGACTGATAATACTTACTCCGATTTAGTTCAAGACACTATTGGGGAGTTGGTAGATGAATATTCCGCTTGCCCTTATTTACGCTCCAGCCTAAGAAAAATGCATCCTCGTGACATTCACTTTGTTATTAATGATCAAGTTCTTTTTGAAATGTTATTGAAGAAAATTAGATCCAAGACGATCTCCTACTCCGCTTGGAAGACGAAAGAAACCAGAAAAGCAGAGTCCATGCTTGAGAAAGAGATTAGTGTTTTTGCTGTTAAAGTTTCGGAGGGTGATCTTGAGTCGATTGATCTTTTAAATGCTAAGCAGACCGATCTTGTTGCTCTCCGTAAAGCTAAGATGGAGGGTGTTCTAATTAGGTCTAAGACTCGTTGGATGGAGGGTGGTGAAAAACACTCAAAGTACTTTTTAAATTTGGAGAAGCGTAATTTCGTCAACAAAGTGATGAAATGTGTTATTAATGACGCTAATTGTAAACTTACTAGTTCCAATGACATTTTACAGGAGGCTAGGAATTTCTACCAAAAACTTTATTCTACTCGGAGAGTTGATGATAATATTGATTTAAACTCTATTTTTGCTGCGGCTGACAAGAGTATTCTTTCTGACAACATGCGTGATAGCATTGAGGGGCCCCTGTCCCATGAAGAACTAATGCGAGTGTTAAAAAGGGCGAAAGGGGGGAAGTCCCCAGGCTCAGACGGTTTTAGTTTTGAATTTTATAATTGTTTTGCTCCCGACCTTTCATGGTACCTTTTACGTTCATTAAATGGTGCCTATGTTTCAGGTCAACTTTCGGTCACTCAGAAATACGGGATTATTACTCTCCTGCCAAAAGGGAACAAACCTCGGCAGTATTTGAAAAACTGGCGCCCCATTTCGCTGCTGAACACATCTTACAAAATTGCCTCGGCAAGTATTGCAGAGAGAGTGAAATCCTGTCTTCCCTTTATCATTCATGAAAGTCAGAAAGGATTCATGACAGACCGTTTTATTGGAGAAAATATTAGGATGATGTATGATTTACTGAACCTCACAAAATCTAATAGTATTCCGGGTTTACTTCTTTCTATTGACTTTGAAAAAGCATTCGATTCCATTTCTCACGATTGTATTTTTAAAGTGCTCGATAAATTTAATTTTGGTCCCTCAGTTACAAAATGGATCCGGGTACTTTACAACCAAGCCTCGTCTTCAGTTTTAGTTAATGGGTTCCTTTCAGAATCGTTCCAGATCGGGAGAGGTTGTAGGCAAGGAGACGGATTAAGCCCTTACTTGTTCCTTTTGTGTGCAGAAGTTTTATCCATGTTGATGCAATGACAAAATTCTTGAAGGTATTACGGTTGAGGGTACAGAATTTCGAATATCCCAGTATGCGGATGATACGGTATTGTTTTTGAATGGCACCGAGAAGTCTTTGCAAGCAGCGTTTAAAATTCTTGACCTATTTGCAAGTATGTCTGGATTGAAAGTTAACATTGAGAAAACGAACGCCATTTGGGTTGGTTCTAAGAAGGGTTGTGGTGAAAAGCTTTGTGAAGAGATTAAGGTGAACTGGGTTGAGGATGAGCACATTTTTAAAATTCTTGGTATTGAGTTTTCTGCTGACCTAAATTCCATGGTTTTGTTAAATTACAATAGAGTTATTTGTTCCATTCGTGGACAAATCTTCAACTGGTCTAAGAGACACTTAACCGTTCTAGGGAAAATTGCCGTTGTCAAATCTTTACTTTTGTCTAAACTTACTTACCTTGTGTTAACCATCCCCGACCCACCCTGTCATATGATCAAAGAATTAAACACTATGTTCTTTAACTTCATTTGGAAAGGACACGACCGTGTTGCTAGAAACCAAATGCTCCCAGAATATGGTCTGGGTGGGTTGCGGATGGTTGATGTCCGTGCGTATATAGACGCTTTAAAAATCACCTGGTTACGTAGACTTTACAAGGCTAACCAGTCGTCAGACTGGTCCACTTTATGTAAACATATTTTTGGCATTACTCGTTGGTTATTATTGGAAGGTGGCTCAGCAAAATTTGTGGGTACGCAAAGAATTTATAATCATTTTTGGCTCGATGTGTTCAAATCGTGGTCTAATTTTACTCGGGTCCACTTACCCACAACTACAGTGGAGGTATTAAAGAGCACGCGTCTCGTCTTATTGACGAGAATGGGGATGTTCTCCCTCTTGAAGATTTCAAGAACACATTTAGTGTCCACACTAACTTCCTGGAGTATAGTGGGGTGTTAAGAGCTATTAAGTCGTCCTTTAAGGACATCTTGATAGAACACTCGCATCTTAATTTTCCTTTTTTACCTTTCAACCTTGAAGTCCTATCTAAACAGGTCAAAAGGAAATTTATTGACAAGTGGAACGTCAAACTTAATACCAACCTCGATTCTTCGAAGTGGTCTTTGATTTTTAACATTCCCTACTCATGTACTGTGGACACTAAACTAAGATGGTTTCAATTTAGATTAATCCATCGGATCATGGGCACTAATTCATTTTTGTTTAAAATCAATAAGACCGACACTAATCTCTGTACATTCTGCAAAAAAGAAGAAGAGACCATTTTCCATCTTTTCTGTTCCTGCACCCATACTGTTTCTTTTTGGTCCTCAGTGTTTTCATGGATAAAAGAACAGACTAATTTCTCCCTTGCAATGGATAACGAAGTCTTTCTTTTTGGTAATACCAAAAATAGCAATGTGGTTATCTTGATCCTGTTGATATGTAGATTTCATGTGTATACAATGAAAATGATCGGGAAACGCCCATCACTTTTATTTTTAAAACGAGAGGTGAAAAAGTACTATTCAATGGAAAATTTTATGTTTTTTACTAATGGAGTAAACTTCAAGTTTTATCAGAAATGGGACTCATTTTTTATCTTAGGCCAAGGTTAACTTGCTTTTATTGTTAATGGTATTGTATATTAAATTTGTCATGTAAGAACTGTTTGTACGAATATTGAGACAAGAGACAGTGGAAAATAAATGAGAATCCCTGGGATTATAAAACAAAACAAAAAAAACACCCTTGTCACACGAAGTGTGCGTTTAGATGGTTGATTTCGAGACCTCAAGTTCTAAATCTGAGGTCTCGAAATCAAATTCGTGGGGAAATTACTTCTTTCTCGAAAACTATGGCAATTCAGAGGGAGCCGTTTCTCACAATGTTTTAGACCATCAACCTCTCCCCATTACTCGTCACCAAGTAAGGTTTTATGCCAATAATTATTTTGCGTAATTACCAATAGTGTCCACTGCCTTTAAGTGTGTATAACCAAATATTTAGCTTAATTCTGAAAAAACGTACAATGTTTTGTTTATTCCATTCAGATTTAGCTTCCCATCCTATCCCGACCGAAAGCTTCTACGGAGAACCTTCATTATTATGATTAAATAATGCACATATAAAACGTTTTTCAAAAATTTTGCGCATGCGTAATCCCAAAAAGCATAGCCCGATTGAGCCCAACTTTGTGCTAATTCAACCAATTACCCAACCTATGTAATTAAAGTTACATGAGTGTTTGGTTTGGGCTCAAAGAGCGTACCTGTTTTGGGCTAATTATAACACTAATTTTATGCTTTGCTTCATAGTGAGCTCCACTACAGCATCATCAAAGTGTTTTTATATCTACCTGGCTAAACTGTATTATTTGAAACATGTACATATTGACTGTATACGATTCAATACTTTTTTTTTTTTTTTTTTTTACTGCAATTTTAAAGTGTTTAATGTATAGTATATAAATGTGTACTTTTTTATGAGCTAGGTCTGGGAGGGCGCATTTTTTTTATGACAGTTTCTTATACTTTTGCCCTTCCCTGGACGGCCTGTGCTTGTTTTATTGTTTTGTTTTGTTTTTGTGCGAAGAATTAAAATAAATAAATAAATAAATAAATAAATAAATTAATAAATAAATAAACCTTGAATTATTGAAGATAATTCTGCTGTTAAATATTGTCATCACTTAAAAAAAATATCCCCGTTGGTGGAATTAAGCATCCTTCAAAAAAGAATGAGTTGATATACAAATCGGTTGGAATATTAAAGTGTCTGTTATTATTACATACGGGACCAAGTATAAAACAAAATGGCGTCCAGCAACCAAGTGCGAAAAGAAAACGGGTCATTCCATGACGCAGCTCTCTCAAAACATAGATCTGTGCTCTTCAATAATTGCCCCGTGAAATTATTGCTCAATCGACAACTACCTGTAAATCAATACCACTATGCGAGGACGCGATACAATTCTAGATGTTATTTTCACTTTGATGAACACACTTCTCGCCTCAACTGTTTTTTACCAATAGGAGGTTTAATCGGCACTTGGCAACGTATACTTCTGTGAGATTGCTCGAGTGATTCTAACTGACTCGTTGCCACTGTTTATC
Source organism: Asterias rubens (assembly GCF_902459465.1). Classification (NCBI taxonomy): domain Eukaryota; kingdom Metazoa; phylum Echinodermata; class Asteroidea; order Forcipulatida; family Asteriidae; genus Asterias; species Asterias rubens. The sequence continues at coordinate 13,718,497 of NC_047064.1, read as the reverse complement.
GATGTCATATTTCGCTCTTCCTCTTTTCTTTCATTATTATCTCGCAACTTCGACGACCGATTGAGCTCAAATTTTCACAGGTTTGTCATTTTATGCATATGTTGAGATACACCAACTGTAAAGACTAGTCTTTGACAATTACCAATAGTGTCCAGTGTCTTTAACCCAAACCTACAGTGCTATTATTTTAGTGTAGTGTCCACCATACCTAGAAATGGCCCATATGTAAGGTATGACTCTCTCCGGTCACGTTCCTTTTTATACCATCAACATATTTTCATTGTATTTAAATTCGACTTAATTGGAAAGCGTCGAGTATGTATTAAATTAATCAAATCTGTACATTAAATCGAGAGTAGTTTTCCTATTAATTTATGTTACGTTGTCCCTTATGGCTTTGTAACATAGTCATGTAGGTCCTACGCCCACTGGAATACTTAGGCGTAACTGACACCCATAGAACACGGCGTTCTGTAATTTGAGTAAAATTTAATTTATTTTCACAGGAAAGGACACAAGAGTACAAAAATAAAAAATAATCTGAAAAACACAAATTGACTAGCAGCTGTACAAGAAACAGTATCAGCCTGAAGGATAAACAAAAAGCAATAAACTTAAATACCATCGGGTAAATTTTCTTATGTGATTATTTAAAGCTTAATATGGATTCACAACAAAAATCATCACATGGATGATTTGGTGTTTACCGTCAAGTCCTGTTCTTTCAACAAAAGCTGCAAGAAGATATTTTAAATAATAATAATAATAAAAGGTATTTATATTGTGCTTTTCCAAAACATGATGAAAGCGCATTTTCATGGTATAGGATGGGTTACCCTATCACCGTGGGGTTATGCCGTTTTTTAAACTGAATAAAAAAATATTCAGCAACCAACAAACCAATACGTGTCATGTTGTTATTATTATTGTTGAAGTAATGCTTTCCACTTTGACATTCAAAAAATACATCTGATGTTTGTCTGATTAAATTCGTCATTGAAGTCTCTGAAAGTGTGCATGCGCCCGGAGTGATGATTTATTTATTTATTTATTTTTTTTATAGGGGGGGGGGAGTGAATATCAAATTAGCGTGGGCATCAAAAAAAAAAAATTATGAACTATCTCTACATAAAAGGGGCTTAATCCAAGGATATTAATAAATATTTACCTTGTACTTGAATGACGATGTTAAACTTCCAAGCAGATTGTTACAATTTTATCTTTTAGGCAAATTGTTAATCCGCGCAAGTTAAAACATAATTGCGCTAATTCGGAAAATGCATGCATTTGACTATTGCAAGTTGTGAACTTGTGCAAGCATTATTTGAGCGCATTTTTATTTTGTGCTAAAGTTAAATATTGCAAAGATGCTGAATTGTTTTAGCTTTTTAAGTTTCATGTCCCTATTCTGACGCCGGATGTTCTTTGACGTTTTTGAGGTGAAAATACCTACTTTTGACGTCAATCTTTTTTTTTAAATGAGAAACATATCTACACACCGATATTTCAATACACAGAACAACATTTTAAGTCAGCGGGAAATATTTTTTTTCTTTTTTCTTTCAAACATAAGAGTATATGCTTACGAACAATAAAACAATTTTTTTAGTAATTGTTTGTCACGATTTATATGTTTAAAAATATATAAAGTTGTTTGGGGGGCTGACTCCGCCTACCCCTTTTGTGACGTCAATCGAGGCAGACTTTGCCTTCAATGCGTATAGTAAACACACGTGCAAAGTACATGTACGTCCAAGTCGTGAGTTGGTACATTTCAAAAAGTGTCTTTCTGCGTTCAGCAGCAATACACCTGGTCAGCATTGCCGGGAAAAAAACATTTTTTTTTTTAACGTACAAACTCACGACTTGGTCCGTACATGTACTTTGCAAATGTGTTTACTCTACGCATTACAGGCAAAGTCTGCCTCGATTGACGTCACGAACAGCGCCCTCTCGGGTCGGGGTCTACTTTTAAATTTGTATAAACATAAGAACTGATTTTTTAAAACCTTAGTTAACTGTTTATTCACATTCCACTCATCAAAACACATATATTAGTGACAAAAGCTTTATTTTGAAAAAATACCACTTCCAGGTAACTTTAAGGTAAAAAATTTAAATAATACTTAGTGTCACTTTTGACATGTGTGGTCAGCCATTGTTCTTTTGAGTCATAAACGTATACAAAGTTAAATATGATGGGCTGGAGGGCGGGAGGGGGGGTGCCAACAATGAGATGGAAAATGTAAAGTAAAATTGCTCATACACCGATATCTCATTATTTTCGTTGGCAGGGCTCCGTTCAACTTCGATATTTCTGTTCAAAGAAAAAAAACCTGCTGTGATCCGCCTGAAAATTGATTCATTTTATTCGTCAGTTTTGTCTAGGGTAGAAGGGTTGCTACCATAAGAATGATGTCGGCCGTAAATTGCCAAGCTTAGATATACTGTTCCTGTGTCTATTTGTTATTCCTGCTACGTTTATCTCGATAAACTCTGTATATCTGCGAAAAACAGTGTTTATCTCGATAAACTATCAAGTGATAAACATAGTTTTTCTCGAAAAACAGTCTTTATCGGTCGAAAACATTGTTTGTCGGCGATAAACAGTGTATCGGCGAATACCATCGTCCTGGAAGCTAGTCTGGTTCCCAGACCCAAAAATCTCCGACTAGGCTCTGTCGAATTTAGGGTCCGGTATCACCCAAAACCACGTGACCAAAAAGGAGGAATTCCTCCTCTTTCGAAGTTATCCGAAATGTTTTGAACGTGTTGTCGTTAACATTCGGACAGTATCGTTGATGCTCGGTACGGACTCGTAATGTCAGTCTTGTCGGCCGTAGATCCAGGAGTTTGTGCCTAAATAAACCGTTTGCAAAGCGATGCGACAAGTTCAAAATATAGTTTTTGTCCTTTTTCTTCAAAAATATTTTTTTAAGGGTGTTTTGACTTGAGTGTTCATTATATAGACATTGATTGAGGATTAAGTTTCATGATTTTTAAAAGTGGTAAAAATGGGGCAAAATCTGGTGACTAACTGTCGAAATTATACGTGTTGAACCAGATTGTAATTAATTGACGATCAAAATAATCTCGTAACCCTCCGGCCTGGCGGCCGTTGGGAGGAGGGTTACGTGCTCGCAACTAGTAGTAGTACGTGCAGACATGGTTTTCCTGGAGATGACCCCCCGACCCTGAAAAGTTGCGTCATGCTCTATTTTTAACCGTGGGTGATACCTGACCTAAGATTTTTAACAAGATACGTCAAGGAATCTTTGGTCAGGGAACCAGACTACCTGGAAGCGGACAAGCCGCACAGACAAGACAATTACACCATAAATGTTGGGTGTGCCAGCCAACCCTCCAGCGCATAAGATAATCGCGCACTTCATAAACATGGGAACGATTTCGCGTGTATCGAATCGCAATTTGCGATGCAATTTGGATGATCTGATTTGCAACTCTAAAAAGTGCATCGCAAATGTTGCGATCCAACTTGCGATGCATATTTTTGCAACATTTATGCTTGATACAACAATATTTATTTGTTATTTGAAACCATTCACATTTTAGTTAATTTTCCCTCAAGAAAAACGATGCTTAATTGATAAGAAATCACCGCCGACGACTAACGTTTTTTCCCCGTGATGTTGAATACTTTTACACATCGTTCTGGTAGTAGGGCAAAATTATCAATGAAAAAATTCGTTACGCGCTATATGGAAATTCAACAGCCAATAGAAAAACGTGTCTCTGAGACTGTGGCTTTCTCCCCCTCAGACATTGGACGAACCATATTATTGCTAAAATTATGATTGGTATAACTAAAGGCAGTTTTCAGTTATGCTACTAAATGCATCGAACACGTCCCGTCTTCCCCTATGACAAACTAATCATTGCCATGTTCCAAAACATTCCCGACAATAAACACTACCATTTCCATCTTCCCTTATTATAAAACAAATTCCCAAATTTATCGCATCCCGTCCCCTGTCACTGCTACTCTGACGCCAACTTGGAACGGAGCTTGCACGTAGCCTGAAACTGTTGTCAGTCGGAAGCCGGTGTGGCGGTTTCAACTTTCCGCTGTGTTCAGTTTTCCGAATGACCAAATACGGTAGCATTACGTCATGCGATGCCTGCGCACAGCAAGCGAAAGTAGTCCATTTTTAGTGCCGTATTGAGTTATCCATTACCCCCCGGTAGCTGTCATGGCGGCGTCCACGAGTCGAGTACAACTAGCGGCAAACGCGTGGATCGTATGAGTTGTTTTTTATGCAAGCAGAGTGTGACCTGCCTAAAGTTGTACCAATGAATACATGTAAAGATGGGGCAAGAGATTATGTGACTACACAGAAAAGAATCGTAATATAAACAATTTGGGGGTCACTGCTGAGAGAACTACAGTACTCGCCAGGGTACTCGCGGCGGTATCTGACAGGTCACCCGGAAAACTGAACACGCCGGAAAGCTAAAACCGTTCGAACAGCGTTTTGATATGTCCGACTACGTCACCCGGAAAACTGAACACGGCGGAAGACTGAAACCGCCACACCGGGAATAAAGAAAACCATTTCTAGAATTCAAATGTTTTGGGCATGTAGGCCCAACACAAATTGGAGGAAATGGCTTTTTACACATCCACCCTCACTTTGCTTTTCAATAAGCAAAGGTAAAACCATTGTTAACCTTCTGCGTTCCTCCGCGTTTCCGCTTATAAGCTGGACCTTACAATGGCCGATCGGTCGCTCCGCAGAGCCCCCGGAATATTCATGTTTATTGACATGTAAATGAGCCGTCGTGGCTGTGGACCTGCCTGGTTGCTACGAGTTCTTTTATTACAAAAATCCGCGGACTCCCGCAGAATGCACGCGGAATGGAACGGCTTGGAGGTTTTGACAAGGCGCCTAACTTTCTTCACTACATGAGTAACATGGCTGACAAAATTAAGTTTGCTATCTATAAAAAATACCAAGATCTTTCTGGGTGGAAACACGGTTTAAAATACAATCAGAAGTCGTGTAATTGAACAAACATGGATTCTTTTTAAGTGTCACACTCATTACAGAACATTTCTTCAAGTTAAGTTGCAATTTCCAGGTTGCACACCAGGAATGTATTTTATCTAAAGCATACTGTAAAGACGCACAATCATAATCATTAAAAACCTGACGGAAAACCTTCATATCATCTGCAAATAGTAAAGATCTGTTTGTGAGACATGAAATAATGTAAATAAGACCGGACCAAGAAGAGGTACACCTGAAAAAACTGGATACCAGTTAGAGTTACAAAATGTTCCCCTTTTCGCTTTTTCCTTTGGTTAAATTTGGCTGGGCACTAGTGGACAACATCAATTCTTAGTAAAACTTTCCTTTATAGTGAATGGGAAAATAGAATTAGCTGTTGCAAACAACTTACCAACCAAATGGACCGAGAGTATAAATGCAAAAAATAGTTAATGGCCTGACGTTTCGATCCTAGCAGAGTCTTTCTCGAAGGCTAAATGACAACACAACAAACATGAACAGGTAACTAAGTGAAACATAAGCAGTGAAGTGGAAATACATGAATGGGGTTAGAAAGCATACCTGCATGCTTTACAAGGAGCAGACAATAAGTGAATTTTCCTGGGGCTTTCACATGCCTCCAGCTCTCCCGCTCTATTGAACATAACATGAATATGTATAGCGTTTAACAAAGACAACGGTCCGAGTAGGGTGGAGCCTTCAGTATCCAGCTTGTAATTGGGCATTGGCAAGATCTGGACGTGCTACAGTGCTTTGAACGTGCAAAACGAATGGTCACTACTGCCTAATGTATTGTGTGCTTGTATCAAGTAGTTCTATTTTGTGATCTGTTAAAGTGACTGTTGGACAGTCATATTAATTGTAACTGGCGCCTGCAAACGACTGACTATTCTTTTGGTGTGTTTATTTATTGCATCCAAAATGATGGGAAAAAATCGTCTTAAGATGTTATTTTTGGTTGTGACTGTGGTGGCCTGTTTTATGTGCGGGTTTCAAGTTGGCCGAGTCAAACAAGTTACAAAAAGATTCACTGTAGAAGACACTGGGGCGTTGGATCCAGTCTCGCCCTCTCCGCGGGCAGTGCCGACGCGACGGACGGCAGCCAAAACCTCACCCACAACGCGACTGTCGGATTGCACCGTGGAAGATGTCAGAAAGAGACCGGGTGTAATTGTGTTAACGACGACTAACACGGGTTTTCTGGACATCCTGTTGAACCTACTTGAGAGCATTAAACGAACCGGTGTCTGCCCTAACGTAACCATCATCGCTGAAGATCCCCAAGCTTACGCATTCTTACTCGGGATAAGCAGTGGTCAACCCGGACTAAACGTTTTGAAGACCAGTTCTGGATTCATGACTCCACAGAAGCTCATGTTTGGAACCAAGGTGTACAAGGAGTTGGTTAACAAGCGAGCGGAGTATCTGTTAAGCTTCCTCGAGAAAGGCTTGGAGGTGATGTTCACCGACACGGATACGTTTTGGTTCCGCGACCCTTTCCCGTACTTCCAAGGAGATTTCGATGTGGCCATGCTGGACGAATTCATGAACTATCCCGAACGGAATCCGACCTCCAGATTCTGCGCTGGTTTGACTTACTTCAAACCCACTGAGCGTACCCTCCGGTTCGTCAGGGAGTGGGTGCTACGAATGAAGAGGGACAAGAAGAGGCAAAGAACCCCTGACCAGGACGTGATGAATAACATGCTTCTTCATGATCAACCGGTTCATATGGAGGTAAGATCTCTCAACCCAAGCTTCTTCCCGAAGGGAAGACTGTTTAACAACAACGAATGGCGCCGTGAGAACAACAACACGGCCGCCATGCACAGCAGTTCGATTTTTGGACATGATAAAAAAGTCGCATACTTCAAAGAACTTAACATGTGGCTCCCCATTGCCAGCAATTTTGCTAACAAATTGTAGCTTATAATTATACGTAGCCTTTTGCTCATTATTTTCAGACGCAAATATTTCTCAATGTGTAGGCCAATTTATTGTTTAAATTTTCGAAAACGAAATGTAGGAAGGTTAGCTAACTATAGATGGATTACAAAGTCACGCGTCATTGGCCGCCATCTTTGATGCATAATTTAATTTAATGCACGCATGAAGAGCAAACATGAGTTGTACGCAGCGCGTACTCACGTGCACATTTCCCATTGTTTTACATCAACAAATGGCAGCCAATGACGCTATGTACAATCCATGTACATGTATTATCAATAAAAAAAAACATCCGAGAATTTATGCATTCTGTTTGGTCAAAGACTCGTCGGGTGTGGTGTATTAATAACACGTGTTATACCATTGACTGGCAGCGAGGTAAATAGTGTACGTCTATTCCCCGACGGACTTTCACTCACAGGCCCGAGGGGGAATAGGCGTACACTATATTTACCGAATAATGTCAGTCAATGGTTTTATAACACACCTCGGTCTTAAATGTGAATTAAGAAAAGAAATTTTGTAAAAAAAAGCAAGTTTTTAGTTGCTGTTCACGGTTCGCGTCAAGAGAGGGCGCTGTAACCAGTCACTTTTTTAAAAGACTAGTGCCCGATCCTGCAAAAAAATGTGCGCGCGATCACTAGACTATATTAGTTCAGCCAACCAGAATGCAGAACAAGCCAGAGGTGTAGTGTAACTAATGTTAAGGGTAATCTTCCGGTCGTAGCCACCAATTTATCCGCCGTTAATTAACTCCAAAACCACTGAATTTTTTTCTTACCTTAGAAGAAGGGTTAACGCATATATACATCCAGAAAAAAAAGAGAGAACAAAAACGTAACAGTTTGTAAACAAAGGTCAAAATTGGGCCGTTTTCGACTCCCAGTGACATCGAACTCCGCCATGTTTATGTTGTTTGTGTGTGTGAGTGTTGTTGTTCAACGCTCCAATCAGTCGGTCAGCGTCCATGCGCAATGGAAAAAATCGCTAGGACTGATTCATTTCCGAAATGGGTACACTGAAATTATTTTGGGAAGGGAGGAGGGGAGGGAGGGAGGACGGAGGGAAATTCGAACAAACCACAAAATAACCACGTGCGTTTATGAAGGTAATGTTATGTTATAAGAATAGGCTGTTATGGTTTCAATACAATGACCGTCATTGCATAATAAGCAGGTTGAACTAGTCTACGGGCCTGTACGGCGGGGGTATATCTTATTTAAGCCACCCAGCAAAAATAAGGGGAAATGAAGTCCAACATCCATGTAATGTATAATAATCCCTTTAAATTGCAGTTGGATGATATGGACATTTTGCCTTATTTGAACTTGGGGTCACCAGTTGCTTTTGAGTATGTTTTAGGTAAGGGATCATGTTGCATTATTAATCGAATATTTGTAAGGGACAATTTTCTTGGAAGTTATTTAAATTAATAAACGGTAATGTGTTGGTTGGTTAACTATGATTCTATCTTTGGATTTATTTGTCTGGCGTTTCTGCGGAGCAGTGCCTTAAAGTAGGGTAGTCGTGAGAGTTGTCGGGGACGGGCCAATTCAAAAACGTTTCGGTGGTTTATACAACAGCAAGATGTCACTGAGGATTTGGTCGAAGTGGTCGACCAGGGCATTCTGACGGCGCCACATGTATTCGGCCAACCGGAAACCGAAGCCGTCGGTAGAGCTGGTAGCGTGGGTGCTCGGCAGACTCCTCTTGATCTGCCACCACTGGCACTCAATATTTTGAGTATGAGCGCCAGTGGTAGGATCAACGAAATTTAAGGAGTGATTTACCGTGAGATGAGTAAAATTTTCTTGACTGAGGCAATCATATGCTTTCCAACAGTCCGATATGATTGTGGATCCAGCGGCCACATATTCCTTAATTAAAGGAATAAGGGTCGCTGAATCCCGCTTTGGCACCTCAATCAGGAAAATTTCCTTTGTCTCACGGCAAATGCCGCCTAACACCCACTTACCCTCAACCAAACGACCTCGGTTGTATTTCCGGCGACCGAATTTTGACTCGTCGATTTCGACCGTCATGCCCGGCCCACCAATCCCCTTGCTGCACCGTTCCTCGACGGCACGAAGACAAACCTCGCGGCAAAAAGTGAACCAGTCCACGACAGTTTTACTACTGGTTTGTTCACCTTCGTGGACTGATGTTTCTCTAATTGCCGCAGAGGTTGTCGCTCGTGCCGCCCAGTAGTAGGTGAGCTTGAGGATTTTTTTCAGTGACATCTTGCTGTCGCTAAACCAGCTGCCATGACGGATGCTGCAATTGCGAGACCGCTTCCGGCACCCCCGATGTGTGCACCGCCACGAGAACCCGTCGGCATGGTCCGTCTTCACGGACCATGTCAACGGGTGGCGGCAGTACCGGCAATCGGGGGCGTCGGCAATTAGTCCACGTTCTTTGCAGAATGCAATTGCAGCATCCGGCGTGGCAACAGTCTCAAACAATCTCTCAGCATTCCAAAAGGTATTCATGTTTCAACTTAGAAAGCATGACAAGATGACTTCAAGACTTCAAGAGCTTCCTTATATAGCCCAACAGAACAATTGGGAGACTTTCTAAATAATTACTCTTGGTGATTACGTGCGTCCTCGGTGGAACTCCCCTCGGGACTCATACTAGTGGAACAATCCAAAATAACCTTTCACGTGACTGATGCGTGAAGGAGTTCGTCATTCAGGACGGTATGAATATTCAACTTATGCAAAGCACTGGACAATCACAGCTTATTTTAATATTCATTTAAATTACATATTCATTATGACCTTTATTGACCCAGGTAATGGCAAACACATCTAGGACAGACAACTAAATTTGGTATCAACGCCTCGTAGCCCGGTGGGTTAGGCTATGGACTATTGAATGTATAGTAACTTGTTAACTCTGCTTTACAGGTTCGACTCCCGGTACTGCATTACATTATTTCAATGATTACTAACTATCCATTTCTTCCAGCATAGACACCAGATAGAGATACATGGAGACTGGATGAGAGAGAAGGCAGGATCGAGGAGAGAAGGGAGAAACGGGACCTGTAGACAAATCACGGGGTGTTTTTTTACATAAATTTTATAGGTTTTTAGTTTTTTTTTTTTTTTAACCGATCCCCTATAAAAACCACTTTTTCATCCTAGCCCAATCGATTGAAAACCTCCTCAGGTGCACAAAAAAAAAAAAGTGCCGGAAGTTGGTGGCGACGACGTAAAATTTTTCCAATGTTAGTTTTGTAAAGACAGTGAACTTGCCATACAAATGGCCCAACAAACATTCTGTATCCACGTACTTGTTGGGTGGGAAACTATTTAATTAGCGACGTCCCATGGAAACATTCAACAGCGTAACGAATGCCACTTGACAATGAATTAAAAAAAAAACACTTCTACATTAGGCCTAATATTAATATCTATGCAAGAAAACACACCAATGTTGATGCTCTTTACCGTTTTTTTTCTTTTCGTTGAAGGTATTTGTTAATGGCAACAACAATGTGAGAAGCAGTCTTTACTGCTTGGCATTCATTTTGGTTGATAGCTGGCCGCTAATTAAAGGAACACGTTGCCTTGGATTGGGCGTTGGTCTATGAAAAGCGTGGTTTCCCTTTACTTTGCGAACTAGGGTCGCCCATTTATTGGCGTGCCGTGTTATAGTTCACGACATACGAGGAAAACCGTGCAAATTCGAGGCATATTTTTGTTTATTTAATTATATTCTCTTTTAAAACATCTTTCTAACCATGATGCATTATTGAGAAAATAGAATTAGCTATTGCAAACAACTTACCAACCAAATGGACCGATGGTATAAATACAAGTTGTAAATGCAAAAAATAGCTATTAGGTCTGACGTTTCGACCCTAGTAGAGTCTTTCACGAAGGCTAAAATATGACAACACGACAAACATGAACAGGTTTGTGTAACATAAGCAGTGAAGAGGAACTACATGAATGGAAATAGAAAGCATACAGAAAACAACATAATATGCAGTATTCATATCAAACGGTTTCAAACGCCCTTCATAAACAAACTCTTCCGATCCAAGGCAACGTGTTCCTTTAAGGACCCCACCTTTAATTCAACTCGGTTCATTTACAACAGCCATCCACCAACCCGCTCATTACCACACGAGGTAGGCCAGTGAAAACATTGTAATTGGCGTCCGTTAAAATTGGTTTAAAGGCATGGACACTATCAGTAATCACTTAATACTTAAAGTTATCAATTATTACTTAAAATAATTGTTAGCATAAAAACTTACTTGTTAACGATCAATGGAGAGCTGTTGATAGTATAAAATATTGTGAGAAACGGCTCCCTCTGAAGTAACGTAATTTTCGAGAAAGAAGTAATTTTCCACGAATTTGATTTCGAGACCTCAGATTTAGAATTTGAGGTCTCGAAATCAAGCTTCTGAAAGCACACAACTTGTGCGACAAAATTTAGTTTTGTCTGTTTGGCGCGCCATAGGCCTTCTCTCTAATTTGCATTTTATGCTTTCCTTGCGTCAGAGATGCACCCATACCATTGTGTTTGATAGTCTAACTCATTCAAGCGTACCCCTATACAAATGAAGCGCTTTCTCAGCTTCCCCATTCAGGTGATTTCACAAACACACCGAGTATCATCTATCTTTGCCAATAATACTTTAAACCTGACATGTCTAAGTTTAGCGCTATCAACAAAACACCTAATGACTCTACGGCGCTGAAAGAACTCAAACTCAAACTTGAAGCCAAAGATCTGTCAAGACCAGGCAATATCGTCCAGTACGAATTCTGCGGACAACTCGAGATTGTGCTTGCAAAATCCAATCTGCCTTGACCGTCGATATCAACATCGAAGCAGCCCTACAAGCCGTACAAGAAGGGACGACCCTGATTGCCGAAAGAAAGCAGAAAGTTCGAATAGCCGACTCCAGCAAGGCCGGCTGGGGTACCGTGTCACATCTAGACAAAACCAACGTCGACAAATTGACTGCTGAACAGCAGAACAGGTTCTCGTCGCAGAGGAAGCTGCTTTGAAAGATATAGAGTCGCGCAAGCGGCGACGGAATGAGCCTCCGCAACACCAGCAGAGTGGTTCTAGGCCCAGATTTGGTCATCCTGATCGTCATCTTTTTCGAGGTATTGTAAAGCGATTTGTTAAACCCCTACCTATTATACTTTGTCAATTTTCAAAAGCCGTTTGTGATCCCACCATTATCCCATGCTGTAAATAAATAATTTGAATCAAATCCTATTGCCTCCTTTTTCTTTTATTATGGCGTGTCCATTAACACTAAACTGTTTTTCATGCGTAGCATGAAAATTTAGTTTTGTCTGTTTGGCGCGCCATAGGCCTTCTCTCTAATTTGCATTTTATGCTTTCCTTGCGTCAGAGATGCACCCATACCATTGCGTTTGATAGTCTAACTCATTCAAGCGTACCCCTATATAAATGAAGCGCTTTCTCAGTTTCCCCATTCAGGTGATTTCACAAACACACCGAGTATCATCTATCTTTGCCCATAATACTTTAAACCTGACTTAGTGCCCTCCCACCCTCCCGATCCCCGGGCAAAGGGTTTAATTTGATAAAATATTTTATTTTGTATTTCCAGTCGCCGTTTTTCTTTCTCTCTTTTTTCAAAATTGTGTTTTTTTCAGGCATGCCGTCTTTTGAGTCGTGGAATGTCTGGCCATTGGTCCAGAAATTGCCCCTACTCCTTTGGTTCTAACACCTACTCACGTTACCGAAATCAGGCAGGACCCACACCAGCCGTCCCTTTCATCGGGCAGAGACCTCCATTCCCATCATGGCACGCCCCATCCTACCAGTTCTAGAGAGCATTGCCCCAAGCAGGCAACCAGGGAATTGCCCCGACAGGGTCTTTTGATACCGCCAGTACCAGCACCGCCTCAACATTGCCAAAGGCACAGTAAAGACAATATTCGCAATAAGTTCGATGACGTTCTGAAGGTACATTGTTTTCCTGAAAAGGCATCCCTACAGTCTGATAATTTACCAGTTAAAGGGAGACTAAAACAACATGTTCAATTCTGGCGTGATATAGGTTCCCCTGACATGATTTTATCAATAATCGAGCAAGGTTATGTAATCCCTTTTGAAGAGGAACCCCCTCCTATGTTTTTCAGGAATAATAAGTCGGCCTTACGCGAGGCCAAATTTGTAACAGATTCCATTTTAGATTTACTGGCTTCTTCCCGTATTTCAGAAAAATCTCATCCTTCTTACGTGAACAGCCCTTTGTCTGTCTCATGCTCAGCTTCCAAGAAAAATATACTTATTCTTGATCTCAGCGTTCTCAACAAATTCATACCAAAAACGCGCTTTAAATTGGACGACTGGAAATCGGGTATTCAATTTATGTCACAAAATGCTCTCATGGTTACATTCGATTTAAAATCGGGCTACCATCATTTTGACATTGCCCCTGCCTCCCGAAGCTATCTGGGATTTTCTTGGTCTATTAACGGGGTAGTCAGACATTTCGAGTTTACAGTTTTGCCTTTCGGGCTCAAATCCGCTCCTTACATATTTACCAAAGCTCTGAAACCTTCGGTCACCCACTGGAGGTCATGTGGAGTTTTAATAGCTCTCTACTTGGGTGATGGTTTCATTGTCATCCCTAGACCAAAGGAATCATCCAAACACAACCAGATTGCCTTAAACATCTCTAACCACATTCGTTCTGATCTTTTAGAAGCAAGGAATGATCAGAAACGACTAAGTTGAATAAGATTAATTGAAATTGTGCACGAACGAGCTAGATGATAAAATGATCCGATATGGTAAGATGACCAGTTTAGTGTGTTTAAAAAAAATAAAAAAATAAAAAATAAAAATGTTGGTCAGATGACCAGAAGTGATACATGAGGATCAGATTATCCAGTGCTGTATTTCTTAAATTTGGAAGTTAAAAAAGGGAATTTAAGACTCGGTGTTTGTGATCCCACCATTATCCCATGCTGTAAACAAATAATTTGAATCAAATCCTATTGCCTCCTTTTTCTTTTATTATGGCATGTCCATTAACACTAAACTGTTTTTCATGCGTATGAGCGTAGCGAAGTAGCATGAAAGGCGTTTTTTCTTTCATTATTATCTCGCACATACGACGACCCTTTGATCTCATATTTTCACAGGTTTGTTATTTGATGCATAGGTTGAGATACACCAAGTGAGAAGACTGATCTTTGAAAATTACCAGTGTCTAGTGTGTTAATTCTTCACGTCGGATTCAAGGACACAATCCAACATAAAGTCGAGAATCACCCTAGTGCGCAACTTCTTGGGCATCTTGAACTGGTTGTAACTTGCCGTAGAGGTCGCTACGATGTGATCTTTCAGCTTATTGAAGGATCCAGGTCGCACTACGTGGACGTGAGCCTCGCAGATTGTGCCCACTTTCCGGTAGTGGTCATAGAAATCATGCTGTTTACGTAGAGAGCTGTCGAACTGGAAACAAAAACATGAAGTCATGCATATTAAGGGTTTCGTACTATGTTTGTACGACACAAAACACAAACGTCGACATATGTAAACTAAACGGTTTAAAGATAATGATTACATGAATCCTCTCTTGAAATATTACATGCTGAGGTGCTGTAGTTGTTGAGAAATTGCTAGATCAATTTCACAAAATTCTTCGACAAAATTACTCTGTGATTACCACATGTTTTCCTAAATACTTGAAGACTAATTAAACTCATATAAATACACAAGCTGATAAGCGTTACTGTAGTAACCATTCTGAGGCATAAACCGGGATATATTTTTAAAGACACTGGACACTATTGGTAATTGTCAAAGACCAGTCTTCTCACTTAGTGTATCTCAACATAATATGCATAAAATAACAAACCTGTGAAAATTTGAGCTCAATTGGTCGTCGAAGTTGCGCAATAATATTGAAAGAAAAGACACCCTTGTCACACCCTTGAGTGTGTTTAGATGGTTGATTTCGAGACTTCTAAATTCTAAATCTGAAGTCTCGAAATCTAATTCGCGGAAAAATACTTCTTTCTCCAAAACTATGTCAATTCAGAGGGAGCCGAAATCAAATTCGTGGAAAAATACTTCTTTCTCCATAGGGAGCCTTTTCTCAATGTTTTATACCATCAACCTCTCCCCATAATACTCGTCACCAAGTAAGGTTTTATGCTAATAATTATTTTAAGTAAATACCAAAAGTGTCAACTACCATTATGTAACTACATTATTTCGAAGTGAAATGTTTCTCAAAATGCTTTATAATGATTCTAACCGAAGCCTGTTATTGTAGAAATGCAGAGAGTAATGTGTTGTGTGTGCCTAAAGTGAAGACTGAGAAGACAAAAGAAGCATTTCTTACGAAGGTTCCCTTTTTACGGAACTGTTTGCCTGGGAGACTGCCAACATTGACTTCAATCACTTCTAGGTTCTGGCGTTTACGGAGTCATTGATCTACATGTATTTTGCATAATTGGTTTTTGTTGCTTTTTTCCCCCTCTGTTTTGTTCATGGTGGCTGTTGGTGCTTTTGTGGGGTTGTCCTTTATACATGTGTATTTGTTTATCTCTTGTTCTGTGTATTTCTTTTTCTACAGGGCCCCCAGAGAGATCAGTGTTTGACACTGATGGGGCTACCCTGTATAAATACTACTTAACAATACATGTAATAATAATAATAATAATTGCATTTTAGGAGTGATTACCAAACGTAAACATTCCCTAAATTGAAAGCCACAGCTTCTCAGATGACAAATCATTCCGAAATTCAAAAGCTAATATACTTTACCAGTGTCTTTTGATCAGCCGATAGGTGTATGTCTGTTTCTGATTCTAACTCGACGAAGAGCAGGTAATGCATGTCGTAATCACACTCTGCAAGAAGACAATTAATAATTATATTATTTGTGTGTCTTATAAATTGTATTCCTAATTTAAACAAATCCAATGCCCTTGGGAAGGTTTACAACAAGGTTTATAACAAAACCCAAAAAATTGTTAGATAATTAAACAAAATTTAAGTTGGATTTGGTTTTCCTCTTAGTTAGAGGTAGAGAATACACAGTTCATAAAGATTTTATACTGAGAACTCATCGTTTTTGGACCAAGTGTTTTGATACCGTGTAATGATTTACAAAGTTGGCAATGTGCAGTCGAGCAAACCAGGAACACCAGGGTGAACCCCTTCTTTCTGCAATATCAACTGACTGGGTTATTTTACGTGCATTACACAACACACGGAACCAACGGCTTTACGTCCAATCCGAAGGACGAAGCACATATTTGAAAATATCATTAAAAAAAATTCAAACCACAAAATATCAATAAACCACAAAATAATTTTTTTTTTTTATACCAAGCTTATGTTGTTGATGTGGCAAAATGAAAGACAAGAAAGTCACACAAAACAACAAAATACTATAACCTTTATCTTCGTACAACAGTGGGCTCTCTGCGCATGTCCACTCTACCAGAGTAGCTCCATCCCATCCTTCTAAGCTTTCTTGAATGGCTTTGTTGACCACCAGTACGTCAATCTTCTCACTGCGTAGATTCAGTAGCTCTCCAGTTCTAGAAATGTAGAGAGGATTTTTAAGCCACAAATTACATTTCTTATCTTGGGGGAGGGTTTTCACTATGAAGTACAGGGTTCCGGTCTTGTCGAGTTCAACCCATACTGAAATTGGTCTCGCCACTTCAAGCATATTATTTTCAACAGCATTCTTCTTGATTCGGGCTAAGCTTTTTCATTGCCATTTCATCTGCTAAACTTTGTAATTGTGATTGACTAAAGGAGAAATTCCAAACGGCAACCTTTTGAGAAATTTTGAGTATATGTGCCCCTTTAAATGCCACACTGACAATGGAAGACTTTTGGGATGCTAATAGGTGGCGGCAGACTTACCAGGTAAACCTATGGTTGTCGGTAATGTGCACATGAACTAAACCAACGATGACAAATTTGTGGTAAGTCTGCTACCACCAATAGTTCTTAAGTCTCCTATTGCAGCATTTTGATAAAAGCAATCGGATAAATAATGGTTCACCAACCTGTACTTGACCGTAACCAGCGGACACTTCTCATGGTGTCCGACTACCTCAATCACGTCGCCCATACGGTAACGGTAAAACCCAGATAATGTGGTTAACGCAACCTCGTACCGTTGACCAACCTCGACCTCATTCATAAACAAAGTATCCGGATTCTCCTCGTCACTTTATTAGTTAAAGAAAAATAATCAATCAAAAAAATTATTGTTTTAATCATATAGAAATATTTATTTACGATAGCACTAGTCTGTGAAACTCACATTTCAAAATGTGGTAGCGGTTTTGTTCCCTGCAGGAATAATAATCCTTAATTTGAATTCACAATCTACGAAACGTATCTGACAGTAACGTTTCTCAGATTCAAACTTTGGGGGATAAAAACTTGTTTTTTTCCATAACCAGATTACTTCGAAGTGAAATGTTTCTCAAATAATTTGATTGTTTGTTTACCCTTCAAGCTTAACCTTATCGGCAATACTTAAGCAACATAGCAAATAGTCGAGCATTCTCTCGAAGACAATCAGAGCATACTTATCAAAACGTCGAGTTGTTAAACGAGTGTACTTCTCAGGGCCACGAAAGCTCATAGGAGATTTATTACACTTAGGGTGAAGTTTTACATAGAGTTCAGACGAGTCTTATCTCGAGTTATAATGATGTGAAGTACCGCGGTGTCGTGGCCGAGTGGATAAGAGCACCGATCTCAAACTTTGGTGCTTCTGTTCAGCAGAGTGTGGGTTCGAATCCCGGTCGTGACACTTGCGTCAGGAAAATAAAACACCTTAATGTGTACTTACACAAGACTTTCAGGGATGAACTCAACAATGATGTCATTTGGAATAAGTACATATTCCATCTGTGGTTTGTCTATCCAGAGATTGACGCCAATAAAACCTTCAGTACAACCATAAGCTCCAGAAAACAGCTTAGTTCCTGTGTGAGACGGACCAATCATAAAAGCCGATTCAAGGGTTTGGGTAATTTTTGTACGACACGAAACACACACACGCACGCACGCAGGCATGTTCATGGTGCAGACCGAGGACTTCTCTTTGTTATCCCATTGTTTGGACATTTTATTTTTCAGACGTCCCCATTGGTTTTGTACACAAAATCTACCGAGGACTGTCCCCGGTGTGCCTTTTTCCCGGATCCCTTTTGTTAATGTCCTCTGGTATCAGTAGTAGACATGCCAACACCACATCGTGTTTGACCATTACGTTATAGGACACCGATTGTACTTTCTGATGTTCCTGTATTGAAGGAATCCCTATTGGTTTTGCACACAAATTACTAGGACCCATTGAAACAGAGAAACGCTTAGTGAGGACCTATTGTCCATATTGAAATATTTCCTCGGGGGCAGGCCATACAAGCCCACATCCACAGGTTTACACGGTTGAAAGATAATGATGGTAGAAAGCTTCCTTTAAAATGTTCCAATAATAATAATTTGGGAGGCTAACCATCATCACAAGCATATAAGAGCTAAATTGCGAAGGACGCGGCTACAACGTGTTTGAGAAGCAGGCATGCAAGGGCGCCTCTGGCTGCCAGCCACATCAACCCATTATGACCACGGAGCACAGCCAGAGATCAAGAGTGTTTGATTTTTCCCGAGGGAGAAAAACCACACGGTCTGGAAAACCCTCGTGGCACAGCGGAGAATCAACGCGCAACTGACACGACCACGCCCCTTCTACTTGTTACAAGCAGCTGTAGTTGTTAAGAAATAAGGAAAACAATTTCGCAAAAAATTATTCATGTCTACGTCTCAGAGTGACGACATTATTTTTAGCGTTTACATCGGATAGCCTATACACGCGCCTTGAAAACATTAATCTGATAATTTCACTTTTTTTTATCACATAAACCTTCATTCACAGATAGTAGGGATTTAAGTCACGGTCAAAAACCTGATCTACAAAAGGTGCCATAAACAGAAATATTTATACTCAGTCTGTACGCATGCGGGGCTATGATCTCAGTATAAGAGCTATAAGGTTATTTTACACAGCACAATGTAATGATTTACACAAGTGCAGTTTTGCAATCTGCAGCCAATCATACCAGAAAGCACCGCAGCGAAACCCTTATCCGAACGATAAGTGTATGCACATCACACAACACACGGGACCTACGACTTAACGTCCCATCCCGAAGGACATTTGGGATTTAAACTGTTCTATATTATACTCCTTACCTTTTGTGTATTTGGCGTCAAGTTTCTTAAAAAAGTTTGAAATGTCGGCAGTCAGGACATAATGGAGATGAGGCCAGATTCTACCCACGATGCCAACGAAGCCTTTAGCAAACTCCCTCCTCAGTTCATCTGCTCGAGCTGGGTCTGCCGTCAAAGCTGCGTCCAGAGACCGTCGAATTCCCTCATCGAGTTGTATCTTCGGGTTAACTCTTCCTAGAGTCAGATCCTCTAGGAACATCCCCTGTTCTTCTTCAAGCATCGCGAATGCTCTGTAGACTTGCGAGGCAAACGGAGCGAGAAATTGAAAAATGTTCTTGTCCGTCAGGGCAAATAGCATGTGGACATAGGTGGCTTCGAAATCGGTGGAAATTTGAAATGCACAAAACGGTGTATTCTGAAACATATCCGTGTAGAATTTTGCATAGTCTGGCATAAAAAATGCAGGTGCAATGTCAATTCCTGTTTTGGTCTTCTGTGGAGTAGGCTTACAATACAACAAGGCCAATTTCCGGACAGGACTGGGCGGATTGACAATTCTCATGACTGAAAAAATCAAGCTGCCTGATATTGACGATAACACCATGGGAATGAGCTTGCCCTTTCCAGTTGTACCAGACGAAGTTCCAAATCGGTAAATATCTGCCGCCAGGCAGACGTTCTTTTCCCCGTCCGCCAGCCTAGTGAAGTAATCTCGATAATGATCATACTTAGTGAGTGGATGCTTCTCACGGAACTCTTGAAGAGATTTGATGTCGCTGAAGCCGTGTGTCATGCCGTACTCCGTCTTCGCATCACGGGCAAGCAGCTTCAGAAGAAGCTTCTCTTGCGCCTGCATGGGATTCTTCCAGGCTTTCGTCATCTTATAGAGGAGAAACGGAACGAAGAAATCAATTTGTTTCACCATGAAATACTGCAGTAGTAGGGTTTTCAGTGTATGGCTTTCAGAACACTGAAGAGTCGAAATATGGAGAGCCACCACGGTCGACAGGATGATGACAACGGCAAAAACCCCTGAAATCGGCATCCAAATAAATTGTGTTAGTTTATGAGATAGGGGGGGGGGTAAGAGATTGAATGAGTCCCAGTTTAATATTTAATAGACCGAGTTAGAGACCTAGTAACGGAGTTAAAGACCAAGTTAGAGACCGACGGGAAGACCGGGTAAGTGACCGAGTTAGACAGGAAAGTGTCAAATTGCTTTACAAAGTGACCGGGTAGGTGACCGAGTTACAGATAAGATTAGTGACCGAATAAAAGACAAAGTAAGAGCACGGGTTAGGATGGCCTATATTGACCGAATTAGAAATCGTGTTGTTAGCCGAGTAAGAGACCAATATGGTTAGAGAACTGTCTTAATATGACCGAGGATACAAGGTTAGTGTCCGCGTTATAGACCAAGTTATACAACGAGTTAAAGGCAGTGGACACTATTGGTAATTGTCAAAGACTAGCCTTCGCTGTTGGCGTATCTCAACATATGCATAAAATAACAAACCTGTGAAAATTTGAGCTCAAACTGTCATCGAACTTGCGAGATAAATGAAGGAAAAAGGACACCCTTGTCAAACGAAGTTGTGTGCGTTTAGATGGTTGATATTCAAGACCTCAAGTTCTAAATCTGAGGTCTTGAAATCAAATTCGTGGAAAATTACTTCTTTCTCGAAAACTTTTGCACTTCAGAGGGAGCCGTTTCTCACAATGTTATTTGCCAACAACCTCTCCCCATTACTCGACACCAAGTAAGGTTTTATACTAATAATTATTTTGAGTAACTACCAATAGTGTCCACTGCCTTTAATGACCATTGACAAAGTAATAAAGGCCAGGGGCCAATTTCATAGAGCTGCTTAAGCAAAATATAGCTCACTTATTGTGCACATGTTACTGGCAAAAATGTCATGACACATATTAAACATTGCTTGTGACTGGTATTTAGCTGTTGTTTACTTAGCATACAATTGAGTGGAGTCTTGGCCGGTAATCTGATTTTACTGAGCAAGGATTTTTTTTGCTTAAGCAAAATATTGTGCTTAAGCAGCTTTATGAAATTGGGCCCTGGACTAGTCTGGTATGGTTATAGCCTACATTTAGCCTTACCTGCAAGTCCTTTCAGAAGAGTTGATGCTTCACTGGTCAGGCAGTACTTTACAGTAATCGTAGAGAGAAACGCCGAGATAAATCCCCACACCAAAAACCGTACTCCCCAAGTTATCGCCATCTTGATTTCTGAAAAAAAAAAGATATTGGTGTCGCACTTCTCTCTACGTCGAATATGAACTGATATGAAAGAACTGTGTAATAGTCGAATGGTACTTGTGAACGTTGCATTTTGACTCCATTCTTGCCACAGTGTAAACAGTAATCGGCAAAGATAAGGGAGTTGGCCATTTTAAAAGCTAAACGTCAAGCTTCTGTGTTATAAGTCAAAGATAACGGGTGGGTTTTCTGCAATCGAGGACCTAGTATTGTCCCTCTTTTGAGATCCCTCTTTCATAAAAACAAACATTGATTATTCACTTTTAAGTAACCAGTTTAATGTTACCAAAGAATGTTTACCTACCAATCCATTCAGACTGGTGGCCTCAAAAGAGAACAATAGGGATCCCTGGAGAATGAGTACAAACAAAAGTGGGTAAACATGATGTCCTTGATTACAGGTGTGTTTGCCCATATCACTACTACGGGGCAGTTAATTGTACAATGCTACCCCACTATAGTCTTATCTCGATGTGGGACGAGTTGCTCGTTCTGACTTAGGAGCCTTATGTTTTTAATAACTCTTAAGGGGTTCCATAGAGCTAGTCCTTAATTTAAAGTTTAGGACCTCCATCCTTGTGAAATCGACCCCTCGTACCTCAAAGACAATGTCTTCAGAAAAGGAAACAAGGGTATACAAGAAACAACATAATACTTTTAAAGTCGTTTGACCCCCCAGAACAATAACTAAAAACGGAAAACTGATATTGACATGGCAACAGTAATACAACAACTATGAAATCAGACAAGACAATCCCAAAGCCCATTCTATGTCGACCAGGATTAGCAAAAGTGAGTCTAATCACTGACACTCAAAAACTTATCAACCCAATTCTTAAAATCTTAAATGATTCTGTAATTATAATGTTAATTGTGCGTTTGAACGGCGGGTTGTACCACTGTGGCATACTTTTCCTTTTTGTCTTGTCAATGGATGTTACAAAAATCAAGGCTAATTGCACGGAGGCCCATGAAGTTTTCTGAATGCTTGACGCAAAAACCTCAACATGTTCTATTTTAAAGTAAGAGAATTGTCCATAATAATACTTTAAACAAACCTAGGATTATCCAGGGTGATATAGAATCCGTGACTCATGACAGCAAAGACACTGCTGATCGATAGTTTTAAACAAGTTTTATTTGGAAAGCAGGGGTTAGACAGCGGTCGGAAAGATAACTATATAGGCTACTTGTTCACTTTGGACTTTACACAGTCATATGACTTTTTCGAGAATGGTGCAACAATAAACAAGTACGGGTCATATGAGCTCTTCATTAAAATTGTCGTACTATTGTTTGCTTTACAAGCCGTTTAAAGCAACCTTTGATTTATTTAAGACAAAAATCCAAAAAGTTGGTTGTTTTTTTAAATATCGCCGCGGTTTGTCCACGCAAGAAGATTATGCCATAGTGTTGGAACACACAATTGAGAAACGTATCTGACAGAAACGTTTTCCATATTAAAAAATTGTGGGTTAAAAACTATAATTGTTCCATAACTACATTATTGTGGAATTAAATTATTCTCAAAATGCTCTATACTTATTTCGAAAGTTGCTGTAAATCTTACCAAGTTAGTTTTACTGCCATAAGAGTGATTACCAACCGTGTACCTCCCCATCATACTTGAACAAAGGTCACAAAAAAACAAATACATTTCTGGATTTCGTTTTCTCAAGGGCGTTACATCTGTATTGTAACAGTCCGCTGTTTATATTACAGCAGCAGCTATCGCATGTAGAAATTAACTTTGTTTTCCCAATCTCATCCTCTACTGCCCCACAAAAAAACACTTCGCTTCTTTCGTCAACCTTTAAATATCTTTTATAACCCAAAACGCAAGTTAAAAGATAATGATGATATGAAGCTTCCTTTTGAATTTTGGCTTGTGCGCGTGCGTACACATTAAAATGTTTAAAATGCTATTTTATTCATCAACATTTGTTAACATGAAATCCACCATCTTCTTGGTTCGCAACTTCTTCGGCATCTTGAACTGGTTATAGCTGGCCGTAGAGGTCGCCATTATAAACTCCTGCAGTCTGTGGAAAGATCCGGAGCGAACGACTAATATGCGAGCCTCGCATATTGTGCCGATGTGACGATAGTGCTCGTAGAACTCATGCTGTTTCCGCAGAGATTTATCGAACTGAAAATTAAAAAAAAGTTTTTAAAAACCGATTCTTTACTGATGAAAACAATATCGCTTTAATAGGGGTGGCCGTAGTTTAAAAGAAGTCCTGTCCTGTCTAGCCTGTGTTTCACTCTACTGCAGGAGGAAAGCCTGTTCACCAATTCTCATTTCACTCTATCCTACCCTGTATGTTGCCAAGCAATGCCCTTTTCTTCATCTTCTGTTTGGTCTCCCTCTTTTTTCTTATCCAGCTGTTGTCATGCCTCCTCCTTGCTGTAGGTTACCTGCCCATCTCCACCTCTTTGGTTTTAATAATTTCCTGCACTCTTGATTTCTTGAATGAAGTATGTCAATATTAAAGACACTGGACACTACTGGTATTTGTCAAAGACTAGTCTTCACAGGTGTATTTTAACGTATGAATAACATAACAAACCTGCGACAATTTGAGCTCCATCAGTCGTCGAAGTTGCGAGATATTAATGAAAGAAAAAAAACATAGACTTCAAATTCTGAATCTGAGGTCTTGAAATTAAATTCGTGGAAAATTACTGCTTTCTCGAAAACTATATACTTCAGAGGGAGCCGTTTCTCACAATGTTTTATAACGTCAACCTCTCCCCATTACTCTTAATCAAGAAAGGTTTTATGCAAACTTTTTTGTGAGTAATTACCTCATAATGTTTAACACAAGAAAAGGTATGGAAGCTGTGGGGATGGGGAGATATATTGTATTTTCGCGGTTCTAAGTTCAACATTATCTGTAATCACTTACCAGTGACTTCTGCTCGGCAGATAAGTGGATCTTGCTCTTAGATTCTAGCTCCACAAACAGCGTGTAAAACATGTCATACTCACAATCTTAAAGCCGAAAGAAACAAGTTTTACATACTTAAATATATTGCTACTGTCACTAAAATTCGCCTCGCATTCGCGATCTTGTATTCGCACAAACAACGGTATCGTACGATGATGGGCTAACCTGAACATCTGACCTCATATTTTGAGGCTCGTGAATAACGCCAGATAGTGGCCTCTAACATTTAAGTAAACCCCAGTCCATGTTCACCTTTCACATAGATTCATATGCAGACGACTGCAAGTGCAGCTGCCAAACGTCACCTGTGACCAATCAAAACACAGATATAGAAAGCTGTCTTATGAAATGAATTGTACCCAATGAACTCACTGGTTCTGAAAAGCAAGTACGTGTCTTTAGATATGCGGTTAAAGACAGGGCCCAGTCTAATGATGTACCTCCTCTTGTGATGGTGCTTTTTGAGAGTGTGACGTCATTATATGCAAGGGGTTAATTAATGGGTTCGTTTAGCTTCCCTGTGTCATCCCTGGTCCGCCCCGGTGCGTTCGAATAGCTTTTGACGTCATTACAGGGGCTCACCCAGTGCCCTGCTTCTGGAGTGGGTCACTTGGGGGCTGGCCCCAGGTAAACGACGTCACTACGAGAGCGGTGAGTGGTCGTTCGTTTAGCTCTTGTCAGGGACTCACCCGAGTGAGCACCGCGGGGTAGACCCAGGGAAGCTAAACGAACCCATTACTGAAGATCAGTTTTATAAATAAACACTTACCATCATCATACATAAGTGTACTCTCTGCGCATGTCCATTCGATTAGACTCGTCTCTTTCAGTCCTGCCAGTAAGTCCTGGACGGCGTTGTTAACCACCAGCACATCGATCTTTTCACTGCGTAGATTGAGTAACTCACCAGTTCTGTATTCAATGGAGTAATTTTTTAGCATGAAAGAACAACATTTAGACTCAAACCACCAACACGATCCAACAAAGATGTGTATTTGTACTTGTATTCACTATACGGAAATTAACGGGGAAAAAAACTCACTCAATCCTTTACACAATCAGCTATTAATGAATATATTAAATTGTCATGTAATAAAACACAAGGGAGAGCAATATATGTAGCATGTTTGAGTGGGCACATTTTAGTCGCGCAGTGACGCACTCACTCGAACGACTTGATTGAAAGCCTAGTCATTCAACCGTCGGTACCACGGTATTTAAGCGTCACCATGGTTCTCTGCGCTTTACACGTGTTCAAATATAACAGGCTATTGGGACCAGTGTTCAAACGGTGTTCCACG
Organism: Asterias rubens; assembly: GCF_902459465.1. Lineage (NCBI taxonomy): Eukaryota > Metazoa > Echinodermata > Asteroidea > Forcipulatida > Asteriidae > Asterias > Asterias rubens. The sequence continues at coordinate 13,692,757 of NC_047064.1, read as the reverse complement.
GTTGTTAACCAGCGGTCGACTAGCCGGGTTTTAGTCAAATTTATTGTCAACCTTTAGTTAACCATGGTGCACACTCTAACCTCTCACAATTGTAAGACTGCAGTATTTTTGTGCACAAATCATAGATGTACATAGTGTTTTCTAACTGGATATTCGGAGTCCATTGGTCATACTGTCTGTAAAGGGGGGCATGTGCTATGCCGATGTGAGGATAAAACTTATAGGGTTTCCACAGATTTTTGCAGGAAAATGAACAAGTTATATTATACGGTCTACTTGCTGCAGACCGGCTGGGCAGCGGAGGTTTTTAAACAACGCTCTTGGATTACGACCCCCATTTGCACTTACCGATATCTCATGGCAATCACGGGGCACCTCTCATGGAACCCGACTATTTCAATCACGTCCCCAAGGCGGTACCGGTATAATCCCAATGTGGTGGTGAGAACGATCTCATACCGTTTGCCAACCTCGACCTCGTCCATTAAGAGCGTATCTGGATTCTCTTCGCCACTGATGAGAAAAGATTTCATTGTTAGTTCTGCCTGAAAGGGTTATATACTACGCAATACTCAATGGCCAATGGTTGTTTATTATTTCTTCCGGGTTATAAAAACATCTTCTGTGCCATCTAGTGTAGTAGTCGCTACTATTAATTGCTTAGTCGAGTCACGACTATCCTTTTCAACTGCTCGACTAAATTCGCCGCCACGACTACTAAAACAATAGTCGTGACTACCTGTTTAGTGAATTAATTGTGTCGCTCTCGACTATTCACATTCAGACATCAGTGACACATACTTTTACTTCAATTGTGCTTAAATGTCGGAAGTCGCGACTATTAATTGTGCGGGCGCGACTTGTCGAGTAGTAAACTCATACTAGTCATACTAGTCGTCAAGGCCTACAAGTCACCATACCTGCAAGGGTAGAGGTTGACATTGTGAATGAAAAAGCCTCCGGAGCGCCACGGCAGCTCGGGGCTGTATACTCCCTAATGGGAGCTGAGAAAGATTAAAGGGATGTTATTGGCTCCAAAAATAAGTGAAGAGGTTTGCATGATTTTGTTATTATGATTAATACAATAATTGTATACCTGAGATGTTCGGGGATAAATTCAACCACCATTTGGTCAGGAAGCAGTACATACTGTGGCGGTTTCTTGTTCAGAAAATAATTATATGCAGTTATTCCTTCTGTGCTGCCATAGGCTATGGTGAAAAACCTGGTACCTTCGAAGGAAAACAAAATGGAAAATAATAAAAAAAATTATTTTATTTTGATCATTCTGACAGGTCTCGTATCTCTACATCTAACACTAAGTAATCGTGGCTTCTTTATCGCGCATATCCATCACTCAGTGACGCTCATTGCGCTTTAAAGCAATCGCACAACATCGGTAAGCAGTATTGTACAAAGGCTCACACTTCGTGTATCACAACTCATTTATAAAAAAAACAACCCTGTGAAAATTCAGACTCAATCGGTCATCGCAGTCGGGAGAAAATAACGAGAAAACCCACTCTTGTTTCCGCGCGTTTCGCCTTGTCATGACATGTGTTTAAAATAAATCCGTTATTCTCGATATCGAGAATTGATAATTGTTTTAATGTTTTCTAAAAGAGTAAAGCATTTTATGGAATAATATTTCAAGGGAAACCTTTCACCATTACCTTCTGTAAACCATGTAAGTTATATGTTATTCTGTGAACTTTTAATTGTTGTTCTGTTTAGAGAGTGTCCAATGGCTTAGATACACAGTATCTTCCTGCAAGGTATGTGGGACTACGTTGGAATTATGAGACATACTCCTTTTACATAGCACCATGTAATGGTTTACAAGGTCCTGTGGCGCAATATGCAGCAAATCAAACCAATGTGTGGATAATTGGTCTGGTGCTTTTCCTGCTTCTAAACCATTCATATTTTGTGGAAGAAACATTTAGTGTTGAGTTATTTGAAGACTGCGAATTTGAAACAACATATGATAACATTTGTGACCAGCTCTGTGAAAATGAGTCAGATGTTGACAATTTTAAAAAATTGAGTTGTATGAATGGCTGGAAAGACCACACCAGAAGCATTTATTTGGTATTATGTCTAAGCTTTGGGTGTATCGCGTTGCTGAGTTACTCCCATTTGAAATTAGCCAGTATATCATTTTAGTCAAAAACGGGATACAAGTACAGTGATGTTTTAAACTACCATTTCGCGCAAAAGGGTACAAAGAAGACTAAAGTATGATCACAAAATGGTTGTATTCATAGCTTTATTGCCTAACAGTAAGTGTGCTAAAGGTTAACCATGCAAATATCATCTTTTTTTAATTGCGCTACATAAGAGCTGGTTTAATTATTTATTTATTAAAAAGTACCAACAAAAAATATAGACATATATATTTTTTTATATTTTCCACATTAAACTGTCCATTACACAATAAAGCATATGGGCGACATCTGACTCATTTTCACAGAGTGGGTCACATTTGTAAAGGGCGACTTTTGTTTCCGTTTTGTCGGCGACCGTGTTGCTTGTTTTGTCACAAAGAGCCACGTTGTTCATCCCGCCAGGCCACGCCCCAAACAAACTAGGTGTAAGTTGTTTGAAAATTGTTTTGGGGGGATTCTCGGCTTCTAGTAAAAGGTTTCATAAACAATTGAATTTTACCTTTGGCATATCTTGCTTCAATTTTTCTCAAGTACCCAGAAATTTCGATTGCGGATATGAACTCGAGATGAGGCCAGATTCTACCCACGATGCCCACGAAGCCTTTAGCAAACTCCCTCCTCAGTTCGTCTGCTCGCGCTGGGTCTGCCGTCAAAGCTGCGTCCAGAGACCGTCGAATTCCCTCATCGAGTTGTATCTTCGGGTTAACCCTTCCTAGAGTCAGATCCTCTAAAAACATCTCCTGCTCGTCTTCCAGCATTTTCAATCCTCTGTAGACTTGCGAGGCAAACGCGGCTACCAACTGGAAAATGTTCTTGTCCGTCAGGGCAAATAGCATGTGGACATAGGTGGCTTCGAAATCTGTGATAATTTGGAAGGCGCTGAATGGCGAATTCACAGTCACGTTCGTGAATCTTCTATCGTCTTCAGACGTGAAGAAGAAAGGCACAATAGGCAAACCTGTTGCCGTAAACTTCATAGCTGGTTTGCAGTACAGTATTGCAGACTTCTGCACTGGGCTTATTTTGGTTAATCGCCTTGGAAAGGATACAAAGTTAGAAACTCCACTGAGTGCCTTTGACGGGATAACCTTGCTCTTTCCTGTTGTGCCAGACGTTGTGCCAAACCTATGAATTTCTTCCGCAACGCAGACGTTCTTTTCCCCGTCTGCCAGCCTGGTGAAGTAATCTCGATAGTGCTCATACTTAGTGAGTGGATGCTTCTCACGAAACTCTTGAAGAGATTTGATGTCGCTGAAGCCATGTCTCCTGCCGTACTCCGTCTTCGCATCACGGGCGAGCAGCTTCTTTAGCAACATCTCCTGGTGCCTCATCGGGTTCTTCCAGATTCTCGTCATCTTGGATAAGATAAACATAGAGGCAAGATCGACCAGCTTCATCCGAAGATACTGTTGGAGGAGAGTGGCCAGGGAGTGGGTCTCTGAACATCGTAGTGTCGAGATATGTAACGCGACAATGGTGACAATCCCACTGACTATAGCAATAACACCTTGGAAACAAACACATTTAACAAACTAAATTACATCATCGTGACCTCATATCAAAATTCACAAATAACCCGTCCCTTTCCATGATCATAATAATGATAGGATATGGTGGGCCGACGAATCTCATGCTAATTTTGATGATTCCTCTTACCTTAAAATAACCCCTGATAACTTTTTTCCCACTTACATCTTCGACCAATATTAACAATAATGGAGCACTACGGTGTCAGACCATAGTAATTTCCAGAATTTCTATTTTGTGCCTTGTACTAAAATATGGCTATGAGACAGTATACATATGGATATCAACTCAATCAAACTCGTAGATATACAATGGACACTATTTGTAATTACTCAAAATAATTATTAACATAAAACCTTACTCGGTAACGAGTAGTGGGGAGAGGTTGATAGTATAAAACATTGTGAGAAACGGCTCCATCTGAGGTAACGTAGTTTTAGAGAAAGAAGTAATTTATCACTCAAGTAAAACTTCAGCCATAGTCTTTTAAAGAAACAAGTTGCCTTGGATCGGTCGAGTTGGTCCTTGAAAAGCGTCCTGTAACAGTTTTTTATAAAATCGGTATGGTTAGAAAGATGTTGTAAAAGTAGAATACAATGATCTACACAAATATCCCTCGAAATTGCTTGGTTTTCTTTTTACCTCGTCCAGGAACACGATCGGCCGATTATGGGAGTCAAATTTTTGACTCCCATAAATGGCCGACCGTGTTAGTTCGCGACGTATAATGAAAACCGTGCAATTTTGAGTGATACTTGTGTGGATAATTATTTTCTACTTTGTAAACATCTTTCTAAACCATATGCATTTCATAACAAACGGTTTCAAATGCTTTTTATATAGACCAACTCAACCGACCAAGGCAACGTGTTCCTTAATATGCATCTGAATACCAACAAGGGTGTTTTTCTTTCATTATTTTTTTCAATGCCCAATGTGAGATCAGTGACACATGTTATTTACTCGTCGAGACAAAACACTAAATGTGTGCCAAGTTTGATCAATACCTCAGGGTTTGTTTATTGCCACTAGAAAATATTGTGCCCAAAGTCTATGAAGTTTGGGATAAAACTAAAACAGAAATGGATACATGATCAGAATAAAACATAATGAAGGCTTTACCGGCAAGTGAACCATAAATGCAAAAAAAAAAACCGACAATAAATGACCAAATGATAATCAACGAAAATACATTGTGAGTTTATTGCTATACTAGAGGCTATTTGTAACTCTATGTACGGGACTGGCATATATGACTACAACGTGCGATTTGATTACACCCACCTAGCGGTACCTTCTACCTACACTTGTCTCACCTGTCACAAGTTTAAACATAAATTGCTCATCGCCCAAATTCCAGGAGAAGTTGGCAGCATATGACGTGACAACTCCAGAGATACATCCCAACACTAGGCAGCGAAAATTCCATGAAACAGCCATGTTCGAAACTCCAGCGCAACAACCGAGCAGGACCACATGCAAAGTGAACGGCGCTGACGACCACGAAAGTGGTATTCCGTTCCCGTGCCTAAACCAGCGGGTCGACCCAATGCCTTAAACAATACACGCTGTAAAGAGTCGACCCAGTATGGCGTGTCAAACGTTGCAATATTCGATAATGTACAATGTATGTGCGATGTTTCTCATATATATGCGATAATTGTCACATATGTGCGATATTCATTTGATGTATGCAATAAATGTAATATATATGCAATAAATTGTAATATATGTGCGATAATTTGCAATATATGTGCGATAATTTGCAATATATATGCGATAAACGAACGCATCCTTTGTTTTGTCCCTGATTATTGTGTGACGTCATTTGTAGGAGTAAAGCTTCGCGTGAGCAAGAATACGACACCGCTGCTTGTGGAATTCGGTTCGATAGTTCTCAAAAGATATATGATAATAAGTTGGTAACAAAGTTTCCTGGGTGCTGGTATGGCATAATATGCAAGCATTCTTTACCGTCGGTGGATCATCAATAATATTATTAATGTTTACTTCATTTAAATTATAACAAGGACAAAAATGCTGACACCATTCAAGTTTAAAAAGTAAACAGACATTTGAAATAAACAATAAACTGATAAAAGTAAGCATCTAATACACTCACTTAAAATCATAGTTAAGAAAACAAAAGTTAACAATAAACGGGCAAAAGCATAATTGTATTAAATATACACAAACAAAAAGATCAGCCAGTCGAATGCAACGCAAGTCATGTTACATATTAGTTCTTTATTGTCAAATCCAATGCATTATTAAACAACTTACCGTGTAAACTTCTAACTAAAATATTATATTTTAATTTCGAGACTTCAGAGATAGATTTCGAGGCCTCGAAATCAAGCATCTGAAAGCACACAAGTTGTGCAACGAGCGTGTTTTTCCTTCCATTGTTCTCTCGCAACTTCGACGACCAACTGAGCTCAGTTAGTTTAAAATTTGTTATTTTCTGCATGTGTTGAGATACACCAAGTGAGAAGACTGGTCTTTGACAATTGCCAATAGTGTCCAGTGTCTTTAACATAGATGAGGCATGTTAACCATTAATCTTGAACTTTCTGCACCTACGTGTATTGAGTATGTCAATCAAAAAAATGTAAATACATATTTATCTCAGTCCAATAACTATCCTTATGTCGACCTGCAGAAAGTATTTACTACCGTTAAAATAAAGCATAACTTTAGTAATTAGTTATTTAATTAAATAATAATCCAACAGCACATCTATAGCGCAATTAAAAGCAGTGGACACTATTGGTTATTGTCAAAGACTAGCCTTCAGAGTTGGTGTATCTCAACATATACATAAAATAAAAAAACTGTGAAAATTTGAGCTCAATCGGTCATCGAACTTGCGAGATAATAATGAAAGAAAAAAACACCCTTGTCACATGAAGTTGTGTGCGTTTAGACGGTTGATTTCGAGACCTCAAGTTCTAAATCATAGGTCTCGAAATCAAATTCGTGGAAAATTATTTCTTTCTCAAAAACCTAAAAAACTATGGCACTTCAGAGAGAGCCGTTTCTCGCGATGTTTTATACTATCAACCTCTCCCATTTACTCGTCACCAAGACATGTTTTATGCTAAAAATTATTTTGAGTAATTACCAATAGTGTCCACCGCCATTAACAGGACTAGTATGAAACGAGAACAAAATGTACGATTTTAAATGTGGATGGAAATCAATTGTGGGAAAGCAACTCACTCACTCAGATAGGATAGGGACTGGAACCCACTATACGCATGAATTGCTTTGGTCCGAGGTGAGATTCAAACCGGGGCTCACAGAGGTGAAAACCAGGAATAGAAACCACTGAGCCAACCTCATAGTATATAGTTGATTAAGTGCATATATAGCTCTATCAAGTTCATATTATTATTCTTACCATCCATTACTCTTAACAAAATATGTTTCTGTAGTCTGTACTACCGTCTTCATGCGTCAAATAATTAAAGGTCGCAATCGATTAGCTTCCCTGTGTCGACCCCGCGGGTGCTCATTCGGGTGAGCCCCTGACAAGAACTACTCAAACGATCACTCGCCCTCTCGTGGTGATGTCAAGCACCTCGGGCCAGCAAACGTACAGGTGTGGCGGTTTCAACTTTCCGCTGTGTTCAGTTTTCCGAATGACCAAATACGGTAGCATTACGTCATGCGATGCCTGCGCACAGCAAGCGAAAGTAGTCCATTTTTAGTGCCGTATTGAGTCATCCGTAACCCTCCGATAGCTGTCATGGCGGCGTCCACGAGTCGAGTACAACTAGCGGCAAACGCGTGGATCGTATGGGGGTTTTTTATGCAAGCAGAGTGTGACCTGCCTAAAGTTGTACCCATGAATACATGTAAAGATGGGGCAAGAGATTATGTGACTACACAGAAAAGAATCGTAATATAAACAATTTGGGGTCACTGCTGAGAGAACTACAGTACTCGCCAGGGTACTCGCGGCGGTATCCGACAGGTCACCCGGAAAACTGAACACGCCGGAAAGCTAAAACCGTTCGAACAACATGTTGATATGTCCGACTACGTCACCCGGAAAACTGAACACGGCGGATAACTGAAACCGCCACACCGGGGCAGACCGGGGTCGACCCGGGGAAGATAATCGACCGCACCCATAATAAACTACTAACTATCACTAAGTGTTTTCAACTACTGCACACTCCAACATAAGATCCAACATCGCCTTAGTGCGCAACTTCTTAGGCATCTTGAACTGGTTATAACTGGCCGTTGAGGTCGCTATGATGTGTTCTTGCAGCTTGTTAAATGAGCCAGGGCGAAGGACTACAACACGAGCCTCGCAGATTGTGCCCACTTTCCGGTACTGCTCGTAGAACTCATGCTGTTTCCGTAGAGATTTATCGAACTGAATTTTTTAAAAGAACAGAATATGTTAGAAGAAAGTATGAAATGAAAAGGTTATCACGACTTTATGCTTGATACTTTTGTGAAGACCTCATCCGAAAGCCATCGACTTTCGTTGGCTTATCACGTCACTTTTGTAAACTTTAAACTACGCTTCACAAACCAGGACATTGATGTATCAGGCATTGTGACGATTTCAGAACCCCCTTCTAGCTTGGCTTGTAATTTCATCTTGGGAGGGCAAGGCCATATTCATTTTCCATTGGAAAAGCTTTACAGTCTGTTGGGAAACCATTCAAAGGGCAACAAGGCAAAGACGCCATAGACTGAAACATTGTCTTAGGCTTATCGCGTCACTTTTATAAATTGTAAATTACTGTTCACAAGGTAGAACCTTTTTGTGCCATGCCGTCAGTTTTCCTTGTGGCTAATTGTTTGATAACCCCTTTTATAAATCATACTTTTCATCAAACATCACAAATAAGCTTACTTTAAATAAAGGCAGTGGAAACTATTGATAATAACTCAAAATAATTATTAGCATAAACCTTACTTGGTAACGAGTAAATGGGGAGAGGTTGATAGTATAAAACATTGTGAGAAAAGTCTCCCTCTGAAGTGACATAGTTTTTGAGAAAGAAGTAATTCTCCGCGAATTTGATTTCGATACCTCATATTTAGAATTTGAGGTCTCGAAATCAAGAATCTGAAAGCACACAACTTCGTGTGACACGGGTGTTTTTTCTTTCATAGTTTTCTCGCAACTCCGACGACCAATCGAGCTCAAATTTTTATGGGTTTATTATTTTGTGCATACATGTTGAGTTACACAAAGTGGGAAGACTGGTCTTTGACAATTACCAATAGTGTCCACTGTCTTTAAAGTTCGATTAAGTATACAGTTGTAAGTTTTTTAGAAAGCATAGTATTTACCATTGACATCTGATCAGCAGATAATCGTATTTCCTTCTCTGATTCGAGCTCAACGAAAAGCAAATAATACATGTCATATTCACCATCTGGAAGCAAGACAAAATTTAAAAGATTTAAATTCATGTTTCTAAATTTGTCAAAAATAGAACGAAAGTTTATGCTCCGTGTTTGCTCCATGCACAACTTCAAATTGTTACCATTTTTGTCATCGTGCATAAGTGGGCTCTCTGCGCATGCCCATTCCACTAGAGTAGCTCCATCCCATCCTTCTAAGCTTTCTTGAATGGCTTTATTGACCACCAGTACGTTAATCTTCTCACTGCGTAGATTCAGTAGCTCTCCAGTTCTAGAAATAAGACCAAAGTAAAACACATAAAACACAAGTTATTCGTTTACTTGTGTGTTTCTTCTTGTCCTGCTAATATCATGCCCGGTGTCCCAGGGAAATCTGTCTACAGGAGAGTCCCCCATAATGGGAAATTAACATGGGCCCAGTCTAGGACACAGTTCGCCATCTGGATGGGGGGAGGGCACATAATCTCCGGGGGACAGAATCTCATGTTATGCATAATGACCTGTGATCTGGAAAGTAAGTGACGGTCATGCGGTGTGACCCAGGAACTGGAAAAGTACAAACTTGTACGATGACAGGCCTACCGGTCACCTATTGCACTGCATAATGTGGACTGGTCCCCTAAAAACAGGTACTTGCTTTTCAGAACCAGTGATTTAGTTTAGAGGTGATTATGGACGGGGATTATCCTAGGCTTGAAGCCACTCTCTGGTGTAATTCATGCGTCTGTAAGTGTGACGTCAGATAATCAGATGGATAATGGGTGCGTTCGATAAGCTTCCTTGGGTCGACCCTGCGGTGCTCACTCACTCGGGTGAGCCCCTGACAAGAAAAAGCTAATCGAACGATCACACTCGCCCTCTCGTGGTGACGGCATGCACCTCAGGTCACCCCAAGTGACCCACTCCACAAGCAGGGCACTGGGTGCTGACCCGGGTGAACCCCGTCAAACTATTCGAACGTACCGGGTCAGAATGGGGTCGTCCCAGGAAAGCTAAACGAACTATGCAATGGGGACTTTTAGGACACTTGGTGGCAGCAGACTTAACAGGTAAAATCCATTATTACACAATGGAATTTTACCCGGTAAATCTGCTGCCACTTTGAGTTTATAATAATAAGCATGCAAGTAAAGGGAAATGCATATAGATTTCTTAGTTTATTGTGGAAATTGTCGACGACCGTTTTTCCCCAATGTTAAGACATCTGTATTGAGGCTGGGATGGGGGGGGGGTTGTGGTTCGAATCCAATCCAAGTTATCTGTGGATTTTATCTACCTCCGCACTCAGAATGTAGCTCCTTGTAGCATTTATTTACACTACATGTCATTGAAGTTACATACCTGTACATAACGGCAACCACTGGGCAACGCTCGATGAAATCCACAACCTCGACAACGTCGCCCAAACGGTAACGGTAAAACCCTGATATGCTCGTTATAGCAATCTCATACCGTTTGCCAACCTCGACCTCGTCCATCAGCAACGTAAGTGGAGTCTCTTCGGCACTGGATGTGAGAAGAAAATGAGAAGAAATAAACGTGTTAATGATCATCAACCCGAACATGTCATTGTGTTGTGGTGAATAGCTATTATAACTTAAACTTTTAATATTACCACAAGCAGTTTATATTGCACGGTATAGTTTGAAACCTTAACGAGTTTGTGTGGTCGGTTTAAGGAGTTTGGTTGTTTGTGCGAGATGCTTCACCTGAGAACCGTGTTGATAAACATCAACCCCAGAACATGTCATTGTGTTGTGGTGACAGTGGTTTACTTAAACTTTCAACTATTAACGGAGCGAATGCAGGGGTCAAGTTCGCGCAAGAATCAATAGTTAACGAGTGGTTGTTTAACGACGTACGTAGGGCATGCGCACAGAAGTTGAACGCGATCGACTCTTGTCATGTCATCTCAGGGCGACCTGCAACTGAACGCACGTTATCATTGTGTTACACTGGTCCACTCTGCACTGTGCTATGTAACTGGTTGATAACCAGCGATGCGACCATGCCCAGTAGGTTGGTTTCAAATAGTCGACTAGTGTAGACCAACGATCGCGTGTGACATCTGGAGAATATCTACACGCATAAAGGGACGGGAAGATCTGGGGACAACACAGCCGTAACATCATTGACCGAGGACACCACTCGGACACCACTATAAGAAGTTGACTGACAGAGTTCGGGGGTCAACGGTGCGGGAACTTGCCCGGTGTATATTGCATTAGTTTGAAACATTGACGAGTTTTTGTGATCGGTGTACGGAGTTTGATTGTGTAAAGCGAGAGACTAACCTGAGGTGTTCTGGGATAAACTCAACGACCATTTCATTTGGGAGGAGCGTATACTGCTGTGGTGTCTTATCCACCCATGCATTCACGCCAATAAACCCTTCTGTGCATGAATAGGCTGGCGAGTGTAGTCGGGTACCTGTCTTGAAAAGAAACTTGCGTATAAATATAACACATCATGTTTGTAGGATACCACTCGCAGGGCAATCATCTGATACACTAATAAACTCTGATCAGCAGAGTGTGGGTTCGAGTCGATTGCTTACCTTGAGCGTCACTGAGTGACGGATATGCGCACTATTATTAAAATAGCCACTATTAAAAACATAAAGAAAACATAAAACACTTGTTGTATACATTTGGGCTAGTTCGGTAATTACCTTTGGTGTATCTGGCATCAAGCTTCTTCATGAACCCAGAAACGTCGATGCCCGCTACATGAGACAGATGAGGCCAGATTCTACCCACGATGCCCACGAAGCCTTTAGAAAACTCCCTCCTTAGTTCATCTGCTCGAGCTGGGTCTGCCGTCAAAGCTGCGTCCAGAGACCGTCGAATTCCCTCATCGAGTTGTATCTTCGGGTTGACCCTTCCTAGAGTGAGATCCTCTAAAAACATCTCCTGTTCGTCTTCCAGCATTTTCAATCCTCGGTAGACCTGCGAGGCGAAAGGCGCATTGATCTGGCCGATATTTTTGTCGGTGAGAGCAAAGAGGGTTTGGACGTAGGTGGCTTCGAAATCAGTGGATATCTGGAAGCCACTGGGCGGCGTGTTCTGGGTAGCGGACACCAGCAAACTCATTATTTTACCTTCAGGCACGAACATCACAGGTGCAATACGCACTCCCGATTTTGTCATCTTCACCACGGGTTTGCAGTATAGCGAATACATTTTCTGCACGGGACTTACCGAGGACAGTTTACTTGTAATTGCCATGCTCACCTTCGTGAATTCTGTCGGTCTTACCATCGGAATAAGCTTGCCCTTTCCTGTTGTGCCAGACGAAGTTCCAAAACGCTCCAATGTTGCCGCAACGCAGACGTTCTTTTCCCCGTCTGCCAGCCTGGTGAAGTAATCTCGATAGTGTTCATACTTAGTGAGTGGATGCTTCTCACGGAACTCTTGAAGAGATTTGATGTCGCTGAAGCCGTGTGTCATGCCGTACTCCGTCTTCGCATCACGGGCGAGCAGCTTCATAAGAAACTTCTCTTGCTCTTCCATAGGACGTTGCCAGACTTTCTTGATGCCAGAGTAGACAGAAGAGGCCATGAGACTTGGAATCTGGTTCATCAAATACTGAATCAATAGAGTTGCTAAAGTGTGGCTCTCGGAACAGCGTAGAGTTGAGATGTGTAAAGCTACAATGGTTGACAATCCGCACCAACCAGCAAAGATACCTGGGAGACAACAAGGTGAAAACACTGTGTTAATTTCAACTGTTTTTTTTCTTTCTAGTACTGAGCTGAAGGGCCACGGCCAAAGTATAATAATCGGGGTAATCCAATTCATTGATATAATAAAGTGGACCATTCCACTTTTATCTAAGAGGGGGTCGGGTGCCACAGGCTTTTCGTTAATTTATCAACATATCTTTGATTGTGTGGTAGTAAAATGATGGACCTTTTGCTCTTCGGGGTATAATAACAGTTGGGGATGTTGTCACGCCATATAAAAAAGCTTAGATAATTAGAGAAATATACCAATAACTGGATAGGAGAAAGACTGAAGCAAAAAACAGACAATATCTGGGCATGTACAGAAGTCATGTGAAAGTTGTTGGGCAATTCACAGACCAAATTTTCAAGGATTTACTTACAGTTCAGAAACTCAAACACGAACAGAGGGACATAATAATGCTAACTTTTACTTTTAAACGAAGTTAGCATGCACATAAACACAACTCTAAAACATTTGATTAACTCATTTAAAATGATGATTTAAATAAGTTCATTGACACCCTGATACTTGTAACCAAATAATTAGGATTATTCTTTAAGACACTGGACACTTTCTGAACAAACAAAAAATAAAAGTTCACAGACTTACAAATAACTTACAGGGTGTACATAAGGTAATGGCGAAATACTTCCCTTGAAACATTATTCCATGAAATGCTTTAATTTTTGAGAAAACATTTAAACAAATATCAATTCTCGATATCGAGAATAACGGATTTAATTTTTTTTTTGCATAAAACCTTACTTGGTAACGAGTAATGGGGAGAGGTTGATAATATAAACCATTGTGAGAAGCGGCTCCCTCTGAAGTGACGTAGTTTTCGAGAAAGAAGTTATTTTCCACGAATTTGATTTCGAGACCTCAAGTTTAGAACTTGAGGTCTCGAAATCAAGCATCTGAAAGCACACACAACTCGTGTGACAAGGGTGTTTTTTCTTCTATAGTTATCTCGCAACTTCGACGACCAATCGAGTTCAAATTTTCACAGGTTTGTTATTCTATGCACATGTTGAGACACACCAAGTGAGAAGACTGATCTTTGACAATTACCGACAGTGTCCAGTGTCTTTAAACACATGTCATGACCCGGCGAAACGTTCGGAAACAAGGGTGGGTTTTCCCGTTATTTTCTCCCGACTCCGATGACCGATTGAGCCTAAATTTTCACAGGTTTATTATTTGCATATATAAGTTGTGATACACGAAGTGTGGGCCTTTGGGCAACACTGTTTACCGATGTTGTGCGATTGCTTTAACAGTGACTTAAATAACACCGAACTAAATGAACTTTCCAGGATCAATTAAAATACGTGTTCAATTTATCCTCGAAAATTCCTGAAGTTCGTTTAAACGGTTTGATACCCTTCGTGTTGCCATGCCACGTATCCCTACTCACTGAATGAAGATGTATGTAATATAATTTAGCTGTAAAAATGTCAGCGTCATAAGTCATAAAGTTTTTGAGAAAAAGGTGGTAGGCCTACTAAAATGTACGTGACTCTCCTGATGTTTCCATGCAAAAGACTGATAGATGTGTTCACTTGAATAATGCCTCTTTGGCGTCCCATAGACTTGGCTTCCTGGGCAGTCAAAGGTTGCAACCTTGGGAGTGTTACTGAGTGAAAGACTCACACGGAAGAATCAATTACATTTGACTGTGATCTAGGCCTACACGGCATCTGTCCCAATACTCACAAATTGCAGTTTTGATCATCCACGATACATCACTGGCCCAGCAGTAGTTGGCAGCATACGCCGTGACAAACCCAGACAACATTACCCACACCGAACACCGAAACGTCCATGTTACCGCCATGTTGAATGTGGTAACCTCCCAGTATGAATTGCCAATGAAGTACTCGGCAGTAGTGTTATTTATACCTCCGTTGTGTGACACACAGGTCGGCGGTGGTTTTATAACTGTAGTTGTGGCGCTGTGTTTGCAAACCTTATCAAAATCAATGACGTAATTGCTGTAACTGCAAAGGGGTCCCTTTTAGGTCGTAAAGGGGATTATTTGATTCGACTCAATTCAATTCAATTCAATTCAATTCGCATGCATTTCCACACACACTTGCACAAATTATTACAGAACTACATTGTAATGCACATGAAAGGCAGGAAAAGAATAAACTAGCGGGAAAACCGCGTCGAGGCAACGGGCCAAAAAATAAGCCAGGTAGCTTATTTTTTTTAGCGGCTTGCCTTTACATAAAAAATGAATTAGCAATGCTTAGGAAAATCGAAAGAGCATGGAGGTAGTGTTTGTATTTATTCGGCATTAAAACACATACAAAATACATCCATTAAAAAAAAACGTCATGGACAAATTGTGCCCAGAACTAAAACAGTTAACCGGAAAACTGTAGCCAAAAGCCTTAAATTTTAAAAGTCTTGCCACATAAACAAAATATATATTAAACATCGATATATGCATTGTTAACATTAAACAACATTAAAAATACGAAAACAAAAAGTTAAAGGGAATTCTGAATGATTTAGAATCCAAATAACCACCCAACAGGCAAAGAATTGCGAGTGTCGTGGCCGAGCGGTTAAGAGCACCGAATTCAAACTCTGGTGTTTCTGATCAGCAGAGTGTGGGTTCGATTCCCCAGCCGTGACACTTGTGTCCTTAAGCAAGACACTTAAACATTGCTTCGTCCTTCGGATGGGACGTAAAGCCGTTGGTCCCATGTGTTGTGCACTTAACGAAAAGAGAAGCGGTTCGCCCCGGTGTTCCTGGCTGGATTGCAGCATTATTGCGCCACAGCACCTTGTAAACCATTACATGGTGCTAAAGGATTAGGTCTTATATCTCAAAAAATGTTCAACTCCTTGCAGTAATAATACCTGGCGCTTTGTATCCTTTGGCAATAGTCGCGTTATAAATACACTTATTATTATTATTATTATTATTATCATTAATCCACCCCATGTAAAAGTAGGCCTATAGCTCAATGGTATGAGCATGGGATTGGTTTGCGGTAACGGCGCATTTGTGTATTTACTTGCCAGGTAGAGTTTATTCTTAGTTTGAACTGTCTTGCTTTATTCTACTACCACGGAGTAGATTTATCGGATGGTCGGGAGACTTCTCAGTTCTGAAAAGAACTGTCCTGCTTTTTAACTACTACCCGGGCGGGAGGTATAGAATATTGGCTGGGACCTACCACTTAAGCTTAGGATCGTAATATACTGCACTACCGCTGAGTCAGTTCTTGAATTGGTCTCAACGCTTTAACTAGCTTGCTCTAGTCATCGTCAGGGGACTGAGTGATGGTATGAGTAATTCGTAGGTTCAGTTTTTGCACAGGAACAAACTGAAGTACACTCTAAAATAATCCCGGTCAGAATTGACCCGGATTTGGGTCCCAGGGGGCCAGACCCATTTCTGGGTCAGTTTGACCCGGATCCCGTGTCAATGTGTCCCGGAATCCGAGTAAAAATCCCCGCTTTTAACAAAATTTCTGGTCACTTGACACGAACCCACAAATGGGTCTAGCTCCCTGGGACCCGAAATCCGGGTAAATTCTGACCCTGGCGTTTTTAGAGTGCAGGCTAGCCTGCAAGTGCATAGATTTGGCTGAACGTCTGTTCTTTTATTCTTTTTTCAAGACCTTATCAAAATCAATCGCGTTATATCGATGCATACTGCAAATAGGACCCCTATTGAAGGTAAACGTATTTATTTTGTTATCGCGTTTTGGGTACACTCCATCTGTCTCGCTATCTCTTTATCTACGGCCATGTGTATACTATGAGTAATGTGTTGAAAGCCTACAATCCAGACCGGACCTTCTTCAAATACATATCCATTAGGAAAAGAGAGGGTAAAGGGATTAGAAGGATCCAGAAAGAAGCTGGAAAATTTCAGCCAATTTTTAAGTTTCTATGGGGCCGATTTCACAAAGCAATAAAATTCATCGCAAGACAATTTTCCAGTATCACCATAGTAATTTGTATTGTGATATCACCATTTTCATAGCAACTACGATTGATTTGCAGTTACTATCAATCTTAAATCTTTGTGAAATCGACCCCCAACTATTGGTGGCTATGAACCAATAAAAGTAATGTGGTGTGGACAAAGGATGTTTAGTATGAAAGGATGGATTGCTGGACCATGAAAGTGGTAAAATGCTTTGTTCGATAACATTGCAGGGAAACACGAAAGGGTAGGATTAGAGAGCAAGTTGCAACATGATGCATCTAACAGTGGTCAGTTAATAAAGAGTAGCAAGAACAAAGGTAGGATGATATTAGAAATAGGTGCAAGGGACATGAAAAAAAGGGGTTACTTACATGAGATAGTTATAGTAACAAATTTATAAAAAATAACTTTAAAAACATGATTATTTAAACTTTATTTACAGAATATAAACGACACATAAATTCTCAGGCAGGAGTGCAGTGGAGGGTAATGGGAAGTAAAGAGTAATGTATATAATGTTTGTTTGTGGCTCAGAGCAAAAGATATGACGTACATGAATAAATCTGGCTGAATTGTTTCCCGGAACTGCAATCTTTTGGACTGGTGACCATTCTTAGGGGGGACGATGTGGGTTTTTGTGGGGGTTTTTAAACAATGTTTCTTTTTACTTTTAAAGGCAGTGGACACTATTGGTAATTGTCAAAGATCAGTCTTCTCACTTGGTGTATCTCAACATATACATAAAATAACAAACCTAAAATTTGAGCTCAATCGGTCGTCGAAGTTGCGAGATAACAATGAAAGAAAAAACACCCTTATCACACGAAGTTGTGTGCTTTTAGATGGTTGATTTCATGACCTCAAATTCTAAACTTGAGGTCTCGAAATCAAATTCGTGGAAAAATACTTCTTTCTCGAAAACTATGTCACTTCAGAGGGAGCTGTTTCTCACAATATTTTATACCATCAACCTTTCCTTATTACTCATTACCAAGTAAAGTTTTATGCTAACAATTATTTTGAGTAATTAGCAATAGCGTCCACTGCCTTTAACACACATTCATCGAAAGGGGATGTTTTTGCACTCATTAGAACATAGACTTGTGGACAAGTCGTTAAATCGGCCCCACGCGCTGAGATAGTGGTCTCGCGAGATCACTGCTCTCGCGCGAACTGATTGCTCCCCGATTTCGAGTCGAAATATCTCAGCGCGTGGGGCCGAGTTCGCGCGAGAGCAGTGATCTCGCGAGACCACTATCTCAGCGCGTGGGGCCGATTTAACGACTTGTCCACAAGTCTAATTAGAACATTGTTGTGATAAACAAGTGTGGGCCTTTTGACAATACTGTCTACCGATGTTGTGGGACTGCTTTAAATTTTTTTTTTTTTTTTTTTTAAGAGAGGCGCTTGTGGCCAATTTGAAATTGTAGTATCAGTTGTCTCTCAAACAAGCCCATTTTCGATGCAACTGTTAAACGATTTGCTTTTATACACATATTGACTGGCAACGAGGTAACTAGTATACGTCTATTCCCACGAGGGAGTTTGAGTGATAGGCCCCTCCTCTGGACACTCACAGGCCCGAGGGGAATAGACGTACACTAGTTACCGAATTATGCCAGTCAATATGTGTTTTGTAACACAGCTCGGTCTTAAATGTCAAATGAAACAGAAAAAGGAATTTTGTAGTTGTTGTTCACGGTTTAAGTCAAGAGAGGACGCTGTTATCGCGGGCACTATAGACCTTTTCGCAAATACCATTGCGCAAGCGCAGACTGTTGAATGAGGTGCATTGTGGGATAGATATGGATCAAATTTGGATACCAGCTAGACCACAATGCACCTAATTCCAAGCTTTACGCGCGCGCCCAAGTATTTGCGAAAAGGTCTATATTCAAAGACTATTGCCTGCTCTGGTACTACTCCCGCAAAACACGCGCGCGCAATCACTAGCCTTTATTAGTTCATCCACGTGACCGTGTTTCAGCCAACCAGAATACAGAACAAGCAAGAGATGTGTTATAATAGTTTGTATGACGTACATGTAATGCTGTGTGATTCAATAGTCTCATAAAGTATACAATATGGTACCAACGATGGCACATGTTAGTTTTACATGCTGTGCATCGAGTAAACTCAGTACACACACGCCCTCGCGCGGTCAAAAATACTTTGAAGTCGAGGTTGAGTTTTCGCTCGGCCCCAGCGCCTAACCACGGGCGCTGGGATGGGCAAAAAAGTCAAGCACGCTCATTGGTCTATTCAGAAAATGCTCAGTGTCATCATGCATCAAACTCACACTGCACCATCTAAATACACTGCACGCGTGACGTACTTTCTGGGCAAGAATATGTCCAAGCTAATTAGCCCATGGCCATGCCCATAAACAAGCGGTCCTAGATAGCCCTGGCCACTGGGGTCGAGCGAAGGTTGAGGTGCAAGACTGAACGTGAACATCTGACGTCACACTTCAAGGCTGGTGAATAACGCCAGAGAGCGGCCTCTAGCCTAGGTCAACCCCCTTCCATCTTCACCTTTCACTAATATATTCATGTGCAGACGAGCGCGAGTGCAGATGCCAAACATCACCTCGGACCAATCAAACACAGATCTGTGTTTGATTTTTTTGGATAAAGTTTGTGCATTGGCGTAGCATTCTGTATCTAATCATGGAGGTCTAGGATCTAATTCTGTATCTTACGCCAATACACACACTTTATGCAAAGAAATCATTGTATCCACTGGTTATGAAAAGCAAGTTCCGGGGACCAGTCTTGGGTACCAGCGGGTTATTGAAGTCCTGTCAAAGTGGGACGTGGTGGAGTCCCCCCCCCCCCCCCCCCCCCCCCCCCCCTCGCACCACCCTTCCAGTGTTTCTTGTTTTCCCGGAGAAGCTTCTTTACCAGAAGCAATTCAAACGTCGTAACCCTTGTCACTAAAAAAAAATATTGGCTAATCATGGCTGACATGTCTGAGTTAACAAAAGTTCATTTATCAAAATAATACCATCCAAGGGAATTCATTTACAGTTGACATCTGATCTAAACACAACAAACTACAAATATTACAACAATGCACTGGAAGGAAGAAGGCACGACGGTGTCATGTTATAGGTAGATTCGTCTCCAGAAGCGATGAAACAAACAGCAAAACATACTTAACCATACAACAATCGGTTACGGAGGCAATGTTTAGTTTTAGTTGTTAATTACTTTTGTCAATATCTTTGTTTGTTGGTATCTGTGCTTTTTATCAAGTGTTCTGCGCCTCTGATCATTTTGTATGGAAGGGGCGCAATATAAATTTTGAATATTATTATTATTATTATTATCGAGTATGGTCGTTATAGGAAGTCATACCCGAGATGCTCCAGGATAAAACTGCAGTCACGGTTTCATGGAATTACTCAATCGCATGATCGGTACTGATATGAACGCTAAACCGTAGGTGACCTTCCTGATTAAAGATTGGTCCTTAATACACGTACAATGTCGTGACTCAGCCTGATCTTAAAAGTAAACAAAATTGTAGAAAATAAAGCAAAAAGTACAAAGGTCGTATCAGTTACTAAAGATTACACTCATATTTTAACGATAAGATTTATACTTTATTTAGATAAGATATTCACGAATTCCATGGCCATTTTCGGTTTTGCTAATCTTGATCGCCAACAGTTATTAGCCCATCACCCCCCTCGTATTGCATCAGTGTTGTTGTTGTACGCGAACGGCCGTACAAGGAACAGCAATTCTTTTCAAAATGGCGGTAACATGGAAGTTTCGCTGTTTGGTGTGGGTGATGTTTTCTGGGTTGGTGACGGCGTATGCTGCCAACTACTGTTGGACCAGTGATGTATCGTGGATGATAAAAACTGTCATTGGTGAGTATCGGTGTAAATTCCGGGTAGATAACAGCTATACAAATCAACTGTTAAAGGAACATTACAGAATTGGTAATAAACAAAAATCGTGAAGATCACAGATTTACATAAAACTTACACGGTCTAATGATGATGATAGTAGAAAACATCCATTTAAATATTTCAGTCTAAAATTTCATATTTGATGAGAAACAAATAATGTGATATCACATTTTGAGTTTATCGCTCAGTGAGCGTTTTATTCATTTTTGGGGGGCATCGATGCAATGCAAAATTTGTAATCGGTTTTCACTATTCTCTCGTGACCCAGATGGCCGATCGATCTCAAACTTTTACAGGTTTGTTAGTTGATGTATATGGTGGATTACATAAAGTGCTTATACTGCCAGCAACTTGTTTGCTAGCAAAACCAATTCTGCAATGTTCCTTTAAAGCTCTTCATGTGTGACTGTAAACAAAGTGATCTGGGTGTGACACCACCACCTCAACTGTATCTCATTTGCATCAATCTTTAAACTCACCTTTTGGAATGAAATGTTCAGTTTCTTTTTAGCTTTACTGCATGTATGTAGACCTAGTAACATTTAGTATGATGGTTAAATCAATCAAGGGTTCAAAGAACCAATGGTACGTTCCTTTTAAATAGAGTTTCTTGTCGTTCTCCCAGGCATCTTGACTGGTTTTTGCGGATTGTCAACCGTTATAGCTCTTCACATCTCAACTGTATGCTGTTCCGAAACCCACACTTTAGTGACTCTACTGGTTGAGTACTTTGTGCAGCAGATTCCTAGTCTCATGGCCTCTTCTGTCTACTCTGAAATCGAAAAGGTCTGGCAACGTCCTATGGAAGAGCAAGAGAAGTTTCTTATGAAGCTGCTCGCCCGTGATGCGAAGACGGAGTACGGCATGACACACGGCTTCAGCGACATCAAATCTCTTCAAGAGTTTCGTGAGAAGCATCCACTCACTAAGTATGAGCATTATCGAGATTACTTCACCAGGCTGGCAGACGGGGAAAAGAACGTCTGCGTTGCGACCAAATTGCGACGATTTGGAACTTCGTCTGGCACAACAGGAAAGGGCAAGCTTATTCCGATGGTCAGCTCGAAAGAGTTTGAGCGAGTTGTTTTGGCAATCTCAAGCCTACTTTTCTCGCCGAGCCCGGTACAGAAAGCTTTTATGCTATATTGTAAACCCGCGGAGAAGTTCACGAAATCTGGAATGCGCATTGCGCCAGTAATGTTCATTCCGGAGAGCAAAATCGTAGACTTGTTCATGTCCGCTATTCAGAACCTGCCACCAATTGGCTTGCGGATTTCCACCGATTTTGAAGCGACGTACGTCCATACTCTCTTTGCTCTCACCGACAAAAATATCGGCCAGTTTTTTGCGCCTTTTGCCTCGCAAGTCTACAGGGCACTGAAAATGCTGGAAGACGAACATGAGATGTTTTTAGAGGATCTGACTCTAGGAAGGGTCAACCCGAAGTTACAGCTCGATGAGGGAATTCGACGGTCTCTGGACGCAGCTTTGACGGCAGACCCAGCGCGAGCAGACGAACTGAGGAGGGAGTTTGCTAAAGGCTTCGTGGGCATCGTGGGTAGAATCTGGCCTCATATGACACACGTATCGACTATCGACATCTCTGGGTACATGAAGAAGCTTAATGCAACATATACAAAAGGTAATTACGAAATAACTAGAAGCTCAATGTGTTTTCAGCTATCTTCTGTCATGAGTATGCAATGCTTTTCTAGTGGTCGAGACTAGCTGCAAAGTAATGTTTGAAGTTGTTAGTCTACTTACTTTCTATATAAAAAATATGTGGCGTGTCATGGCCTGCGGTTAAGAACACCGGATTCAAACTCTGGTGTTTTTAATCAACAGAGTGTGGGTTCGTTGTATTTGCAATACGAAAATAAACAAAAACAACAACTCCAAAAACACAAGACGAGCAAAATGGACAAAATGACAAGCAAAACGAAAGGACAACTTGCTGTAAAGTTGTATCTACTCAACATAATGTTAGATCTGTCTTCACTGCAGGTACCCGACTATTCTCGTCAGGCTATGCATGCACAGAAGGGTTAATCGGCGTGAATACATGGGTGGATACGACACCACAGCAGTATACGTTCCTCCCTCATCAAATGGTCGTAGAGTTTATCCCGGAACATCTCAGGTAAAGCCTCTCGCAATGATCATCCAAACTCAAACCGATCAGACAAACTCGTTGAAGTCACTAGCCACTATTGGTAATACAGGATGTTTAAAAGAAAAGTATACGTTTAGAAACAATGTATCAAATGGATTTTTTGTTTAAGTTTTACAAAAATCTGGCACTCAGTTTCGGTGGACCAGGGTCATAGCTTTTTAATTCTTACCAAATCAATCCTCTGCTGTTCCGCATGAGTGAGCACTAGCTAATTACTAATCAGATTTTAATTGGCTTGCGCACAAAAATGAAAGGGTTTTAACAGAATCAAACACCGTAGTATGGAAGGTGAGGTTTTTGCTTTGTTGCTCACAAATTTGCTAGAAAAGTGGACGAACTCTCAGTCCTCCATGGTCTACCAAGTTCGGACGCAGGCCAAATGAAAATCATCATGAGGAATGCAACATTGGATGTTTGCAGCAGATAGACCAGTTTCGGGTCGGCCAGATCGTTCCTTGTTCAGATTCCGACTTGTAACAGTAGCCTGGTACTTTCTAGCATTTGTGAACTGTTACTCTTGTTGGGCCGCGAATGTTTGGGTAGGCCAACTAAGGTTTAAAAAAATCAGTTCTTATGTTATTTACAAATTTAAGAGTAGACCCCGACCCGAGAGGGCGCTGTTCGTGACGTCAGTCGAGGCAGACTTTGCCTGTAATGCGTAGAGTAAACACAATTGCAAAGTACATGTACGGACCAAGTCGTGAGTTTGTACGTTTCCAAAAAAAATTGTTTTGTTTTTTCCGGCAATGCCGACCAGGTGTATTGCTGCTGAATGCAGAAAAACACTTTTTTAGAAAAACAATTATGCAAACGTGTCTAGTGTCTTTAACAATCGAACTCCGTAGGCCGATTATACAAACTCGTAAAGGTTTCAATCTAAACCATGCAACACTTGTTTTGTTAATATTTAAAAACTTAAAGTCACCTGGAAGTGTTTTTTTTTTTCAAAATAAACTTTTTGCCACTAACATATATGTGTTTTGATAAGGGGAATGTGGATAAACATTAACTAAGGTTCTAAATATTAGTTCTCATTTTATTTACAAATTTAAGAGAGGCCCCGACCCGAGAGGGCGCTGTTCGTGACGTCAATCGAGGCGCGATATTTGAGCACAAAATGTGTAGTCTGGCTCCGTACACTACGTCTTGATACCTGATCGGTATGATGACTACGTACAGAACTACGGTCACGGAGCAGACTCCATGCACTAAATGACTGCCATGCGGACGGTCCACTCGGGTAACCCTGTACGGTGAATCGCAAGCTAAAAACATGCCCTCACAAAGGTTCAAAATTACCCGAAGTTTGGCATGCGCTCCGTTAGGTTCGTCCATCTTTCGATTGACGTCTAAAAAGGGGTAAGCGGAGTCAGCTCCCCAAACAACTTTATCTATTTTTTAACATACAAATCGTGACAAACAATTACTAAAAAAAAGTGTTTTATTGTTCATAAGCATATACTCTTATGATTGAAAGAAAAAAACTATATTTCCATGTGACTTTAAGTCAACCTCTAGTTATTCACCATGACACAAGGAACTGTTGATGCTGATGTACATCCACACAGTTATTATGTATTATTTTCTTCTCACTACAGTACCAAAGAGAGCCCACATACGCTCTTAATGGATGAGGTCGAGGTTGGCCAAAGGTATGAGATTGCTATAACGACCACATCAGGGTTTTACCGTTACCGTTTGGGCGACGTTGTCGAGGTTGTGGATTTCATCGAGTTTTGCCCCGTGTTTACCGTTATGTACAGGTATGTCCTCTGTGTGTAGCATTGGGGTGAAAGGGACACGTTGCCTTGGATCGGACGAGTTGGTATATAAAAACCGTTTGTAACCGTTTGTTATAAAATGCATATGGTTGGAAAGTTGTTTTAAAAAAGCGACGAGGTAAAAGGAAAACCGTGCAATTTCGAGGCATGTATTCTACTTTTACAGCATCTTTCTACTCATATGCATTTTATAACAAACGGTTTTCAATAAAGACCAACTCGACCAATGTATGACAGTTTTTGCCCTATGATGTATACAAGCGCTCTGCTAACAGAGCTTTATCTGAGTGTTTTAACTGTTTCACTTTGTTTTAATTCCCTAGAACTGGAGAGCTACTGAATCTACGCAGTGAGAAGATTGACGTACTGGTGGTCAATAAAGCCATTCAAGAAAGCTTAGAAGGATGGGATGGAGCTTCTCTAGTGGAATGGACATGCGCAGAGAGCCCACTTTTGTACGAAGACAAAAATGGTAACTGTTTGAACCAGATTTTACAGTTGGTTTGAAGAAAATAAAATATCACGACAAGTCGGTTAATGGGAGGCTTTTGGGACACTCGGTGGCAGCAGACTTACCAGGTAAAATCCATTGTTCTCGGTATTGTCCACATGCTCAGAACTACGTAAACAATGGAAATTTACCTGGTAAGTCTGCTGCCACCTAGCGTCCCAAAGTTTCCCATAAAAGTGTGCAACAAATTTGTATCTATCAAAAATATTAATTGCTTCAACTTTGTGCGTTGTCTTCTTGCTTATAGATGGTGAATATGACATGTTTTATTTGCTTTTCGTTGAGCTCGAATCAGACAAGGAAATCCAGTTATCTGCTGATCAGAAGTCAATGGTAAATATGCTTTCTCGAAACTCGAAACTGCATTTTATGAACGGGACTTTACAAGCCATCTGTTTGTGATGTTGGAAAACAAGTTTGATTGAAAAGGGCATGACTGGAATTTTACGAAAGCCATGGAGGCCATGGGCGATGTTGCCCTGGTCTTGGCCTGGGTGCCCTTCAATGGTTCCCCAACAGACTGGAAGAATGAATATGGCCTTGCCCTCCCAAAGATGAAATTCCAGCCAAGATGGGGGTTCTGAAATCGTCACGAAGCCCGAGGAGACATCAAGGTTCTGGATTGTGAACCGTATTTTAACATTTACAAAAGTTTAAGTGATCAAGCCAAAGTCGATGGCTTTCGGGTGAGGTCTTCTATAACACGGAAATATCAAGCATCAAATCTGAATAACCTTTTCATTTCGTACTTGCATAAAGTCGGTGGATTTCGGGCGAGGTTTTCTATATTACACGAAAGCAAAGTGAATCTAGTTTAACGTCTTTAAGGGCACTGCACACGTCTGATGATTGTCAAACACCAGTATTCTCACTTGGTGTATCCCAACATATGCATAAAATATTAAACCTTGAACATGAAAATTTGAACTCAATTGATAATCAAATTTACATGAGAATTATGAAAGAAGACAGCCTTGTTGAAGAACTTTGCGTGCTTTCAGATGTGTAACAAAAGGCTTCAGCTGAAGTCTTTCATTATTTGAGTAATAAATTACCTCTTTCTCAAAAACCACGTTACCTCAGAGGGAGCTGTTTCTCACAATGTTGTATACTATCAACAGCTCTCCATTACTCGTTACCAAGTAAATAGTTGTGCTAACAATTATTTTGAGTAATTCCAATAATGTCCAGTGCCTTTAAAACATAATTTCATTTCATTCCTTCTCTTAAACAAGTTCTATTTTTGTTCTTCCTTTTTTCAGTTCGACAAATCCCTGCGAAAACAGCATGAGTTCTACGAACACTATCGTCAATTCGGCACAATATGCGAGGCTTGCGTTGAGGTCGTTCGCCCGGGATCCTTCAACAAACTTAAAACGCACATTATAGCGAACTCAACGGCCAATTACAACCAGTTCAAAATGCCTAAGAAGTTGCGCACTAAGGTGCTGTTGGATTTCATGCAGGAGTGTGTTGTAAATAACAATAATTGACTGTGTAGTCAACAACAACCAATAAAGTAGTTATTCCAGTTCTGTACAGTGTTGAGAAAAAAAACTTTGGGTGCGTTTGATTAGCTTCCATATAGGTTGACCCCTGACGAGAGCTAATCGAACGATCACACCCTCCCTCTCGTGGTATTGTCATGCACCTCGGGTAACGGCAACCCCCAAGTGACCCACTCCACAAGCAGGGCACTGGGGGCTGACCACGGTGAGCCCCTAGAATGACGTCAAAGCTATTTGAACGCACCGGGGCAGACCGGGGTCGACCAAGTGAGGCTAAGCGAATGCACCCATAGTTGCAATGTAGAGTAGAGCTGTGTATTGAAAGAGTGGCGACGTGGAGGGACCAGTTTTCGTTGGTCACGTGGTTGCTGGACGCCATGTTGTCTTCAAATGCAGCACAACCCAATAGGCAGACTAGTCTGGCACCCCGTGTTCGCCCATGCGTTTCTTGTGGAACAAAATGTCTTCTAATCGCAAGTTTTCGTAACTCTGCTGTTATTGTTCTTTGTAAAATGGCCGAATCAATAACAATAATAGTAATAATACGGCTCTGATGTAGAGAATCCAAGAGCGCCATCAGTGTTCAACTGTCGAATCCAATAAGCCATTTGCGAGTTAGATTTGAATAGTGTCTGGTACATTGACTTGCTTGGTCACAAGTTACCGCTTACATTTGAATGCCTCAGTTGCTATGATGTTAGCTTAGGTACAGCCAGATGAGCATACCCTGGTACCATTGTGTCATACACATTCATTCATTCAGAATAATTGAGTATGGATGTTAACCATTTCTTTTACGTAACTACGCAAAAGCTTGCCCGAGTCATGTGAAATAGTAACTGTGCCTGTATTATCTTATGAATTCGAATTTAAACAGTAATTTTTAATTGTGACCAAGCACGTCAGACAATATTCAAATCTAACACAAACACACAAACTTTATTAACATATTAACATATTATATATAGTGTAAATTTAAGGTTTGGGTCGCGCACTGTATATAGGCTTGCTCTCCTTTCTATTTTTACCTTTGGGCAAGAGAGAGAGCACCTTCATTTTAGCACAGGTATTGCTTTCCTAGTTTTGGGGGAGCATGGCTTTGGTCATGCTCCAAATTCTATTCCTTCGGGAGGGACAAAGTCATGGAGCTATCTGTGAGTAGTGTTTTGAATTAAATCATCTTTCATTGTGTGCGTTCGGTTAGCTTCCCTGGGTCGACCCCGGTCTGCCCCGGTACGTTCGAATAGCTTTGACGTCATTCCAGGGGCTCACCCGGGTCAGCCCAAAGTGCCCTGCTTGTGGAGTGGGCCACTTGGTGCTGGCCCCAGGTGCATGACGTCAACGCGAGAGGGTGAGTGATCGTTCGAGTAGTTCTTGTCAGGGGCTTACCCGAGTGATCACTGCGGGGTCGACCCTAGTCTTGGTTCAAGACTCTCCTAGATTTGTCACAACAGGGCGCGCTATCACCCCAACGCGCTATCAACCACGAACCGCTATCACCCGAGAACCGCTATCACAGGAGAGTCTTGGCACATTCGTTAAATCTCCCCCCCCCCCCCCCCAAAAAAAAGGGGGCGGGCTCTGCGGGAAACCTACGCACGCGCATTATGTTTCCCCCGATTTTGGGGGGAGATTTAACGAATGTGCCAAGACTCTCCTGTGATAGCGGTTCGTGGTTGATAGCACGTTGGGGGTGATAGCGCGCTTTCTTGTTACAAATCCAGGAGAGTCCTGAACCAAGACTAGGTCGACCCGGGGAAGCTAATCGAACGCACCCATTGTAAACGTGTGTGGGCAGCCGCATGCCCTCTTGACCTTTCACCCTTAGTCACTGTGTTGTGCACAATGTGTATTTTTTGTACTTTTCGTTTGAGTATTAAAACCAGCACATGAGATTATTTTATATTTTTGAGTTCATAATACGTGTGGATTCTGCTTTATGTGTATTTCGGGGAACTGCCTCCTCCCCGTGTCTCTATATTTACTTTCCTAAAAGTAAAGCCTCTTGTCGGGTGTATACCTTTCACCTTGGTGGCTGTGCATTGTGTACTGTGTACTATTGATTAGGATTAAAATCAGTACATGAGATTATTATATATTTTTGCATTATTCAATAAGTCCTTTGTACAAATACGCTTCCCGGTTAAACAAAACCTAACACCGTACTCGTTGTATACATGAAAATAAAGGTTTTTATTTATTACACCGGATTTCGCTCAAGACGTTTCATGGTTTAAATAGGATGATTGGTAAACGGAAGTAAGAGGACGGTTGTATAGTGAAGGAAGCTATTTATATATATAAAGATGCGTATAAACATTATGTATTTGTAGCCCTGTATACGTCTTTCACTTTCGCGCTTGTACAGCACAGATGAATATTCCTATACAGGACTAGTACACTTGATGCCATTTTGAACTGGTGCCCTCTCCTAAGAGGTCAAAAGGAGGTTGTCCCCTGTTTTTATCCACAAAGGTTGCGTTCGATTAGCGTTCGGGTCAACCCCGGTGCGTTCGAATAGTCTCATCCCATGGGCTCAACCGGGTCAACCCCCAGTTCCCTGCTTAGTATGTACTTGTATGTAATGTATGGATTCGACTGTGTGTGAAATGAAAGTAGGTTAAATGTGAAGGTGGACGGGAATTGACCTATATCTAGGCTAGAGGCCACTCTCTGGCGTTAATCACGAGCCTCGAAGTGTGACGTCAGATGTTCGGTAGATATTTTGCTATTCCTCCACCGCACAGGATGGCGGCTAGGTGACGTTAATCCATAATATCTATACTAAATGAATAAATAATGTAAACAGTTAACTAAACCAGGCTCTAAAACTACAAAGGTCTTAAAGTAAGAAAAGTATGCGATTCAAACACAGAAGTTGTATTGCCCGTATACCTTCCCTTTATATGACACAGATTATACAGCAGTTTTAAAGCGCATCTACATTTTCCTCAATGCACCAAACAATGGAAAACAGGCCTTCATTCCTGTCATAAAATATCGTACAGAAAAGACTCCACAGCATACGCATTAGTAGATAAGTATTCCAAAAAACATTGGGGGAAACACATTAATCCTGAGTTTAAAAGTACACACTCAAGTAAGTTGGGGTTTTGCAGTTTATTGTGTTATTTCAGCTCGATCTTAATACCACATTTCTCTGGACTGGATCTCTTGATGATACCAAGGGGTATTGGTCACTTCGGCACCTTGACAACTCGGCACCACTACAAACTCGGCACCGTGCAAACTCGGCACCCACAAATTTGTTATCCTTTTAACCTTTTATTCACGTTTTGCACATGCCGAGCACCTCTCACCCGATCACCGCTAAACCCGAACACCTAATCGTTATCATTAACAACACAGTCCAACATAAAATCAAGAAGAGCTTTGGTGCGCAACTTCTTGGGTATCTTAAACTGGTTATAACTGGACGTAGAGGTCGCTATGATGTGATATTTAAGTTTATTGAAGGAGCCAGGGCGAACGACCTCAACGCAAGCCCCGCAGATTGTGCCCACTTTCCGGTATTGCTCGTAGAACTCATGCTGTTTCCGCAGAGATTTGTCGAACTGTAATGAAATCGGAAAATAACCTTAAGTTATGAACATGATGCCAAAGATGGTAGGGCAAGTTTATGTTTGACGTTCAATAGCTCATTCTTGTCCACATAACCTTACATTAATAGGCCCTACCGTGAGTACGATTTGTCACACTTCAATAATATAGAGTGTCATGGCCGAGTGATCAAGAGCATCGAATTCAGTCACCAAATTGTGGGTTCGAATCCCGCCCGTGACACTTGTGTCATTCAGCAAGATACTTGACTAATGACTATAATTGCTTCTCTTCACCCAGGTGTATAAATTGGTATCTGCGGGAGTAGAGGTTGATATTGCGTATTAAAAAGCCCTCGGAGCGCCACGGCAGCTCGGGGCTGTAGGCCTATATTTCCTAGGGAGTTGAAAACGATTAAAGGGATGTTATTGGCCAAATGATTGTGCTTCTAGTGCATAATTATAACCTCTTTTCGAAACCACTGGTTTTTGTCAGGCTAAGCTTTTGTCGGTTTGAAAACGTGCACTTTGGTGTGGACTTTAACCGAAACCGCGGTTTTCGAAAAGGGACGTAGATTCCTTTCTCCGAAACAATTTAATTGACTTGTGGACAAGTCTAAAAACCGGCATGAAATGACTATTAGTTAAAGAAGTATAATTACCAGTGACTTCTGATCAGCAGATAATCGGATCTCTATGTCTGATTCGAGCTCAACGAAGAGCAAATAAAACATGTCGTATTCACCATCTGGAAGCAAGACAAAATGAAACAGATTTTAATTATTTGATTCCGAATGTCAAGAATAAAATGAAAGTTTGTTTACTTTGTTCCTGCCTCTTAGACAAATTAAAAGCCTATAGTCTTGAACATTAATGTGATTAAAACTGCCCTTTAAAAGAAATACGGTAGGCCTACGGATCTAAGATTAAAAATGACGGGTACAGTTTTGGATACTTGCTATTAAAATGATGTCAGTAAACACATTACGACTGCTTGCATTCTACATCGTGGCAAGCCCATACAGCGCCCTCACTTGGTTAAAATTAGGGCCTGTAATAATGGGTGCGTTCGTTTAGCTTCCCTGGGTCGACCCCGGTGTGTGGCGGTTTTTTTTTCCAGGACAAACGTGGGTAATTATCTGCACACGTTCGTCCTGGAAAAAGAAAACGCCACACACCGGGGTCGACCCAGGGAAGCTAAACGAACGCACCCAATGACTGAGACCTACGCAGGACGCGTTCACGTGATTGACACGTATTCATTGTTTGACTCAAACATGGTGGCCAATGCAAGATGTCTGTTCTTCCCTGTTGGAACCATACACACTTCAAATCGTACCATTTTTGTCTTCATATAAAAGTGGGCTCTCTGCGCATGTCCATTCCACTAGAGTAGCTCCATCCCATCCTTCTAAGCTTTCTTGAATGGCTTTATTGACCACCAGTACGTCAATCTTCTCACTGCGTAGATTCAGTAGCTCTCCAGTTCTAGAAATTAAAACAAAGTAAACCATACTTTTTCAAGTGATTGTCTTGAATTTCTGTGTTTGATAATTAGTTAGAGGAGAAGACCTATTTAGGTTCAGTACTCTCCAGTTCTGACATGAGACCAAAGGTTTATTATGTTTTTCTAGTGATTGTTCTATTGCTTTAATGGTCCCACTCGAAAGAATATCTTTTGTATTTGATTATTATTCCAAGTTCTTCCCGATCGAACAATGTGATATTTAGTACTGATTCTTCACTCTAAAATAACTTTCGGCTACAATTTCCCAAAATGTTGTCCCCTGGGGTATTGACCCATTTCAGGGTCACTGGACCCAATAATCTGTGTCAAAAATACCCAGAAATTTACGCTGAATCCGAGCAAAAAATCCGAATTAGCCACGGATGGATCTGGATCAATATTTATCACCTGGTGGAAAAGCAGTAAAAAGCGGAAATATGCAAGCTGTTTTACGAGTGCGTAAATGCACACTTTTTAAGCCTCAATCTTTTTTCAATCTAACTTTTAACAACAAATTAGTAGTGATTCATCTTTTACCTGTACGAAACGGTAAACACTGGGCAACTCTCGATGAAATCCACAACCTCGACCACATCGCCCATACGGTAACGGTAAAACCCTGATGCGGTGGTCATGGCTATCTCGTACCGTTTGCCAACCTCGACCTCATCCATTAACAGCGTCTCCGGGTTCTCTTCAGGACTGGATTGGGGAAACAGTAATAGATAAGTATAATCTTTGTGTACAGGTAGTTGTACATTGTCTATCAAACAACTTCCCGAGTAGACTGAGCCCCTGTCTTTATCGAGCCTCGAAGAATGACGTCAGACGTCCAGGCTACTTCCCGAGAACCTTGGTCTACGGTCATACCGTTCAGCTCACAATGGAAGACGTTTGAACGCTAGGTGGCAGCAGACTCTCCATCTAAATTTCCAAAGTTTACGTAGTTCTGATCATGAGCACAATTTGGAGAACAATGAATTTACCTGGTTATTCTGCTGCCATCTCGTCGCCCCCGCCCCACCCCCTCAAAGTCCCACAGTACAATTATTAATTTGCAATTGGTGGTATTGCCACCTTTCAATGGGCCTTTATAACCAGTGTTCAAAATCACATTTTGTTCCAAACTTTATCACTTCTTCGGGGGAATCTCCTTTGGTGGGGCTGTTTCAGACCTACCTCAGATGTTCTGGGATTAACTCAATCAGCATGTCATTAGGGAGGAACGTATACTGCTGTGGTGTCTTATCCTTCCATGCATTCAAGCCAATCAGTCCCTCTGTGCACCCATAGCCTGACGTGTATAGTGGGACACCTGCAGTGAAGATAACATGCGTAACATGATGTTATAGCAGAAAACAAACAGGGAAAAGTCGTTTATTATAAACAGTAAACCAGTCTCAAACTTCACTTCTTCTTCATTTCTTGTACGACTCATCTCATTAAAACTCCTTTGAAAGAATATGTATGTTGACGCCAGGGGGGCGATCGCAAGTTGAAGGAGAATTGTTCTCACTTCGTGGGCTCGTTTGTCACGGACCAACCGACTTGATCTTGCCAACCCATTGACGTATATTTAAAGAGAGTTTTGTGAACCAATTAGATATTGCGAGCAAATGACGTAAAGAGAGCTTTGCCAACCATCAAGATCTTGCCAATCCACTGAAGCTGAAGAGATTTTTATCAACCAATCAGATATTGCCAGCCCACATATACGTATATTAATAGTGAGTTGTGTCAACCAATCTGATTTTTTTCAATGCACTGACGTATAATTATCTGAAGAGAGTTTTGTCAACCAATTACATCTGTCCAGCTTATGACCTGTATTTGAAGAGGCATGCAAAACAGAAGATGAAAACCAATGGCGTTTTACACATTAAATGTGAAATGAACTTCGCGTAAAAAAATGTCTAAAGCTAATATTGAAAAGGACTTCTGTTAGTTTCTTTACCTTTTGAGTATCTTGCCTCAAGGTTCTTCATGTACCCAGAGATGTCGATAGTCGACATGTGGACAAGATGAGGCCAGATTCTAGCCATGATGCCCACGAAGCCTTTTGCAAACTCCCTCCTCAGCTCGTCTGCTCGAGCTGGGTCTGCCGTCAAAGCTGCATCCAGAGACCGTCGAATTCCCTCATCTAGTTGTATCTTCGGGTTGACCCTTCCTTCAGTCAGATCCTCTAGAAACATCTCCCGATCGTCTTCCAGCATTTTCAATCCTCTGTAGACTTGCGAGGCAAAAGGCGCAAAAAACTGCCCCATATTTTTGTCCGTGAGAGCGAACAGCATATTGACGTAAGTGGCTTCGAAGTCGGAGGAAATCTGGAAGCCACTGGGCGGCGTGTTCTGGACAGCGGACATAAAGAAGTTTGAGATGGTACTGTCGGGAAAAAACACCAATGGCGCAATACGTGCGCCAGATTTCGTAAACTTCTCCGCGGGCTTTGAGTAAAGAATAGCCACCTTCTGCACTGGGTCTGGAGAATAGAGTAATCTTGAAAGAACCGTGTTTGCTTTCTGAAAATGACTTGAAGTGACCATCGGAATAAGCTTGCCCTTTCCTGTTGTGCCAGACGAAGTTCCAAATCGCTCCAGTGTTGCCGCAACGCAGACGTTCTTTTCCCCGTCTGCCAGCCTGGTGAAGTAATCTCGATAGTGCTCATACTTGGTGAGTGGATGCTTCTCACGGAACTCTTGAAGAGATTTGATGTCGCTGAAGCCGTGTGTCATGCCGTACTCCGTCTTCGCATCACGGGCAAGCAGCTTCAAAAGAAAATTATCTTGCTCCTTCCTTGGATACTTCCAGACTTTTTTTAAGTTTCTGTAAACTGAAGGAGCTATGAGATCGAAAACCTGCATTATCAAATACTGGGCCAATAGAGTCGCTAGGGTGTGGGTCTCGGAACAGCGTAAAGTTGAGATGTGAAGAGCTATCACAGTTGACAATCCGCACAAACCAGCCAAGATCCCTGGGAGAAAGTAAAAGAAAACAGTATAATAACTTCACTCCGGAATTCCCTGCGTGCATCATGTTCCCCTGCTGCTGCCCATAATCTCCCTCATTTCCAGCGTAAGGAACAAATTATGCTTCCATTATGTTCTCATTTTCTGTCTCACCTTTCCCAATGGCTTTTGTGCCTTGTGACTTCTTTGAGACTTCCATAACAATATTAGAATGCCGGTGTCTTTTAATAGAGACCCCACCCCGTCTTAAATGGGCTATAGGAAGTTGATTCATCCGAGGGCGCTACCATTACAATTTGACCCGAGCTGTGTATTGAGAGAGTTGTGAAATGGTGGGACCACTTTTCTTTGGTCACGTGGTTGCTGGGCGCCATGTTGTCTCCAAACGCAGCACAACCCAATGGGCAGACTAGTCTGGCACCCCGTGTTCGCCCATGCGTTTCTTGAGGAACAAAATGGCTTCTAATCGCAAGTGTTTGAAACTCTCCTAATATACGGCTCTGAATTTGACCATTCGCCGCCCGTATGATGGGGAGGGGGGGGGGGCAAAATCTCCTGCAACATCGGTGATGTACAAACCGAGCCATCTAAAGTTATAGTTGGCGGTGTACCTATTTTGTTAACTTCAAATAATAAGTACATTACTGCAAAATTAAGTCTTTATACTGTCCATAATTGTTGTCTTCTTGTCATTTTTTACGCCTAAAACATAATATCTGTGGGAAAAACTTACACCAGGAAAATTTATACAATATCAAAGAACGAACTTCACACATTTTGATAACTCATGAGCTTGTTACGCGGTTGAACGCTATGACAGAGACTTCTTTCCAACAATAACAAACTCATTCTTCAAATCATATGAAATGAATTTACCTGCAGCAGCTTTCACCGTCCATGATCCGTCACTGGCCCAGCAGAAGTTGGCAGCATACGCCGTGACAAACCCAGACAACATTACCCAAACCAAACAGCGAAACTTCCATGTTACCGCCATTACTGCCACAAGTCCCCTTATTGGCCGACCTGCAACCGTGCAAGAACCCGTCCGGACGGAGACAAAATCAACCTATGAATATTGGATAGATTTATCGGATAAATGTCGCGAACATGTGAAGGTATTTGCTGAACCGAAGGCGCATTGCATTATGAAGCTTTAACGTCACTTGTTGAGGCTAGTAATCATCAATGCCATATAGCCTACTAGATGCGTTTGGTTAGTGTGTACGTTTGAGCATGACCTTGCATGCCATACACTCAATAGAGGTCCACACAATGCTATACAAAAACCATTCTCTTTTATTCATTGTCTGCACACAATCAACCGTTGTCGAGAGAGGTATGATAATAATAAACCTAAAATTAGACGCAACCCACACCAACAGAATCTCCTGCCACACCGGAGACTCTGTCCATCCCCCATATGGAAAACTAACATGGGTTGGAGGAGGAGGATTTAAAATAAAATAAAAAAAGTCGCTATCAGAAGAAGTTTGGACACAGTTTGCCATTTACGGGACATAATCTCTGGGGGACAGAATCTCATGCCACGCCGGATCTGGGTTCCGTGGGGCCTGCCCACTCTGGGGTTAGTTTCAACCGGAACTCTGTGTCATCACAATGGGTCAAATCATTGACGCAAAATTTGAGTTAAAATCCAGCTTTCAACTACTTTTTCCTGTAATCGATGTTAAGTTTGCCTCGGGGATAAGGATACTAATTTTGTTTTGTTTTACCCATACACCCCATGTGTGCTAGCAGTGTTTACTCAGTACTTTCCCGAGTCTTGTGAAAAAATATCACAGGTAGATTACTCGGGTGGAATTCGAACCCACGACCGTTGTAATTCTAGAGCAGTGTCTTACCAACTAGACTACCAAAATTGCCCGGTAGCTAAAGGCAGTTCGAATCCTATGTTTTGGCAGCGGGTGTCGCAACAGTTACCTTTTCCTGGTCAGCCTGACCCGGGTGGCCAGGACACGGAACCCAGAATCGGGTATTTCTGACCCGGAAGTTTGTAACCCCCCCAAAAAATATGTGTAATAAGCAATCAACAAACAGTCTGGAATGCTCGGTATATTTTATTAATCATTAACCAAAGGTTGAAAAAGTAAACAGTCTTTTGGCTGCGGCGTAATCGAGGATATAGCATGAAAGGTCAAACGTACAATGGCACGACTTAGCGGTTTCGAAGGTTGGACATTGCACAATATTGTTGCACGCTGTGAATGGGTCCATCCGTTTTGTACACCCGAGGGGGAAAGGGCGCCTAAGTTCTGTTGTAATCTTCAAACATTATTACGACGGAGTTTGCATAGTTTAATAAGCAGACGAACAGTAATTGTTTTTGTTTGATATTTAGTACAAAAAAATGTCTTCACTGTTCCCTCGAACCCGCAGATGTTTCGTACAAAATGCGTTGGAAATGGACCAACGGTGGGAACGATCGAGGTTATGTTCACATGTAAACAAAAACGCATGTACAATAGCCGAGATACTTGTTTATTTTTGTCACATTACGTCATAGGTTCTCGACCAATCAATCTTCACAATTTGTTACCGAGGTATAACAATGCTTAATGTAACCGGTGACTTGAAGAGTGACGTCAGTTGTTTGATGGATTGTGCATTGTTATACCATCAGCATTTACGAGCGCTTGTTTGTAAAAGTGCATTGAAACGAACATTGAGGTTCATTTTGTCTCCACAGTTGCAGGTCGTCAACCAATATATATAAGACGACTACAAAAATGGCGGTAACATGGAAGTTTCGGTGTTTGGTTTGGGTAATGTTGTCTGGGTTTGTCACGGCGTATGCTGCCAACTACTGCTGGGCCAGTGACGGATCATGGACGGTGAAAGCCGCTGCAGGTAAATTGACTATACCTCCATTGAGTTTGTGGTGTAGAATGTACCACTAGGTATCTAGCATGAAACGCTACATAAGCGAACGTATAACGTTTGCTGCACTGAAATTGCCTTGGTAAAGTAACTGGCCCTATAAAACTCCATTCATCAATGGCTCCGATGAATGACAGACGATCTGCCCATTGCATGCATTGTCCGGAGCTTTACACCGGCGACTGCGCAATTACACTGTTTGGTATTTACTCTAATAAAGGGCAATATGGGCCCCAGAATGAGGACTTTACGTTAGGAGCAATCAGAAAAACTGGCTGAGAGGGGTGCATCGCAGGGGCTTTGCCATGACTGAGAAAGAAAACAAAATTGTTTATTTCTGACTTATCACTTGTGTTTGAAAATACATTTTGATAAATTTATACCTTTCCAGGGATAAGGATGTAACTTCTGTTATTAAATACATGTGCTCACTCAATTTCATTCATTTTTTATTGCAGAATTGTTTTTAGCTGTTCCGACCTACAGTCGGAACAGGTATTGTTTCTGTCGAGATCTTTGTTTCTGCCTAAAACCCATAGCAATTGCACACGTTTTTTTCTTTAAACCTAATCTCCTAGACCATAACTTCAAAAGAGTGAAATCATATACCAAATTGAAGCTTAGAACATAAGCTTACCTCTAAATGTAAACAAAATTAAAAATCTTCATTAATTAGCCACATAATCTTCATTTGAATATAACTGGATGCAGTCACTTCCATGTTATTGTTAAATATTCTCTTTGGTAAATGCCATACAGTTTGTTCCTATCATGAGTTGTGACTTCTTGAGATGAGTCTAGGCGTTTGAACATAACTGGATGCAGTCACTTCCATGTTATTGTTAAACATTCTCTATGGTAAATGCAATTCAGTATGTACCTATCATGAGTTGTGACTTCTTGAGAGGAGTCTACTCAAGTCTCTTTTTCTTGTTTTTCTACATACGTTCTGGACCACAGCGCAGTCTCTGTTTCTTCGTTTCATAACCGAGTTCTGGACAAATATGCTTTGTGGACAAATATGCTTTGTACACGAAGGCTTAGGGTTTTCGTTTAACGAACGTGCGTATATAAATAGGGGTTTTTGACGACGACGACATACCATGGTGTCCACAGAATTACACTAAACTTAAACAGTTTGAAGATAATGACAGTTGAAAGCTTCCCTTAAAATATTACTTGCTGTGGTGTTGTAGTTTTTGAGAAATGAGTGAAAAAATGTCAAATTTAGACTCCGAGGTGGCGTCCTCCGTGGACGAACGTGCGTAATTGAATAGGGGTTTTTGACGACGACAACGTCATCGTCAAAAACCCCTAAAGGCATCTTATACTACATTTTAACCCTACTTCATAGTTAAAGGCGTTAGCAGTTCATATTTAGTGACAATGTTTGCAAAATCATGACACGAGAATTAATTCGCCGGATTATAATCCCCTCTGTTGATACAAATACATGTTAACCCTCGTATTATGCATTGGGCCTCATGGCCTAGTGGTCATCAGTCGCGCTTACATCACTGATACCTGCGAGTTCGTATCTCCATGGAAATTTAATTGGTTTTTTTTTATCCTACGTTCGCTTAGGTAGCGTTTCATGCTAGATACCTACTGGGCCTCTTACCCGACCACCAGTGCATTTGGCCTACATGTAGTGTTTAGCCAGTTAATCATGTACATGTACCTGTTTGGTTAACGCTATACATAGATCCTAGAGTAATAGATTATGTCATGTATGTCTAGCGTTAACCAACTAGGGAGGCCTAATGGCCTATGTAAACACGGTCCTGGTTTCAAGGGGCACTTTGCTAGCCGGCTACAGCTACTCAGTCACGGTCTAGTGATCGCACTTGTACACTGTGTATGTTACATGACATGCACTGTGCTGTATAGCGCTATGTACATGTATAGTATTGTACGTGGAAATGCATGTGAAATGACAGAGGTCAAAGGTGAATCTACACGCCGGTTTTGGATGCCGGTCTCTGGCGTTATTCATGAGCCTCAAAGTATGACGTCGGACGTTCAGGCGAGGCGCGTGATGTGGGAGCGTTTTTCGTGGCTGATATGGAGAAGAATAACTGCGATCTAAGAATTGAAATCAAGTCTACGGTCGATCGCACAATCGCACTAAGTAGTGTGCTGTGTGTTAGCATGGAAGACGGTCGATCTATAGTGTATGCTTGTTCGTTTGTGATGGCATATACATCCTGTAATTTCTACGCATACGTCGTTTGTTCGTTTTAACTGCCAAACCTCTGATCCTGATCTTTCAAAACAGGCATATCGGCTCCTATAATACCAAACAATCGCCGACAATGTCCCAATAAAGGGAAAGAAAGCCCGAATTCCATGTATCAAGTAAATAAAAAGATGCAAATGCAGTGTCCCCCATTGAATGATTATTTCAATTAAGGGAAAGAAAGCCCGAATTCCACATATTAATAAATATCGCCGCAAGGCCTGTAATATTTGAAAAAAGTGTAAGAAAGCCCGAATTCCATGTATTAATAAATATTATGCTATGCAAATTTTTCCCATTAAAGGATTTTTTCAAAAGGGAAAGAAAATCTGAATTCCATTGTTCTTACGCCGCTATGAAAATGTCCCCTGTTGGAGGATTATTTTTAGAGGGGGGAAAGAAAGCCATAATGCCATGTATATCGCCATGTGCAAATACTCCCATTGAAGGATTCTATCAAAAGGGAAAGCAAGCCCGAATTCCATGTATTAATTATAAAGGCACCTGGAAATAGGAATTTTTTCTTTTAAACATAAGAGTATATGTTTATTAACAATAAAACAATTTTTTTAGTAATTTTTTGTCACGATTTATATGTTAAAAAATTAATTAAGTGCTTGGGGGTTTGACTCCGCCTACCCCTTTTGTGACGTAGGAAAAGGAAGACTTTGCCTCGATCAAACATAGACCCCCCTCGATGCGTAGATAAACACACGTGCAAAAGTACATGTAATTCTAAGACGTGAGTTTGTAGGCTGCGAAAAAAGTTTTTTCTGGCATTTTCCCGGCAATGCCGACCAGGTGTATTGCTGCTGAATGCAGCAAAACAACTTAAGATGGGGTCAGTCTTCATCTGTTTCCTGCAGATCCCAAGTATAGGCGGTTGTGGGCTGCCAAAGTCAGCTTAACTAGAGCAAAGTGGTCCGGTCCGACGTCTTTTTCAGCGCTATGCAGCGAACACTTCGAGCCGTCGTGCTTCGAATCCGGGATACACCACTCATTTTGACATGACGAGAAGAGCCATTCTTAATTACGACGCCGTCCCAACAATTTTTCCAGCTAGTGGGAAGTCGAAGAAGGTATCTGAAATACGTGACGAACCCAGAGGAGAACTTTGAACTTTGAGGGTATGTTTTTAGCTTTTGCCAAGTGACACGATTTTTTGTTGGTACCGCATGCGATTCACCGTGCGTGCAGGTCCTATGTGACCGTCCGCACATTATACAGCAGCCATAGTGCGTGCGTGCAGTCTGCTCCGTGGCCGTATTTCTGTAATAATACGTAGGCAGACCCACATCTTACAACCCATTTGGTCACTAAAAAGTCGCATAGTTAAATAAAAATAGCAGCAATAGCTTTTGTAAAAACCACTAGGCGTTCAACATGTTCAAGTTTCAATATACGTATGTGTGTAAAATCGTGTCTGAATTTGTTTTGATGTGCCATGTTCCCAGACGTAGAGTACGGGGGCCTGACTACAAATTTTCTCTTCAAATATCGCGCCTTGAATTACGTCACGAACAGCGCCCTCTCGGGTCGGGGCCTACTCGTAAATTTGTAAATACAATCAAAACTAATATTTTTAGACCTTAGTTAACTTTTTATTCACATTCCTCTCATAAAAACACATATTTTAGTGACAAAAGCTTTATTTAAAAAAAATTCCACTTCCAGGTGACTATAAATATCGCCCTGTGTCACCCAATGAAGGATTAGGGGCCTATTTCAAAAAGGGAAAGAAAGCCCGAATTCCATGTTTTAGTAAACATCGCCGCTCTGCAAATGTTCCCATCGAAAAGGGTTATTTTTTAAAGGGAAAGAAAGCCCGAATTCCATTTTCTTTTAATAATCGCCGCTACGCAAAATGTTGAAGAATTAGTTCAATAAGGGTAGTACATTCCGAATTCTATATATCGCCGCAATGTTCATATACGATCTTTTTCCGAAAAAATTGCTGATGATTTACACGCTTGAGTTTGTGTTGAAATACAACAACACTATGGGGGTGCCCGGGGTGTCAAAACATAGAAATCATGGAACAAAGGGGTGTACCCGATTTTGTGCGCGATGGACCAGCATCGTGCTCGATTGAGGTGCGTGCCGAGCACATCAAACCACGCCTTACGTGCACGTACTGAGTATTAATTGTGATGCGGTCTAATGTAAAGAAATACGTGTAGTGATAGTGTCTTCTTTTAAATCAATCTCCTTCCCTTCAGCACATGTTCTCCAAAAGTCGGACATAAAAAATGTTCGTAGTGGAATCCCCTATGGCACCGGCACGCTTCCGAAGATCGAGGGTTCAAATCCCGACCCGCTGTTTCCCCTCTTTTTGTTCAACACAAAATTATTAATTTTTGTTGTTGGATAATTTGTTTTTATTGGAAGTCGCCTAAATAACATAACAAAAAGAACACTTGAGGTGCGGACATGAAGAGAAAAAAAAGAAAGCATAGATTTTGAAGAGTCAAAAGAAACCCATTCACCTTAATACCCTTGACGTGAGAGAGATTTGATGTGCAGATGGGAAACAGGATGCAGGCAAAGAAGTGCGGCCAAGGAAGTCCGATGTGATTGTGAAGTTGTTCTATTGTTTTTGTTTTATTTTTCCCCAGGCATCTTCGCCGGTCTGTGCGGTCTATCAACTATGATAGCTCTTCACATCTCAACTCAACGTTGTTCCGAAACCCACACTTTGGCGACTCTATTGGTCAAGTACTTGTTTTTCCAGATTATTGATCTCACAGCGCCTTCAGTTTACAGCAACATGCAAAAAATCTGGAAACGTCCAAGGAAAGAGCATGAGAGTTTTCTTCTGAAGCTGCTCGCCCGTGATGCGAAGACGGAGTACGGCATGAGACATGGCTTCAGCGACATCAAATCTCTTCAAGAGTTCCGTGAGAAGCATCCACTCACTAAGTATGAACACTATCGAGATTACTTCACCAGGCTGGCTGACGGGGAAAAGAACGTCTGCGTTGCGGCAACACTGGAGCGATTTGGAACTTCGTCTGGCACAACAGGAAAGGGCAAGCTTATCCCAATGGTCACTTCAAGTTATTATCACAAAGCAGGCAACGCTGTTTCAAGATTACTCTATCCATCAGACTCAGTACAGAAAATGGTCTTTCTTTACTCGAAGCCCGCGGAAAAATTTACAAAATCTGGCGCACGTATTGCGCCAGTGTTGTTTTTCCCTGATAGTACCGCCTCAAATTTTCTTATGTCCACTGTCCAGAACATGCCGCCCAGTGGCTTCCAGATTTCCTCCGATTTCGAAGCCACTTACGTCAGCATGCTCTTCGGTCTCACGGACAAAAATATCTGCCAGTTTTTTGGGGCTTTTACCTCGCAAGTCTACAGGGCAATGAAAATGCTGGAAGACGAACAGGAGATGTTCCTGGAGGATCTGACTCTAGGAAGGGTTAACCCGAAGTTACAGCTTGATGAGGGAATTCGACGGTCTCTGGACGCAGCTTTGACGGCAGACCCAGCTCGAGCAGACGAACTGAGGAGGGAGTTTGCAAAAGGCTTCGTGGGCATCATGCGTAGAATCTGGCCTTTTGTTGCCCATGTATTGTCTGTCGACATCTCTGGGTACATAAAGAAGCTCGATGCAAGATATACCAAAGGTAATTATGTGTGAGAACGGCATTTTAACACAAAGTTCACAATGTTTGTTCAACTAATAATACAGTCTTGGTGGTGGGATGGCAAGGTTAAACTGGTTGGCAAAACTTTCATGTATAAAACTGCATAATAGTACATGTACATGTTTTTGATCCTCCTGACAAAATAGTCCACACGCCCTCACCCATCGAAAAGAGAAAAGTCATAATATTAGGATCGCCCACCTGTGTCATGGCGTCTCCTAGGCTTGATTCAAGTCGCGTTATCGTTAGGCTTGGTTCAAGTCCAATTCTGGTGCGAGAGTTCCCTAAGTATACCCGCCGTCAAAATGTTGATATTATGGTCCCAGAATGGTTGGGGAACAGATTGGGGAATGCAGAGCATCACAAAACAATAGTTTTATGGCGATGGCACGGGATTGGGATTTGAGGCAAGTCTAGGCGTCTCTTTTAAAGAAGTTTTGATGAAGAAGTGAAGTTAGACTAGTTTTCCCGTGAAATCAACTGAGCATAATATAGTTATTCTAC
This sequence comes from Asterias rubens, assembly GCF_902459465.1. Taxonomy (NCBI): domain Eukaryota; kingdom Metazoa; phylum Echinodermata; class Asteroidea; order Forcipulatida; family Asteriidae; genus Asterias; species Asterias rubens. Next base: position 13,648,757 of record NC_047064.1, on the reverse strand, counting down.
GCAAATTATCTTCACTGCAGGTGTCCCACTATACACGTCAGGCTATGGGTGCACAGAAGGGTTTATTGGCGTTAATACATGGAAAGATAAGACACCACAGCAGTACACGTTCCTCCCTAACGACATGCTGATTGAGTTAATCCCAGAACATCTGAGGTAGGTCTGAGCATAGAGCAAGGACAGTCCGATATGGTCCGATGAAGACTAGAAAAAAATGCGATAATGAGCAGTACTGGATATGAGTATGGTTCAGCCTATAGAAAGGCGGTATAATGACACATGGTCAAATTAATCATTGCAATGGGAGGCTTTAGAGGACACTATGTGGCAGCAGACATACCAGATAAATCAATTTTTTCAGGAATTGTTCGCAGGCTCAGAACTGTATGTAAACAATGGATTTTTCGTGGTAAGTCTGCTGCCACCTAGCGTTCCAAACTCTTCCATCTTGGGGGGCACGTGTGATTAACACAGCCCTAGAGCAAGGGTCTGCCTCAGTTCTGCTTCAGGAAGTGGTTTGATAGACAATGTACAATAACCGTACACCATGATTAGACCATGGATGAAGGAAGAGAAGGAGCTCGAACGACCCGCAAAACCGCAGAGTAACAAAAGAATACCCTGACAATGCCCCTGTCTGACCAGTGGAAAAAGATAGGAGACCTCCAGCTGGACGACCGATTAATTGTGTTTTTCGATTTGGTGAGCACAAGTGTACACAAATTTTATCAGGTCTCAAAAAAGTTGTTTTTCTGTATTATATCCATACGACATACGACACCATGGTTGAGTGAAGAACCAAGTGCGACTTTTGAAGTCCCTTCGTTCGAGCTCCTTCTCTTCCTTCCTCCATGATTAGACTTATTCTGTTTCCCAATCCAGTTCCGAAGAGAACCCGGAGACGCTGTTAATGGATGAGGTCGAGGTTGGCAAACGGTACGAGATAGCCATGACGACCATATCTGGTTTTTACCGTTACCGTATGGGTGATGTGGTCGAGGTTGTGGATTTCATTGAGAGTTGCCCAGTGTTTACCGTTGCGTACAGGTAATAGGTGGATCATTTCATGTTTTTTTTTTTTTTTTTACATTAAGATTGAAAACAAGAATCGGGCTTATTCACCACCTTTAAAAGCCTACTATTTTAGTAGCTCGTAACTCTACACTGATTTTCTGCACACTCATCAATGCACTCAAAAAACAGCTATTTGCTTTTTCATCTTTTTGCTGCTTTCCAGGTCACCATATCCAGTACATATGGCTATTTACCGTACTTCTAAACTATATAGTCTCTGCAACGGCGCACCCAAGGGGGGGGGGGGCTCGGGGGGTGATGAAAAGTAGGTAGCAACGTCTATAATGTTCTCTTTTCAACCACGTCCGCAGCATTACTATTTAAAATAAAAACCTCTGCTGAATTATTGACTGATTTTTGCAGTTCGTAATTGTAGACGATACATTTATATGAATCAGAAGTGCTTAAAAAGTATGTTTTTCTTCTAAATTTGTGCAGAAAGAGGCTTGATTTTTCACCCCCAAAACGCCAGAAAGCTCAGAGCTGGACCCCCACCGGGGCTTCGCCCCTGGACCCCACCCAATAAATTGGTTCGAGCCCCCCCCCCCCCCCCCCCCCAACAAAAAAAAACAAAAAACATAATCCTGGGTGCGCCGTTGAGTCTCTGCAATTCCGGGGTAGAATTTACCCCGAACCGGTTCCCATTGAGGCCTGACCCATTTGGGTCAAGAAGATCCAAAATATGTGCAAACTTGCCCATAAAATGGGTCATACAAATTTTGGCAGAATCCAAGTTAATCCCATTTCTTATAGAATTTCCAGATCAGCCTGACGTCCATAACCCTGGGCCACAGAGTCTTGGTAAATACTGAACCGTTGTGATAGTCAAATGAATTGTGTCCCCCAGAGATTCTCTCCGATACGGAGAACTGCGTACAAACTTCTCGCAATAGCGCCCACTGGTATTCCCATATTCGGGACAAAATCTGCAGCGAACAGAATTACCAGAGACACCAGCAGGTTTTCTGGTGCTGTTTATTCAACCATGTTTACGTATCTCTACAACTTTTAAAATGGTTCAGCGTAAAAAGAACCACCGACATTAAAAGCTCTGGACACCTGTGGTAAATGTCAAAGACCAGGGCCCAATTTCATGGCTCTGCTTACCGTAAGCACAGAATCGGCGCTCACGGAAGCAGCGAATTCTATGCTTACGGCAAGCGTATTTCACGGGTTAGCGGCAAATTTTGGCTTGTGCGCGTGCGTACTCCACGTTACTAATACATATCACAGAAATTCGGCGCTAGCATGTCAAGCGGGGAATCGTGATCGTAAGCGCATAATTCGGCGGTTAGCAGATCCATGAAATTGGGCTCAGTTTTTGGTTCAGGCCGACCCAGAAATTGTATTTTACAAAAATGGAATTTAAAATTGAATTGCATGCGTCAGTTCTTCCTCCATGGTTTGAACATTTTCGTGATCATTTTGAGACAGATTTTGGGTAATACAGACCCGTAAATGGGTCAGCTCACTGGACGAGAACTTCGGGTCAATTCTTGTCCGGGTGCTTTTAGAGTGAAACCAGCACTAAATTACATATTGAGTTGATCGTGCAAGAGCTTAGAAAAATAATCAATACAACAATTACTACCCCTTCCCACGAAATATTGCACATTAGCGCTTGCGCACTAAAATTATGTTTAGAAACATGAGGGAACATCGTGTGCTTGATGCACAACCTTATGGCATTTTCCAACCAAAAGGGTATGTACGCATGTATGAATGTAATGAGCATAAAAAAAATATTCATGAAAAGGGTCTTTTGGGTTGAACAATAAGGCGACATAACAATCACTAGAAAGGTTTGATTTACGTTGGTCTCATTTCTAGAACTGGAGAGCTACTGAATCTACGCAGTGAGAAGATTAACAAACTGGTGGTCAACAAAGCCATTCAAGAAAGCTTAGAAGGATGGGATGGAGCTACTCTAGTAGAATGGACATGCGCAGAGAGCCCACTTTTGCACGATGACAAAAATGGTAACAATTTGAAGTTGTGCATGGGAGGGAAGTGAGGAACAGAACCCGTGCATTTGTTATGCATTTGGGCAGTAAATTAGCCGCGTAATTTTTAACAATAATCGGTCGAGTTGGTCTTTAGAAAGCGTATGTTACCGTTTGTTATAGAATGCATATGATTAGAAAGTTATTTTAAAAGTATAATACAATGAGCCACATTACTCGAAATTGCGTGGTTTTCCTTTTACCTCGTCGACAAACACGGTCGGCCATATATGGGAGTCAAATTTTTGACTCTCCCATAAATGGCCGACCGTGTTAGTTCGCAAACTAAAAGGGAAAACCACGCAATTTCGAGGCAAATGTGTGTGGATCATTGTATTATACTTTTAAAATAACTTTCTAACCATATGCATTTTATAACAAACGGTTACAAACGCTTTTCAAAGACCAACTCGACCGATCCAAGGCAACGTGTTCCTTTAATAGGCAGGAACAAAGTAAACATCAACTTTCATTCTGTTTTTGACAAATGTAAAAACAGAAACTAAATTTGTACCACTTTGTCTTGCTTCCAGGTGGTGCATACGACATGTATTATTTGCTTTTCGTTGAGCTCGAATCAGACAAGGAGATTCGATTATCTGCTGATCAGATGTCAATGGTAAATACATAGACTTTGTAACAATTTGTTTTATATGCCGTTTAGACCATGTTTTTAGACTTGTCTATAAGTTCATCTTTTGTCTCGGACATACTTGTTTTCGAAACATCGGCTTTAGGCTTTAGTAGTTTTTCAAATACTCTGTTAATCGTGCGGACTAAAAAAGAATAGTCGAGATATTGTATGTAATATCTCCTAAATAAACAACGACTTGAAATGTTCATTTAAATCGTCACATTATGTAAGTGTCCTACATGGACAGACATCACCTTACAACTTGCCAAACCTTTATTTATGACAAATAGCCAAACCTTTATTTATGACAAATACCTTTGGTGTATACAACTTAAATGACTATTCTCCAATTTTATTTCAGTTCGACAAATCTCTGCGGAAACAGCACGAGTTCTACGAGCAGTACCGGAAAGTGGGCACAATCTGCGAGGCTCGCGTTGCCGTCGTTCGCCCTGGCTCCTTCAATAAACTGAAAGATCACATTATAGCGACCTCTACGGCCAATTATAATCAGTTTAAGATGCCCAGAAAGTTGCGCACTAAGGCTCTTCTAGATTTTCTGCAGGGCTGTGTAGATTAGGCAAGTTCGGGTATGATGCGTACGGGCATATACCAAACACATATTGGTTTTATTAAATAGATCCCTTACAGCGAATTGAGTTGAAATAGCAGAATGGAAAAACGGAAACTAAAAGTGTAATTTCACTAAGTTCATATGTATAGTCGGCTGATCGTTCATTAGGTGTAATCATGTAACAGTATTACCTCTGGCTGACGAATTGCAACTATACCCAGCCCTTATTATTTTGTGCGCTCAAAATCATAACGCGCAAAAGAAACGATTTGGTGCGCTAGAAATAAATTATTGTGAAAGCTCAAAAACAAAATATTTGAGGCATTCGGAGTTTAAAGACACTGGACACTATTGGTAATTGTCAAAGACCAGTCTTCTCACTTGGTGCATCTCAACATTATGCACAAAATAACAAACCTGTGAAAATTTGAGCTCAATTGATCATCGAAGTTGCGAGATAACAATGGAAGAAAAAACACCCTTGTCACACGAAGTTGCGTGCTTTCAGATGCTTGATTTTTAAAGAAAAATATCAAATGAGTATAACAGGTGTTCTCCTCTTTCGTTGTAATGATTTTTTCATGGATACGTCGTGTAAATAATCACAGTGCTCTGGATTTAGGTTGTATTCAACAACATTGTTATTTCAGATATAGATGAACAAATTTGTGTAGCTAATTTACATTTTTAATGTTTTTTTAAATAACAGTTTTAAGTCTGAGTTAGAGTAAACCTTAAACAGCTACATGAGCGGATTTTTTTCAACAGATTGGTATTTTAACTTGTTTATTATTCACTCGTTCACCATTTAAATGTAATTTTGATATGTGTACACTTCTGAATTTTTCGTATTATCGAGTTAAAAATTCAACAACATTGTTATTTCAGATAAAGATGAACAAATTTGTGTAGCTAATTTACATTTTTAATGTTTTTTTAAATAACAGTTTTAAGTCTGAGTTAGAGTAAACCTTAAACAGCTACATGAGCGGATTTTTTTCAACAGATTGGTATTTTAACTTGTTTTTTATGCACTTGTTCACCATTTAAATGTAATTTTGATATGTGTACACTTCTGAATTTTTCGTATTATCGAGTTAAAAATCAGGCCCCAACCTAAAGGTTTTGAAAAACTAAAAACACTTTTGCCGTTGACGGCGCGCGTCAAAGGACAATGCTTTGACGTCATTTGTGGATGTTTGCTTTGTTGTACCTCCACGCTACAACAAAGCAGCTTTACAAATTGGAGCTCCCAACTATGACGTTGTGAGAGTGATTACGTAACGGAGCTTTTCGCAATTTTTTCTTATACACAATAATTAAAATCTATTTGTAATCATTATGACTCGATTTTCTTATTCATTGAAAAGATTTTAAATGGAATTCGACTTGACATTTTCGCTTTCCAGCAGGCCTAACTATCAAGCAAATGGAAACTCTATCAGGTCTTCGACTTACACTGCATCAAAAGGTCAAAGATGGTATTTAGTTTCAACACATACTTCTTTATCGAAATACTATTCTTTTGCTTTCTTTTGTTTTGCTTTATCAGCATACTTCAAATTTAAAGTGGAATTTAGTGGTAATTACCTAAAATATTTGTTAGCATAAAAACTTACTTGGTAACGAGTAATGGGGAGAGGTTGATAGTAGAAAACACTGTGAGAAACGGCTCCCTCTGAACTAGCGTTGTTTTTTAGACAGTTATTTCTCACTCAAATAATAAAATACATCAGGCTGAAGCCTTTTATTATGCATCTGAAAATGCAACAATGTTTTTTTTTCTTTCTTTATTCTCTTGCAAATTCGATGACCAATTGAGTACAAATTTTCCCAGGTTTGTTGTACTTTGGGATACACTGATTGAGAAAACTGGTCTTTCGACGATTAGCAAAGGTGTCCAGTGCCTTTAAAGTCTCAGATGACACCGAATATAACACAGCATTCCATTTACCGTTTCGAAAGAGTGACAGACGACATACAGTATCTTTGATTACAGCATTGATTGTTGTCAACTCGTAAAAACAGGAGAGATGATGATGGAGCTTGAAAACTTCACCACTTTGGATGCTGTTGAAGACCCTCAATTAGACAATAATGGAACCAATTTGGTTTGGGACACCTTCTGTGATTTCCATGTGGAAAATCTTCTAAGCAGAGCCGTTGTCATGCTTGTGCTGTGTGTTCTACGAACCCTTGGAAATGGGTGTGTTCTGTTTCTCTTCGCCACCGTCAAGCGTCTCCGGACGGCGACCAACGCCCTCATTCTTAACCTGGCGTTGGGTGACACTCTACTGTTCCTTATCACTGTGCCGCTGAAGGTGGAGACCGACCTCCACCCATGTTGGCAGTTTGGGCGGGTCATCTGTAAAGCTGCTTCAGCTGGTGAGGCAGTGGCTCACGGAGTAAGTGTGTTCACCCTGACTGCACTTAGCATCGATCGGTACTGCAGTTTGGTGATGGGACATCGTCGTGATAGTAGTCGACGCTTTGCTCTTGTAGCTGTCCTGGCAATATGGTGTCTTTCCCTCATCCACGGTGTGCCACTGCTCATCATGGCCGAACAGCATGGCTACTGGTCCTGCAAACCATTACCCTATTTCACTCATTCAGCTCGGGTCTTTTTCACAGCTCAGTCACCACCATGTACATTATTCCCTTAACCACTATGACGTATTGCTACGCCAACATGGCAAGAGTCCTGATCCAGCACCACCGAGCGGGACAGACTTCGGAGAGTCAACCGTCTGATTCAACACCAGTCCCCCGTGATCAATCCGGCAGACAGACCCACCGTCTCGCAGTCGTTGTTCTCCTTCTCGTGATTTCCTTTGAGTTGTTCTGGTTCCCACATCACTTCTACAATCTGTGGGCCAACTACCAAGACCTTACGGCAGACCCGTCCGCCATTTCTAGAAGTTAGTCACTTGTCAACATCCCGTTCTATATGACTCTAGTCAACTCCACCCTGAACCCGTACGTCATCCTACTCATAAGCAATACATTCCGTCAAGCTTTGACACAATGCTGTCACCGAAACGCCAGTCGTCGACGAGCTGGCTGTGGGTATACTGCCGTTACCCTACAAGACACGTCGCAATCCCAGTATGATGTCGGTATGGAGCTTGGACACCTTAATGAAGTCATTTAGATTTGCCACCATTTCGTTGGTATTCAGTCAACATTGCATTGATATGAGTTTGCTTTTTGACATAATTTTGCGAATGAAGAGGAGTGATATCACAATTTTTGACAGAAAAACAGGCCTATTGTAAATATACCTTTTCCAACCAGAACAAAATGCATACAGTTTTAAGATTCAAGTAGAAGTTAACTGGAGGCAGTTCATTGGCCTTTTGAAGTGTACAATCTTCCACCATTGGTTTGGCTACGTTTGTGATGCTTCAAAGGGAACACTTTAAAGGGAAGGCACACGTTTGGTAATGTCAAAGACCAGTCTTCTCACTTGGTGTATCCCAACATAAGCTGAAAATAACAAGCCTGTGAAAATTTGAGTTAAATGTATCATCGAATTTGCGAGAAAATGTTGAGAGAAACAACACCCTTGTTGGACGAATTTATGTGCTTACAGATAGGAATAAAAGACTTCTGGCTAAAAGTCTTTTATTATTTAAGTGAGAAATTACCTCTTTCTCAAAATCTATGCTACTTCAGAGGGAGCCGTTTCTAACAATGTTTTATACTATCAACAGCTCTTCAATGCTCGTTGCCAAGTCAGTTTTTAAGTTAGTATTTGTTTTGAGTAATTACCAAATGTGTACCTGCCCTTTAAGTACCTTAGAATATACCTTGTTTATCAATATCGTATATCGATATTTATACGATTAAACATTTTAACCTGTTATTTTATGAGACCCTAGTTAAACATTGCCGTTAAAAGATGCGCCTTTCCTTTTTTCCTAGAAACCATTGCCCACTATTGTAATTCCCCCCATTCTTAATGCCGAATCTCAATATTTGACAAATGGATTTATTCTTCTGTCGCTGCTGAGAACATGACACGTAGGGTTTATGACAGACATCTTTTGTTTGAGTTTTTTTTTTAAGAAAGAAAGAAGACCACTTTACCGATTTTGAATCTTGTTGACACACGAAGCTGCCAGTTCTTAATTTAAACGATCTGATCGATCTGCAAGTGATTTGTGTGTAATTAGAAGATGACTCATTCAGGGTACACAACTTAGACATCAAATGGCAGATTTCAGAAAGCGCTGGTATAGGTTCTTCTTCATATTAAAGGGTCTGTATACGTTTGGTTACGAAATCATAACGGCAGTAAAACGTTTTACTTCGAAGTACTGCATGCATGCGGCTTTAGACAAATATGTCACATAATATCCAAAAATGTTTGATACTGAGAAGCGTTACTAATAGAAACGCTTCTATTAATAGAAACGCTTCTCAGATGGTGTGTTCAAATTTTGCAGTTTATTCTTTTCCTGAGTTGGCATAACCGCGCCAATTTTCTAAAAAACCCTACTCCCTCTTGAAATAAACAAGTTATTTCACAGGTTATTTTGTTCATGGTAGGCCCATGCATATCTACAACTTTATTATAGGACTGAAACAAACAATGAGTCATAATTATCAAACGTGTACAAACCCTTTAAAGACAGTGGACACTATTGGTAATTGTCAAAGACCAGTCTTCTCACTTGGTGTGTCTCAACATAATGCATAAAATAAAAACCTGTGAAATTTTGAGGGTCGTAGAAGCTGCGAGATAAACTATGAAAGAAAAACACCATTGTCACACGAAGTTGTGCTTTCAGATGTTTGATTTCGAGACATCAAACTCTAAATCTGAGGTCTCGAAATCAAATTCGTGGAAAATACTACTTTCTCGAAAACTACATCACTTTTGAGGGAGCCGTTTCTCACAATGTTTTATACTAACAACCTCTCCACATTACTCATTACCAATTAGAGTTTTATGCTAATAATTATTTTGAGTATTTACCAATAGTATCCACTGCCTTATACCTAAACAAAAATATCAAGGAAGAAATTCCAAGCTAAGCAAATTGTTGTGCTTAGCAGATCTATGAAATTGGGCCCTGTTTATACAAAATAAAATTTGCCTATAACATTATAACATAACAAGCTAGTATCTTTGAGAACCTTTTGTTTTTTGGTTCGGGTTTTGACTGGTTTGCAGTTTGGAAACTTTGACTTAACTCAAAACTCTAATAAAATGTTGTATTTTCCATAGAAAAAAATGCGTCTCCGAATTCAATGTATTTTATTGGTATGACCCAATTTCATAAAGCAGAAAATTCTGCTAAGCAAACTGCTAAGCTAATTAACAAACTACCGGGGTACAGGTCACAGCAGTGGGAACTGTGTGTATTCAGTCTGGTAACCTATTTTCGCCGAGCAGTATAGTTGTTTGTGCTTAGCAAGTTTTACGCCCTGGTTATGTGTGCATTGTGATACAGACACCTGCAACTGCCGTCTGTTTGCTATCATGTATAGTCGAGCAAACACTCTGTGCCTTATTGGAAAAAAAAAACTCTCAGCCATAATATTACGGTGGATCATAAACACACGTGTTACTTGGCAGCTTAAAGGCAGTGGACACTATTGGTATAATTACTCAAAATATTTATTAGCATTAAACCTTACTTGGTAACGAGTAATGGGAGCTGTTGGTAGTATAAAACATTTTGAAGTGGAGTAGTTTTCGAGAAAGAAGTAATTTTCCACAAAGTTGATTTCGAGACCTCAGATTTTGCACTTGAGGTCTCGAAATCAAGCATCTGAAAGTACAACTTCGTGTGACCCTGGAGCAATAAACTAGATTGCTCCATGGTGTGACAAGGGTGTTATCTCGCAACTTCGTCGACCGCTTGAGCTCAAATTTTCAAAGGTTTGTTATTTCATGCACATGTTGAAATACAGCAAGTGAGAAGATTGGTCTTCGACAATTACCAATAGTGTCCGTGTCTTTAAAGGCAGTGGACACTATTGGTAATTGTCAAAGACTAGCCTTCACAGTTGGTGTATCTCAACATGTGTATAAAATAACAAACCTGTGAAAACTTGAGCTCAATCGGTCATCGAACTTGCGAGATAATAATGAAAGAAAAAACACCCTTGTAACACGAAGTTGTGTGCGTTTAGATGGTTGATTTCGAGACCTCAAGTTCTAAATCTGAGGTCTCGAAATCAAATTCGTGGAAAATTACTTCTTTCTCGAAAACTATGGCACTTCAGAGGGAGCCGTTTCTCGCAATGTTTTATATACTATCAACCTCTCCCTATTACTTGTTACCAATTAAGGTTTTATTCTAATAATTATTTTGAGTAATTACCAATAGTGTTCACTGCCTTTAAGCCAAAGCCTTAAGTCGAGCCCTGGTTTATGCCCTGGTTTCGTAGGGCCGGTGTATCCGTCCAATAAACCGACAGGTAACATCAAACAGAGAGAAAAGGGCGGTTGGAAAATAAATATTGTCACAGCAAACAGAATAAATGTATCATTGGAGGTGTAGCAGTTGTCTCTGCATGATGACAAAGCATTGTGTTTTGGTGTATGCGGTAGACTGTATCCGCTGAAGGATTCTTCCGTCTTTGGGTTACTGAATATCTGCCTCTTAGTTGTTCCATCGGTTATTCTTTTAAGAGACCTCGACTGAATAAAGGACTATCATTTTTGTGGATATTATTGACAACGTCTGAAACAGAAATGGATGCGTCGAGAAGACCTACGCTGTGTAGAAGCTTAAGGTAAATCACGTCACAATTTGATGGTTGTATACCTTCATGTTATTTAAAGGCAGTGGACACTATTGGTAATTACTCAAAATAGTTATTGCCATAATACCTTACTTGGTATCGAGAAAGGGAACTGTGAATTAAGTATAAAACTTTGTGAGAAACGGCTCCCTCTGAAGTGACGTAGTTTTCGAGATTATTAGGTCTCGAAATCAAGCATCTGAAAGCACATAACTTCGTGTGACAAGGTTTTTTTCTTTCTTTTTTTCTGTATTGTCTCGCAACTTCGACGACCAATAATGAAAGTGCACTTCAGAGATACAGCTTCTTAAACCTAGCATAGTTTAAGGGAAGTTGCCTAAAGATTTTACAAAAAACTAGTTTTTTCAAATAAAAAAAATTAAAAATGATATTTCAGTGAATAAAATATGAAAGGATTTATGCAATAGAAGCCAATAAACCAAGAAAGACAAAATCATGTTGTGAAAATACTTTCAGGATCTCAACATCGAACACCTCTTGAAATGTAATTAGCATATCGTCCCTTAATACCCTTTTTTGCAGAGCGGGTCACAATTGAGCTCAAATTTTCACAGATTTGTCATTTTATACATGTTGAGATACACCACGTGAGAACAAGTCTTTGACAATTGCCAATATTGTCCATTGTCTTTAATCATTTAGATATCTCGATCGTAGTACGTGGTAAAATAAAACGCTGTGGTCAACCTAAAAGGAACTAAACACGTTTGTTGATTGTCAAAGACCAGATCTCACTTCATGCATCCCAACATATGCGTAGATATCAATCTGTGACAATAGGAGACTTTCCAACGCTAGGTGGCAGCAGACATACCGGGTAAATTTCCATTGTTTACGTAGTTCTGAACATGCGCATAATTCTGAGAACAATGGATTTACCCGGTAAGTCTGCTGCCCTCTATCGTCCCAGAAAGTCTCCCATTGTAGTAGCACATAATTGGTCATCGAAGGTGCAAGAAAATAGTGTAAGAAAGAGACCACTGTTGCGCATGTCTGTGCTTTCAGATAGATGCCTATATAAATGGCTTCAAGCCTGAGGTAATTTTAATAATTAAGTGAGAACTTACTTCTTTCTCAAAAACTACGCCTACTTTAGTGGGAGCCATTTCTCACATGGTTTTATACTATAATCAACAGCTCTTTATTAGTCGTCACCAGGTAGGTTTTTTGCTAACAATACATTTGTCTGAGTAATTACCATTAGTGCCCAGTGCATTTAATCATTGAGATCTCTCGATGATTTTCAGGTAAAGTATCAAACATTGGTCAGTATTAACACTTTATAATGTAGAACATTCCCCAAAATTATAAGTTCTAATTATTTCTAGTATAAACTGGATTTAATGGATTGGGGTACTTTTTGTAACACAAAGCACAATGTCAACAGATTCACATTAAACTTGCACCGTTTGATGATAATGATATATAAGAAAGCTTCCCTCAAAATATCACTTGCTGAGGTGCTGTAGTTTTTAAGAAATTAGTTAAACAATGTCATGAAAAACGTTTTCACATGCTAAAACAATTTTCGTCTCGTGATCACTGAGGCGAAAATTATTTTCATGACATTGTTTTACTCATTTCTCAAAATTAATTCTGTGGACGTTGTGTTTTTTGTCAAACAGAAGTACATAGACCCTCTAATGGTGATGTCAGAAAAAGAAATATACACATTGGCCAAGACCATGTTTTCCTTCTCTCTACTTCTTTTACGGGTTCATATATATATTCATTGAGCATACATTAGTCCCATTTAGAGCACACCGTGATTAATGTTCGTATGATCAATGTTTGCACGTAGATTTTATTTTTGGTTGTAACGTACACGCAGGCCAATAGTCTAGTGTGTTTAGGGATTATTTAAAGACACTTGACACGATTGGTAATTGTCTAAGACCAGTCTTCTCACTTGGTGTATCTCAACATATGCAGAAAAACAACAAACCTGTGATAATTTGAGCTCAATCGGTCGTCAAAGTTGCGTGATAATAATGAAAGAAAAAACACCCTTGTCACATGAAGTTGTGTGCTTTATGCTTGATTTCGAAACCCCAAATTCTAAATCTGAGGTCTCGAAATAAAATTCGTGGGAAATTACTTCTTTCTCGAAAACTACGTTACGTCGAAGGGAACAGTTTCTCACAATGTTTAAACTGTTAATAGCACCTCATTACTTGTTACCAAGTAAGTTTTTATGCTAATAATTGTTTTGAGAAATTACCAATAGTGTCCACTGCCTTTAAACATGGAGGAAGGAATAGAAGGAGCTCGAACGAAGGGACTTCAAAAGTCGAACCTGCGGTACCGCGGTCGTTTAACAACACCTCGTAATCACCGACATACCTTATACAGACAATGGGCGAACTGGCGTATGTGAGTTTGCGCGTGCGCACTTGGTTCTTCACTCAACCATGGTGTCGTATGTCGTATGGATATAATACAGAAAAACAACTTTTTTGAGACCTGATAAAAATTGTGTACACTTGTGCTCATCAAATCGAAAAACACAATTGAATACCAACCACCCTCGTGTGCTTATACCCAAATTTTGAACCACCGCTAGTGACCGGAAAGTCAAAAAAAATGAAAAAATATGCCATGATGTTTCAGTGAAACACCACAAACGGTAAATGAAAACGTGTAATTATTCACAATTCTTGTCTCCAATGATTCAACTTTACACGAAGGCAACGGTGCAGAGCGGCGGTACCGCACGTTCTGTACAAAGAAATCTAATCCTGCTCGTTAATCGGCCGTCCAGCTGGAGGTCTCCTATCTTTTTCCACTGGTTAGATGGGGGCATTGTCAGGGTATTATTTTGTTACTCTGCGGTTTTGCGGGTCGTTCGAGCTCCTTCTCTTCCTTCCTTCATGCTTTAAAGCAGTAAAGTTTGATAGCTTGAACGTGTTATTTAATTATTTTTATTTTTATTTACTTTGAAGGCGGGGTACAAGCATTGTTCCCCCCCCCATTCCACAGTCCAACAGTAGTCCTAAATAAGTTTAGTAACGCAGTTTACTCAATGCACCATATTGGCAACGTTTTATTTTCAAAACTAGTGGGATGGTACGCCTATTGTTCAAAGTGTCTACATAGGTGTGATATCCCCATGTTTAACCACGCCCAGTCAGTCGAGAAACATTTTTGCTCATGTGCGCCGTGTTTAAATTCGTAGAAACATATTTAGCAATATCAGGCCGTATCCGAATTGGCGTCTACATATATGGCTACGGCTGTTGCTACGGCTGTTGTTAAGGACCTCCTATACCTCAACGCATGATGACGCGGAAATCCGATAGATGTAGCCGTTGCGGTAGCCAGTTCGGACACGGCTTCTCTCTGCAGACTGCGCTGGAAGCAATCGATAGTTATGCTCGAGGCTCCGTCCAAACATGCACATAGCCCTCTGACTGGAACAAGATTAGTCCAAAAAGAATAACGATTTTCTGTACAGGGTTAACCTAGCTGTCTGATTTGTAAAGGAGCAATTTGTCATGTCACTTATATTAATTTGTTAAGAAACATGGCGTTACTCCTGCATACTTGCAAATCAATCAGCGCCTATTAATTGCTGTAGATGGTGTAATACATTGGAAGCAAGTTTGTTCCAGCAAAAGAAGAACAGTTTTTCTTTGGTCCCAAAAAGATGGGCACTTGTGGAGATGGGCAAAAACTTGAACACTCTGTTTTGCAAGTTTAAGGTACTGGACACAATATTGGTAATTACTCAAAATAATTGCTGGCATAAAAACTTTGCAATGGTAACGAACAAAAACAGTGTGAGCATGAGAAGCGGCTCCCTATCAGCAGAAGTAACGTACTCAAATAATAGAATACTTCAGCTGAGGTATTCTATTACGCATCTGAAAGCACAAGGGTGTCTTTTCTTTAATAATTCTCTCGCAACTTCGTTGACCAAATAAGTCAATCAAAGATTTGTTTCTTTAAGCATTGTGTTACACCGAGAAAATTGGTCTTTGATAATCCTACCAAACGTGTCCAGTGCCTTTAACGACAAGGTGAACGGTTAAAGGCAGTGCACACTATTGGTAATTACTCAAAATAATTATCAGCATAAAACCTCACTTGGTAACGAGTAATGGGGAGAGGTTGATAGTATAAAACATTGTGAGAAAAGGCTCCCTCTGAAGTGACGTAGTTTTCGAGAAAGAAGTAATTTTCCACGAATTTGATTTCGAGACCTCAAGTTTAGAATTTGAGGTCTCGAAATCAAGCATCTAAAAGCACACAACTTCGTGGGACAAGGGTGTTTTTTCTTTCATAGTTATCTCGCAACTCCGACGACCAATCGAGCTCAAATTTTCGCAGGTTTGTTATTTTATGCATTATGTAGAGATACACCAAGTGAGAAGACTGGTCTTAGACAATTACCAATAGTGTCCAGTGTCTTTAAACAGTAGCCTATAAATTTAATCAGAACTGCACAGTTGAACTGCATAAGTCATTGTCAGCCTTTCTTCCACCAATAATTTCCTATACATATTTGTCAACTCATAACAAACTTAGTTTTCAATTATTATTGCATTTTATATGCTGATGGGTTTATTTATTCATTTCATAAGAGGGCACTTCTCAACTGATGTTTGAAGGTGTGGCGGATAAGATTAATCTATCAATAGTAATAAACAACTATAATTCTCTTTTGAGGGAGTGTTGGCCCTGAAAGAAGCCGGTTTTGTGTCGACGTTTCGAATAGTTAACTCTGCTCGTCTTCAGGAGAAACAAACAAGAACAAAAACACGTCTCCATCGTTTTTCGTTTGCCTTTTTGACAGCCTTCGGCCTTGTACATTATTAAAAGGTGTAAAACCTGCTCTAACCACAATGTATAAAACCATCGCAAATTTACACCACTCGCCAGCCTTTCTATGCGCCTAAATCGAACGGTCTGTAAAAGTCGATAGAGTAAGTTACACGCTGGACCAAGCAATAATTAATGACAGTTCGATCAATCGTTTACAACTAGTCAGACAATCACGAGCAATTTATTCTGACACGGCCAGCGAACAATCCCCTCCCGAAACCCAAGCAACCAGACCATTGTGGCCTCCTCTGCAAATCGGATTATCAATTGGTTTACGTCAAAGTATCGTGTAGTTGGTTTGTCTAAAGGGCAGAAAGGCATGTTATTTTGAAGGCTACAAATCATAATAGTGATTTCTGTGAGCGTTAGAAGTGGATGACATTGCTGTTCCTTATAATATCAACTCTTGGATTTCTCATACAAGTCTACTGCTGTGTGTACATTTCTCTGGATGGTTTATGAGTTAATTTCATGGACTATAGTTGTAGGAGGTTTTGGGAGAGTTTGGCTACCTCTTCCACGGTCGCCATTCTGCGTGAGTGACAGATCCAATCGAAACCTGCTTTTAGTAGAAGTGGTCTCGGTATGCCCGAAGGAGTGGACGACTCGCCCGCGAACGCAAGATTTGCTAGGTATGTATTTTTGACTTAAGTACAAAAAATATTTCACCCAAAAAATATTTTATGTAAAAATGTTTACGAAAATGCAATTCCAAATGATATCTGTGCTGGACTATTTCCACTTTTGTTATGTTAAAGGAACATTATTACAGAATTGGTAAGAGAAAATAAACTCGATCACAGATTTACATCAAACTTACACGGTCTAAGAGATGATGATAGGATTAGTAGAAAATATCCCCTGAAATATTTCTGTCAGAAACATCCCTTCGAAATATTTCTGTCTGGAATGTCATTTTAGGGGAGAAAAAAATCAAACTAATTTCCCGTTTGGAGTTTATCGCTAAGTGAGCGTATATTATTCATTTTTTGTAAGTCGATTTCATTCAAAATGTGTAATCGGTTTGACTAGGTTTTCGAACCCAGATGGCCGATCTTCTACAGGTCTGTAAGTTTATGTACATTATGGTAGATTACATAGAGTGCTTATACTGCCAGCAACTGTTTTGTTAGCAAAAACAAAATCTGTACTTTTTCCTTTTAAGGCAGTGGACACTACATGTACTTACTCAAAATAATTATTAGCATAAAACCTTACTTGGTAACGAGCAATGGGGAGCTGTTGATATAACATTGTGAGAAACGGCTCCCTCTGAAGTAACGTATAGTTTTCGAGAAAGAAGTAATTTTCCACGAATTTGGTTTCGAGACCTCAGAATTAGTATGAGGTCTAGAAATCAAGCATCTGAAAGCACACAAATTCGTGTGACAAGGGTGTTTTTTTATTCACTCCGTCCACCACACGATGTGCAAAGCAAAATGATCAATCGTACTGTTTTCAATAATAACTATAAATATAAATATGAATAGTAAACTTGCGGGTTCAACATAAGTGAAATCTCTTTTGCAAGAGTGGTGGCTCTAAAAAGAGCCGGTTTGGTCTCGACGTTTCGAACAGTTTACTCTGCTCGTCTTCAGGAGAAACGTTTTCGTACATGAAATAGCAAGCCCCCAAAACAAAACAAAACAAAACAAAACAAAACAAAACAAAACAAAACAAAACAAAACAAAACAAAACAAAACAAAACAAAACAAAACAAAACAAAACAAAACAAAACAAAACAAAACAAAACAAAACAAAACAAAACAAAACAAAACAAAACAAAACAAAACAAAACAAAACAAAACAAAACAAAACAAAACAAAACAAAACAAAACAAAACAAAACAAAACAAAACAAAACAAAACAAAACAAAACAAAACAAAACAAAACAAAACAAAACAAAACAAACAAACAAACAAACGCCCCTTAGACTAAGCACTGACCCGCTATCCACATAATACCTATCCGCAATGGAAATCCAGTTACGCCATACCACTGCTGGCAAGCACATGCCAAAATAGTCATCATTAGTATTGTTGTTATTAATGTATAGGCCTACTTTGCTGATAATAGCGTAAATCTTTTAAGCTCAACCTTTACTACAAAAAAGGCTCAAAATTCGTTTAAGGTTTATCTGGATCAGTGCCTGTTGTGAAGGCTAAGCTCTGGACATAGATCGCGAAGGGAAGTAGGTCCAATGGTTCAATCGTAGGCAATGGCCACTATTGGTAATTATTACTTAAAATAATTGCAAGCTTAAAAAACGTACTTCGTAGCGAGAAATTGGGGGCTGTTAAAGGAACACGTCTTTGAAAAGCGTTTGTAACCGTTTGTTATGCCGACCGTGTTAGTTCGCAAAGTACAAGGAAAACCACGCAATTTCGAGGCAAATTTGTGTGGATCATTGTACTCTACTTTTAAAACATCTTTCCAACCAAATGCATTTTATTATAGACCAACTCGACCGATCCAAGGCAACGTGTTCCTTTAATACAAAATTGTGAGAAACGACTCTCTCTGAAGAAAGAGGTAATTTCTCACTTGAAATATTGAACAACTTCAGGCCCGAGGCCTTTTTACTCATCTGCTGAAAGCACACAAAAAGGAGTTTTTTCTTTCATTATTCTTTTGCACTTTTCGATGACCAATTGAGTCAAAATTTCACATAATATTATTTGTTTTGCACGAGATATATTGTGTTAGTGGTAAACAACTTCGGCAATAATGTTGTACCCAGTTCCCCACACTTGAGTAATTTGTTTTAATCAAACTACAACTATAGGCTGATGGTGGTGGTTGATATAGGTTTCGAGTGATTGTGGCTGTAAATATTATGGCATAAGATCATTGTACTGAGATTGTTGATTTGTGTTATTCAAATGGATTCTCGGGGTATTATTAAGGTTTTTGTGTGAAATTGGCGACTAATGGAAGTGAAGAAGCTTCAATCGTTTAATGGTTTTGTGCGTGCTCCGTATTAAAATGCCCAAGAGTATTATTATTATATTATGAGGCAGACTGGTGAGGTCCTCTGGTAGGGGAAAAGGAGAAGGCAACGACATTAGTCAATTATGTCCACTTCTTGAATGTTCAGACCATAGGGATTGGATGGTATGGAGACGCATTTTCCACAGTTCCACCCTATTCAGGCGAACCGTTCTCTGCGGTAGTGCCTCATTCAATGCCACCAGAAAAGGATATAGGCGCGAGTGTATCCAGCTTATGGCTGTTGAGGCTCATGTCGGGTCTGTGGCCGTAGACATACCGTTTGAGGAGTGTAGTTCATGTTTCACCTACATTATGACTATTATTAATTGAACACAAACTCAGTGCTGTGAGTTACGGTGCATGTGACACCGACCCTCTTTGGCCGGGGCCTACGGTGAAAGAGTCCGACGGATTCCAGGAAGTGTTGTCTTCAAACGGTATTTTTAAGAGTTAGGACACCTTAAGTTTCCCTTTGGAAAGGGAAACTACTTTAACATTAGTTTGGGCGGGGGGGGGGGCTTCTGCCCGAGCGTAAAGATTGGTCAGATGTGCTTCCATAGCAAATATTATACTCTTTCATCAGAGTAAGTTGATAATGAAGTCGATCTGATGTGTGAAGGATATCATGATTAAGACTGGTTAGCTTACGCAATCATGTTGTTGCTTGGGTCCTTTTCATACAATGCAATTGATCTTTGAATTAGGGAGAATGTAAAAACCGCATGTCGCTTGATCTTTATCCTTGCGGCGGACTATCTGAGGACACACACACCTCGTTATAAGTTTCTGTTCATTGACCATACTTGACCAAATGAGGGCGCTGCAATTTCTGCTGTTGCTAGCCAACCGAATCACGGACTCAATGCGGATTGATTTTGGTAAACAATGAAAGAAAATGGTGACAAACAAGTACAAAGGTCCTTTGTTTTATAAATAAATGCTTTATTTTTGTAATAATTGACACTAAGTAGTAATACTGATACCTTTCTGATCAACAACGTGTCATAAAACACATGATTAAGTATGGCACTACATTTCAATATGTCGTGTATGTGTACTCTAGTTTGACTGGTTGAATGTGTGTAGTTCGGCAAACACAAAGTACGTGCAAATGAATGGAACGAACATTTCTGGCGGTTTGTTTGTGTTTTGTAAGCCAAAATTTACTTCGAAGAGGCAGTCTGAATGAAAAACTAGGTAAATCCATGTGTGCATTGCTACTTAAACATGATTTATGGTTCATAATATTGTAAATTGTTCTTATTTTAAGTGTTTGTTTAGTGTATGTAACAATAAACTCACAAATCAAATCCAAATGGAAAACTAACGTCATTAGGACCGTTCGTACCGTTGCCGTTGGCGTTTACAAAAATATATTCAATACAACCATGGAGGTACCTCCATGGTACAACTCGCATTCATTACAATATTAATTTACAAGACTGTGTGACACTGCTATGTATACTACTAGACTATGATGGCGGGTCGCACTAAATACCGACAACTCACGACCCCTCACGTCACGACAACTCACGACAACAATTTTTAAATGTACTTTTTTAACAGAACATTTGAACATAAGTCAACCCTTACAAGTTACATATATGCACAAGAGTCATATGCACCCAAATCATTTTCAAACTGTTGAAAAAATTGTGTTTTCAAATGTAATAAAAAGTTTTTTTTATCCGAATTTAGTAACGAACGGTTATATCTGCCGAAATTCATATCTGACATAATGTCTTTCGACGCACTTGGACGATTCTATTATACCGCAGGGGTGATACAATGCAAGATGATTATTTACCATTTTGTTATGTATCTCATGGAGTTTAAAACAATTATTATATTTAAGTTTCCCCTTTTAACTTCAAATTCAAGAGTGACGGCTTAGTTACCAACGAGAAAGAAAAAATCAGCAGCTAAAACCAAAACGAAAAAATAAAACTCAGCCCTCAGAAATTACCTTGCCCCCTGCGGTGTAATAGAATCGGAATGTCGAAAGAATAGAATCGGAATGTCGTTACTAAATTCGGGGTAAAAAAACACTTTTTTTACAGTTACAAATACAATTTTTGTCAACAGTTTGAAAGTGTTTTAGATGCATATGACTCTTGTGCACATATTTAACGGTTGAATTATGTTCAAATGTTCTGTTAAAGTGTATTTAAATATTGTTGTTGTGAGTTGTCGTGAGGGGTCGTGAGTTGTCGGTATCTAGTGCGACCGACAGTGACACCTGAATATGAATCTCAGAATGGCGGTCGCACTAAATACCGACAACTCACGACCCCTCACGTCACGACAACTCACGACAACAATTTTTAAATACACTTTAACAGAACATTTGAACATAATAAGTCAACAGTTAAATATGTGCATAAGAGTCATATATGCATCTACAATGTAAATCATTTTCAAAGTATCAAACTGTTTTAAAAATTGTATTTTTAACTGTAAAAAAAGTGTTTTTTACCCCGAATTTAGTACTGGATGGAAATATTTGCCATGTTGTCTTCCAACGATTCTATTACACTGCAGGGGCATGGGTAATTTCTGAAGGCTGAGTTGTATTTTTTTCTTTTTATTTTAGCTGCTGTTTTATTCTTTCTTGTTAGTAACTTAGCCGCCACTCTTGAATTCGAAGTTAAAAGGGGAGGTAATAATATAATATTTTTCAAACTCCATGAGAGGCACATAAAATGGTAAATAATCATCTTGCATGTTGGGATTGTTGTATCACCCCTGCGGTGTAATGGAATCATCCAAGTACGTCGAAAGACAACATGGCAGATGTTTCCGTTCGTTACTTAAAGGCAGTGGACACTATTGGTAATTACTCAAAATAATTATTAGCATAAAACCTTACTTGGTAACGAGTAATGGGGAGAGAAACGGCTCCCTCTGAAGTGGAGTAGTTTTCGAGAAAGAAGTAATTTTCCATGAATTTGATTTCAAGACCTCAAGTTTAGAATTTGAGGTCCCGAAATCAAGAATCTGAAAGCACACAACCTCATGTGACAAGGGTGTTTTTTTCTTTCATAGTTATCTGGCAACTCAGACGACCATCAAGCTCAAATTTCCACAGGTTTTTAATTTTATGCATATGTTGAGATACACTAAGTGAGAAGACTGGTCTTTGACAATTACCAATAGTGTCCACTGGCTTTAATTCAGGTTAAAAAACACTTTTTTTTACGATTAAAAATACAATTTTTTCAACAGTTTGAAAGTGATTTGGGTGCATATGACTCTTGTGCATATATTTAACAGTTGAATTATGTTCAAATGTTCTGTTAAAAGGCAATTAAAAATTGTTGTCGTGAGTTGTCGGTATTTAGTGCGACCGCAGAATGGACGTCCGGATAGATGGACACAGCAGTCACAATATCAATTCAATGTCCGTGTAGAGAAACTTTGTTTATAGTTTATTACAAAATAGAAAAATTGGTATCTAAATAAAACAAAATCTAGTTCTAACCTACTTACTAAACAAAAATAGGTTCTTTTTTTCAGAAAATGGGGTGGTGACAGCCAGGATGCACATATCTTTCCAAAATTATTCCATTGTTTTACCATTGAAGTAACTTAGCTGAAGAGTGAAGTAGTCGATAGTTTCAACATCATCAAATTCAAATGCCTAGTGGTGACAAGCCTGAAATTTAATTGTCAGAGAGGGCAAGGCTATTTCCATTTTTCACAGGGCACTTCAATTATTATTGTAATATAAAAATTAGCGGCCGTAAAAATCACCAAGCAAGGTCTTGGACAATGGTGGATGGTCTACGTTAACCTACATGGTTGGGCTGTTATATATGGTTATTTTTTTATGGCTTTCTTTTAACATCGGTCTTATCACAGCCACCATGGTGTATGGCGACTGGAGTTGGATATATGTTAAAAGAAAGGTTTAAAACACAAAGTAACAGCCCAACAGCCCCACAATGCTGACTACATTATTTGTCCATAGTGATCCATACAAATTACAAGTGTTTGCTAGCTATATGTATGTAGATGTACAGTAGAAGGCAGTCGCATTGTGTTATAGTTTGATTTCATTGCAAAAGTAGTTTGAAAGACCCGCAGCCCACGGATTTCAATATTGTTTATTGTTTGATTTTGATTGATGCTTTGAATGGTGGGTTCAATGTTACTTCCTAGAATCCCAGTTTCTGTGTATGTATCGCGTCCCACGTGTTTGCTTGCATGTTTGCCAAGACTAAACAATGAGCAAGTGAGTATAGTCAAGGTGTCAAACTTTCCATATCATTTCACCATTTGCAGGACTCTGAAATCTTCGCTCATCGAAATTCCACCAATCACCCTTGCATGCTTTCTGAAACAACAGTTTTTTTAAAACCTGATGTGCATTATTTGGCGTATTGACTGCATCCTGAATGGATTTCATTTCTTTCATTGACCCTGGTTGTGAAGCCACAGGCTCTCATAAAAGCGAACTTAATCACTGTATTACATAGTAGTAGCCAATCAGACGAGGAAAGAAGGTTCAGTTTTTTTTAGACGTGGGAAGAAAATCCCAGGGAAATAATCCTTGGGAAAACCCACATAGTCAGGTAGGGACTAAAACCCAATCCATGTAATGCCCCCGGTGGGATTCGAAGCGGGATCCCAGAGGTGGAAGGCGAGGCAGGACATGGCACCTGACTGCCAAAATAGATTTCATCCAATCACATTCCCAGTGGTGTTGAATCTTGCCAGGCTATTTGTTTCCCCCCGAATCCCTTGTTCGATAATTACCTCCTAGAAGTGTGACTTTGACATCCAAATATAGGCCTAGTGGACATTTAAGTTAGTCCTGTGGTTGATTCACTCTGTGTTGGAGATGTGCGAAGAACACAAGCTATAAAAAAACATCCAAGTCCTAGAGCAGAGAGAAACCTAGAAGGTTCAGAGCTCATTCTTCTTTGATCTTGTGGTACTGTTAATATTGGTACTTTTGGCCTTTGAGCCACCTAACAGTTGAATGTGTTGATAAATAACCGGAAATATATCATATCTGTAAAGATGGATTGCAATACACACATCGACCGCCATCTTTGATGTATTAACAAGGGAAAAGAGCAAACACAGCGCGTACATGCGTGCACTTGGCCCTTGTTAATACATCAAAGATGGCACCAGCGGTCGAGGAAGCATGCACTGCAATCCAACTAGATACAAATAAGGGTGACCTTATAAACATGACTCATTTGAAATGGAGTGCTTTGAATTTCACTTCACTTTTGCTTTCGCTACATGGGGGCTACATGTTATAACTTTCCTCGTATTTCTTGATATGAAATCTAGTGATTAATCAAACTAGATGGATTTAGCATTAATAGGGAAAGTCTGTTCTGTATTTACATGTATGAGGGTTGAAGTACCGAGATGTTGGTTAGCATGATGATCTTTTGCGGGGATTTCGTAGTTAAATTCATTGAGAATGCCTTATTCCGTTACAGACTAATAAGTAAATTAAGTTTAGGATTTTACTGTTTTGTTTACTAAGTTGTATGAAACGCACATGATGTAGATAACATGACAAGTTTGCAAAAATGCTGACGATAGTACAGTACTTTAGGCTACATTGTTTCCCAGAAGATTTCACATGGATGCAATTCACAATGTATAATTCGTTGCAGGAGTGTGTTAGTTCAGTTTGCCGCACATACACATTACCTACCAGGGGTCTTAATTGCCACTCGCCCGCTAGCCCGGGACTACCAGATTTACAGCCGGGCTACTCATTTTTCCAGTTTGATAGCCCGATGGTCTAGTGGAAAAATAATGCAACAGTCAATATCACACACAGCAATAAACTGAGCGGATGGTGTAATGCAAAGTTTGAGCCGTGACGCGAGACATAATGTGTTTTTCGAGCTACCAAGATCTTATCAGGGTTACTAAAAATTGTTTGGTTACTAGCCCTGCTGACTACCAAGAAAATACACCGACTTTCGACCCCTTCCTACATGTACATGTAGTTTCGTTTTCAAGGTTTTTAAAATTCATACATGTTGCACATTTGCATTTAGCTCATTTTATACCATGCAATCATTGTTAATTATTTTCATCTTTGCTGGTGCTATGCTCATTATGTAGTTTTATGAGTACACTCCTCTTGTTTTGGTAGAGGACTTATGATTCAACACATTTGCTTACATTTCCAATTAACACACTTTTACATAATTTGTACCTTTATCAACATTATGCACTGCATGCATTTATGAAGCAATTCAACAGCACATTTAACGAAGGTACACGTTTGGTAATTACTTAAAACAAATATTAACTTAAAAACTGACTTGGTAAGCATTGGAGAGCTGTTGATAGTACAAAACATTGTGGGAAACGACTCCATCTGAAGTAACAAAGTTTTTGAAAAAGATGTAATTTCTCATTAAAATAACAAAAGACTTCTTATTCCTATCTGAAAGTACACATATTCGTCCAACAAGGTAGTTTTTTCTTTCATAATTTTCTCCCAACTTCGATGACCAATTGAGTGCAAATTTTCACAGGTTTGTTATTTTATGCATAGGTTGAGATACATTAAGTCAGAACACTGGGCTTTGACAATTACCAATAGTGTACCTTCCCTTTAACACACTTTTACATAATTTGTACCGTTATCAACTTTATGCACTGCATGCATTTATGAAGCAAGTCAAAATATTCAGCACATTTAACAAATCATGTTGAGCAATTTTATTTAAATATCATATTTTCAAATCCAATAGTCATCGGTTGTGTTTTGTGGAACAATTTTATCAATTTGTGATTGTAGTTTTGGTTCAATTTCTTTTTCATGTGACACACGGGCATTTTGGCATGAGTTGGAAACAAACTTCCCATTTCCCTATACAGATAATATTTTATGTGATTTTGTTCTTTTTCCCATTAAACTTGAAACAAAATGAAAATGGATTTGCTTGAAAACCAAAAGGACCTTGGGCAAAGTTCTATAAATACTTTTGAGTTCAAGAAAGATTATGGATGGGCTAGGGTCAAAACATTGGACCATTAAAAAAAAACTCCTTTAGTTTGATGTAGCGGGGATGAGATTGTTTAGACTTTTGGCTGAATTCAGACTTTTTATGTCAACCTGGTGAAGAAAATCAGACACTATTTTTCCCCACAAATAAAGAAATCCTGCTTCTCTAGTGCTTTGGATACTGTTTTCTAAAGCTCTGTGAAATTTTTAACCCCAGGGGTTACCAAAAGATAGAAATAGCATCATTTCAACATATCTTTGAATTTGTATCCAAGTTTCAGACTTTTTCATTTTTAGTAATGACTCTCACCCCTGTGTAGGCAATACATGTAGTAAGAGTACTTCATTCAAATAACTAACCATGTATTTTGTAATCCACATTATTGCAGTATTGCAAAGAAAGTGAAGATGGGTAAACGCACCGAGAAGGCACTGAAGGAGAAGGCAGCCGCCTCTACATCTCAGGAAGCCTCTGAGGATGATGTCAATAAAGTACCAGGTAAGGGTTTAAAGGCAGTGACACTATTGGTAATCACTCAAAATAACTATTAGCATAAAACATTTCTTGGTAACTAGTGATGGGGAGAGGTTGATAGTATAAAACATTGTGAGAAACGGCTCCCACTGAAGTAATGTAGTTTTTGAGAAAGAAGTGATTTTCCACGAATTTGATTTCGAGACCTCAGATTTAGAATTTGAGGTCTCGAAATCAAGCATCTGAAAGCACACAACTTCGTGTGACCAGGGTGTTTTTTCTTTCATTATTATCTTGCAACTTCGACGACTGATTGAGCTCAAATTTTCACAGGTTTGTTATTTCAATATAAACTACAAGGGAAACTGACTGGGCAAATTATGAAATGTTTTTGGGGTTGAACAAAGAATTGACTAGAGTGGGATTCGAACCAACGACCTCTAGATTAACGCACTGGCACGTTAATCTGGAGGTTGTTGTTTCGAATCCCACTCTAGTCAATTCTTTGTTCAACCCCAAAAATCAGGTTTGTTATTTTATACATATGTTGAGATGTATAAACTATGAAGGCTAGTCTTTGACAATTACCAATAGTGTCCAGTGCTTTAAGGCCGTGTCACACTGCAGCAATAATGAAAACGATAACGAGGCAAAGAGACCGCATTCTATTGGTTGAATGAGCGTGTGCGTATTCTGGGTGGAGCAATTCAACCAATAGAATGCGTTCTCTTTGTATCGTTATCATTTTCATTAACACTGCAGTGTGACTCGGCCTTTAGGGTAAGCACTTAGTTCATAAATGATCCTACATGTAACAACCCCAAATTTTACAAGGTTTAGCTTAAGGGCATTGGATACCTTTGGTAATTGTCACGACCAGTATTCTCACTTGGTATCTTCGAACTTATCATAAAATGAAACATCTGTGAAAAATGTTGACTAAATTGGTCATCGAAGTTGCAAGAGAATAATGAAAGAAGAAAAAAAACATGTCGTCCAAAATGTGTCTTTTAAATTTGTCATGGGTTTGTTATTTTATGCATATTGAGAAATACCAAGTGAGAAGGCTGGTCGTTGACAATTACCAATAGTGTCCAGTGTCTTTAAAATTGATGAGATTTAATGTTCTCCCGACCCTAGCCAAACCAGTCTTATACAAAAATCCAACCTTTTGGGTAATAAGTTTTGTGGAATTTTCTCTGATTGTGGGGGGCCGCTTCCGACTAGATTACAAAGAGTTAACTATGACAACCTTGTCCTCCGTAGAACCCTACACATGCACTGGACACTTTGATCCAGATTTCACGGAGCTGTGTCGACGAGCGGGCTTGGCACCAAGCGAGATCCCAAATGTAGTGATACGAGCCAAGAGACCCGGTACCCCTCCTCCGCCGGACCCCAAGGCAAAGGACCCCAATCCCCCTGAAGAGGCCGTCGACGTCGCCGAGGAAGAACCCAAACCAAAGACGTACGTCACTAAGGAGCGCTTTGCGTACTTCAAACCTTGTATACAGGTTGAGATGGAGAATGAAGATAAACCAGCGACTGTCACAGAGGTTTATATTAGAGGTAAAGATAAGAACCCAAAAAAGACTCAGTTAGGTCTATCAAGATTAAATAAACCAGGTTTAGGCCGTTCAAAATGACGACTACAGCTTCAGCTAGATCAGCGTGTCTGCCAGTGTAAACAAAAATAGGCAGACACATGCGATTTAGCAGTAGTTGAAGCCGAAGTCCCCTTTTCGGTGAAGGCCTTTGTCTAGTTCAATGTGTAATCAGCGAAGGTTTTTGCAGAAGCACCCTGTGTAAATCTCTTTGAGTAGTGTTGGTTCTGAAATCAACCAGTGGTTATTATCGACTCAACGTTTCGATCAGTGTGCTCTGAGTATCTTCAGGAGAGCATTCAGATCGAAATGTTGAGTCATTAACCACCGGTTTATATCAAAACCAACACCACTCAATTCACTTGGTGCTACAGCAAACCTCTCTCATAAAAAACAATATTTACAGATTCCTCAATGCCCCTTGTTATAACAACAAAAATACTTCCACCATAAATATTTCCACCATGCAAAGTTTAAAACCCTGTGTATAATAAAGTTAATTTAGTGTATCCAAACTTTGAAAAAAGGACAACATAAAGGAAGGTTTGTTCATTTTTTGCTTTGTCTTTTCCTTAGGATGGAAAATAGACGATATGATGGTTGGAATCTTCAAAACCTGTTTCCCTACGATAGAAAAGCTCCATACAATAAAGTAAGTATAGCACTGTGCACATTACAAACTCATAATGGAATGGGACTCCAATATCATCTCACATTTGAAAACGTGTGCTTATAATAGGTACCATTTTACCATTTTACCGAATTCGCAATGGCAGAGTTTCGACAAACATTTTCACATTACTCCCAAAAGCATTTTATAATTGATGGGCTTTGTGTACGTTTGAAATATTTATATTTAAATACCAGTTAATTTTGTTGTTTTTCTCCTCTTTTACAATGTTTAGTTTCTGGAATACCGGACTTACAGACAAGACCTTAAGAGATTTAGCTGCAATTTTTCCTCAGTGTCCAAATCTAAAGTAAGTACTTCTATTTCCTTCAGTGAGATCTGGGCCTAATTTCATGGCTCTGCTTACTGTAAGCACAGAGTCGGCGCTTACAGTAAGCAGGGAATTCTGTGCTTACAGCAAGCGTATTTCACGGGTTAGCGGCGAACTTTGGCTTCTGCGTCTGCATACTCCACTTGACTAGGCATTCTACGCTTATTACAAGGCTAGCGCAGATATTGTATGCTTGCACGGCAGCGGGGAATCATGATTGTAGGCGCAGAATTCGGCGGTAAATAAGCAGAGCCTTAAAAATTGGGCCCTGTACTTGTCTAAGAAGTTTCCAACATTTGTAGAGGACATGAACAAGTTGAAGTAATATATGAGAGAAAATTCTCAGCTGTGAATAAAGAAAAGCCTCCAAATCACTAGTTACTTTAATTAATAGGACCAAGAAAATCTTTGAGATGGGACCCTTTTGACCTTTAACAGTGTTCCTTTATTATTTCGTGAATGAGATTAAGCGGGAAGAATTTTTTTTAAAACCCTTTGTATTTAGAGCCAGTGGACACTATTGGTAATTGTCAAAGACCAGTCTTCTCACTTGCTGTGTCTCAACATATGCATAAAATAACAAACCTGTGAAAATTTGAGCTTGATTGGTCGTCAGAGTTGCGAAATAACTATGAAAGAAAAAATACCCTTGTCACACGAAGTTGTGTGCTTTCAGATGCTTGATTTCAAGACCTCAAGTTCTAAACATGAGGTCCCAAAATCAAATTTGTGGAAAATTACTTCTTTCTCGAAAACTAATCTACTTCAGAGGGAGCCGTTCCTCACAATGTTTTATACTACCAACCTCTCCCCATTACTCGTTACCAAGTAAGGTTTTATGCTAATAATTATTTTGAGTAATTGCCAATAGTATCCACTGCCTTTAATGTACTTGGGAGAAGATTAAATAGATAAGTTGAGTCTTGAATACAGTTCTTGTTGCCGAAACAAAACCACAACATCATATCAATCTGTTTGTATTTATTTGTTTATGTACTTTTTGCCCACAGAAATATTGTGATAGAAGGTAACCCCATTCCGGAGGAACCATGGGCCTGTATTATGGGAGAAGACAGTCTGTAAGTTATCTTGGTATTATATTATGGTTGCGTTCGAGTAGCTTCCCTGGGATGAGCCCCTGACAAGAACTAATCAAACGGTCTTGCAAGTGACCCACTCCCCAAGCAGGGCACTTGGGACTGACCCGGGTGAGCGCGTTGAATGACGTAGTACCGGGGGCAGACCCGAGACGACCCAGGAAAAAATAATCGAACGCACCCATTTGTCATTGCCTGTTGAAAATTAGTCGCTGCTTTCCTCAGATATGAAATCATAATAATAAGTCTTATATAGCGCACGTATCTACCGTATCGCACGATTCTGAGACCCAATTATGTAGCACTTATAAGGGTTTACAAGGTGCTACGGCACATTAAGCAGCCACAACCAGGAACACCGGGGCGAACCCCTTCTCTTTTCGATAAGTGCACTGTTATCTTTTACATGCATTACACAACACATGGGACCAACGGCTTTACGTCCCATTCGAAGGACGAAGCAATGGTAAAGTGTCTTGCTTAAGGACACAAGTGTCACGGCTGGGGATTCGAACCCACACTCTGCTGATCAGAAACACCAGAGTTTGAATTCGGTGCTCTTAACCACTCGGCCACGACACTTCCGTGAATGCTGTTTGATCTACCTCTCTAGAACTGAGGATGCCGATTTTAGAAGCTCTTTCAGAACTAGTTATTATTAATTACGGATTATGCTTCTTACGTGGACATATTGGCTTCAAATTTTGGGCAATATCTCAAAACGATACTCCCTAGTTTTATTGTGTATATCTACATGATATATTTGTTTTGCAGGAACACCATGTGTGTGTCTACTTTCTAGGTAGAGTTTGTTCTTTTGAGAACTGTCTTGCCATATATATTCTACTACTGCGGAGTAGATTTTTCATATTGTTCGGGAGACTTGTTCTGCGACAAATCACATATTACACCTACATTCAAATAGGATAAAAACAATTGAGCCAAAGGTACATGTATACTTTCCCTTTAAAAGATGTTTATGTTGTGCTTGCCCAAATTCATAAATTATCATATAGGATTCTACTCAGTGGTAGTAGAATATAAAGCAAGACAGTTTTCTAAATACAAAATCTACCTGGCAAGTACACACACATGGTGGTACCACATATTGATACCTCACATTGCAATGCCTGATATCCAATATTAATAAATGTCATTATAAATTGTATGTGCACTCCACAGAATTATAAATTTGTCACTGCGTCACAATGACATAACAGACAGGGGAGCATCAGGTATCAGCTCAGCTCTGTCTACCGTAACCACCTGCAATAAGAATCTAATCTCCCTCAACCTCAGCCATAATAAGATCACAGACGTAGGAGCCGAAGCCATTGCTAAGGTAACAATAATTAGAAATATTGACTGCTATGAGGGGCACAGTTGAAATTATAGGCCCAAGGTGATGTCAAAACCATGACTATGCCCGAAGCGAAGCTGAGGGCATAGTCATGGTTTTGACATTGATCACCGAGGGCCTATAATTTCAACTGTGCCTCGAATATTAAGCAGTCAATATTACTTTTATATACCAAATAATATAAATTCTTCTAATCTGATTGGTTAAAAGATTTCATGAACTGGGCCTTGATTTAGAAATGTATAAAAGTGTAATACCTTTATTGATGAAATGATGTTGGAGCCCGAAACGGATCGACAGCATACTTTTTTTGCAGTACAGTTCAGCATTTTGTTGTCGTGCTCCACAATAGAATTTACCGATGATTCCGTCGAGCTCAGAATTGGGCAGTTCACCAACCTCTTGCAAATCCTTGTTAATGAGCTTCAGATAGTCTGCAAATATTTTTAAGGCGTATTTTATAAGCTGCTTTATGCTTTCACTGTCGGCAGCATCTATTATCTCTCGTGCCATGTAGGTAGAAACAGACATGCTCGTACTCCCTCTATGTCAACAAGATGAGATCCTGCTTCAGCCATTTTACGTTGCGAGTTTGACATGAAACACAAACAATTAAATTTCCCACACAAACTATGTGAAAGGTCGTCTGCGAAAAAAGGTCACAGCTATAGTTCACGTAGTTCCCGCCGTGACACGATGAACGTATACAACGCATACACACACTTGCGCGACCTACATATAGGAATACATACAGTGTGTTGAGACGGATCCATTATTTTCCAGGGCGGGCATAGTCGATCTCACTTGGTGCATCTCAACATATGCATAAAATGACAGGCCTGTGAAAATTTGAGCTCAATTGGTCATCGGAGTTGCGAGAAAATGATGAAAGAAAAAACACCCTTGTTGGACGAATTTGTGTGCTTTCAGACAGGAATAAAAGAAGTCTTTTATTATTTTAGTGAGAAATTACCTCTTTCTCAAAAACTACGTTACTTCAGAGGGAGCCATTTCTCACAATGTTTTATACTACCAACAGCTCCCCAATGCTCTTTACCAAGTCAGTTTTTAAGATAATATTTGTTATGAGCAATTATCAAACGTGTACCTTCCCTTTAACCGCTCAGCCATGACACCCAAATTGAGATTTAATGTTTTTTGTTCCCCACAGGGTCTCCGCATGAACAGAATTCTCCTGTGTCTTTCTCTAGCGAGCAATCGGATAACGGACAAAGGTGCTATGAAGTTTGGCGAGTTACTGTCGAGGTTTCCTCTAACTCACGAGGAAGTTGTAGAGAGACGTAAACTACTCAGGGATAAAGGTTCACCAGACCGGGGTAGTGGAAAGTCGGTGAGTTATAGGAAAAACATGTGGACAAATCCTGCATTTGGGTTACGTGGCTGAGTGGCGTCACACACCATTGTTGTTTTGTCTTCTCCAGTAAGAGTGACTTTTAAAGGCAGCAAACACTCAAAATAATTCTAAGCATAAAAACTAACTTGGTACTGAGAGAGCTATGGATATTGTGAAAAACAATTCCCTCTGAATTAGTAACGTAGTTTTTGAGAAGGAGGTAATTTCTTACTCAAACATTAAAAGACTTCAGGCCTGAAGCCATTAATTGGGAATCTGAAAGCACACAAATTTGGGCATCAAGGGCGTTTTTTTCTTTCATTATTCTCTTGCAACTTCGATTGACCTATTGAATCTGAATTTTCACAGATTTTTTTAATTTTATGCACATGTTGGGATTCACCAAGTGAGAATACTTATCTTTGACAATTACTGAAGGTGTCCAGTGCCTTTTAAACTCGAGACTCGTTGTATCTCTACTCACAGAATGACCGAGTTTAGCTTTCTAATCACTTTTCTTTCAGCCACCTCCATCAAGAAGAGCAGAGTCTAAAGACAGGCCCGGTAGCGTACGCAGTGGAAGCCATCTCGACAAAGGGGATAAGAAACGAGATAAATCGTCCAAGAAAAAGGTTGGTTTCTCACTTTAATAGTTGGTTAAATTTTCATAAACAATTGCAATCAGGGGATTGGGTTTGCTGAGTGGTTTTTTTCCTGCCTTTCACCTCGGTGACCCTGGGGTTCGTTCCACTCGCACAAACGTTGCCAACAGTTGCGCACGTTCGCCAACAATTTCAAGTGGAACGAGTTGTGTGCCGCCACTGTTGGCGAACGTTGGCAACTTAACGCGAACATACTTCTGAGGTGTTGGCGAGTGGTTTTTAAAATGGCGGACAAGCATATGGTACATTTTTTTTTTACAAACATAATAACATTGTATTTTCGGTGGATGATAATGCAGATTTGAAATAACAAAGTTAATTAGTTGATGTAATGATGTCAAAAAGAGGACTATAACTGCAAAAACAAAAAAATAACTACGTATGGTGCGCGCCATCTTCATTTCAGGGCACCGCCATATTGACATCGCGTATTAGGCACCAATCGTTCAAAAGACAAACAAAGTTTGCGCGAACAGTTGCGAGTCGTTTGCGCGAGTGGAGCGCACCCCAGGTTCAAATTCTACCCCATGTAAAAACATGCTTTATTTGAAGTGGATCGCGTTAAAGTCTTTTAAATTTTGACATGCACAAGCTGAGTGTCATACAAGCGCACAAATTTGTTTACCAAGCTTGCTCACAAAGCAGTCACTCTTGGTTAGCAAGCAGAATTTTGTTGTCAGCGCTTCCCTTACAGGGTTTGGTGATTAGAGATCTTGATATTGAGCCCTATTTTGTCAATATCTTTGGTCAGTGGTGCCAGTCTAAAGCCATTTACCCTCAAACTGTGTGATAGCTAGGAATCGACTACAAGTTTAATCTATAAATTGGGAAGCGGCTGCATAGGAACACATTAAAGAAAACAAAACGTTGTAATTTCAGGGGTTTTTGTGGGTTTTTTTGTAGTAAGGTTGTCTTCTTTTTTGTCTTAAGCCCAGTTCATACTTCCTGCGAATGCGATACAAATTTTGACGCCACAAATGCGCATGTTAATTTGCATCAATTGAAATGTGGTCCACTGCTGAAAAACAATCCCAGCTGAAACATCCCTGTGATGTCAAAATTCGCTTTGGATTGGCAGGAATAGACCGATCCAGTAGGTTCCACCCACGACGCACATGTGAGCAAGAACACGTGGGGCTCTCCAATGCCTATCTGCACAACTCTGCCGCGCGCGCCAAGCATACGCGTACACATGTCAGACCTTAGTGTTGGACCTTTGTTGCGTTGTGATTGGTCAATACGCAATGAGGCGGAGCTTAATGGATCGGTCTATTATTACCTGGGCTTTACTGTTTTGAGCTTAATACAACAACTCCTAACAATGAGCCAAAGACTACAACTTAATAGCAACTTTGTGACCATTATAGCCCCAACTGCATTCAACAATTTGATTTCAGGTATTTCGAAAAGGCAGCCAGTTCTTAGTGCATTGTTCTGTTGATCAGGTTTTTACTTTTGTTATGGAAACATCTCAACAGGATAATAAGCACGAGAAGAAAAATGATAAAGAGGACGACAAGAAAGGCAACAAGACGGTGGCGATTATGGTAAACAAAATCCAACCAATCGGTGGCAGTGTTGTGTATCATGTGATGGCAGTATTAACCAATTACCAGCAGTCATATATAAATGTGGCTTTAGTGGTGTCGTCAAAAGCTGTGTGGTCAAGCAATAATACAAAATAACATAAATGGTGTAATCTTGTGCATTAATGTGTACAATTTATTAGTTTTTGTACTTCCCTGTGTTTTTAAAAGAGTTTTTGTTCCTATAGATCCAGCAGCCCAAATAAGTTCATACTTGGTTCGTATACAGAGCACTAAATAGCTAGATCAAGGTGCTTTCAACCCCTGTATATCAGGCATCGTTAGACATTCCTCAAACTTTCTCAACACCCTGGGGAGAATGCAACCACAAGCTGCTTTTAAAAGGATTATGGTACTTTTTGTTACACAAAACACAATGTCCACAGATTTACATTAAACTTACACCGTTTGAAGATAATGATAGTAGAAAGGGTACCTTAAAATATTAGTTGCTGAGGTGCTGCAGTTTTTGAGAAATGAGTAAAACGGTGTCATGAAAAATAGTTTTACTCATTTCTCAAAAACTACAGCACCTCAGCAAGTAATATTTTCAAGGAAGCTTTCTGGTATTTTTATCTTCAAGTTGTGAAAGTTTAGTGTTAATCTGTGGACATTGTGTTTTAAGTCCATCAAAACGTACCTAGACCCTTTAAATTAGCGCTAAGGGGTAAATCCAACATAGTACTTAAGTCTCAGCCCTGTCAGGTTCCCATTATTACACCCGGGCTACCAGAAGCAATTATGGTTATAAGTGTCGTGCTTTGGACTTAAGTGTCATAACCGTGAATCAGACCAACACTCCTATTAGAACTTGAGTTAGACATGGGGCGATTTCACAAAAAGTTAGGACTAGTCTTAACTTAGGACTAGTCCCAAGAGATATCAAAAACGTATAGCTAGTCCTAAGTTAAGTAGGACAAGTAACTCGTCCTAACTAGGACTAGTCTTAACTCTTTGTGAAATACATCCCAGCACTAGCAGCTCGTCCATGAGACGCCATGCTGCAGTTCAAGAGCTTTTTAGACACCCCCCCCCCAGCTCTGTCCGTAGGCTCCCTCTTAGTTTTTGAGACTAAAAGTTTATGCTATCCTTTAAAGTAAATGCTATTATATTGAAGTGCCAACCATGCAACTATACTTTTTATAGCACCAGGATCAAACACCAGGACACTCGAAGCTGTTAGAAAGTAGATGACCAAATCTGTCATTGAAAACATGTGCAAAATAAAATAACATACATTACATTGCTAAACTTCATGGCTACATAATGACCTAATGCTACATGAAATGATGCTTTACGGTGAAGCTGTGATTGTATGGCGTACGCACGTACACATGTCACAGAGTGCTCCGTGGCTGTGGCTGTATGTCACTAAGCAATGCTTGAGTGACAAGCAAAGCACCTTTCAATTGTGATAATTATTGTTATTAATACTACTCCCTAATGTTGCATGATTTGTACTGACCCTACAAACATTGATTCCCTCGGATGCATGCAATAATCATAACCAGTAAAAGTGCATTAAGCATAACATTAATTTCATAAACTTGTGCACGAACAAATACCTATATTTTAACTTTAACCCTTTCCTTACCATAGGCGACTTTTGTGGACTGCACTCCTATCCCCTCTTCTTTATCAGTACCAACTTTTGTTATGTACATAATGTACAAACAATGTTGAGTACACAAACACATTCAGAACACAAAGACCAATAACTTGAAAAAATTGGTTGACCTTTGATTATTATTTGAAAGGGAAGTCAATAATTACATGAATTGGTTCTACCTACTTTGATAAAAAAAACAATATCTTAAAGACACTGGAGACTCTTTGTAATTATCAGTCTTCTCACTTGGTGTATCTCAACATATGCATAAAATAACAAACCTGTGAAAAGTTGAGCTCAATTGGTCATCGAAGTTGCGAGATAATAATGAAAGAAAAAACACCATTGTCACACGAAGTTGTGTGCTTTTAAATGCTTGATTTCAAGACCTCAAATTCTAAACTTGAGGTCTCGAAATCAAATTCGTGGAAAATTACTTCTTTCTCGAAAATTACGAGACTTCAGAGGGAGCCATTTCTCACAGTGTTTTAAACTATCAACCTCTCCCCATTACTTGTTACCAAGTAAGTTTTTCTGCTAATAATTATTTTGAGTAGTTACCAATAGTGTCCATCGCTTTAAAGATAATTTAAATAGAGTGCAAAAATGGCCTTTGCACAAGAAGACTTTCTGTTGTGTAAGAGATTTGTGCCTTATGCTTGAGGGTTCAAACAAGCCGGTCACCAGTGGTTTATGTAAGATATAATTCGGTTGTGAGCGGGTTTAATGATGCCAAGGTTAACAGCTTGCTACCTTCCCTTCCCCTGATTTAATCTAACGATTGTTTTGTTTTAAGGTACACGGCTTAATGAACAGAAAGGTGACGGAGTTAATTAACACAAAGCAATTTATAACATTTGTGGAGAACCTCTCTTTGTTTTAACAAAGATAGAATATTTTTAAAATGTGCCTAGGAGCCAAATATTAAGTATTTAGCGTAATTCATAATCAACCAAAGTGCTTGGCTCAAGATTGCGCTGCAACTGCTTTCCTTGGGATTCTGCACCTAATCCGAAAGAACCACACACTACTGTAGTGTACATGTATACAGGGTCAGATTTTATGGCTCTGACCATGAAATTCTGTTTTACAGAACCTTTACTGGACTGATTAGTCCAAATAAATATAAATACCAGTTGATCGTCCGAATTTTTCCAAAAAGAGGAGGATGAGGGTTTTTTTTTTCATTTTTTTTTTTCAAGATGGCTGCTCAGTATTTCAAATCAAACAGGCTACCAATTCTTCAGTTTGAACCCACCAATTCTTCAGTTTGAACCCACCACAAACTTATTTTATATCTATTTGTTGCATGAGGACCCGGGTTAACAGGGTCGGATTATTACACTAAAAAGATTTGCTGGTGGTAGGTAGGAATTCACTAGTTTTGTTTGAAACAGACGGTTACACGTGTTGCAAGAGCATCTGATTAAATCGGTTAAAAGCCCAAATAAAAAAAGCATAATAAAAAGGATGCAGCCCCCAAAAAGGATGCGGACAGGGATGATCAACTGGTATTTGTTTTATTATTTGACCTTATTGTGAGTGTGCTTTTTAATACGCTTTTTTTTTTGGGGGGGGGGGGGGGGGTGGTGGAATGAAATATTACAGCTGCAGTTGCTTTTTAGAGCCTGGTTTGCTCTACAGTTTTTTAAAGCCATTGGACCCTTTCGGTACAGAAAAAAAAAAAGTTCACAGATTTACAAATAATTTACAGGGTTTACAGAAGGTAATGGTGAAAGACTTCTTTTGAAATATTATTCCATGAAATGCTTTACTTTTTGAGAAAACATTAAAACAATATAAGCGAGAATTACGGATTTATTTTAAACACATGTCATGACACGGCGAAACGCGCGGAAACAAGAGTGGGTTTTCCCATTATTTTCTCCCGACTCCGATGACCGATTGAGCCTAAATTTTCACAGGTTTATTATTTCATATAAGTTGTGATACACGAAGTGTGGGATTTGGACAATACTGTTTACCGAAAGTGTATAATGGCTTTAAAGGGTTCAATTCATTTATAACTGTGCAAAAAGTAAGATTACTGGATTATTGTTAGTTTTGCTATGCAGTATGCAAATGCAAAATAAATGTGCATTCTCCATGTAGTTGTATGTGACCTTTCTGCTGTCGGGATGGCTAGATACCCTGTCCGTTTGCATCGTTACCTTCTCTTATGCACCTCTGAGTGATCTCAATTGTATATGAAAGTGTATCTTCCTTTAAAGACACTGGACACTACTGGTAATTTTCAAAGACCAGTCTTCTCACTTGGTGTATCTCAACATATGCATAAAATAACAAATCAGTGAAAAATTTGATTCGATTGGTTATCAAAGTTCCCAGAGAATAGTGGGAAAAGATACCCTTGTTGCACAAATGTGTTTGTTTCGGATTCCTAAAAAAGGCTTGAGGCCTGAAGTCTTTTCATTTGTACCAAGTATGTTTTTTATGCTAATAATTATTTTGAGTAATAAACCAATGGTGTCCAGTGCCTTCAACACAAAACTTCCCTTCTATTCCCAGGAAGTCTCCTCAAGTAACTGTCCAGCAACATCCTAGGATTAATCCTTTCTCCAGTTAGTGGGTTAAGTGCGTTCTGCATTCGGATACGAAACTGGACTCGCCCTAAGTCCTAAGATTAATCCTAAGTTGGGATTAGTTTAGTGAAATCGATGGCTGAGTGTTTTTATCTCAGTTTTTTTAATCTTTTCATTCTTGTCATTTCCAGGACAATAAAAAAGACAAGGATGACGGCAAAGGAGGCACTAAGAAGGCCGATACATGGAAGAAAGGTAATAGTCAAAGCATTGTCCAACCCTTGGTCATTAGTTTTAGCAAAAACACAATGTATTGTTAAAGAGCGATCTCGTCACATTAAGCATTGGCCCCCTTGCATTGCCCACAATCGATAGGGCAAACAATGGGAAGGTGTATACATGTATGCGTGTATGTGCCGCGCACAACTCTCAACCAATGATAGGTCGCCATTGACGTCATTGAGGGCGCTATTTGGGCTTGTGACGTCACAATAGGAGTGGGGTTTTTGCAACTCCAACCAAGTCAACAAGTTGGGTCACCGTTTAGTCTAAACAGCATGTGGTCACCGCGCCTCAACCGAACAGGCCAAAAACACTCGACCAATGACCAATGTTTTTTGGTTGGGGTGGCCAAAACGCACTCCTGACCTTATCGCCTTATCGTGAATGAGGTGCATGCTGGTCCAGCAAGTTTAATGTCTAGCTAAACCAGCGTGCACCTCATTCAACAGTTAGTGCTTGCGCAGAGGGTATTTGCGAAAGGTCTTTATATGCAAGGGGTCTGTACAGAGTCTGATATTTGACTGGCAAGTGAGACTTGGTCGTGGACCAATCACAATATTTTTACACAGATGTTTCAAATTTACTTTTTGGTCCTGCAGCTACATGCAAGACCAAATTTTTATGCCACTGCTTACACTGTTGAATTTTGCACTTGCCTATTTAGCGTAGAATAATGTGAGGTTTTCCAGCACAGATTTCTGTGTTTTAAAGCAGTACCATGAAATTGTGGAAATGTCGGTGGTCAGATTCTTACATGTACATTGATACTGCACGAAAGCCAGTATGATTTGAATATACAGACAAACTGACAGGGAATGGTAAAGTATGACTTGTGT
This sequence comes from Asterias rubens, assembly GCF_902459465.1. Lineage (NCBI taxonomy): Eukaryota > Metazoa > Echinodermata > Asteroidea > Forcipulatida > Asteriidae > Asterias > Asterias rubens. The sequence continues at coordinate 13,608,474 of NC_047064.1, read as the reverse complement.
TTTACAAATACTTGAAATCAGATTTTATTGTAAGTTTGAGGTGTATGGATAGCACAATAGAGTCACAAAATGTGGTCTGCTTTCCACTTGTGAAGTTAGTAAGTTTTGATAGTTAATTGATGTGAGACATTTGGGGGTGTTTTTGAGTGATATAGAACTATAGCTAAAAGTAGATTAGCCTGTGCACTGCGGAAATATGGAGTTTTTTTTCTTTTTTTCTTCTGATTATTATTAGGTAAGGTTCTTGATAGCACCACATCTAAGTTTCTTTTGAGCAGTGTTGATTCTAAAAACAACCGGTACCGAGCAATTGACAACTCAACATTTTGACCAGACTGATTGAAACGTTGAGTTGTCAACCACCTGGTCTTTCCAGAACAAACACTCTACTCAAACGAAATTTACTCATGGCGCTTATTCAAAACCTCTCCTAATAGACCCTTCCCATGAAATTTGAAATTTGTAAATTGCACATAGCGCGTGCGCACTGACGTTTTGGTTGGCAAAATGAGGGAACATGGCGCTGTTTTGTATACGGCTAATGGGTGCGTGACGCAGACGCAATAGCGTGTCTGCTTAGTGCACAACTCTATGGTGTTTGCCAACCAACAGGGTCTGTACGCATGCATGAATGTCATTAGCATATTTCATGGGAAGGATCCATTATACTCCCACTGTTGCAAATCCCACTTCGAATGAATTACACAATTTAAAACTTTGCACCCGTCCAGTCCTCTCAAATATAATAGTTCAAATTTAAACCAGTCTTGTTCAATCCACTTCAATAACATTTTGAACAATTTGCTTCATTTTGAATCATTAAACAAAAAATGTCATCCACTTGTAGCATGTGCAGGAGGAATCAATGCAAACATTCAGAAAGCATTTTTCAACTAAAAATAAGCAGATTCGTTCCAAGCCATCTTTGACTCAGTCATATGCTTTGTCATTTAATTTTAAAACTTGCTTTATGTAGAAAAGTTTAAGCCAATTTATGAAAATATCACATAGTGCCATACTTGGACATTTAGTTTAGGACTTCACACTGTAGCTATCGATTAACTTTTGTGGTAGACAAGGGTTTTTGCCTTATTAATCCCATGTGTATGCTTAAAGACAGTGGACACTATTGGTAATTGTCAAACACAAGTCTTCTCTCTTGGTGTATCTCAACATTTGCATAACATAACAAACCTGTGAAAATTTGAGCTAAATCGGTCGTCGAATTTGCGAGATAATAATGAAAGAAAAAACACCATTGTTACATGAAGTTGTGTGCTTTCTGATGCTTGATTTCGAGACCTCAAGTTCTAAATTTGAGGTCTCGATATCAAATTCTTGGAAAATTACTTCTTTCTCGAAAACTACGTCACTTCAGAGGGAGCCGTTTCCCACAATGTTTTATACCATCAACCTCTCCCCATACTCGTTAGCAAGTAAGGTTTTATGATGTTAATTACTTTGAGTAATTACCAATAGTGTCCACTGCCTTTAAAGGAACACGTTGCCTTGGATCGGTCGAGTTGGTCTTTGAAAAGCGTTTGTTAAACTTTGTAAGCGTTTGTTATAAGATGCATATGGGTAGAAAGGTGTTGTAAAAGTAGAATACAATGATCCACACAAACATGCCTCGAAAATGCACGGTTTTCCTTTTACCTCGTCGACTAACATGGTCGGCCATTTATGGGAGCCAAATTTTTTACTCCCATAAATTTTTGGATCGGGGATGAAGAATATAATTTGGTTTTTACCCTTACACCCTTTACCATTTTTATTGGACCAGGCTAGCTCTTTGATCTAGTGGTAATACATCTGCTCTAGCGATGCAAAGGTCAGGGGTTTGAATCCCACCGGAGTGATTTGCCTGCAGATTGTTTTCCGCAACACTCAATAAAATACTGAGTATCAGTCAGGGTGGAAGGGTTAAACCAAATTGCAAAGAGTTTTTCGACTCTGAACTGTCTGCTATTTTTCATTCTTATGTTATTTCTCACTGTCTTTCTAATCCAACAGGGGCTAAGGCCGTGATGGCTGGTAAATGCACTAAATGTTTCTTCTATGTTTAGGGATAGTACATGGCTCAATGTCTAGTCCATTGCTCGTCGGCGTTTGGTCTCGCTGTGCGTTCTCAGTTCAATCACAGAACATTTCAAATTTTAGATATTTCCCTGCGGTGAATGCCTTCGTACACTTTTTTGTCATTTAGTTTACACTTTAAACATTTAAGTTTGTACATACGCACACCATGTTTAAAAATTTCCCGATTTGATAACGTGATTTTCTTAGGCCTAAGTTTAGAATTTTTTACCCAAAAGAAAGACAAGATTTTTTGTATTTTTTTCCCAAAGGTACTTTTGCTACTCAAAACTCTTGCCATCGATTTCACCAAACTCTTCCTATAACTTGGGGTTAATCTTAGGACCTAGGATGAGTTTAGTTCTTTAACCATAGACATTAGGATGCATTGAACCCATCTTACTCTTTCTAACTCTCTAGATAGGATTAATCCTAGCGCTTCGTTAAATCGGCCACAGGGCTCACAAAGTGACATGTTTTCTATGTCTCACTTCTCATCACTGCGCGAATATGAGAAATGCTCTGACATTTAAACTTAGTTTAACAAATAGATAATACAATTTGTGATTTTGATCATGGGCGTCAAGTGTGTGGGAGCAGAGGGGTTGAATTGCCCCAGAGTTCACCAAAATTTCACCAACACCATTAAGTACAAACATTGCATCAGTTTGTGATCACTCAATACTTATAATCAGTTACATGCACATTGCACATGAAAAGCAGTCAAACATAAACCATGCTGTAAACTTATCATCACTTGGCATGTCCAGGCAGAGGGCATTATCAATCAATAAGGCCTGATAGTCAGGTATAGAGGGCAGTATTATTCCATTATGCCTGGCATTAGAGGCAGCAGTATTAATCCCTTTGGCCTGGCATTGGATAGAGGGCACTATCAATCTATGCAGGCTTGGAATTAAGGCATTAGTTGAAATCCATTGGGCCTGGCTTAGAGGGCAGTATCAATCCATTGGGCCTGGCATTGGCGCAGAGGGCAGTATAAATCCATAACACATACCTGGCAATGAGGCAGAGGACATTATTGTTCCATTACATTTAGGCATGGCTCTGAGGAGACAGGACAGTATGGCCTGGCATTGAGGTAAAGGGCATTATTAATCCATTAGGCCTCGCTTAGAGAGGGCAGTTTCAATCTATTGGGCCTGGCATTGCGGGAGGGCAGATAATCCATTGTGCCTTGCTTATACAATCAGTCGATTGGGCCCGGTTAGAGGGCAGTATTAATCGATTGGGCCCCGCTTAGAGGGCAGTATTAATCCATTGGGCCTCGCTTAGAGGGCAGTATCAATCCATTGGGCCTGGCATTGTGGTAGAGGGCAGATAATCCATTGTGCCTTGCTTATACAATCAGTCGATTGGGCCCGGTTAGAGGGCAGTATTAATCGATTGGGCCCCGCTTAGAGGGCAGTATTAATCCATTGGGCCTCGCTTAGAGGGCAGTATCAATCCATTGGGCCTGGCATTGTGGTAGAGGGCAGATAATCCATTGTGCCTTGCTTCGGCAATCAATCCATTGGGCCCCGCTTAGAGGGCAATATTAATCCTTTGGGCCTCGCTTAGAGGGCAGTATCAATCCATTGGGCCTGGCATTGAGACATGTATCATCCCGTCTGTGCTTTCAATTATAACTCGCCAACCAGGGTGATTTCATTTTGCTTGCTTTGGCATTGAGTATGTGTAATTCCAGCTAATGCACTGCACCAATTCACAAACTGATTTCACGTGAACCGCACAAAGCACAAACACTGCAATAGTGTGCACATTTTCCCCCAAAAATGTCATTCAGTAAGTGTAGAAATAAATAACTTTATTTGAAATTTGTTTTCAAAAACTGTATGCAAATTATTAAGAGAGTACAGTTAACATACAGATTTAGATTTTGCAAGTTCAAGTTTTTTTTTAATCTTATTTTAAAACCCCTGTGGGCAAACTTTGGAACTAGACAATTATTATCCTGTTGACCTTTGACCTTTTCTACAGGTGGAAGTCGTTCTTCTGTCACTGTCGCAATAAGTATGCAGCCCAAAATACAGCTCTGTCTTTTTTCAATCTTCCTTTCACTTCCTAATCGGAACGTTTTCCGTACTGGAGTTAACAAAATAAAACGTTATTAATAATTGCATGAATTTTTGGGCCGGAGGCCTTCTAATACAAACAATATTTGTTATCCATTTATTTTGTTATAAATAACAAAGACAGTTCAGCTAATTTGATACCCTTGTCAACCAAACCAGCGCATTATTTATTTCAAAGTGTGGTTGACCAATCATTTATTGATAACCAGAAGAAAAATACACTAATTATCGTTCGATCATAACTTTCTGGCAACATTTAGGCCTATTTTACTTTAAAAATCTAATGAAATCAGATGGCACATTTAACAATCATTTATCATTAAAATTAGTCGCTCCAAAACCCAATCAAACAAAATCCACCCATGTGTACCAAGGCAAACTCCTCAAAAATAACCAAGACCATTGAAAGCTCAACACACTGCACTAACCAACAATTACATAAGTCCATTTTTTGCTTGATTAAAATGACTAATTTCTTTTGCTTTTTTCCCCTCTTTTCATTTCCCTCCTTTTTTTTGTTTTTTTACTATTAATTCTTCCCTCATTCAAACATGACAGATGCATCCCGGCATAGCTCCAGAGGTTGATATACCAACTGTATTTTTCCTGTTTAATCTTATTCTTCCATTGCATGACATTCTAGAGACTGGATTTTTCAGTAGAGTTCACACCATAGTCCGAGTATTCAGTATACATCCATGGCCTGGAATTCCACTCCCGAAATGTGCAGTTTTAGGAAAGCAATTCCAAACAACAGAGTTCTCTTATCAATGGCCAATTTTGTGCGTACTGTGTAATTTCCATTTCATAATCGTATAAGCACGCCAAAAGAAATGCTAACCTCCCTGTGCTTACTGAAAGAAAATGAATGCTGTATAACAGTGTGATTTCCTGGTGAACGCACTAGCTCGCCGCCTAACTGTCTTGCCAACCTGTGAAATTATGCTTACGCTTAAAAGCAAATTTGTCTGCTATAGTTGGCACAAAAATGTGCTTATCATTAAGCAGTGCTATGAAATCAGCCCCTTTTCTTTGCTTACATTTAGTAGAGCCATAAATTTGGCCCATGCTGAGCAAAAACCTTTAAAATGTGGACAAAGCAACGCACAAACAACATATAGTGTACACAATATTGATAGGTTACCAGTTTTTGCTAAGCATTACGTTAAAAACAATAATGGGATTGAGCTCTATGAAAACTTTCACGGGAAGTGGTATCCATTATAATTTTCCAGGCCTTCATTTTATCATCAGATATGCTGTGATTTCATATTGCATACCCATATCCATTTAGTTAGACCAAAATACACTCTGTGAAGATCAACTTTCATCACAATTATGCATCAATCTTTTTCCAAACATTCATTGTACATCATTGACATCTCTTTCCTTTTTTCCCTCTTGAAACTAATCCTACAAAATGATTCAATGGAATTTGAAATTCACCGAACAAAAACTCCAACGTATATGCAAAAAGTTAACTCTTGAGTACATTTGTATCTTACTTAATAGTGGGATAAATTAACTGCTTGGCAAAATCCATTAACTCGGGCTTACCAATAATAATAATTGTAATATCAAAGTCTTATACAGCGCACGTTTCTACCAAACAAGGTACATATGTTTGCAAGCTCAAACATGCAGTGCCCTCACAGTGCAATCAAAACACAGGACATTTTGGAAAACATTTGAAGGCCTTAAAATTTGCCTTGAAGGGGCACATAAAAAATTAACGTTAAACTTTGCTACATACTTGGAGTACGTGTTGTAGCATCAAAGACCAATAACTCACTCATTTTGTAAGGTTAGGGTTTATAAACACAATCTTTCTTGTATATTACTTGAGAATCTTTCTCCATTCCTTTTGATCAATTTTTCATGTTACCCCTATGTACTTGCCTCACTACAGTCATGTCATCAAACTTTTACTGATCATTTTCACTTTATGAACTAAATATCCCTCATGTACGATCTCAGCAAAATCTTTACTAAAACAGGAGCTTTGGCCACAGTTGGGCCAGCAAAGATAAAGGACCGATTCCATTTATTTCCATCTACCTGCATTTTGTTCCTCGCAACCATTGTTTGAAATCATTTACACATTACCTCATTGTTTCATTATTGAAGTGATTGCTGTGTTTTTTTCATACATTTGTTACTCTTTCAGCAAAGATCCTTCATCCATTTTTAGTGACAAATCTTTTGCCACATTGAAAGTCATTTGCTGTGTAGTCTTGATTGGCGTCGCTAGTTTTTTGTATTAGTCATCAATAGAGGACGCAACATCCAATGGCTCGGCGGGACTTTACAAGTCAAATGGGCACTTCCAATGGAAAATTCTTAAGTCAATGGGAAACTTTAAAAGGGGCACCAAGGCCAAGACCAGAGGCAATGGAGGCCACGACCTCCTGGATCTGTGTGTAAATCCAGGACTGCTACATGTACATGTATACATCTGATAATTTTATCTATTCTCAAGTAATTCGTATTGCGATATTAGCGACTATAAGGTCAACAAAATGAATATTGTCAATCAAGACTATTCACTGAGCTTCATTGGCAAAAAGTCAACCCCCACATTAAGGGAAATAACTATTTAATATTTTCTACGTCTGACTTTTGCATGAATTTGCATGAATTTTGTGGTTTTTGCATGATGTTATTTCTAATATAACTACATATTATGTACCTTTTGATGCGAATAGATTTCCCAAAATTTGTGTGACAAAATTGGATAATTGGATGAATTAAACAAAAAACTCTGCATGGTAAATAAAAAAAGACAATAAATAAACTATCTTATTGAAAAGTATCAAGCAGGGTCCGATTTCATGGCTCTGCTTACCGCGAAGTTCTGCAATTACCAAGCACTGAAATCACATAATTCCATGGGACATAATTGCAGAATGCCAAGAGCCATTATTGGGCCCTGTTTCTAAAGGACTTTAAAAGTGATATTTTGTTGTGATGCATTTTTTTTTGTCAAGAGAGCACTTGTTTCCATGAAGATATATTCATCAACACGTGCACATGCACTGTTTGCACATATTTGTCACACATCTTTAAATTTCATGTTCTTTTTAAATCCTCATCCACAACAACAAAAACAAATTTGCAGGTCTAAGTTCTAACCCATGTCCATCATATCAAAGTTGTGATATGAGAAACCAAATTTGATGGAGCCGTATAAGCACAGATTAATTGCTAAGTACAGAAAATTGTTGCTTAGTACACAGAGGTTACTAACCTACTAGTGTGGTCTATCATACTTGTTCTGAACTTCTGATTTAGCATACAATTCTGTTAACTGCTTTATGAAACTTGGTTTTTGGCATGTGTTTGGACTGTGATCAGTGTGATATCCTTGCATGTGTATTACTGTATTTTGCTTTAGTCTGTACTATCATTTCTTTCATCTGTAACTTGTCTTCATTTCTTTGTCTGAGAGTATTGCATGCATGCATGCATAGAGGTGTATTTTGTCATTTCCCATAGATAGAACGCTATAGATTCGAGCTCACTGTCACAGATTAGCTGTAGCACTGCTAGCACCGCCATTTTTTCATTTTTGTCTTGTTGCAAAATCATTCTGCAGTGACTGTCAAAAGTCACTTTAGTTTTTAAGGACTTCAGCCTTTTTTCTTTGGGATTTTCTCAATTGTATATATGCTTATCAGCTGAACTGTTATATCTCACTCATTAGTAAAAAGCCAAACAAAAACACTTCCTGGCCTTTTATAGAAGTTTTCAAATGTAGAAAGTATAGTTATTCATCTGAGAAAAGGATAGATTTCTGTGGAGAATTTGCAGTAGAGACACAAATGAAAATAAAGCACTAAGGAGAAAGCAGTGATTGTTTATAACTTATACTCGCTGAAAATTCATTTATTTTCTATTCTGTTTTTGTAATCAGTTTGTAAAAAAGAGAACAAAAACTATTAGTCCTTGTGAATATTTAAAGAGCATTTGGCAAAATTAATAACTCAGTGGCAGAAATAGAAAAACTGAAATTGATGGACAGATTTTTTATCTTTAGTGTTGATATTTACAAGGGGAAATTTGGCAGTTTGTACGAGCCCTGGTAGAGTCATGTCCAAATTAATGGTTCCAGCAATGGCTTCAGCTGCAATGGCTCCAGTCGGAACACTGAGAAGATCTATTCTTCGACATTTTCGAACAGTTGTTGTTGCAGCTGATGGCCATCGTTAGACCCGAAGACGCGTAGGCTTGAGATTGAGTAGCCTGAGATGCTGCATGCGATACCTCCTCCATCTAGTCAACCTTTCTATATATCTTCTCGTTTCCAACTGTCCTTCCTTCCTTCCCTTCTTCCTCGATACCTTGCCACATACTTACCCTAGCTTCCCTTATAGCTGAAACCGTAACCAAGACAACAAAAGGCAAGAAGACGACATCATCAAAGGACAAGAAAGGCGGAGCCATGCCTGAATCAGAGGTGGGTTGATTCAAGTGGGAAAGGAAACTCTGCTCAGGCCACAAGTGACAAAAACAAAGTTATGCAATAAATTGTCTAAGAAAAGACGGAGGAAATAGGGGAATTGTGTCTTCTTGTGAAACACACTAAAAGCTCAAAGTCAGACTATGCACAAGGGCTCCTGCCTTTAAATTTGATGACCAAAAACATGGAACTTGACATCTTATCCGCAGAGTGTGTACTGAGAAATTTTCTTTAGCTATATGTAAGGCAATCAACAAAATCAAAGAAGAATATAAAAAGCAATAGCAGTCGTTAAAAAAAAATTGCTCGTTATTCTAACAATTATTTTTTTTTTTTAAATCAAAATCAAGCACTGATCCTTTCTCAAGACATACAAAATGGAACATGCTACGACCCACCAAAACATGAAACCGTGTGAGTAAGCCAAAATGCTTGTGGATGCAATTGCCCTATTTTTTGTACTGAATGATGTTAATATGTTTCTTTTTTCAGTCTCCTGATATGGTGGAGGCAATCAACCCTCTATTAGAGTCTGTGGAGTCCATTGAGGGCCAGCTATGGATCCCTGGTAATAGATCCATCATCAGTCTCAACTTGTCCAGTAAGTAATGCTTAAAAGTCTGCCATCAGCCACCTTCAACATTTAACCTTGCAAGCAGCACCCCCCCCCCCCCCCCCTTTCAATACACAAGCAGCAAAAGGGGAGCTCACGGAAGGCAGTTTCTGTTACGCGTATAACATTGTTTGGTTGACACAATCCCTTTTCTAAGGGTCTATATAGATGAATGGAGGTCCCCGGCCCAGCTACTCCCCAACCCCTCCTCCTCCCCCTCTCACCCTAACCCCACCCACTCCACCTATCAATACAGCATAAGGGGATTATATCTGCATACATCACAATGGGCTTATACTTTGTACACAAATTAATAGGCTTCGGCTGAAGCCCAAGCTATCCCACAATATGCCTGACCTGATAGCGCTCAATGTTTGAGGTGACTTTAGAATGTCAAACTAGAGGGTTTCATTGAGGATTACATGTAGTTTCAGCGGAATTGGCCCAAACATTTGTCGGTAATTAAAAAAAGTGCCTTCCGGAGTATCCCCTTGTCTTCCCGCAGGGTTAGGACTGGACACTATAAGTAATTACTCCAAATAATTGTAAGCAATCCAAAATCTTACCTGGTAATGAGCAGAGGAGAGCTGTTGATTGTATAAAATATTTTGAGAGACGGCTCTCTCAGAAAAACCTAATTTTTGAGAGAAAGAAAAAAGGTAATTAGAAGGAGCCTTTTTAGGCATCTGAAAACACACCAAAAAATTGTGCAAAAACAGTATTTTTTATTACATTATTCTCATGCAACTTTAAAGACCAATCGAGTCCAAATTTTAACAGATTTATTATTTTATGTTTGGATACACCAAGTGAGATTACTGGTCTTTGACAATTAACAAAGGTGTCCAGTGCCTTTTAACTAAAACAATCATGTAGTGGAAGTGGCTGTATTAAAGCATGGAGTCTTTACAAAGGGAGTTTGAATGTAGCCTATGTTGTACGACTTGATTCAATGCCCAATTTTATAAAGCTGTTAAGCAGAATATACTGCTTAGCAAGCTTCTTAGCTCAGCAAACTTAATGTTATTTTGCTGATTAATTTTTTTGCCCTTTTTTTTAAAGCAAATTTTCTGAGTATGCGCACTGCTAGCAAAATTTGAAAAAGGACCACCCAAAAATGTCGCCCATTGCCAAGCATGTCATTATTATATCTATTGTTTGTATTGTGCACCAGGAAATGAGATCGGAGAAGCAGGGTTGAAGTCTATCCTCCTAGCTGTACAGTATCAGATCACCTTAGCAAACCTTGCTCCAAACCCTGCACTAAAAGGACTGATGAGGCTCTCTCTTGGTGTAAGTTGACTTTCTAAGCTCCATCTAAAATGGTTGGACCTCTGTCTTCCCATGTTCTTCTGGAGTGCTTTTTGTCTGAAGATCTTGTCAGGACTATAAATATCTTTATGACAGAAGGGAATGAGTGATTTGATCATACCCATATTTGTGGTACAAATATTACCAATCCAGGGTTGGTATATTAAAAATTGTGACCTGCCTCGTGCAGTGATATTTTTTGAACATTTTGGAGAACCCCTCTTTGTGTCGGTGAAGCAAACTCATCCTAATTGGTGCATGCATAAGCTCAGCAATGGAATGTCCAGGAGGATATTTAAGCCTATGTCGGACTGACTGCCAAAAATTGCAGGCACTCCAAAAGTTGCTTCGGGTTACAAAAACTATCACGGTTTGCAAGTTCAGAAAAATATACTGGTCATCATTTGTGAAGTGGATAATTATAAGGGGGGGAAACTGTGCTTGTCTTGTAACAATAACTTCCTGTCACGTGAATGTTTTGAGTACATCATGGAGTAGGGAAACTTCTTCAATTCAATTTCAATTCAATTCAATACATTTATTCCATACTCTTGTTCAGTTGAAAAAAAAGAAAAATTGTGAGAGTTAAAGCCATTATACACTTTCGGTAAACAGTATTGTCCAAGTTCCACACTTCAGGTATCACAACTTGTATATAAATTAACAAACCTGTGAAAATTTAGGCTCAATCGGTCATCAGAGTCGGGAGAAAATAACGGGAAAACCCACTCTTGTTTCCGCACGTTTCGCCATGTCATGACATGTGTTTAAAATAAATCCATAATTCTCGCTATCGAGAATTGATATTGTTTTAATGTTTTCTCAAAAAGTAAAGCATTTCATGGAATAATAAGAGAAGTCTTTCACGATTACCTTCTGTAAACCCTACAAGTTATTTGTAAATCTGTGAACTTTTTTTCTTCTTTTCTGTACCGAAAGTGTATAATGGCTTTAAACAGTACATAGAAATGTTACAAAATCAAAAGCGCATAATAAAATAGTATAAAAACAATATAATGTTAAAGCAAATAATAAATAAATAACTAGGTATTAACTATGTTCAAGAGAGGAGCGAGAGCATGCGGCCATTAGAGTAAGCCGAGGCTTGTAGACAACAGCCTTTATACAGGCAAACAAACAAACAAATGGCAAAGGAGAAACAAGGACAAGACAAACAAACAATGACATTTCAAAATGCTGACGACAAAATACAAAGAATATAAAACCAGCTAACTAAAGACGACAAAAGTAAATAGATACAGTAAGTAGAGAAAAAGCTACGATACATAGTGGGAGAGGAGGACTCTTTTATATGAGAGCACAAATCGACCCACGGACGTTCTTAAATCGCTAGAGATAGCGTTCCAAAGATGTGGACCAGTGAATCGAAGGGTGTTGCTTGAGTACAGGGTGCAGGTGAAAGGAAGAAACAGGTTATTATAGGATCTGGTTGAGTAATCATGAATTTCATGATCCGACGTGAAGAAAGTGGAAAATGTGCGAGGAAGGAGATCATTTGTATGTTTGTACATAAAGATGCCAGTTTGAAGTTTATTGATGTCAGTAAGAGTTACATGGTCTCCATCCAAATCTAAATAAATTCAATTTGATTACTACTTTACAGAGGAATCCAATCCGTGCCGACAGTGAGGCTTACCAGAAGATACAAGACTTGATGTTAACGAGAGATCCCTTCTATAAAGCGCAGGCTAAGAGCCCAGATGGAGATACACAGTCCTTGGCTGGTTGAAGCAAAAATTAACAACAATTTCCCCCTTATGGTGCTGGCAGGATATCAAAAACTCCATCACACCTGTCTTAAAAAGCAGCACTGATTTTTCAAAAACCTTCATCAATCGGATAATAATAATACGAGATATCAATATAGCACTCTTACACAAGGTACCACAGCGCCTTACAAGAAACAATATAACCGCATAAATAATGGCACTGATAATGGGAAAACAGTTAAAGCAATCAATCATTGAACAGGAAAGTTCAGAGATGTTTCTTGAAAACTGCAATTGACTCCGCGGAACGGATTTGATGAGGGAGACGGTTCCAAGGGTACGGAGCATATGCGTAAAAAGCATGATCCCCAGCAGCGGAATGCACCTTTGGAACTGCCAAGAGTGAATTGTCTGAACCAGAGCGAAGGCCGGTCTTCCACGTTGGTAAATCTTGACTGGTGAGATATGTTGGAGCGATATTGTGAAGACATTTGTATACAATGGTGAGGATCTTGAAAACAACACGCTGATGGACTGGGAGCAAACATAAATGTCCTCTTCTTGCGCACACATGCTCAGTATTGCCATGTAGGTCTGAGAACGCGCTTTACTGGCAAGAAACGTCTAAGAGTCCCCCATTGATAAGATAATTCAAGAGTGATTAAACCTATCAAATCTCTGTCATTATGATGATTTCTTTTTTTGAAGACCACTCTCATTCCATCCACTGATTTTTATGAAATTTCTAATTAATTTTACTCAAAACGTTTGGATCAGGCAGCTGTGCCCACTTCCATAAAGCTTTTTAGCAAAAAAATGCTGCTCGGCAAATTTCTTTGCTGAGCAAGACGTGAGTGGGGCACTGGTGGCAACAGTGCAAACTGTTGGCTGGTAACCCGTTTTTGTTAAGGGAACGTTGCAGAATTGGTCAGAATCAAAATCTTCCAGATTGTGTGCTAACAGGTTTTTTTGAAATTGGGCCTTGTGATTTGGTGTCATTGGAGGTTTAGCTCATCTGCTCATCAACGTTTATGTTTGTCTGTTTACATTCAAGCAACCTTTGTCTTTTTATGTTGAGCAGAACTTTAGTTTCATAGCATGTCCTTAAAGATACTGGACACTATTGGTAATTGTCAAAGACCAGTCTTCTCATTTGGTGTTATAGGCATAAAATAGCAAACCTGTGGAAATTTGAGCTCAATTGGTCGTCCAATTTTTTTGCCCATGTTGCCCTTCTACTCAAAGGCTATAAATTAGGAGATTATAGGCTGGCTCAGTGGTTGTATCTATGCCTTTTTACTTCTGTAGACTCCTGTTTGGAATTCCACCCCAGATCTTGCATTAAACATGATGGTATTCCTCATACTTTAATGATTCTGAATTCCTACTTTGTTTGCTCTTGGAAAATTCAGAAAGGCGATCAAATTACACTCAGCCCTTGTGCTCAAAAATTATTTTACTAATTTTTTTCCTTGGACCAAATGTTACATGTATTATGCCTGATTTAATGGGTTAGGGCTTCGCAGTCCCTACCTACCTGAGTGCATGAGCTTTTGTCACATTATTGGGGTTTTCCTTCCACATCAAATTTTTTTTCTTCATTTTTTTTCTTCTTAATCAATCCTGTTATTATGGGATATGAAACAAAAATAATATAACAAAAACTGACAGCTTCGGCAGTTCCACTGCCAGATCTTGAACTTGCTTTTCTTCATCAGTAGCAAAAGTCAGTTCAATTCAGACTTTAGCTCACACACCCAGACTTGGGGTTTATGGTCCATTTAAAATATACAAATGAGTGCATGATGATGTTACAAAAAATTGTAAGATTTATTGTAAGTTTATTGTATATAAGAATAACACTCTTATTTGAAAGAGCTTATTTTTCATTGTTTTGAAGAGTTGATTTGTAATTGAGTCTTTGTTTGTAAATACATAATATACTCCTGTGTAAATAATATCTGTTGAATATTTTAATAAAATATTTCTTAACATCTTGATTTGTTTGTTTTCATGTGTCATGCTTTTTAGGCCTACCAACTTGTACTTGTTTGTTATTATTGCCAGGTCCAATTGGCCGATTATAAATGTGAGTTCTATGTGAGATGCAGTTTGTAGATTTGAGAAAGTTCATGAGTAATTGCGGTCTGCTAATGATGGTTTATTGGTTTAAAACTAAAATTTATTTATCTTTTATATACATGTAGATGTTTGTCCGCATCAAACAAAATTGAATATTGCGTAATTGTGTGCATCGTCCCATGGTTGTTGCATGTTAAGAAACATGATCAATCTAGTAAAAGTCCCAAAAAATCTTTTTGCGAAATCGGACACACCCCAGAAGTTGTACTATCTCTAACCTTTGGCTCTACTTAGAAAAAATGGGAGTAAATTGATTAAACTCTTGTACTATTGTGGTGCACAGTAGGCCTATATACTTTCTCTTTTTTTAGCTGGGAGGAGTGCCTCATGAAACTTTTGGCGACAATTTTTTTCAGCAAAAAATTCAAATGGCTGACATGCCAAAAATTGAAAAGAAATATGGAGTTTAATGGCCTGAACAATCTTTTTTTTCTTTTCTTTTTCGGCTGAGAGACTTGAATTATATGTTTAGATTTCTTGAATAACATTTAAGACTTTTTTTTCTCAAGCACTGAAAGTCCCATGTTTATTTTTTAGAGTAGTAGTAAAGTGCAACAGGAAACAAAAGCGCGCCCTCAGTAGTCCGCTCAAGGAAAGGGCAGTAAAGAAGTGATTTGATTGGTCAATCGGATTCGGTCAGTCAATGTGCGCTGGAAATTCGAACGATCAACACGCACACCAAAATTGTAAACTGGACCACAACTTTTTAAGAAGAGAAGCCGTTTTAAAAGCAAGATTTACAACCGTTTTGAGAAATTGACTGCAATAACTTATCATGAAACCAACGTGAGTATTGAGATATTTGAAACATGCCTGAAATAATCAGACTTTTATTCAGTGAAACCACGGTTAAACTTCAAATAATATTAAAAATTATTGGTCGGGGTCGTCGTGTTGAAGAAACGTCTGACGTCAATGGACGTCGTCTCATAAATTTCCTTCCTTCCTCTTCCTGTATAACGTATGCATGCAACTTAAACTACACTGCAGTCCATTGTCCACAGAAAAATACCCCGTAAATATAATAAATGACTAGTTAGTATAACATAAATCTAGATTTTTGTTTTGGGGAAGTCGGTGAGTTGATGTCGACTGTCGAGGTTTTGGAGTATTCTTTTTGAAAACAGAACTTAATTTTAGAATTAGATGCATGCGTGTTCTCCATCCATGTTGTTGATTGTTGATTGTCATGTTGTTCAAATGTGTGTGAACTGAAAAAGTGGTCAACTCAACATGAACAATTGTCAGGAAAACTGGAAAAGTTTTCGTATAGCCACCACTTTTTCATTCAAAATGAAAGAATATAGTATCTATCTAAGGGACCATGGATAAACTATGTCACGGGAACAAAAGAAAATCTACGGAGTGGAACGCGTTCTTCTCAACCACCCGGTCTTGAGGAAGACCCACTGTATAACAAAGGAACAATGGTGAGGCCGAAAACCACTGTGTAGTTATAATCGGCTTATCTGGGTAGATATAATTATAAACCCAAGTTGTTTCCACTGCAATTTACGTAAACTGTCGTTTCAATAAATAAACAACAACCAAAGATCCATGTAAATTATAATAACTGTGTCTCCGGTCTAGTTTATATTTTGACTAGTTTTTTTTTAAGTTACAAAAAGATTAATCCTAGCCCTTTTCACGCAATAAGTCAAAACACAACCGCATATTAAAAAATAAAAAATATTGCGTTTTTGCACGACCGCCATGCAAAATAATCCCCCAAAATACAACAGAATAAAACAAAATCGATAGGAAAAACATCTTACATTAAACAGTAAAGCTCTACCTTTTTTTGTACATCCAAGGTATCCAAAATGTTTCATGTTTGAACAATGAAGCCAACACGTTAATATGTAGTTTTTCTTAAACACGCTAAATATTCCCAAGGAACTGCTGAAAATTCACCACGTTGTTGACATGCCCAAGGTACCAGCAACGGCGCCAATGTTGTACGCTGGTTAGTATTGCAATTTTCGGACACCAGATTCTCCCGAAAGTCTTAATCTCAAAGCGGTTGTAACTAATTTTGTAAACTGTTGCGCAAATTTTCCAACGGAGGGCGGCTCTCCCGATATATTACATTGTTTAGGAAAGCCCTCTAGCGTTCAATGTTTCTTGCATTATAGTTCGTTGCACGCAAAGTAACAAGACTACTAGGCCTGAATATTGAAAACACTGTGTGTGAGTGTATCGCTGGGTATAGTGTGTTTGTGTACTACGATGTAATTTTGCGTTGTGTTTTGTGTGATTGCGAGCCGGTCAGCATGATTTCGCGGTACCTTTATGAACAAATCGTGTAAGTGTAAGCATCTCTGTAAACACAGGTCCTAATGTAATAATTAGATGTAGATACAAAATAAGTTGGCGATGATTTCAAATTTAAGAATAATAGTCACCACTTCAACTTGTTATGGCAGTACCATATTATTGTATTGGCTTTGGCAAACTCGAGGGTTGGCTGTACCCGGACATCTCCAACCCATTGTCTGGTGTATACCTGAGGGGTCCTACTACTTGCCGTCAACTCGCCGTCAACTCACTTGCGCCGTCAACTCGCCGTCAACTCCTCCAATATACATTTAAAATCCACAAAAGAAACATAAAACTGTAAAGTATCAGCTCAAAGAGAATTCGCGAAAGTTTTAGGTCATATTTCGGAATAAAAATTGAGTTTTTTTCTTGTGAAAAAATTATCTCGAAACAGCAAAACCGTCGGCCGCCATCTTGCTTTTTCACATTGATTAGTTTTGGCCCAAGATGTCAATGATTGGTACTTTTTTTTTATCAACACAAAGTCGTTTTTGTGAAAACCATGAGAAATATGTAGTTTAGCCCAGACTTAACACTTCCGTGTCCCATTTATAAATTTTTCATGTAAATTTAATGAGTTGACGGCACGAAAATGAGTTGACGGCGAGTTGACGGCAAGTCGGCGAGTTGACGGCAAGTAGTAGGACCGTACCTGAGCTAGACCGCAAACACTAATCCTTCAACCCTTCGTGGCTTACTTGCGAGCTGCCTTGTCCATGTAATCTGAACAACAAAAGGCACCAACAATAGAGTTCGATAATGAGGGACCTTAAAAATCAGTGAAGCGCTTAATCCATCTTGGGACGGGCGCGTGACAATTTTGGGACGGACTCGTTCTAGAACGAGTCTGACCGCGGGCGGCCGCGTTCTTAGTTTATCCATGGTCCCTAATTTAACCTCAATGAGATATTTATTGTTATATTTTTTTTTTTTTTTAAGAGTGAAAAAGTGGTGGCGCCATATATGGAAAGTTTCCGGATATTTTTCCGCATGGTGCCACCACTTTTTTCAATAATTTTTACAAAAAGATGTTTCAATCGCCGAATGAAAAAGTGGCGCCTTCCTACAGCAGAGATGCCAAAGTGAAGTCCAGAGGCCAGCTATGCGTGAGATTTTACAAAGCTCACCACCCCCCCCCCCCATGGATAATGGCGCCACCACTAAAGACTAACACTTAGTTTTACACTCATTTTTACAAAAAGGGATATCTCAATCATTGAAGTAAATTAGTTACTATTTTACTTATTCTAGAAACTATATATAAGGCTCCCTTGTGAGCCTTATAGGGGTCTCATATTTAGGGCCTTTTTAACGCTATATGTTTTTCAAATCAGCGTTGATGGGTGAAAGTTTTGCGACCGTAGCCAGCCAGAACTGAAGTTTCATGTGTACTGTACACCTAAAGCATTCCCCATCCTACTCAATATACATTCATTATTTTACTAGTATATTTCATTTCGATCGAATGAAAAAGTGGTGGCGCCAAACCATACGGAAACATTTCCACTTTTCCCATTGTCACGTGGATTGTGTTGTGGTGCCGGTGGTCAATGATAGTGGAATTTATTTATTTGGGCCGTTTTCTCACTATTTATTATTCAGTTCAGTTACTTTGCTTACCAATTAAAACTTAAAAGTTTAAATTGTTTTGGGGTTTTTGGGGTTATCCTTTTCAAATGTTTTGTTTGTGAATGTGAAGTGAGGCATGAATGTGAAGTGAGGCATGAGTGTTCATACATCAGTCAGAATGACAGTGTTTTTTGTGATTGGTGGATTGTGTCGACTGTGGCTGTGTGATTGATTGAGTGGAGTTAAGATTTTTGTAATTTTACTTTTTTTTTGTTCCAACTTGTTTGGAATTTTTTACAATTCTGAATATTATACATAAAAAATAAAAGTTGTTGATCGTCCCCACCCGACCGTTCAAACCCCCCACCCCATTTTTGGGGGGGAAAAAATGGTTGAAAAAACAGGATACTAGGCGTGGCAGAAATGTTGTGCAGAAGTGTCAAGGACTGGTGCTGAGGTCATAGTCTGACATTGTGTTATTTTTTTTTCCCATGGCTGGATATCTCTTTACGCTTTTACTGCCCAGATTTTTCAGCTGATATTTTTTTCAAAATGTACAGGTTTGAAAAGATGTTTAAAGAAGGTTTTTGTTCATGTTGGCAAAGCAAGAACAATTCTTCAAATATTCACTTGGGCTACACTGTGCTTAGTTGTTTGAAAAAGTTTACAGAAAATGTCATCTAGGAGTTAAATTTGTTTGACGAAACTATTGAAAACATCAAAAACACACAAACCCTCTGTTTTGTAAGGGATTGTAATGATTTCTTTATTATTGATTTCATATTTGGCATAGGAAGATCAACAATTTTTTATTTTTATGTGGCCTAATAAAGTATCCAGGTCTATTTTTATGTGACATTTTACCCAGTGTCACTTTTCGCAATTAACTTTGCATTAAATTTACATGGCTGATTTTAATTGTCTGGTTGATGATCCATGTCAAGTTGAAGTGCCTGTTAAACAACGCTATTGCGCAAGCTCATGCTCTGCGTCTCTAGTCTTACCACATGGCACTCCCCCCACAAGCCAAAGTCAAATGTTAGTTTAAACTGTCAATAGATTTTTGTCAAATACTGTCTTGTAATTTCTCTCTGTCCTTGCCTAAATTAGTAATACATTCCATTCCTGTCCCTTTTGCACGGACACTTTTGTCTTGCATCCATCCACTGCGCATGCTCAGCCTCAGTGCTAGTGGGCACTATCAATGTTAATTATTACATGTGTTATTTTTAGCAGCGGACACTTTGTGGCGTGAAAGCACCACGTCAATCACTTTCACGGCATTTTTCACTACTTTTCATGAAGAAATCATTTGTTAGCAATACATGTAGGCTATGTTAAATGTAAATCATTTATATCCTCTATTTCTTTCCACCAGACGGGGTAAGACGCCGAAGAAAACACCAAGGAAACCACAGAACAAAGACCCAGTCGAGGTTTGTGTTGCCTACAGTTTAAGTTTTAAAATACTTAGCCCTAGCTTCACAATTACAACTCCAAACTGTCAAGTTAATAGTAATAGTGTGCAGAGCTCAAAGCTAGAAGAATCCTCAAATTCTCAGAACTTGTTGTTCAGTGGTTTGCTGGATCACAATGGGGTTTTTTTCAAGAACAGAATCAAAATGAGGAAAAGACTTTCAGACACACTTCAACTTTCATACATTCAAAGGCACTGCATGTTTAAGTACACACTTCCCAACAGATTTAGGTATTTCAGTAAACACTAATGCATGTAGTCAACAATTTAACATAATTTTCAAACATTTTTTTATTATTTTAAGTGAGGTACATGTATGGTATTTATTTGAAAGCTGAAAAACACAAGACAACCAGGGGTCGATTTCACAAAGAGTTACGACTAGTCCTAACTTCAGGACTAGCTAGGAGATATAAAAAATGAAAGCTAGTCCTAAGATAAGATGAGTAACTTGCCCTAACTCAAGATACTTAACTCTTTGTGAAATTCACCCTCTAGACTTGTTCAGTCATGAGTTTACTGGTCCAACACTAAAACTACTGTCCAGACTCCATAATCGAAGCTGTGGCCCAGTGTTAAAATCAAGGCCGAACTCATGACCAGGGTTTCTTAACTAGTCCCAATAGCCTGTTCCATGCTAACATGCGTAAAGCGCAGGGGGGAACCAGTGACACTACATGTTTATAGCAGAAATGCAGATGGAGTGTTGAATACCCTCCCTGGTACCGATCGGATGGTTGACTAGGCTTCCAAACAAGTCGTTCAAGTGAGTGCATGTATGTTGATGGTCATTGCATCACTCCAACTTGCTCTTGGTTGTAAATAACTTTGTTAATATTTGGTTAAAGACACTGGACACTATTGGTAAATGTCAAAGACCAGTCTTCTCACTTAGTGTATCTCAACACGCATAAAATAAAAACCTGTGAAAATTTGAGCTCAGTTGTCTTCAAAGATATTATAATGACAGAAAAAAACACCCTTGTCACATGAAGTTGTGTGCTTTCAGATGCTTAATTTCGAGACCTCAAAATCTAATTCTGAGGTCTCGAAATCAAATTTGTGGAAAATTACTTCTTTCTCAAACTACGCTACTTAACTTCAGAGGGAGCCGTTTCTTGCAATGTTTTATACTATCAACACTGCTCTCCATTACTCATTATCAAGTAAGTGTTTATGCTAACAATTAATTTGAGAAATTACCAATATTGTTCACTGCCTTTAATGCTTCAATCGTCAATCATGCACTTCGTAGGTATACTGCCGGCTCAGACCAGTGAGTGCAGGAGAAACAAATCTATGTGTGGATGTCATCAGCAGCAATACCATTAAGCTCACACCTCCAGAGGTAAAGTAACATTTAATAGGAATCTTCTCTAAAATTGACTCTCCGTCTTAGTCTGGCCAACCTCGTTCCTGGGGTGATCGATCACGCCGCGCTATTTTTGTTCCAGCATGCCTTGCTCGATCATAACCCCTGGAATTGGTTCATTAAAATGTGCTAGAATCTAGCACATTTAAATGAGCGTCTGTACTCAATCCTTTCTAGGTGCGCACACATGTCTTTCGTCTTAAAGAATGTTTTTGTTTTTAAAAAACGTGTTTGGTCATTAAAAAACGCGGGCATGATCAACATGCAAATATCTTTTAAAAACTATGTGCGCACGCACTTAACATCTAATGCTCAACAAATTTCATGAGCCAATCAGCGTTTTTTCTTAGTACATCCCTTCCAGGGGTTAGTGACGAGAGGTATTGATACGGCCCGCTGCCCATGGCGAGGTCACGCTCACTTCCTAGACACTGGTTCACATCGCTTTCATAAATGCATTCTCAAAGTCAGAAAATACCACAAACTGGTTACCGGAGTACACAAATTTTATTTGATTTTTTTATCTGTCTTTTTTTTTAAACAGAATTCCATTGCAGTGAAGAATGGAAACTACAAAGAAGTAAGTGTTTATAGATTTATATTCAGATCTAAATCCTACAAATAAAATTATTAATAATACTTAATTCTTCTGGCACTATACCAAAAGAAAATAGCACTCTTTATTTTCACCTACTCACTATATTATTCCTCGATGATGGTCGTTGCATGATTTGATTACAAGGGAAGATATGAAAATCAATGGCAATAAAAACTTACTTGGTCAGAAGTACATCAGCTTTCGATAGTGTACTTAAAAGAATTTTGAGAATCATTTTCACTTTGAAGTAATTGTGGTTATAGAAAAGATCTCATATCCAGATTATTTTTTTCTGCTTGGATAGCCACTCCGGATTTTCAGTGATATCTCAAAAATGCTACTTGTGTACCTCACCTTTTGCATGTTTTAGAATGAGATTTTCACCTATAAAGACTTTAAAACTGACAGTTCCAAAAAAACAAAGGTATAAGACCTTGTGAACTTTGCTTACAATAAGTGGGACCTTTTGCATTTCTGGGTACATTGTATTCTGGCAGGCAAGATACTGCACTGGTCCTATGGGAAAGTTGTGTCATAATTTCCAAATAAATCCTAGAGTTATGAAAGTAAAATCTGGACAAGTTTTGAGATGTGCCCCCTTTCATCATATCAAAAGTTGATAAGAATTAGACAATGCAATCTCCATAAAATTTAAGATTTTATGTTTTCTTCCTTTAGGCTGTGTACAAATTGTGCCTGCAGGAAGTCCAGGCTCTGTGGCTCTTTTGTAAACATGTAATGTCGCAGGACACACTCCCTTCAATATAAATATTTTCAACATAAACAACGGTGTTATTTATTTCTCAATGTACAGACACAGCATTCCTTCAAGTTTGTCTTCCCGGAGCAATTATCCCAGAAGGCATTGTTTGATCACGTTGCCTTGCCCCTAGTGGATGACCTCCTCCATGGAAAAAATGGTAAGTATGCGCCAGTGTTGTTGACTCAAGTCGGTGACCTGGACTCGAGTCTAAATCAAGTCACCAATTTTGCTGACTTGTCTTGTGACTTGTGACTATACTTTCAAAACAATTGACTTGAAATCAGTGATTTTACAACAATGCAATTATTTTTTTTTTTAAATAAATGTGGCAAAAATGAAATTGCCCCACCAGATGTTTTCAATTGCATGCTCTTGTATTCTTTTCAAGGTTGAGTGTTTAGCACTGCTCTAATTCATGGATTGAATCTATTAACTGGTCTTTTAATAGGTTTTTAAATTGGTCAAAGAGTCCATCGGCCGTGCACAAACCACTATCATGTTGGACGAATGAGACTGTAGTCGTGATAGCATTAGTCTTGTGTGTCACAGCAGTCTCCCTTGAATGTTGCAAGAGAGCCTTCTTGCTATCACAGAGACAGAAATTTATGGGTCAGTTTACAAGTCTGACCTAAACCTTAAAGTCTGAATTCATTCTGTATCCAATTGCCCAAGTAGCGCATCTGGGCTGATATGCTCATGTAACCATTGCTTGACAACTTGGTTTGGAGTGACCGAGGTGAAGAGAAACTGTAAGGATTTGGGCTGGAATCTAGCCAACCTGCCTAGAGTTAGTCATGGTTAAACCTTGCCCTTTGGTTTTCTGCCTTTCTCTGTTTTTGAACAGCTGAAGTTGTACTTCCTTAGTTTTGTAGCAAATCTCAAGGTTGCTGGAAGAGATCAAGCAACATACAATATGTGCTGATAACATGCAGTTTGAATGTGTGATCTTCTTTGAAGTGTCATGGAATTCGTGAGTAGCTTACTAAAGACTAAAAAATGGACTTTTGTCTGCTGGGTTTCAAGTTTTTTAATCTAATCAATCCCTGGTTGTTTTTCTTATCCTTCAACCAGCCCTGCTGTTCATGTACGGCATCACAGGGTCAGGGAAGACCTACACTATGCAAGGAACACCTGGTGATGGTGGGATACTTCCTAGGTGTCTGGATGTCCTATTCAACAGTCTAGGAGAGCTACAGGCCAGAAAATATGTAAGAAATTCTCAATACTTGACAAACAGTGGCAGCGGTGTTGTAGCCACTGTGGGCAGTGCTTCCTGTAGGTGGGCCTGCCCAGAACTAACAAATTTTTCCGAAACAAAATTCTTTCCAAGATGGTAAACAAAAAATGTCACCATGCTGCAACTCTGACTTCATCGGAATGTTAGCATGCCTTTTCGTGTGCTATACAACCGTATATGGAAATCGCACAGTTAGCACAAAATCTGCTGCTGAGCAGCTCTATTAAAATGGGCACTGAAGTCAGAGTTGCAGCATGGTGAACAAATTGTTCTTGAGGATTTCTCAGAAAGTAACTATGCATTAATTTGTTGTTCAAATTGTTCTTGAGGATTTCTCAGAAAGTTACTTTGCATTAATTTGTTGTTCAAGATTCATCACAGGGGGTTAAAGTAAGACTGCATAAGTTTGTGATCTACTGAAAAAAGGCAGACAGCTTCTCCATCTCAACCTTGATGTAATCTCTAACTGGGATCACTAATAATCACAGTGGTGCACCCGAAAGGGGGGGGGGGGTGGGGGACAAAAGAAATTTTTGGGGAAAATATGGCCCGCCCCCAAAAAATAATAAATCCTGGGTATGTCACTGCCGATAGTTTAAATTCTGATTCTGGTTAAAACACATCAGCCCTCAACAAGAAACAAATCGCAAACTATGAACACTTTAAGTAACTTTAGAAACAGAAGAGTGATGTTTGTTGGTGGATTTATTATGTAAAGTATATAAATAACTGTACAAAAATGGTAATAACATTGTAAATTTTGAAGAGCCCAGTTGTTTCTTGGTTGATTGTGATAGAGGAAAACATGTTCTATCAAGTGATTTTTATTTTGTTGATTTTTGGAATGATGCATTGTTTCACAAATTGGGTCAAAGGTCACGATAACATATTAAAGATCACGGTACTTGTACAAAAATAGTCATAAAGTTGTAAATTTTGAAGAGCCCAACTGTTTCTTAGTGGATTCTGATAGAGGAAGACATGCTCTATCAAGAAATTTTTATTTCATTGATTTTTGGAATGATACAATATTTCAAAAACTGGGTCAAAGGTCACGATAACATATTAAAGATAACAGTGACCTACATTTCAGAAAATTTATTTTTGACAACAGAACTGATTTGAGCATGCAATTCTCATCAGTTTGATACCAAATTTACATATATGTGATGAGAATTGACATGGTTATGACATATTTTTACCAAAAAGGTGGTATTTTACCCTAAAAAAGTAAGATTTTAGTGGTTTCTGCCCTGCCTTTTTTATTAAAATCGGAAGACATGAGGTAAAAAAGTGCGTTGGAATTACATGGCTAGCTGCCAAACCACAAAGGTTTCACCCGGCAGTATGCGCGCCAATCATGTTCTGGTTTTCGAGTGATGTCAGAGGTCACATCGTCTATTGAAAGTTTGTTTGCTGCTCCCCTTGGTTTTCAGTTTAACTGCATCTTCCCAAGAAGACAGTCAGAGCCACACTGACAAAAACATCAAGCAGTACAAACCGGCTCTTCTCAGAGCCACCACTACTCACAAAAGAGATTTGACATGGTGTCATCACAAACCTTACTCACTTTGCATTCTGTATGCTGTTTGTTAGGTGTTCAGGCCGGATAGATCTAATGGTATGGATGTACAGACAGAGGCAGATGCCATGATGGAACGACAGAGGCGGGAACTATTGGCTCCACCTCCCACACCGAAGAGCACTCCCAAAACACCAAGAAGGTATACCATGGAAAGTCATTAGAGGCACTTTACACCTTTGGTTATTGTCAAAGACCAGTATTCGCACATTGGTGTATACCAACATGTATGCATAAAATAAAAAACCTATGAAAATTTTGGATATATTGGTTGTCGAACTTGCGAGAGAATAATGAAAGAAAAAACACCCTTGTTGCACAAATGTGTGTGCTTTCTAAAAAATATTATCAGACTTCAGGCCTGAAGCCTTTTGATTTTTGAACAAGAATTTACCTCTTACTCAAAAACTACGATACATCAGAGGGAGCCGTTTCTCACAATGTTTTTTACTATCAACATCTCTCCATTGCTTGTTACCAAATCAGTATTTATGCTGACTAATAGTTTGAGTAATTAACCAATGGAGTCCAGTGCCTTTAAGTAGACTCGACAAGCATAATGCAAGCCTGTGATTTTTCTCAATTTTTTTTAATGGAATTTTTGATTATTTGTCTTTCAGATCTTATTTTCTTCTCTTATCAAACTTTCTTGTGGCTAAAAATCCCACATTCTTTGAAACAAACTCCAAGTTTCCCAAACATTGATGTAGAATGTCTATAAGCAAAAATAAAACATGCTGGTATGGCATACATAGTTTGTGGTATTTTGCCTCTAGGAAAAGTGCAAGAGGAAACAGTCGGTCACTTTTCAAGGTAGAGTTTTTTTTGTACCAACACATCTGTACTGTTGGTTGGACAAAGTATAAATATATAGCTGTGGCTTCTTATATGGCGCTCATATCAGTCACTAAGTGACGCACAAGGGGCTTTATTATTCAGTATTTCCCTGCAATGTATGTGGGACTACATTTGAATTATGAGACCTACTCCTTTTACATAGCACCATGTAATGGCTCACAAGGTCCTGTGGGGCAATATATGCTGCCAACATAGAGTTGTATATAAGAACTAGAGGGCGCACGGGTGATGCTTCGTGCACAAACGCGACGGGACCACAAGGAGACACGCGCGCGCCATTCTGTACGCGCGTTGAATATGAAACACGTTGGAGTTTGTGTTTATTAAACGCTACGCGATGCTGTTTTGTTCAACTTACAAAATGGCCGCACAAACACACGCTGCGGGATGCCAGTTTTGTCAACTTAGAAAATGGCCGCCTGCGTGCATGCCGGGGTGCGTATATAGGCCAGTGTGCCCACTAGTTCTTATATATAACTCTATGGCTGCCAATCAAACCAGCAACACCAGGGCGAACCTCTTCTCCTTTCTGATAGTGCACTGTGTTCTTTTACATGTGTCACACAAAATGACCAACTGCATCATGGTTTAGTGTCTTGCTTTAAAAGGACACACAGGTGTCACGACTGGGACTCTAACCCACACTCTACTGATTAGAAACACCAGAGCTCGAGTCCAGTGCTCTTAACCGCTAGGCCTCGACATGCCAGAGAAAATTGAGAGAAAACGGTCTTCATAGCCTGGCCGTTATGTAAGGCCAATTATGTTAAATTTCACTGTAAATTGAAATGTAGTGGTTTGAACCAACAGGAGACCACCGCAGGAAGATCCAGCCAACTTCATCCGCGTCCCAGACACCAATCGAATCGGCACGGTGGATGAGGATAACAACTATGCCGTCTTTGTCTCCTACATCGAGATATACAACAACTACATCTACGATCTGCTTGAGGAACAACCTGGAGACTTCCACAATCAGAAGTAAGTAGGGGCCATTAAGGGTCTTGTGATCTTTTGACTTTGGTCAGGCTGGGAAACTAACCCTTTTTTTTGTTTGGGGTTTATTGGTAACGATCATTTTCAACTCATCTATTCAAAACCACGACCCAATTTCAGAAAGTTGTTTACTGGTATTAAAGCAAACTGCTATTTTTATAGCGGAAAGTGTTGCATAAGGAAAAAAGTATCTCCAAATTATCTCTAAAGCCTGGTTCATACTTCCATTCCTGTGAATGCGAAAGCAATATAAATATTGACGTCACAGATTCAACTCCTGCTACAACAGTCCTGTGACGTCAACATTCATTTCGCATTCACAGGAAGTATGAACCGGGCTTCAAAAGTAATTTTTAAAAATCTTTTTTTTTTACCTCTTTGTTTCTAATGAACTACACATTGCATTACATATTAATTAACTTTGCACCCCCAATAAATCGTTATGATTTGTTTTTGCTTTCCCATGTTTCGGGATGGTTTCAAATTATGCACCAAAAGAGTTTTTAACGAAATGACAATTTGCATATTTCTTATGCCTCATGAAAACTGAGTGCATCGATCCACAAAACATAACCTGGGCCAAATTTCATTGAGCTGCTTAAACAGAATGTCAGCTGGATACCAGTCACAAATATTGTACATGTGAAACAATATTTTAGCTTGTAACCTGATTTTGGTAAGCATAATTTTGTTGTGCTTAGCTATTTTTGTGTGCTGAAGCAGCTCCATGAAATTGGGCCCAGACCTTTGGAGTTCCTCTTTAAGAAAACGTTTATTTTACCTTTTGTTCATTTGTGTAGTGATCATTAACTCCAACTCATCATGCCCTCTTTTTA
The DNA here is from genome assembly GCF_902459465.1 of Asterias rubens. NCBI lineage: Eukaryota > Metazoa > Echinodermata > Asteroidea > Forcipulatida > Asteriidae > Asterias > Asterias rubens. The sequence continues at coordinate 13,580,440 of NC_047064.1, read as the reverse complement.
TTTTCCTATTTTTGTTCTGTTCCTCACAGGCCATGGCAGACCCCAGGGTCACGGGATGATCTCCATGCCATGTATGTCATGTATAAAACAAACACAATTCCCTCTTCATAAACACAGTTGTCATCCTTTACTAAACCAATAAGGCACTGGACACTATTGGTAATTACTAAAAAAATGTTATTTACTTGGAATAGACCGTATTGAATATGACGTCACGCGGCTCAAATATCTGACCTACAAGATGACGCTTGCGTATGTGCATGCATGTTCCGTAGAAATCAAACCAGGAATGTTGCGTGCTGCATGCTTCGATAATGTACGCGTTTGTACACACATACGGTTTGCCCTACATGATGGCGACTTTTCATAGCAAAAAGAGTTTATTCCATACGGTCTATAGAGCAATGGAGAGCTGCTGGGAAATGGCTTCCTCTGAAGTAAAATTGTTTTTGAGAAAGAGATAATTTATCACTCAAATATAAAAGACTTCAGGCTTGCAACAATGGTGACTGGGTTTTTTTTGGGCGTTTTTTATTTTTTTTTATTTTCATTTTCATTATTCTCTTGCAACTTAGATGACCAGTCGTCACAAAATTGTCACAGTTTGGTTATTTTCTGCATATGTTGTGATACACCAAGTGAGAATATTGGTCTTTGACAATTACCAATAATGTCCAGTGCCTTTAAAACTAACACCAAAAGAGCCAGGTTTGTTTCATTTTGTTCTGCTTTGCATAGTCTTACTCTGTGTGTTCAGTTCTCAGTTACTAATGTGCATGTTTTCTGAATTGTGTTCCTAAATGCTTCATGAGCTTCCAACAGATTGTTGTGCCTTGCCTTTTTTTTTTTTTTTTTTTTAATACCTACAGCGTGATTTTTAAAAAAAAAAATGCCAACATTTCTTGTGACAGCATTTTGTTTGCCTTTCTTTTTTGTGATTGCAACTTTTATTTTTTGCCTGATGATATTGTTCCCCATTGTTTGGGTAAAAATGTGTGTTGATTTTTGCAATTACGCAATACTAGCAGAAAGTTTCTAGTGGTAGAGCGTGATCAAGTAAGTTACTTTGCAAATATACATAGATTGTTATGGTAATGCACATACAGTAGGTTCCTAATTTCCTAAGGAAGGCGTGATACTTCAAGGAGGCATCAACAGTGATTGCCTGCATGCCCCCTGGCCATTGCCTTGCAGCCCTTGAAACTGTTCCAGTAGAAATTTACAATTTCCTAAAAGGCTGGCCTTTTTGGGTCTGTGAACAGTTAAGGGACAGTGTTATGACCAAAGTGGCCAGAGCCCTTGGCCTCTGTATAAATGCACGGCTTTACACAATACTTTAGCGAGATACGCTCCAACGCCTAAAAACAGATATGCAGAGGTATATAAACGAACAGACCCATGAAATATTTAAACTGCGCGTGCGCATTAGCTCTACTGGTTGGCAAAATGGGGGGAGGATCGCACTTGTGTGAAATGCAAATGTTAGGGCAAAAGTGAGAGCATTATTTACATACGTACATGTATCATCATGGTTACATTTGCCTAGTGATTTGGCACAATATGCAGTAAACCATGCCAGATACATAGCAATCCCCTTCCTCCTACTAATAAGTGAACTTGGTTCTTTTAGGCACATTAGACAACAAACAGGACCTGCATGTACGATTAATGTCCCACGAAAGGACGAAACATTATGATTAAAAGTGTCCTGCTCATGGAACAGTCCCATGACGCAAGTGAACACAAACTCTGGAAGCACTAGAGCCCATAATTTCATGGCTCTGCTTACCGAATTTCTGCGCTAGCCTTGTTACCATACACTGCCTAGTAACGTGGAGTACGCATGCGCAGAAGCCAAAATTCACCGCTAACCCGTGAAATTCGCTTGCCATAAGAACCGAATTCCCTGCTTTCGTAAGCGCCGATTCTGTGCTTACGGTAAGCAGAGCCCTAAACTTGAGTCCTGTATACTAGACTGCTTGGCCACAAATGCTTAGTTTTCTCCAGAAGCAAGTTCTGCACAATTAACTTGGCAAAGAGAAATATTGCGCACACAAATGCTTTCACATGATACTTTTTATTGGAGACTTTTGAATGCTAGTTGGCAGCAGACTTACAAGGTAAATTTCCATTGTTAATGATGATCTGAGCATGCGCCACATAAAACAAAGAGAAATGGATTGACCTGCTGAGTCTGCTGCCACCTAGCATCCCAAAAGTACCCATTGAATGCTCTCAATTTGTCTGATGTTCCTGGACTTTTAATTTTTGTTTGTTTTATGTAAATTACAGACCACTGCAATCCAAGACACTACGTGAAGACTTGAACCACAACATGTATGTGGCTAACTGCACGGAGGTGGAAGCTAAGAACACAGAGGATGCATACGCTGTCTTTATTAAAGGTACATTTCACTGCCATCCTAAAACCTGAACTACAGACCCCTTGCATATGAAGATCAAGGCAGTGGACACTATTGGTTATTAAAATGTGCCCATAACCTCAGTGTATATGGCAGCGTTTCGCAGGCTTCTGCACTTTGCGCCCTCAGTTCAGTTTTTTTTTCATTAGCCTATCATCACACCCTAGCAATAAGTAAGTTGTGGTCCTTGTTTTACAGGACAAAGGAGACGAAAGGTTGCTCACACCCAACTGAACACTGAGTCTAGCCGCAGCCACAGCGTCTTCAACATCAGACTGGTCCAGGCTCCACTCGATCCAGTAGGAGAAGAAGTTCTGCAGGTAATTATATCTGTGCCACGCTCACCATTTTGGTTGGCAATGGGCTTACATGTAAATGCTGCGTCGCAGAAAATGCGCACTTCACTGAATGCCGCACATTGACATTGCCCATCAGTATGGCGCATCTAAGATTATTCTGATGATGACGTCAGGTGAAATGGGTCAATACCAGTTCAGGTGTGGATTTCACAAAGAGATTTATCCTAATTTAGGACTAGCCTTAAGTTTTTAATATTTCCTATGAATTTAGGACTAGCCCTAAGGTAGGACTAGTCCTAACTCTACTGGTACGGAGATTTTGAGTGTAGAGTGTCTTCATCTGACTCAGTTTTTCCCCTTGATTTTATATTAGGATAAGAACCAGGTCTGCATCAGCCAGCTTGCCCTGGTGGATCTAGCCGGCAGTGAGCGCACAGGAAGAACTCAGAACTCTGGAGATAGACTCAGGGAGGCTGGCAACATCAACGCCTCCCTAATGACGCTCCGAACCTGCATTGAAGTCCTGAGGGAAAATCAGGTCAACTCCAGCAGTAAGGTATGGCTGAAGACATCAGGGTTTTTTTTGGGGGGGGGGGTAATGTTGATTTGGGGTCGGACAAAGAAAGATTCGCTAGATCGTGATTTGAACCTGAAACCTCCGAATTAACATGCCGTCGCTCTACCAACTAAGCTATCTACATGATCTAGCCTTATGTTTGTGCTGTCTCCCTACTTTGTCAAAATCTTTGTTCCTGTATTGAAGTCCTGAGGGAAAACCAGGTTAACTCCAGCAGTAAGGTATGGCTAAAGACGTGAAATGTATTTGGTATTTGACAAAGAAGCATCGACTAGAGCTGGACTTGAACCGGCAGCCTCTTGTTTAACGTGCCAGCACTATATACCAACTTAGCTATCTAGCCTCATGGAAACCATTCATGAAACCATTTATATTAAATATCAAGTAATAAAGCACAAGGGAAACTGAATGGGCAAGTTTTAAATTTGTTTGGGTTTGAACAAAGAAAGTTTGGCTAGAGCAGCATTTGAACCAAAGACCTGGATTAAATGACCGGCAATCTACCGACTTATACTAAACTTTGACGACATGTTTTTGTCTTTCTGCTTGTTTTAGATTGTGCCATATCGAGACTCTAAAGTGACCCATCTGTTCAAGAATTATTTTGACGGCGAGGGGAAAGTACGGATGGTGGTGTGTGTCAATCCCCAGGCAGCAGACTACGATGAAACAACGGTAAGATTGTAGCTTGATGGCCAAACCACGCTTCAATTCAACATAAATAAACTGTTTTTTAGGATTTGTTTGCTCAGAAATTTTAAGTTAGCATGAGGGATAAAGAATATGATTTTGTTTTTACTTTTACATCGAAGTGTATAAAGCACTGTTCTCAGTGGTTTACCTGCAGATTTTTTTTCACAGAACTCGGGAAAAGTACTATAATTGTTTGCGTCAAATGCAGTCCTGTAGAATTTTCATTAACAGCTTTCTCATGGCCAAGCGGATAAGAGCACCAGACTCAAGCTCTGGTGTTTCTGATCAGTAGAACGTGAAGTGAAACTTGTGTCCTTAAGCAAGACACTTAACCATTATTGCTGCATCCTTTGGATGGGACATCGAGCCAATAGTCCTGTGAGTTGTGTAATGCACAGACAAGAACCCAAGGCATTTATTGAAAAAGAGAAGGGGTTTGCCCCGGTGTTTGTGTGATCGTCTGTATATTGCACCACAGCACATTGTAAACCATTACATGGTGCTACACAGGAATATGTCTCATTTTCTCAAAATTTAGCTCCACATACATGTCCATTGCAGTCAAAAATACTGAGCACTTTAAGAGTTCCTGCCTGTAAGAATGTACCAAGTGGTGATTCATGGGTTCGCAGATCTTCTTCAAAAAAAATTAGAGTGATACACCATCATACCAAACGAATAAATCCAAAATATTCTTTGTAACCTTTGACCTTGGCAACAGTTACCAACCAACATTAAACTAACACCATTTGTAAAAACAAGTCCAGTCTATCTCTTGACCAAAATTCATTTTGGAGACCTATCCCCTTCATGGTTTGCCAACATTTCGAAATTGGGGGATATTTCTCACTTTCGGTTGCCACAGCAATGCATAAGTACAATGTGTATAGGCATGTATTGTGAACTTTTGATCTGTAATATTTGTTAGCGCCACTCAAATCCCATTTGGTTTTTGCTTTTTATGTGTTGCTGAGAATCTATATAATCATAAAACGCAGACAACTTAATTGGATCATATTGGCGCGTGGATTTCTAGACGACGCAAAATCGCCCGAAATAGGCAGTAGTGTAGTTTCATATGACCTTTGACCTTTGTTATATTGGTGGGCCAACATGATCCCAATTATTTTTCAATTGAAATCTGTTTAGGAACACTCAACTTAACCAAATACAAGAAAACATTGATGGGATCTTGTTGGCATAGATACTTACAGTGATGAAAAAAGTGAATGTTGTGCCAGTTTAGGCCAAAATGTGTGGAATGACAATACTTTAGAACATTTTCAAAAAATCTTTTGACATGCAAGTTGCAGAGATCCCAAGATTCTTTTTTCATCCAATACCCAGTTGCCATAAAAAAAAAAATTTGTTGTTGGCGCGCGAAGTTACGGAGGTGCGAAAACGCAATATATTGGTAAAATTTGAACTTTGACCTCTATTATCTCTCTGCGCCAACGAGATCCCACTCACTTTGCACTTAAATTTGTTTTAGGGATGCAAGCTCTTTCATTTGAACTTGTTCAATTCATGGGATCCTATCAGCGCGTTGAGTTATGAGGCGTTGAAAATGGCACGAGGGCACTGTTCGTCAAAGGTTCAGGTGCGCGTAACATGACGCGCCAACGAGATCCCAAATTTTTTTTTTTACTTTTGTTATAAGCCCAACTGGAGGTTTCAAAAAATGTTTTACTTTTTTGGGATGACCTTGGCGCACGTTTTTGTGTTTACAGGGAATGTACTATTCGTTTCTTGAGGGCTTTTTGGTCCAAACTTTGATAACTGGTAACTGACGAAAGCGTCAGCAAACTAAAATTTTGGATTTATTCGTTTGGTATGATGGTGTATCACTCTAATTTTTTTGAAGAAGATCTGCGAACCCATGAATCACACCCCCCCCCCCCCCTAATTTGGTACATTCTTACAGGCAGGGACTCTTAACACTTTATTTAAAGGCAGTGGACACTATTGGTAATTACTCAAAATAATTGTTTGCATACAATCTGACTGGGTAACAAGCATTGGACAGCTTTTGATAGTATAAAAAATTGTGAGAAACGTCTCCCTCTGAAGTGATCTAGTTATTGAGTAAGAAGTAATTTTCCACTAGAAGTAATTTTCCCGAAATCAAGCATTGGAAGCACACAACTTTGTGTGACAATGGTGTTTTTTCTTTGTTTACGATCTCGCAACTTCGACAACCGATTGAGGTTGAATTTTTAGAGGTTTGTTGTTTAAAACATATATGTTGAGAAGACTATTCTTTGACAATTACCAATAGTGTCCAGTGTCTTTTAAAACCATTGAGTGCTTATCAAATTACCTTAAATTGTTAGTTGCTGAGGTGCTGTAGTTTTTGAGATATGAATAAAACAATGTAATGAAAATATGTTTTTACACAATAAAATAATTTTCGTCTAATGATCACTAAGATGAAAATTATTTTCATGACATTGTTTTACTCGTATCTCAAAAACTACAAGACTTCAGCAAGTACTATATGAAGGGAAGGTTTCTACCATTATTATCTTCAAATTGTGTTAGTACAATGTTAATCTGTGGACATTGTGTTTTTTTGTCCAACAAAAAGTACCCAGCTGTCGATTTCACAAAACTCTTCCTAACTTAGGATTAATCTTAGGACTTAGGATGAGTTAAGTTCCGTATCCAAATACGTAGGACGCATTGAACCCATCCTAAGTTAGGACCGGTTACTCGTCCTAACTCAAGATAGGATTAATTCTAGTGTTTGGCTGCAGACCCTTTAACGAAAAGCTTTTCCACTAATGAGTTTTGAATGTTTCAACGCTTTTCTCCTCTCAGCATGTAATGAGGTTTGCAGAGGTGACACAAGAAGTAACGGTTGCCAGACCTACGGCCATCAAATTCGACATCGGCTTGACCCCAGGAAGACGGAGAGGTAAAATATAACTGCTCTCTCTCTCATAAGTTTGTCATTGAATCTCTTCAATGTTTAACTGTGAATTAGTTTGCTTTACGTTAAGGAGAATGAACGAGAAAGTGTACATTTGTGATTGGAAGGTACAAGCCGAAGGTGAGTACACTGTAATCGCGAACCTACACTTTAGAGTCTATTGTCTGACTTAAACTGTTTCCTTCATTGGTTAAGTGACAGTTTCATTGAAATGGATTCTTGATAGAAACAACACTAGTTAGTCTATCTTATTTCGCATACGTTTTCAAATGCTGGTTGGTTACATTTTATAATTACTTTACAAAATATACAGGCATACTGTAGTGCTTGCAGCATTGTAGAGTACAACATCAGTTTGCTCAGCTAACAATGAATTCAACAATGAATTGTGTTACTAGACTGATTTTTCTAAGCTGGAAAATGGTATTGTACGTTGAAACATAGGGTATTGTCAGCTGTGCTTTGTTGCAGTTTAATTGGCCCAGTGAGGGATAATCAGGTTTTATCTATCTATCTATCTATCTATCTATATTCTATATAAATATGACTTTCCCATATCATTGCAGCTAACCAAATGTATAAGAAGATGATTGAAGATGGTGACGTTGAGAACCTCCCCATGCATACACCGGTCATCATCAACCTCGGCCCGGCATTCCCCTGCTTAGAGGTAGGAAATCCACTCTAAAATAATAACCCTCTTTCATTCACTTGATGACTCCCATCTTCCCCTCTTTGACTTTGTCCCTTTGTGTTTCCAACTTCTTTTGGTTAAACTAGTGTAACACACACAAATAAATTGACATGAGCAGGATTTGAATCAACAACCTTGATTTGATTAACGTACCGACGCTCTGCCAACTGAGCTATCTAGCCCTATGTTGGTACTCTCCCAGCCTCGCTACCATGGGCAGCGGGCCGTATCGATATGTCTCGTCACTAACCCCTGGAAGGGATGTACTGAGAAACAACGCCGATTGGCTCATGAAATTGGTTATGCATTAGATGTGGGGTGCACATAGTTTTAAGATATTCACACATTGGTCACGCCCATGTTTTTTATGACACCATCACGTTTTTTAAAAGGAAGACATACGAAAGTTATACGTGCGCGCGTTGACAAATATGTATACAGGCGCTCATTTTAATGTGCTAGATTCTAGCACATTTTGATGAACCAATTCCAGGGATTATGATCGAGCAAAGCTTGCTGGGAAAAAAAGGTGCGGTGAAATCAATCACCCCTGGGAAAGAGGTTGCTACTCTCCCTATTTTGTCAATATTTTTGTTCTTTCGGTGCCACACAACCGTTATAACTGCCAGGTAGCCAGGGATCACACCCAAGTTTACAATACAACCTGGGAAGCGGCAAGCGGGGGATTACCTTAAGGGGATGTGACTATGTGAGCTACAAGCTGGATGAAAATGAATACACAAAGAAGAATGTACCACAGACGCTCGTTGAGTTGGCTTTATTGAGTTTATGGGTTGATTTAAGAAGGAGTTAAATAAAGAAGCAGAACAAAAGACAACTGGATTAATAATAATAATAATAATAATAAACGAGACTTATACAGCGCATTTTACAAAATTCAATGCGCTGGAAGAGTGCTACGGAAAAAGACGATTATGAGAATAGATGTGTTTTTAATTTGCTCTTGAATGTCTGGAGTGTGTTGGTTTTTCCAATCTATGACACAACATTTAAGCCAAGGCTTAAAGACACTGGACAATTTTGGTTATTGTTAAAGACCAGTCTTCTCACTTGATGTGTCTCTACATATGCATAAATTAACAAACCTGTGAAAATTTGAGCTCAATTGGTCATCAAAGTTGCTAGATAATATTGAAAGAAAAACACCCTTGTCACACAAAGTTGTGTGCTTTCAGATGCTTGATTTCGGGACCTTTCAATCTAATTGAGGTCTCGAAACCAAGTTCAAATATTGTAGTGAAAAAATACTTTTTTCTCAAAAAAACTATGTTACTTCAGAGGGAGCTGTTAACAAGTATGTTTTTATGCTAACATCTACTTTGAGTAATTACCAATAGTGTCCACTGCCTTTAAAGGAACATTGCAGAATTTGTTTTGCTGACAAAACTGTTGCTTGTAGTGTAAGCACTTTATGTAATCCACCATATATGTAAGCTGACAAACCTGGTTTGAGATCGATGGGCCATCTGGGTCCCGAAAAAATAGTGAAAAACCAATTCACATTTTTGCATGACGTCGATGCAAAAGGAAAAATGAATAAAACTGTCACTAAGCGATAAACTCTAAACACGAAATTAGATTATTTATTTCTCAACAAATATGAAATTTCAGACAGAAATATTTCAAGGGATGTTTTCATCTATCATCATCATCAGACCGTGTAAGTTTTATGTTAATCTGTGATCTTCACGATTTTTGTTTCTTACCAATTCTCTAACGTTCCTTTAACGCAAAACTCAATGGTTTTTTATTGTTCAGGTCAGTGACCCCAATGAGGACACCATCATGCAGAATTTGATTTCCTTCTTGGCTGAGAGGGAGAAGAAACGACACACTCTGCAAGAAGAGCTCACCCGCAAACGTAAGTACACCCTGTCAACATTCCTTCCAATGTTGCTTCGTGATTAAAAATTCATGTTCCTATAACTAATGGTCCTATTGTCAATGAAATTAAGTTTGTTGACACCCATATAAAGATGTTTTCTCATAGACAGATGCGTTTTCAAGAAATGAGTTTTGCTATCAGATAGTTAATGTCTCTTGGGGTGTCATGACCGGGCAGATTAGAGCACCAAACTCAAGCTCTGGTGTATCTGATTAGCAGAGTGTGGGTTCGAGTCCAATTAGTGACACTTGTGTCTCTGAACAGGACACCTAACTACAATTGGTTCTCTCCACCTAGGGGTAAATTAGTGCATGTGAGGGCAGAGATGGTTCTTGTGATTGATTTAGCTTATTGAGACGGTTCAAAGAATGAAGTTAATGGGCCAGGGGTGGATTTCACAAAGAGTTAGGACTAGTCTTATCTCGAGTTAGGACCAGTTACTTGCCTAAAAACTTAGGACTATCCATGCAATTTGTATATCTTTTTGTGAAATGGACCCCAGTGACCATGGGTCATGATGTTGCAGTGCTTTGAGAAAGCACTTCGGGTGTGAAAAGTGCGATGTTAAACAGATTATTATTATTAAAATCTTGATTTGTTGTCATATAACATTCCCTGGTTGTCGCACTTTACAGAGGGCGTCTTCCGTGCCAAGTTGATGGACATGGAGCGAGAGATGGAAACGCTGAAGCAGCATAACAACGATCTCCAGATGAAGCTCTCCTCCAAGGACAAGAACACGCTGCGCTTTGAGAAGAAGATCCGTAATCTGGAGCAAGAGAAAGGGATGCTGCAGAAGACCCAGACGGCGTATGAATATTCAAAGCGAGAACTGGAATCAGAGGTGAGTCCGAAGTACAATAGACCTTGCATTGGCGTCATCATGGCACCATCTTAGAGGCATAACAACGACGGAACAATGGCAAACTTTTTAAATTATATTCTTAAAAGCTGTACTTTTGGCGTAAAGAAGAAAAAAAACATTACGCAGAGTTAGAACACACAATCTGCAGGTTGTGATATGGGCCGTGTGATGTAAGTTTTCTTTACAGTAGGAGAGTGTGGGTTCAAATCCCTAGCCATGACACTTGTGTCCTTAAGCAAGACACTTAATCATTGCTTCGTCCTTCGGATGGGACGTAAAGTCGTTGGTCCCATGTGTTGTGTAACGCATGTAAAAGAACCCAGTGCACTTATCGAAAAGAGAAGGGGTTCGCCCCGGTGTTCCCGGCTGTGGCTGCTGTTTGCGCCGTAGCACCTTGTAAACCCTTATAAGGTGCTAAATAATTGGGTTTCAGAATTCATCACTGCAATAACCTATCTTTCTGAAAGTTTGTATAATTATTATTAGTTTACGTCACACCCTTGTTGCTTTGTATCGACCAGTCAGAATCAAGTATTCATGCCTGCTTGAAGGTTAAAAAAACAAATATTCAATTTCGTTTGTGAATTGTTTCATTTTATTTCCTCGTGAAATAAAAGAGTAGTCAAGCTTTTTACCTCATGATTACATTCTGTGACACAACATCCAGTATTTGTGTAATATTTTTAATTTGGTTGTGATGCCTTTGTTTATTCCACAACGTAGCTCCACACCGAGAAAGAAAGAATCCGCAAGGAACAACAAGAGAAGGATAAACTGAGACAGGCGCTGAAGGGCGTAGCTGGAAGCGAAAAACTGAAATGGGAAAAAGAATGTGTAAGTCAAGTCAACCGGTCTAGACTAGAGTGAACCAGATCCAACTGGTTGGTACTGGGTTTACTGTAAAGATTTTGATGGGAATCAGGCTGCTAAAGTTTTACCTTTTCTACACTTCATATTCCATAATTTGTTTTGTTGCTATCTTGGCCAATCTAGAAACTGAAATGGGAAAGGGGATGTGTAGGTCGTGTCAACCGGTCTAGCCTAGCCGGTCTGAACCGGTTGGTCCTGGGTTTACAGTGACAATTTTAATTTGAGTCAGGCTGCTAATGTTTTCCTTTTCTACACAATACGATACAATGTTTTTTATATCATGGCGAATCCAGAAACGGAAATAGGAATGTGTGAGTCAAGTTAACCGGTAAACACTAGAGTGAACCGGATCAAACCAGTTGGTACTGGGTTTACAGTAAAAATTTGAATTAATGTTTTCCTTTCCCTCACAATACGATACATAGTTGGGTTTATTTATATGTTGGCGAATCCAGAAGTTGAAAAAGGAAAAGGAATGTGTTGGTCGGGTCGAAAGGATTAGTTGTTACTGTTCCGTTAATAATTTCCACTGCAGGAGAAGCGAGTGAAGGCAACTCAGATGGAGATGCAGACTAAGATTTGGGTGAAGGATGAGAAGTTGCGCCAACTGAAGCAGATCGTCTGCGCCCGCCAGGAGCGAGAGGACAATGCCAAGAAAGTGAAGGCAGACCTGAACCGAACCCGATCGCCGCCTGCCAGGATGACGCAGCCTCCGGTCAAGCTGAGGCATCGGCGGTCACGCTCAACGTCCAACGCGTGGGTAGACCACAAGCCAGCGTCAACAATAGATACTGGTGGGTGTTCAAATTAGGTTTTTCTAGACGCTGTGTTTTCTGGTGCGGTTGGCTGCAATTTGTAAACTGTTACATGATGCTATATCAATAAATGAGTGTTATATACAGTTTTTACCTGGGCTATATTGTGATTTTGATTAAAACCAAATCGATCCGATATCGAAATCGTTTCCAAATTAATATCGCGATATCGCCCAAGCTTACCCCGTATAACAGTGTTTAGAGCTAAGCACAATCCTATGGGTATGTACTTCGTTGTGCTTTCTTTGTCTCCTGGCTCTGGTAAATGAAGTAAACAAAGCTCAAGAATGATGAGTGAAATTATCGTTTTGATTTGTTGAACAGAAACTGTACTCCAGCCCGCTGGACTGAAGAAGAAGCGAACCGTGGCAATGCCTACGGTCAAGGATCTTAAAGGCACAGAGAATTACATGCTGACCCATCAGGAAGAGGATTCCAAGGGTGAAGTAGAGACCAAACTGTACAAGGTGAGGGGTCTCGAAGTATCAGCCACTCTGTGCTTTCAATAAGAGGCACATATTTTAACGACCTGCTGCCGATTTCACACAGCAATGAAATTCTAGACAAATTGTCAGTATTACCATAGTGATTTTTATTGTGACATCACACTATACTACTGTATAGCAACTACGGTCGATTTGCAGTTAAGATCAGTTTTAGCTCATTGTGAATTCGGCTAAGAAAAAAAATTGCAGGATACCTGTCACACACTACACATTGAATGGTCTTTTGGTCTGTTTACCTAATTCTGGTAAGCATAATTTTGTCCTGCTTGGCGCTTTTTTGCTTTTACCCTGGTCACACATTGACGCCACTTCTACTCAGTTGGAAAAGTGGCCATGACTGTAGTCGAGAGCGTTGCCCAACCCGGGAGGATCTCCATGAGCGTGGTTTTGTCGTGGGTGGGATCTAGGTTGGGGAAGCTACATTCTCTCCCCACGCATATTTTAACCGTGCACAAAATATGCTAAGCCAAGTCGGCGCCAGCAGGACCCAATTTCATAGAGCTGCTAGGCACAAAAATTTGCTTAGCATGAAAGTTCTTCCTTGATAAAAGCAATATGCAACAGAATTTTGTTTGGTAATCATGTTTCTATCAAGAAAGAAATTTCATTCTAGGCAAATTTTTATGCTAAGCAGCTCTAGGAAATTGGGCCAGCAGGGCAGAAGTGATATAGTATTGTATTTTTCAAAATTGCTTGATTTTGACGTCGATAGTGCTCAGACTTTATAACTTTTTGAGATCAGGGTGATGGCCCTGGTATTGATAAGGTCGCATCAGAGCTTTAAGCTCCTCCCCATTGTGTATTGACCAAACACAATGGCATTGGAGAGGCGCATGTGTTCTTGACCACACGTGGGCCATGGGCAGAGCCTAATGGATCGGTGTTTTGAGCCCTGGCAAGGAGTCATTCTTATAGACCCTAACCTATTACAATGTGGTTTCACATCCCAATATTGAGTCTCCTCTTGTTGATTTGTTGAAGGCTGAGGTCCTACAGACACGTGGAGGTGGCCGATCCGTGCAATTCACAGACATTGAGAAACTGAAGATTGAAAGACAGCGCTCTACCAGTCCCATGGATCGCAAGCGTCCAGCGGAAGAGGAACTTGATAGTGGAGACTGGACGGATGTTGAGACCAGGGTAAGTCATCAAACTAATGACCCTAGAAAGTGAGTGGAGTAAACTGCCAAACTGCCTTTAAACCCCACCAACTAGTCATGCCTGAAGCACACAGCCAAAATTGTTGTAAGCACCAAAACCCCACCAACTAGTCATCCCTGAAGCACACAGCCAAAATTGTTGTAAGCACCAAAACCCCACCAACTAGTCATCCCTGAAGCACACAGCCAAAATTGTTGTAAGCACCAAAACCCCACCAACTAGTCATCCCTGAAGCACACAGCCAAAATTGTTGTAAGCACCAATAACCCACCAACTAGTCATCCCTGAAGCACACAGCCAAAATTGTTGTAAGCACCAAAAACCCACCAACTAGTCATCCCTGAAGCACACAGCCAAAATTGTTGTAAGCACAAAAACCCCACCAACTAGTCATCCCTGAAGCACACAACCAAAATTGTTGTAAGCACCAATAACCCACCAACTAGTCATCCCTGAAGCACACAGCCAAAATTGTTGTAAGCACAAAAACCCCACCAACTAGTCATCCATGAAGCACACAGCCAAAATTGTTGTAAGCACCAAAAACCCCACCAACTAGTCATCCCTGAAGCACACAGCCAAAATTGTTGTAAGCACAAAAACCCCACCAACTAGTCATCCCTGAAGCACACAGCCAAAATTGTTGTAAGCACAAAAACTTGCTTAGCACAACAACTTTTTCTTGAGAAAATAGGTTACCAGCCAAAATACCTTAATTCATGAAGTTAACATCAATTTCACCAAACTCTTCCTAACTTAGGATTAATCTTAGGTCTTTTAGGACGAGTTAAGTTCCATATCCAAAGGCGTAGGTCGCATTGAACCCATCCTAAGTTAGGACTGGTTCCTAAGTTGAGATAGGATTAATCCAAGCATTTTGTGAAATCGGCTGCATGCCCAGTAAGCTAGTTTTGAATAGTTGCCTTAATGTAGTTCAACCGTAGTCAACTAGACCCTTTGGGCTAACTTATATTATTCAGACTGCAGTCAATAAGAGTTTTTTGCACAAACTTGGACCAGATTCATAAGTATTCAGATTTAATCTGATACCAGACTTAGCTTGTTTATGACCGCCTGGTGACAAAAAAGTAGCTGTTATTTTCCCAACACAGTAGCTGTTATTTTCTCAACACAGTAGCTGTTATTTTCTCAACACAGTAGCTGTTATTTTCTCAACACAGTAGCTGTTATTTTCTCAACACAGTAGCTGTTATTTTCTCAACACAGTAGCTGTTATTTTCTCAACACAGTAGCTGTTATTTTCTCACCGTTAAAGAAGTGATGCTGTTCTGACACTTGTTTTATTTGTTGTGCTTATTTTTTACAGTGTGCAGTTGGATACGAGGGTAGACCAGGCAATGCAGACCCTGCCGCTGGGCACATTGTCCCTAGCAAGTAAGTACACAAAGATCCAATCAGAAAGTGTGAATATTTTATGTGCGTTGTTTTTGTCACACTACATAACATGTATGGTTTCATATTAATACAGGATTTATAAGTTGCTATTTTTCCAGAGTTTATAACTTCATTACCTTGTAAAAAAAACTTAGAGGTAAAACCCACACATTTTAAAGCTTTTTAGTGCCTGTTTTCACCCCTAATTTTATTTGAATTTTTTTTTTAGCCCATTTTTTATTTTTGGGAGTGATATAAACCTCATACTTTTTTTAAGGGAAAAAAACACTGTCATTCTTGTAGTTTAAAATGTTCCAGTCCACAGAACCAATGAAGACCTTGTGAGATATTTTTATTTTCTTTCCAAATATTGCTGGATTTAGAGTGAGTTCAAGGTAGGACCAAGCCTAAAGCTCGGTTCATACTTCCTGCAAATGTGATTGCGAAGCAAATTTGACGTCACAACTATCCTTTTGCAGCGATATTCGCAAGTGAGTTGAGCAGAGCTGAACTGCTGCGAATATTTGTTGCAAATTTTGCGGCGTCAACACTTGGTTCACATTCGCAGGAAGTATGAACCAGGCTTTATTCTCCTGCATGCCATTATTAGCATGTGCTGCCACATGTCTTTGAAACCGAATTGTGCTAAAATTGTCAAGCTTGTCAAAAACAACAGCAGTTTTGACTCGGCTTGTCTTGGACTAGACTACTGCATAGCTGGCAAACTGTACGAGACCAGGAGCTGATTTTACATAGAGCTAAGATTGATCTTAAGTGCAAATCAATCTTTTAAGATTTGAAAAAACTGATGAGCGGTGAGATGTCACAATACAATTCACAACTTTGGTGCTATTTTCTTCTCTGACGAAAAGAAGTCATGTTCCTCTAGATTTCGCTTAAATTTATTGAGTAAAAATCAAAATCTTTGCAGCCAAGCTAAGCATACTCTGCATGGTGGCAAGCAAATGGATTTCACCTGTGTCTACAGATTTGGGTTTCAATTTCCCAAAACTAAGCATACTCTGCATGGTGGCAAGCAAATGGATTTCACCTGTGTCTACAGATTTGGGTTTCAATTTCCCAAAACTGTTGGATTCTGAAGGACTCTCATAGCCAAATGTTCTCAAAAAATGGTCAGCTAAAGCCTTGTTTTTTGCCTCCAAGCTTTATCTCTAAAGGATTTTTCAAGGCCTGGATTGTCAACTTTAAATTGCAAAGGGCACTTCCATTAAAAAGTCTATGGAAACTTTTGAAGGGGCACCGATACCAGGGGGCAACTGAGCCCATTGCTTCTGAATTTCCAGCTTCAGATGTTGCAAGCCGATTTGCCAGTTGTCTTACTTTTATTTGTATTGTGTTCTGAATTTCCAGCTTCAGATGTTGCAAGCCGATTTGCCAGTTGTCTTACTTTTATTTGTATTGTGTTATGAATTTCCAGCTTCAGATGTTGCAAGCCGATTTGCCAGTTGTCTTACTTTTATTTGTATTGTGTTGTGCTCCAATGCATTCTTTAATAATTGTTTGCTTCCTTCTTTATCTCGTTACAGGAAAGCCAAGAAATGAAGTTGCGTGGAGGCGTTGATGTAAAAGGTTAAAAGGCATATTAGCTGGCATAGGTTATGAATCATGACATTGCAATTAGATCATACAGTATTGGCCGCTAGTATTATTTGCTATGCAAAAGAAAGAAATTGAAATAAAAACCATGTAGTGCAAAGTAATACAAAAATGCAGTATATAATAGGCAAAGAAAGCTGAAGTGTGTAATAGAATAACAAATCAGATTTGGATAATGACCCTAATGCATTTTTTAACGACAACACAGTAAGGAAATAATCTGCATTAGCGTTACAAGATAGACAGTCACAATAGGGAAGGTACCTATGAACCAGTCCATAGTGTCATACCAGTCCATAGTGTCATACCAGTCCATAGTGTCATACCAGTCCATAGTGTCATAGGGCCCTATAAAAAGTGTTGACATAAGATTTGATGTCGTGTGACAACACTGTCGAGCTGAGCTTTTATCAGCACTTTAAAAAGAAGCTAAAAGTAACTTAGTTGAAAGGAAACAACCTGGAGCAATAGTACCGTTAAAAGCATTTTTAGCTCAAATAAGTAAACAAAACACAAAGTTGACAAACGAAAAACAGTACAACATTAGGTTTAAAGAAATATTGCTATTTGGTATCAAAAGAAATTAGTTTTTAAAGATGTGTTGTTCTTTTTTTAACTACATGTACATCAGCATTGCTTTATTACATTAATCTGCTTGGGGAAAGAAATTGCCATTTTGCATTCTCACTGCAAATCGTGTTATGAGTTGAATTTAAAACCAGTTTGTATTCACAAAGTAAGGGATGCTAAAGAATAAAAACGTTACTATTTTTTGTTTACCTTTTTCAAGCAACTTTTTTCAAATTTGTATCACTTTTAAGAGGGTGTTGAAAAAAAAGGCATGGTAAGACTGTCTGTGTTACAACTTCAGGTATAATCAAGACTTGCGTACAGGTCATTGACTGTTTGTCGTGGTGATAGCATTCCGACTCTCTCTGCGATTCCCACAAGCACTGTTGGTATTCCCGGAAGACTGCTGTCACCAGCTTTGCGCGAGAGCAGCGATCTCGTGAGAACAATATTCAATCGCATAAACCTGAATCATTACGCCACGATGATGCGACTATCACCGCGACAAACCATTAGTGACTTGTCCACAAGTCTAGGTACAATCCAGTTTCATTTTCACTGTGTACTTAATACATTGGAATAAAGTACCTCCAACCTTTGATCAAGGTGGATTTGAGTTGTGTTCAATAAACACGATTAACAAGATGAAGCTACTTGCAATAACGGTCCTTCTGAAGAAACATTCATAAGCCGCCAGTTCTGCTGTTAGATTTTTTAACCCCAATCATGCCATTGTACAGAATCAGATGTAAATATTGTATTTTGATAAAAGTGGGCAGTTTTTAAGTGTTACTCACTCACATTAACTTTCAAAACAAGTTCTTGTCATGTTCTTGTGATGCGATTCCATTTAAAAAGGAACACAACTGATACATTATGTTGTGCACAAAAAACTTGTGGATAGAAAAGTACGTAAGTGCAAAGCCATATTTACCCTGGTCTGTTTCATTGTATATACTAAACTAGACTCGAAACTGAACGGCAAAAATATAAGGCATTTGGCTTTTTTTATGATTCAAAAACACATCAACCTCATCATTCTAAGCAAGTTACGAGTAACACAAGAAAAATCCCATGTAATGTTTTGTTGATTGCATCTCTGCTTTTGATTATTATTTAGCTTTTTGTCTGTTGATATTTTTTAGACTTGCTTATCATGAGTTCATTTAATTCTGCATGCGTTGCTTTAAATTAACATAAATTTACACAGCATTATACCCCATTCAGTTTTTTTTAAACAACAACAATTTCTAGGTTTTTGTTTTTTTGTCAGGAAAAAAACACACCTCAGGTTACCTGTAAGCTTATTATAAGAAACAATTCAGTGAACAGTATTGCACATTTTTCAGTGTACATTTTTGTTATTGTTTCCACACAAAAACGCATGAAAAGTGTCTCTTCCTAACAAACACTCTGTTTACTTGAAGGTTAGTTTCCATTACATTGAACAAGTTACATGTAGAATGTAATTTCTTGGCCGTGTTTTGAGCCCTTTACTTGGGTTTATAGGATCTTTATCTCCTTTACATTTTGGTTTTCAGTACATGGACCTGATAAGAGTTGCTAACATCAATTTGCTAAGAACATTTGAAGTTGTACTTCAGAGAATATTAGGGCCTTGTCACACGGGGCATGTTTTATCGGCAACTTGGAGGCAACCAACTGAAGTGCATGCTACAGCAGTACTTTGGTAGCACATAAGTCATTTTTTGAACATTGTCTTCTGATCCACGAGAAAAAAATGTGAGCATTCAAATGTGAATTGGTTCTCTTTGTGGAGATTGCCTGGAACTGGTTGCCTGTATTGGTTCTCTTTGTAGAGATTGCCTGGAACTGGTTGCCTGTATTGGTTCTCTTTGTGGAGATTGCCTGGAACTGGTTGCCTGTATTGGTTCTCTTTGTGGAGATTGCCTGGAACTGGTTGCCTGTATTGGTTCTCTTTGTGGAGATTGCCTGGAACTGGTTGCCTGTATTGGTTCTCTTTGTGGAGATTGCCTGGAACTGGTTGCCTGTATTGGTTCTCTTTGTGGAGATTGCCTGGAACTGGTTGCCTGTATTTGCCTCGTGTGACATGGCCTTTAGTCACAAAGCCATGTGGTTAATGGTATCGTCACATCAGTGCAAACATGTTGTATCGTTGTAAAATAACATTAAAGGTTTGAAAGTGTCAAACCGTTGTATCTCGCTCAAAATGCACTGGAAGTATAATACAAGAAGTCACACACTGGAAGTCACACAAACAAAATGTGCTGAGACACAATATTTTTGCATGGAGCATTTTTGTGCGAGGTATAATGTTGCACAATCCCAATGGGAGACTTTTGGGACGCTTGGTGGCAGCAGACTGACCAGATAAAATCCATTGTTCTTGGTAATGTGCGCGTGCTCAGAACTACGTAAACAATGGAAATTTACCTGGTAAGTCTGCCGCCATCTAGCATTCCAAAGTCTCCCATAGAGATGTTATTGCACTGACACTATGATGTAAGTGGCTCCCTTCTGATAACTGAGGGTGCGTTCGATTAGCTTCCCAGGGTCGACCCCGGTCTGCCCCCGGTACGTTCGGCACTCCGGGGGCTCACCCAGGTCAGCCTCAAGTGCCCTTCTTTTGGAACGGATCCCTTGGGGCTGGCCCGAGGTGCATGATGTCATGTCACCATGTGAGGGCGAGTTATCATTCGATTAGCTCTTGTCAGGGGCTTTCCCGAATAGCACCGCGGGTCGACCCTGGGAAGCTGATCGATTGCACCCTGAATAGCAAATAGATCTTTTAAAGAAGGGTTTCCTACATGTGGCTTTATAACATAGAGCACCCATATTTTAATAAGCATTAACCACAATTAATATGTGTTTTTTATTGAATCAGTTGAGATGCTCACTGGGTCAGAGTTTAGCTGATGTCATAAAACATAAGTGTAATATTATGGGAGTAATGATGGGAGGTGTGTGTGTGTTGGGATTAAAGGGGGGGGGGAGTTCCAAGCATTTTACCACAAGATGTTTCTTTTCCAAGAAACTGACAAGTAAGACTAAAAAATCACACTTAAAAATAGCAGCAATGTCTTAGAGCAGTTAAACAGCCAACTGCTACTTAGTTTGTAGTTCATATCATCATTCGCTCAGGGGTTGACGCATTCTCCGCTATGCATTCGCAATTTATTATAGAAACTGTAAATATATACTTACAAGAACCAAACATATTTGTACTTAGATAATAATGTTTTAAACTTTAGTGTCGTTTGTAATCATTAAAGTAAAATAACATAACATTTATTGGTTTGGTTGAATTTGTGTCTCATGATGTGTGGCCACGTTAATCCCGTTCGAGTGGTTGGTTCGAGCTATCCACTCTAATTTTAGGTCGTCTTTGTTCAACCCCTAATCATAGTGCAAGGCTTGCTCTATGCTCAATTTAAAATGTACCCAATCAGTTGCCCTTGTGGTTAATTATAAGTCCACACAAGCGCGAGTGGAATATGGAAAAATATAGCGCGTCTGTGACCTCCATGGCCGAATTAGGCGCGCTTCCTGGCTATGACAGCAGCTATACAATTGTATGGCTTCTGACTGGAACCAATGAACAAAGATATTGACAAATAGGGAGACTGCGGACAGAGGGCTGAAATGGTTAAGTGTCGACAAGTTAATCCGGAGGTTGATGGTTCGACTCCCGGCACTCTAAGTAATAGACTTTATGCACATGACATCATTTTGACCTAAAGATGGCGGCTGGATGACATCAATGCATAAGGTTTATTGTTCTTTGTTCAAACCTTAACAATAACATCAGACTTTGCAAGCAACTGGTACACAGTTAAAACATTCTTAGCTCTTAAAGAAATCGAGGCTGGCAGGGCATTTCTGTGTAGATAAAACTCCACACATGATTTTGTTAAATTTGATTAATTTTCCTTCTTGTTGACAAGAAAATGAAATTTCACAAAAACAAACAATATTATTATTTGAAGTTAGCGCCCTCTAGTGACGTCTATTATCAAACCGTCTGGTACCCAACATTTTCTCACGTTTAGAGCACGTGTGCTTATTATGGTACCTGCCTTTCCACATAATACGCGCAGTGAAGCGGTAGATGTTAGTTTCCAAACGCCAGGAGTCGATCGCTACTCGAAAGGATCCGATGTAATCAGTAGTCGTCAAACGGAGCAGCAATACGTAGACTCGCTACCATTCCTTGAGCTTTTTCTCCCTAAGATTTGTTTGTGTTTTTTTGTATGGTAGATACACCGATATTTTGGAGTTTCGCTCTAAAGTTCCGACATTTAATTTATTTATTTTTATTCACAACCATTACTATACAGAGGGGTCATGTATTGCTGATTTTTAAAGTATATTTCAAGATTTTTAAATATACAACAAAGCAATGCGTAGCCACAGAATACAAACTCTTCATCAACTAAAAGGGTATGATTTGTTAAAAACGGTTTATCAATACGGTATTCTTCAGATTAAGCTAATCAAAGACTGCCATTCCCTAAACAAAGGATTCCTGTGTCCATTTCATCAACGCCACGGGTCGATTTGTAAAAACAGTTTATCAACATGTTATTGTTCAAACGAAACCAATCAAAGACTGCCAGTACCTAAACAAAGCGTTCATGTAGCATTACTGATTTTATCATAATTTTATGAAGCTCCATTATTTTTATTTCAGATTTTTTAAAATTAAAGACCACGCGAGTCCTGTCGCAGCATAGGCTACTGTTCGTGTGTACTACACTGCTGTGCGCACAGTTTAAGATTTCATCAACGCCACAGGTCGATTTGTAAAACAGTTTATAAAATACGGTATCATTCAAATTATGCCAAACAAAGACCGGCATTAACCAAACAAAGGATTCATGTAGCATAACTGATTTTATCATAATTTTATAAAGCTCCGTTATATTTATTTCAGATTTTTTAAAATTACACACCACGAGTCCCTTTTCAGCATACTTTGTATGTGCACTACACTGCTGTGCGTACAGTTTAAGATTTTATTAATTTTGGTTTTTACCCATACACCGATGTGTGTTAGCACTGTATACTCAGTACTTTCCCGAGTCCTGTGAAAAAAACATCACAGGCATGTTACTCGGGTGGGATTCGAACCCACGACCCTTGCAATTCTAGAGCAGTGTCTTACCAACTAGACTACCGAGGTTGCCCGGCAGCTAGAGGCAGTTCGAATCCTATGTTTTGGCAGCGGGTACCGCAACGATATAATAGATGTTAAATTTGCATCGGGGATAAAGAATATTAATTTTGGTTTTTACCCATACACCGATGTGTGTTAGCACTGTATACTCAGTACTTTCCCGAGTCCTGTGAAAAAACATCACAGGCATGTAATAGATGTTAATTAAGGCTTATTAATTAACAATTTTAACATTTTTTACGATAAGAATTAAGCTTATGTTCTAAGCTCCAATTTGGTATAATAAACTCACTCTTTCGTATTATGGTTTAGGAGATTAGGCTGCCGCAAAAACGTGTACAAACACTATGGGATTTAGGGAGAAACAAAGAATAATAATAATAATAATAATAATAATAATAAAAATAATAAAAATCTCGACGAAAACAATACCTGTTCCGACGGACAGTCGGAACAGCTAATAAAAACAAAAAAGTTTCAAAAAAGTTGTGTAGCTCTTGGTATTAGGTCACACTTCCCGGTTGACCCGCAAGTAAAGGTCAAAATGGGCCCACAGCTACCAAAGACTAATCTGCAATGCCAAGGAGTCTATAACTGAAAAAGTTTAAGCAATCGGTTGTGAAGATCTTGATATATAGTCCCACTTCAAGTTGACCCAGAAGTTGAGGTCAACATAGGGTCACAGTTTTTCAAAGTTAATATTTATTGCCTTAGAGTCTATAACTGAAGTTTGAACATTGGCTTTGTACTTCTTGAGATATTGGCCCACTTCCGGTCGACCCGGAAGTAAAGGTCAACATGGGGTCAAATGTGTTTCAAACTAATCTTGAATGTCCACGGAGTCTATAACTTAAAAAAAGTTTGAAAATCGGTTGTATATTTCTTGAGATATGGTCCCACTTCCGGTTGACCCGGAAGTAGAGGTCAACTTGAGGTCACGGTTTGTCAAAAGTTATATTTTTATGCCTCAGGAGTTTATAACTGAAAAAAGTTTTATAATCTGTTGTATAGTTCTTGAGATATGGTCCCACTTCCGGCCGACCCGGAAGTAGGGGTCAACTTGAGGTCACGATTTTTCAAAATTAATCTCCAATCCCCAAAGAGTCTTTAGCAACAAACAGTCTTAAAATCGGCTGTATACTTCTTGAGATATGGTGCTGCAAAGATTTTCTAATTTAATATGCAAATGAGGGCCATGTGGTTAACTAATTAGGACTCTTCCTCTAGTACACAGTACAATACGAAAGTGTAAGGCCGCCAGGGCTACCGCTACCCATGCTTTGAATATTAAATACTTATGAAATCAGATTGATGTGTCATTGTTATTATTATGTTGTCCGATAGAGTAAAAGTATTTTTCATGCGTATACGCAAAGCGAAGGAGCATAAAATGACGGGTTTTATTTTGTTTCTTGCAAATTTCCCCGCATGTTTCCATCCCCAAGGCAAACACTAATTGACAATAATGTGTAGATAGTTGTGTCGGTTTCTACAACTAATTTTGGTGGTTTTTGTGGGTCAGATTCGTTTCGGTGCATAGAGATGGGTTCCCGGTTTATCATCTTAAATATCATCTGATGCTGTGGGTTTTTCTTTCTTGAGTTTTTCCGTGTGTTTTCACGGTTACCACATGGTTACCAAGAGCAAAACACACATACACCGCAAGAAACAGAAGAAAAATGCCCGCGGCATCCGACTTCTACTCTACATTTTATGGGAAGTAGAGTCGGGCAGCCCGCAGTAGTCGCGCAACCAGCAGAGAGCACCCGCTGCAACTCGACTATCTCATTGCGTGGGACCATAAACGACTTGTCCACAATTCTGCGATTAGCGCAGAATTTGGCGACAAACAGAGCTACGAAGTTGTGCCCTGTGGTCTTGAAAGAATTTTGTACGCAGAATGTGTAGGGAACCATGGGGGAATGGGTTATCACACCTGCGGGCGCCATTTCCCGCCGCCGATAGCTTCATTCGACGGCGGGGTATCAAGACAAGTGCGAACGTCATACATCTTGTGGAGGATTCAATCGTCATATTTCCGGATACTGAAATGGAATATAAGTATGTTTAAACCTTAAAATTCACTTATATTGTATACATGTACGTGCTTACTATGGTGTTGTAGATAGGGATATGCGAATGTCAGTGAAGACGTTCGATTTCAATCGTTGGTTTCAATTTGTAAATTAGCACGACATTATACGTATACATGTATCTGACATGACACAGCACGACTAAGTATAGTAACATTTTTAATTATGGTGATTTTACAGGCAATCTAATAACCTGGCATGCTCGGCGCGGTGTTCCTCTTGCTATATAAATACTAAGTACCAATCGTGACGTATTTCATAGGGACCCCAACGGAAATAAGCCAAAGATAAAAATTGGCTTTATTGGGTTATCCTTGTTTTGTATATTTTTGTGTCCTATTTTTATTGTGTCGAAATTAATTTATCTTATTTCATGGTCTGTTTTGGATTGCTGTCTATGTATTTTTGACATGTTTTTATCAAAATAAATTCAAATCAAATCAAATCAAGTTTTGTCAATGATAGTAAACCTGGCATGCTCTGCGCGGTGTCTTTGTGTGCTGTGTGTACTTTATTAAGCACCAAGTTGGGTATTTCATAAAAGCCCAACGGAAATAAGCCAAAGATCTTGGCTTACTATTGGGTTATCCTTGTTTATTTTTGTGTCCTA
The DNA here is from genome assembly GCF_902459465.1 of Asterias rubens. Taxonomy (NCBI): domain Eukaryota; kingdom Metazoa; phylum Echinodermata; class Asteroidea; order Forcipulatida; family Asteriidae; genus Asterias; species Asterias rubens. The sequence goes on along the minus strand of NC_047064.1, from coordinate 13,555,256 downwards.
TTTTTATTGTCTTCAAAATTAGTTTATCTTATTTCATCGTCTGTTTCCGATTGCTGTGTATGTATTTTTGACATGTTTTTATCCAAATAAATTCAAATCAAATCAAATCAACTCAATGATAGTAAACCTGGCATGCTCTGCGCGGTCTCCCTCTGTGCTGTGTGTACTTTATTAAGCCCCAAGTTGGGTATTTCATAGGAGCCCAAGATATTGGCTTAGGGTTATCCTTGGATATTTTTTTGTCCTTTTGTTATTGTGTTCTAAATTAATTATCTTAATTCATCGTCTTTTCTCTCAATGTTGTGTAGGTTTGCGATCGTCATAATTTAGGATACTGAAATGAAACTCAAGTGTATTCTTATATACTTATGAACTTGTGGTAAACATATTTACCATGGTGTTGTAGAAAGGGATGTCAATGAAAATTATTGCTGGATGTCTGTGAAGACATTCTGTTCCAAACGTTGGTTCAATTTGTAAATATAACACGACTATCTCATTTTTAATGAAAGTAATTTTATAGGCAACTTACTAATAGCCTGGCATGCTCTGCGCGGTGTCTCTCTCTGAGCCGTGTGTACGTTAAGGACCAAGATGGGTAGTCAGAGACATCCCAATGGTTTATTCGGTTATCCTAGGATATTTTTTTGCGTCTTCTTAGTTAATTTATTTTAATCCATCGTCTTTTCTCCTATTGTGTATGTACTGTTAACATTCAAATAAATTCAAAGTGTTGTTCGTGGCGGGGTATGACATTAATATTGTGAGTTTTTAAGGAACTGTAGTTAGTGGATAATGAATTTGTTCTACCACGGTCATTGGTGCAAACATGTACTTGTATGTCTACAAGTGAAGTTAAAGTCGCTGTTAATGTTTATAAATTTATAACTGTTTGCATGATTTTCTTCATAAAGATTACCTTTTTTTAGTCAATTTGTAAACAGAAATCCCCTTTGAAAAGCACTACATCAGAGGCAATTTGTGTATGTACATAAAAAAGGTTGAACGGCGCAGAATTTGGCGATAAGCAAGATAGGGTATGCTTGCGGCGCCTTTTCCCGCCGGCTCTATGCTACGGCTGCGTCCGATGTCGGGGCTCAATGTGACATCGTGTTGAGGTTTCAATCGTCATAATTCCGGGTACTGAAATGAAACTAATTATATTTTTATAAACCTTACCATTCACTTATTGTGTACGCGCTTACTATGGTGTTGCAGAATGGGATGCGAGTGTCAGTGAAGACCTTCGGTTCCAATCGCCGTTTTCATTTTGTAAATATAACACGACTATAGGGCCTTCTGACATTTTAATGATAATAACTTTATAGGCAACTTGATAGTAGCCTGGCATGCTCTGCGCGGTGTCCTTCTGTGTTGTGTGTAATTTAAGCACCAAGTCGGGTGTTTCATAGGGGCCCACTGGAAATAAGCCACAGATATTGGCTTTATTGGGTTATCCTTGTATATTTTTGTGTCCTATTTTTATTGTGTTTCAAAACTAGTTTATCTTATTTCGTCGTCTTTTGTCCTATTGTTGTGTTTGTATTTTGAAATGTTTTTTATCTGAATAAATTCAAATCAAACCAAATAAAAGTGTTGTTCTCGACAAGGTATGTAATTGTAGAATAAACACTAATTGTACAAAGACTGTGGTGTCGAGAATTGTTATAATTGATTAGTCTGGTCCGAGTCATTTTTTTCTTTTTTCTTTTTTTTCTTTCTGTTTTTGGTTGCTTTTGTTTTTTGTCCTTGTTGTCAAAGTCCTTGTCTGTCTGTTGAAATCATGTTCATCAATATTTGTTTTCTAGTGTATGCTTAAATTGTTATTGTCGACGTGAAAAATAATTGTTCATTAATTGATTGATTGATATTGTGGGATGTTTTTAAGGCACTGTTATCAGTGGATAATAAATTTGTTCTACCACGGTCATTGGTGCAAACATGTTCTTGTTGGTCTACATATCTTATTTAATAAATAAAAGTCGCTGTTAATATTTATAAGCCTAAATTGGTTTGTTTGAGTCAGTTTGCTAGATGTCAGTGAAGACATTTGGTTCCAATCGTGAGTTTCAATTTGTAAATATAAACGACAATAGGCCCTGTTTATGTTTTTAATGATAGTAATTTTATAGACAACTTGATAGTAGCCTGCTGCTCTGCGCGGTGTACCTCTGTGCTGTGTGTACTTTAAGGACCACATTAGGTATTTCATTGGGACCCCAGTGGAAATAAGCTTTATTGGGTCACCTTGGAAATTTTTATAACCTTGGAATGTCAAGAGATGTTCGGACTGAACACCTAGTCAGTAGGGAATGCCAGTCTTTTATTGGCTCAATATTCATGTAAATGTTAAAGTTTTGATAAAATGGCTTTATAAACCAACCCTCTGCATTGATGAAATTGTAAACTGTACACGGGGCAGTGTACTGTAGTATGCACAGACACACGTTGTGCTTGGCGGTGTATGGCGTGGCCATCTGCAAGACACACTCACATCGCACAAACCAGCGCACTGACCAATCGGCGTGCCTACGATTGGCGTCAATTGGTGTTTTTTGTTGTTTGAATAAAATTATCTTAAGAAATAATAACATGTGTATTATACTTAAAAACAAACAGGGTTGTCAGCAACACCTTTGTTTCTTTTTAAAAGCTCAATATAAAGTAAGGGGGTGCCAAATTGACACTTTTCAAATGTGGTGGGGGGGCAACGGCCCCCTTATGTCACCGCCGTTCATCCTTTGCACTTATTGTTAGACGTATTTTTTTTTTAACAATGAGAAAAAGACGTGATTACCATTACACTATTTTTGCACAGTCTGGCTCTGTAGTGTTGTTATTGTTCGATGTATAAGGGAATTGAGGGGGAACCAGACGCGTAAAAGGTCCCATTATGCAACTAGGACACATTACTCCTCGTTTAGCATACCTTCTACACTATTTTCTGCTCAGTCTGGCTCCTGTATTTTTTATTGCCTTTTTGTATTTATAAGGGTATGCTGGGGTAGCCAGACAAACGGTTAGCTTCAGTACACGCAACTCATGGGAAAACGAATTCCGCTGAAGATTTGCATGCCTGGTTTTCGCTTAATCAAAATTGTCGATAATATTGAACAAATTGTGATATATCAACATTTTCTATATTTCGATATGATTAAAGTATTTACATCCGCGGTATCTATCTCAAAAAAATGTTGTGTATTAAAGTGTTAACGATATATCGACGGACGTTATCTAGCTGAACAGTAAAAAATGTAAATATTAACGCAGATGGTGGTCAGTTAACTTTGTAACCTTGTAACTGTCACTCTTCAATAGTCTCTACTGGTCATTTTTTGTGGGTTGGTTCTGACAGAGTGAAATAAAATTTTGAACTCGCATTTCAGACAAATTTTAACATTGTTAATGTCCATGTATTTTTAAATTGTCTTCGCTTTGCGTTTTTTTTATCCACTGTTTTATCTTTTAAATAAACATTTTATTTGGTTCTAATACAGTATATTTATGTCATCAGCAAATTGAACAATAAAAAACACATTGTGCCAATCTCTTTTATATATGACCCTGGGTTATTTCTTCATTTTTATACAACTGCTTAAATATTTGCTTACTGATTTGTTGGTATTCCTGTAATCTTGTGAATGTAAAGCGTTGTGAGATTTCATGTATAACATAAAGAACATTAAGAATAAATTACTTTTAATTTGATTTATTTGTCGAGTTCTACGTGGTGGTGACGTTGTTAGAGAACTGTTTTCTGATCATCAACTAACTTTCTATGGATCGCAGTCATCTGTTTTCTCAGCATCAACTCACTCTCTATGGATCGCAGTCATCTGTTTTCTCAGCATCAACTCACTTTCTATGGAACGCAGTCATCTGTTTTCTCAGCATCAACTAACTTTCTATGGATCGCAGTCATCTGTTTTCTCAGCATCAACTCACTCTCTATGGATCGCAGTCATCTGTTTTCATAGCATCAACTAACTTTCTATGGATCGTTCTCCTCTCCAACCACGACACTTTGGGAATGCCGAAGTCACCCACCTCATCTATTAATGGCCATGGACGTATGAACTTAGACCACTGATAACCATTTTCTTAGTGGTGTCAACCATTAGGCCCCCGTATATGGAGCGCTCTACGCGGCCAAGGATATCGATCGGTTCTAGTTATAGGTGTAGGTAGGCATTTAATATATTTGTTATCATATTTGTAATGTTAACAAAACTTTAGTCCCTAAACAGGTTGCCTGGTTACTAACTGTATTCTTTTTGTTGTCAAGCAGGACGAGGCTCTTTGATGTATGGCGCGCTCTTTGCGGCAAAGCAAGTTGGTCGGTTCTAGTTAGGTGGGCATTAAATATCTTATACACTGTTACCCATGTTATCATATATTATGTAATGTTAACAAAACTTTATTTCCAAAACAGGTTGTTCCAAGTCGATCCTTTAAGAGAACCTACTCTGCGGTAGTAGACGTAGACTGGCACTCTACCTAACAAGTTTCTATGATACTTGCGAATATGGGAATATATTGAAGGGATACAAACTCTTTATGAGTCAGTGACGTTAATAGCGAATTGGAAGTAGGTAGACTGGCACTCTACCTAACAAGTTTCTATGATACTTGCGAATATGGGAATATATTGAAGGGATACAAACTCTTTATGAGTCAGTGATGTTAATAGCGAGAAGTCCACTCGATCCAATAAGAGAACCTACAGTGCGGAAGTAGGTAGACTGGCACTCTACCTAACAAGTTTCTATGATACTTGCGAATATGGGATTGTATTGAAGGGATACAAACTCTTAATGAGTCAGTGACGTTAATAGCGAATTAGAAGTAGGTAGACTGGCACTCTACCTAACAAGTTTCTATGATACTTGCGAATATGGGAATATGTTGAAGGAATACAAACTCTTTACGAGGCGGTGACGTTAGAAGCGAATTGGAAGTAGGTAGACTGGCACTCTACCTATCAAGTTTTTATGATACTTGCGAATATGGGAATATATTGAAGGGATACAAACTCTTTATGAGTCAGTGACGTTAATAGCGAATTGGAAGTAGGTAGACTGGCACTCTACCTAACAAGTTTCTATGATACTTGCGAATATGGGAATATATTGAAGGGATACAAACTCTTTATGAGGCGGTGACGTTAATAGCGAGTTGGAAGTAGGTAGACTGGCACTCTACCTATCAAGTTTCTATGATACTTGCGATTAAGGGAATATATTGAAGGGATACAAACTCTTTATGAGTCAGTGATGTTAATAGCGAATTGGAAGTAGGTAGACTGGCACTCTACCTATCAAGTTTTTATGATACTTGCGAATATTGGAATATATTGAAGGGATACAAACTCTTTATGAGTCAGTGACATTAATAGCGAGAAGTCCACTCGATCCAATAAGAGAACCTACGGTGTGGAAGTAGGTAGACTGGCACTCTACCTAACAAGTTTCTATGATACTTGCGAATATGGGAATATATTGAAGGGATACAAAGTCTTTATAAGGCGGTGAAGTTAATAGCGAATTGGAAGTAGGTAGACTGGCACTCTACCTAACAAGTTTCTATGATACTTGCGAATATGGGAATATATTGAAGGAATAAGAACTCACTCCGGTGCAGTGACCTTAATAGTGAGAAGTCCACTCGATCCACCAAGAGAACCTACTCTGTGGTAGTAGGTAGACTGGCACTCTATGTAACAAATTCCTATGATACTTGCGGATATGGGAATATGTTGAAGGAATAAGAACTCACTCCAGGGAAGTGACGTTCTGAGCGAGAAGTCCGATCGATCCACTAAGAGAACCTACTCTGCGGTAGTAGGTAGACTGGCACTCTACGTAACAAATTCCTATAATACTTGCGAATATGGGAATATGTTGAAGGAATAAGAACTCACTCCAGGGAAGTGACGTTCTGAGCGAGAAGTCTGATCGATCCACTAAGACAACCTACTCTGCGGTAGTAGGTAGACTGGCACTCTACGTAACAATTTCCTATGATACTTGCGAATATGGGAATGTTGAAGGAATAAGAACTCACTCCAGGGAAGTGACGTTCTAAACGAGAAGTCCGATCGATCCACTAAGAGAACCTACTCCTGCGGTAGTAGGTAGACTGGCACTCTACGTAACAATTTCCTATGATACTTGCGAATATGGGAATATGTTGAAGGAATAAGAACTCACTCCAGGGAAGTGACGTTCTGAGCGAGAAGTCCATGCGATCCACTAAGAGAACCTACTCTGCGGTAGTAGGTAGACTGGCACTCTATGTAACAAATTCCTATAATACTTGCGAATATGGGAATACGTTGAAGGAATAAGAACTCACTCCAGGGAAGTGACGTTCTGAGCGAGAAGTCCGATCGATCCACTAAGAGAACCTACTCTGCGGTAGTAGGTAGACTGGCACTCTACGTAACAAATTCCTATAATACTTGCGAATATGGGAATACGTTGAAGGAATAAGAACTCACTCCAGGGAAGTGACGTTCTGAGCGAGAAGTCCGATCGATCCACTAAGAGAACCTACTCTGCGGTAGTAGGTAGACTGGCACTCTACGTATTAATTTCCTATGATACTTGCGAATATGGGAATATGTTGAAGGAATAAGAACTCACTCCAGGGAAGTGACGTTCTGAGCGAGAAGTCCATGCGATCCACTAAGAGAACCTACTCTGCGGTAGTAGGTAGACTGGCACTCTATGTAACAAATTCCTATAATACTTGCGAATATGGGAATACGTTGAAGGAATAAGAACTCACTCCAGGGAAGTGACGTTCTGAGCGAGAAGTCCATGCGATCCACTAAGACAACCTACTCTGCGGTAGTAGGTAGACTGGCACTCTACGTAACAATTTCCTATGAAACTTGTGAATATGGGAATATGTTGAAGGAATGAGAACTCACTCCAGCGAAGTGACGTTCTGAGCGAGAAGTCCGATCGATCCACTAAGAGAACCTACTCTGCGGTAGTAGGTAGACTGGCACTCTACGTAACAAATTCCTATGATACTTGCGAATATGGGAATATGTTGAAGGAATAAGAACTCACTCCAGGGAAGTGACGTTCTGAGCGAGAAGTCCGATCGATCCACTAAGAGAACCTACTCTGCGGTAGTAGGTAGACTGGCACTCTACGTAACAATTCCTATGATACTTGCGAATATGGGAATATGTTGAAGGAATAAGAACTCACTCCAGGGAAGTGACGTTCTGAGCGAGAAGTCCGATCGATCCACTAAGAGAACCTACTCTGCGGTAGTAGGTAGACTGGCACTCTACGTAACAATTTCCTATGATACTTGCGAATATGGGAATATGTTGTAGGAATAAGAACTCACTCCAGGGAAGTGACGTTCTGAGCGAGAAGTCCGATCGATCCACTAAGACAACCTACTCTGCGGTAGTAGGTAGACTGGCACTCTACGTAACAATTTCCTATGAAACTTGTGAATATGGGAATATGTTGAAGGAATGAGAACTCACTCCAGCGAAGTGACGTTCTGAGCGAGAAGTCCGATCGATCCACTAAGACAACCTACTCTGCGGTAGTAGGTAGACTGGCACTCTACGTAACAAATTCCTATGATACTTGCGAATATGGGAATATGTTGAAGGAATAAGAACTCACTCCAGGGAAGTGACGTTCTGAGCGAGAAGTCCGATCGATCCACTAAGAGAACCTACTCTGCGGTAGTAGGTAGACTGGCACTCTACGTAACACTTTCCTATGATACTTGCGAATATGGGAATATGTTGAAGGAATAAGAACTCACTCCAGGGAAGTGACGTTCTGAGCGAGAAGTCCAATCGATCCACTAAGACAACCTACTCTGCGGTAGTAGGTAGACTGGCACTCTACGTAACAATTTCCCATGATACTTGCGAATATGGGAATATGTTGAAGGAATAAGAACTCACTCCAGGGAAGTGACGTTCTGAGCGAGAAGTCCGATCGATCCACTAAGAGAACCTACTCTGCGGTAGTAGGTAGACTGGCACTCTACGTAACAAATTCCTATGATACTTGCGAATATGGGAATATGTTGAAGGAATAAGAACTCACTCCAGCGAAGTGACGTTCTGAGCGAGAAGTCCGATCGATCCACTAAGAGAACCTACTCTGCGGTAGTAGGTAGACTGGCACTCTACGTAACAAATTCCTATGATACTTGCGAATATGGGAATATGTTGAAGGAATAAGAACTCACTCCAGGGAAGTGACGTTCTGAGCGAGAAGTCCACTCGATCCACTAAGAGAACCTACTCTGCGGTAGTAGGTAGACTGGCACTCTACGTAACAAATTCCTATGATACTTGCGAATATGGGATTGTATTGAAGGAATAAGAACTCACTCCGGTGCAGTGATGTTCTGAGCGAGAAGTCCACTTGATCCACTAAGAGAACCTACTCTGCGGTAGTAGGTAGACTGGCACTCTACGTAACAAATTCCTATGATTCTTGCGAATATGGGAATATATTGAAGGAATAAGAACTCACTCCAGTGCAGTGACCTTAATAGCGAGAAGTCCATGCGATCCACCAAGAGAACCTACAGTGGGTAGTAGGTAGACTGGCAATCTCTTGTTACTTTTTTTTTTAACAATCTTGTTTGTTTTTTTAATGTTTTTACCAGTTTCTGCCTTTTTTTTATTTCCCTTAACAACATTTTTTTTGTGTTTGTGTACAGATGGTGCCGGTTAATTGTTCATTCCACTTATCTTAACTTTGTAAGAACGAGAAGTCCACTCGATCCACTAAGAGAACCTACTCTGCGGTAGTAGGTAGACTGGCACTCTACGTAACAATTTCCTATGATAGTTGCGATTATGGGAATATATTGAAGGAATAAGAACTCACTCGGAGGCAGTGATGTTAATAGTGAGAAGTCCACTGGATCCATTAGAGAACCTACTCTGCGGTAGTAGGTAGACTGGCACTCGACCAACAAAACCCTATGATGCGAGGGCTTGAGAATATGGGATTATAATGAAAAACAATAAAAACTCACTCCGAGTTAGCGACGTTAATAGCGAGAAGTCCCCTCGATCCACCAAGAGAACCTACAGTGGTTAGTAGGTAGACTGGCACTCTCTTGCTTTTTTTTTTTTTTAAGAAACTTTTTTCAATTACTTTTATCGTGGGGGTCAAAGGGCTAGGAACGGCCAGGAATGTCTGAAGTATTGAGCAACTTCTCACCCATGAAACATTCTATTTGGCCAGCGTCTCCAAAAGCCTCTCCTAGTCAAACTCCTACTGCCCGGCTTCCCGTGCCGATCCCTGTTTAGAACAGTGGGCAGAGGTGTGTTTTAAGTTAAGCAAATGACAGTACGTGCCCGGAAAAAACATTGACCAAATCAGCAGTTTGTCACTGAGAAGTATTGTTTCTTTGTTACTTTCAGGTCACATTTCAAGGTTCAACATATCCAGTTACTAGGAAGGAAGAAGACAACGGGAAAAGGATTCTGTTTTGACGTTCCTGCTATTTATCTGCTCATAGAGAAAATAGAGGTGAGACAACATTCTCATTTAACTTCAAAATGTTACTGATCTTATGAAAAGCGCTTGTAATCGTTTATAAAGTGCATAGTGTTGAAAGTAGAATATAACTAAGCAAATTTTATACTCCACAAAATGGTTGACCATGTTAGTTTGCGAAGTAAAAGAAAAACTACACAATTTTGGGGCATATTCTTGTGGCTCATTGTATTCTACTTCTAAAGCATCTTTCTTAACATATGCATATTATAAAAAAATTAAAATAAGACGATTTATAAACACCAACTTGTCCAATCCCAGGCAACGTGTCCCTTTAAAGTAAATTTGAAACACTTTATTCTTATGGTCAATTGATAGCAACAAGAATGTGATAATAACCTGTATATTGTTTGCCGCGATTCACTAGTATGCATGAGCTAAATAAGCATAAAGCAAACCAAATCAAATCATAAGTCGCGTTGCTGTGACTGGTACCCTACTTACACTGCATTATTTTTTCCCAGCAAAGATGTTTGTCTAAGAAAGCAGTATTTTTTGCTTATTAACGGCTTACTGATGTTCGACCCATGTCCTCATCTGTAAGGCCAACTATAAAATAATGTGTCCTCCATCCTCGCACTATGCACAGTGCTGGGCTAAGCTTCATAAAGCTACTTAAGCACAAAAACGACCTATAAGCACAACAAAATTGTGCTACCAGAAAAAGGTTACCAGCCTAAAGACCATGTCAAAAGTTCAATTTGTACAAAGTACAAAGGCTTCAGAGGCATGAAGCCCTTTTCAGTCATCTGAAAGCACACAATCTTTCTAATAAGGCTTTTTTTTTTCTTTCATCGTTTTCAAGTACAATGACCCAAAAAAAGTTTATGGTCTTAAACAGCAGTTTGACAGTTAAACTTCACACAGCTTTTTTCAGAAGACACTGAGCTTTGGCTGTGGTGAGTAGCCCTCGCTTTGTGGTATGAGCGATATGTTGTATATGTTTGAAGTTAAGCACATGACGGTACTTGCCCAAAAAACATTGACCATAATCCGCAGTTTGTCACTAACGAGAGGGTTCTTAATGAGTAGTATTGTTTCTTTGTTACTTTCAGGTCACATTTCAAGGTTCAGCATCACCGAGTTACTAGGAAGGAAGAAGACAACAAGAAAAGGATTCTGTTTTGACATTCCTGCTATTTATCTGCTCATAGAGAAAATAGAGGTGAGACAACATTCTCATTTAAACTTCAAAATATAACTGATCTTGTGAAAAGCGCTTGTAACCGTTTATAAAATGCATATGGTTGAAAGTAGAATATAACAATGCACATTATGCCCCGCGACTAACGGGACTAGCAAGCTTGTGGGGTAAAATTTTGTACTCCACAAAATGGTTGAACATGTAATTTTGCAAAGTTAAAGGAAACCACTCGATTTGGAGGCATATTCTTGTGGCTCATTATATTCTACATTTAAAATATCTTTCTTACCATATGCGTTTCATAAAAAAAAAAAAAAAAAATGCACCAAGTTGCCTTACCCAAGCAGCGTGTCCCTTTAAAGTAAACTTGAAATGCTTTTTTTTTGATGGTCAATTGATAGCAACAGTTGAGTGTGATATTAAAGGCAGTGGACACTATTGGTAATTGTCAAAGACTAGCCTTCATTAAGTTGGTGCATCTCAACATATATGCATAAAATAACTAACCTGTGAAATTTGAGCTCAATCGGTCATCGTAGTTGCAAGATAATATAGAAAGAAAAACACCCTTGTCACACGAAGTTGTGTGCGTTTAGATGGTTGATTTCGAGACCTCAAGTTCTAAATCTGAGGTCTTGAAATCAAATTCGTGGAAAATTACTTCTTTCTCAAAAACTATGGCACTTCAGAGGGAGCCGTTTCTCACAATGTTTTATTCTATCAACCTCTCTCCCCATTACTCGTCACCAAGAATGGTTTTATGCTAATAATTATTTTGAGTAATTACCAGTAGTGTCCACTGCTCTAACCTATATCTGTTAGCCTTTTTCAACGTTTAAGCCTGGTTTCATCATTGTTACCCAAAATGACACTACAGGCAAGGCTATGCTTTGTATGGCTGTGATTGGTCAATGAAATACTCTTATAAGAAACTTTTAAGAAACCTACATATAAGAATCTTATTAACGTCTTATAAGAACCTGTATTGAGCAGTCTTATAAGAATCTTATCAGAGTCTTATAAAATTCTTATAATTTTCTTATAAGTATTTTATTTGTAAATTAGTAAGATCTATCTTAAAAGAATTACACCAGGAACTTGTAAGAAACCTTAAATAATTTTAAAGATTTTCAGAATGTCTTTTTAAGAATCTTTTAAGAAGTGTGTACGAATCTTATGAGAATAAGATTTTTAGATGAAAAGTGTACTTCATTTACTGTGAGGCAAGGTCATGCTCAAAATATCAGACCTCCCTAAAGCGAACCAAATAAAATCTTAAAACAGATAAATGACCAAACAAATTTTCAACATCGAGTTAAAAATGCTGAACTAGGATGAAGCATCAATTTTATTTTCAAAAGGTCCAGCCATTTTTTTAAATTAAACTTACAGGGTTTGAAGATAATGATGATAGAAAGCTTCTCATAAAATATAACTCGCTGAAGTGCTGTAATTTTTGAAAAATTAGTAAAACAAGTCACAATGTTTTCTTCTCAGAAATTATGTTAACATGTAAAAACCCATTAACCAGTTATGATATTATACCATAAACATAGCATTACTGGTTAATACTATTTAACATGCTAAAACTGGGACGAAAATTATTTGTTTTACTCATTTCTCATAAAACTGCAGTCAGTAAAAATTTCAAGGGAAGCTTTCTACTGTCATTATATTCAAACTGTGTACAAATTCACAGCAATTGAAGACAGGTGATGGTTAACATTGTACCGAACTCCTGAACAATGCATTTCATGTTCTAAGACCACTTTTAGCATTTAGGGTTTTGTTCAGCAAGCCACGGAAACATGCAGTTGAAAGATACCAAAGGTGTCACTGTACACATCTTGGTATGAGTAAAATAGAACATTGTTGACACATGATCACTCCAAGCTAAGGATTATGTTTGTAAACATACGTAATTTTGTGAATTTTAAACATAAAGACTTTTTGTTTTAAATAAACTTTGGGTGGAACTTCTGATGTGTGATCCTCAGAATCCTTACAAATTGAGAACTTGGGAGTTGCCAGTCAAAAGCCATGCACCCCTTTGCCTTGTTCGATATTGGAAACAAATAGTCCCTTTCCAATAAGGTGATCCCTTTGTTGCCGCTTCCAATGTGGGTTGGGTACATGGCTAAAAGGCAGTTTTTGGTTTTATGGCATGACTGGCACCCCAAAACAAGGATATCCGGAGGTCGTTGGTTCAAATTCCGCTCTAGTATTACGTTATCCTTGTTCAACTCCCAACCATTTACAATTTAACCCATTCAGTTCATTCATAAATACCTCAGACAGTTCGCTATTCCTATTGGTGGAGAGCGCGTCACGTGGGAATGTATAAACCTTTGTTTATGACCGGTAAAAAGTGTTAATTCATGGGCGTGACAAGCGACCTTGCACATGTTCTTATAAGACAGTTTCTTCATTCCTATTGGTCGAGAGCAACGGCTAAAACAGTTGTGCCAGTAGCTTACGCCAGGGCGGCGGAGGGCTCTTCCATTTCATAGCTGGAGGGGTGTTGTGTTGAAAGAAATCATTTAACAATTATAATTTTTGCATTTATTTTACTTTTTGACCAAAAAGTGATGATGTTTTTGACCGAAAAGGTAATTATGAATGGGAATCAAAGTTGTTGAATCGGTTTTCAACTAGTGGTTAAAACCCTGAGGTCCTGGTTCTTTATAAATTTACCTTGACTTCGTCTCGGTAAAATTATCAAGAACCAGGCCTCATTGGGATTAAACCACTAGTTGAAAACCTCTTCACCACACATTGATTCCCTTATTAAAAACATTATTGAATATTTCTTATGGTGGTGTATGATCTGCTGCATAAATGGCCGTCTCTGACATTGAATATACAAAATTTATGGAATATTTAGTGGAACAAATTTACTTATTTTGTTCAAAGTCAATCATCAAAGCCTGAATACTGTACTTGTGAACTGACCATTTCTGGTAAACTTTAAATATCTTTTGAGTTTTTGGAAAAGATAAAACATGTTCTCAGAATCTTTTGTGGCCACATGTTGTTCCTTCAAATATATTTATTAATGGTTATGTTTTTGTTCAATTTGTTTACAGGTGCACTTTGACAAGGATCAATTTGAACCTCGACCAAAGGACTGAAAGTTTAGGCTGACTGCTGTCCCAACCATCTTCCCTCACTGCAAAGTATCCAAACTAAACTGATAAAGAAGTCGCCCCGATGCAGATTGCACATGCCCATCATGACATGCATAACGGAAGAAGGTAGCAAAGCAACATCAGCCTATAGCATTCCTACTATGTAGAGCACTACAATGCTCTTCCACTGGAAGTTGTAAATTAAAGGCACTATGGACATTATTGGTAACTACTCAAATAGTTGCTATCATAAAAACTTACTAACTTGGTAACGAGCAATGCAGAGCCGTTGATAACGTAAAACATTGTGAGAATCAGCTCCCTGTAATGTAACATTTCTCGCTTTAATTATAAAAGACTTCAGGTCTGATGAAGCTTTTTATTTGGCATCTGCAACCACACAAGTTTGTGCAGAAGAATATTTTTTCTTTCATTATTCTCTTGCAAATAAAATGACCAATTGAGTCCAAATTTTCACAGATTTGTTATTTTATTCATATATTATTATGCACCAGGTGATAATAGACCTTTATCATGGTGCAGCCATCTTGAAATTCTCCCATTGATTTGAATGTTACCGAACCGAGGCTGGAAGAACAAAATAGTCTGGTTCCTATTTGCAAAATGATGATTAGCATATAAAATTATTATTTGATACAAGGAACAAGACCAAGATAGAGGCATCATGATAAAGGTCGAGGCCTACTGGTCTTTAAACAGAACACAATTGTTTGCCCATAAACATGTTTCAAATTTGTCTGTTGTTACTCACTGTTTTGTAACTAAACAAAGCACTTCAGATTGACACACAGTTCTCTTGGTATAGCAGCAATTTTGTTGTACTACTACCATGAGAGCAAATGTGAGTGGTTTGATTCCACTGGTGCTTAGTTCAGGATTTGTGAGTTTCAAATTTGCATCGTGATGAAAAGAAAAGAAATTGGTGCATGACGAAAGAAGAGTTAGGTTTCGTGAGGTGACTTATGTTCAACGTACTTTCAAGATCTGTTTTTGTTCTTTTTAAACGAGGTTTGCTTGTATTTTCTATGGTTATTAACATTTTGCAGTTTTGTTTACAAATTGGCTTTTTCTAATTTCCACACCTGAAGCTACTGGAAAATTTCAGTATTTGGGGGTGGATATGGCAACATCTAATGTTACATTACAGCAGCCCGGCATTACATTTAGTTTTTGTTGTTTTAAAAACGCAGGACAAAGAGTGGGGAGGAAACAGTTATATTCCAAAGTTTCCAAATTGGTTATCACCACATATGATCTTCTACAATATCTAATGACATTTCCTTTCAAGTGACTGAAAGATGATGTTCCTTCCAAATATTCTGATAAAATAAACTTTTTGACTGTTAACTTCTCAGGAAAACAACACAATTATTACTTGAGACTTGATTTTAGAGAAGAGGGTGGGCTGAAAATCCTTTGTGACCTTGCTTGAAAACTGCACAAGTGTTTGTATAGTTGGAGCAATAGGTTGTCATTTTCTTTCAATATTTTCCTTTAACTTCACTTACCAATTGTGCCCAAATTTGTACCAAAAATTGGTATTGTCATGCAAAAGTGACGTTGGGATCAACAAGTGAGAACTGCTCTTTAAACATTTAAAGATTAGTATCCTTTAAAAGTAATATTTTTAAAGACATCTAGTGTAGTTTTCAAGAAGAGGTGGGTTTATTCTCAAATTTAAAAAGTTTGACCAAGTCCTTATCCCATTTTCGACCGGTGTTATTGCGTTTTTTTGTTCAATATACATAGATTTCTTACGGTCACCGACTAGCACAAGTCTAAACTTGTTTCCAAAATTTGACAAGCCTGAGCATGGTGCGTCGTGGACCGGGTTCATTTCAGAGGACGAGTGTGGACAACGAAAATAGACCGCCCAGGATTTGGAATTATTTACGGGTAAAGTCACCTTGTTCGCGCCGGGGACCATTTGCCTAAACTAATTCCAGTATTTCGCGTTACGTTCGGATATTAGACCATGACAAACAAAAACTCTTTGACAGGAATACAAAAGCAGAGATTTTATTATGCTGACTTTTCTCTGGTGGTTGAGTAGCTCAGTTTTATAGAGCTGCTTATAGTAAACAGGCAAAACATTTTGCTTTACAAAATTGCAGAAATTGAGCAGAATACCTGGATTCACAACTTGAACATGATTCACAACTTGAACATGGTTAAGCTGCTTTTTGTGTTTAAAAAGATATTATGGGCCAATGGCTTTTAAAGGAAAGAATCGCAGTGCTTACGTAATCAGGGAACTGTGCTTACGCCAAGCGTATTTTACAGCTTAGCCGGGAATGTGTTCTTCACGTCACAATTCGCATCAAAAAATTTGCTACAGTTGACTAATTGTGCTCAACTCCTGCGAAACTTTCACTGCGAACTGAAAACAGTGACTTAAAAATTTGATTGGCATTCGCAGGAAAAACCGTGCTTTACTTGTGACAAAAGTAGGCAGGGGCGACTAGTGTGGTTTAGTGTTAAAGTCGCGACTACAAATTATTATTTGAGTCGCGACTACTGTTTTTCTCTACTCCGTTATAATCGTGTCCACACATCGACTACAAAATTTGTCCCGACTACCTGTTTGGTGAACCAGTTGTGTTGCTTACTACTATTGTACTATATAATTAATATTGCCCTTTCGGCATAGCGGCACAAATCTTGAGAATCTGTACTTTATCTCGACAATTGTCATAGTTAGGTTTGAAGTGCGACTAGTCGAGTAGTAAATTTCACTAGTCACACCCATTCGCAACATAATTAAAAATTTGTCCCGACTACCTGTTTGGTGAACCAGTTGTGTTGCTTACTACTATTCGCAACATAATTTATATTGCCCTTGCGGCATAGCGGCACAAATCTTGAGAATCCGTATTTTATCTCGACAAGTGTCGTGGTTAGGTTTGAGGTGCGACTAGTCGAGTAGTAAAATTCACTAGTCACCCATTCGCAACATAATTAATATTGCCTTTGCGACACATAGCGGCACAAATCTTGAGAATCTGTATTTTATCTCGACAAGTGTCGTAGTTCGGTTTGAGGTTCGACTAGTCGAGTCATGATGGGAACTTGCTTAATGAAAAAGATTCAGTGCTCTGCAGAAGCATTGAATTCTGCGCTTACGTCAAGCGAAATAGACTGCTTATAGCAGGGATTTCTTTTGTTTGTGTGCTTCCAAGTTCGCACATTATTTTCCAAGCTTGCACATCACAGTAAACCGGAAAATGGTGATCGTAAGCGCAGACTTTGGTGGTCATGAGAACCATGTAACTTTGCCCTGCAAGTAGAATTGGTAAGGCCTACACTTCAAACATGTAAAGTCAAAAAAGATTGTTAGTACATGAGGGGAAATCTTGTGAAACTGGTCCAATTTGACTCTGCTTCACTGCGTAAGCAAAGAATTGACACATCAGAAGCGCGGATATTATCGTTTACTTAAAGCATATTTCACAGCTTAGCAGGGATATTTTTGCTTGTGCGCGGGGAAACTTATCATATGTAATCTTTGCTTTGAACTAATTGTACAGATATTTCAGCGCCTGCACAGTAAGCGGAGAATGGTGGTTGTATAATAAATGGGCAGAGTTTGGTTGAAGCAGACAGAGCCATAAAACTGGGCCGTGTTCTATAGGGGAAATTATAGCTTGACATTTTGTGACAGTTTTGGTCTCTGCGACGTACACATACAAATACAGAGTCAGATACAGACATTACGGTGCAGAAATCGTGCAATTGAAATGTCTCATAAGAGCGCCCCCTATCGGCAGGAGTAGGAAAATAAAGGAGTATCCTACAAATTAATTATGTGTTTTTAAACACGTAAAATAATATCAAATGGAAGCTTTAGGATGTTTAGCTTAATTCCTATCATAAAACATATTAAAATTATTTATTAATTAACCACCAGTGACCCTCATATGCATATTAATTAGGAAATCTTTGCAGCATCATATCTCAAGAACTTCACGGCCAACTTTTCAACTGTTTGTTTTTAAAGACTCCTTGGGGGTTGGAGATTAATTTGAAAAAACTGTGACCTCAAGTTGACCTCTACTTCCGCGTCAACCGGAAGTGTCACCATATCTGAAGAACTATACAGCAGATTCTCAAAATATTTTCAGTTATAAACTCCTAAGGCATAAAATATTAACTTTAAAAAACCGTGACCTCAAGTTGACCCCTACTTCCTGGTCAACCGGAAGTGGGACCATATCTCAAGAACTATACAACAGATTATCAATTTTGGTTCAGTTATAGACTCCTTGGGCATTCAAGATTAGTTTGAAACAACTTTGACCCCATGTATACCTTTACTACCGGGTCAACCGGCAGTGAACCCATATCTAAAAAAGTACAAAGCTAATGTTCAAACTTCAGTTGCAGACTCTTAGGCAATAAATATTAGCTTTGGAAAACTGTGACCCCAAGTTGACCTCTACTTCTGGGTCAACCGGAAGTGGGACTATATATCAAGATCTACACAACCGATTTTATAGACTCCTTGGCAAAAGTAGGCAGGGGCGACTAGTGTGCTTTAGTGTTAAAGTCGCGACTACAAATTATTATTTGAGTCGCGACTACTGTTTTTCTCTACTCCGTTATAATCGTGTCCACACATCGACTACAAAATTTGTCCCGACTACCTGTTTGGTGAACCAGTTGTGTTGCTTATATTCGCAACATAATTTATATTGCCCTTGCGGCATAGTGGCACAAATCTTGAGAATCTGTACTTTATCTCGACAAGTGTCATAGTTAGGTTTGAAGTGCGACTAGTCGAGTAGTAAATTTCACTAGTCACACCCATTCGCAACATAATTAATATTGCCCTTGCGGCACATAGCGGTACAAATCTTGAGAATCCGTATTTTATCTCGACAAGTGTCGTAGGCAGGTTTGAGGTGCGACTAGTCGAGTAGTAAAATTCACTAGTCACCCATTCGCAACATAATTAATATTGCCTTTGCGGCACATAGCGGCACAAATCTTGAGAATCTGTATTAATTTTATCTCGACAAGTGTCGTAGTTAGTTTTGAGGTTCGACTAGTCGAGTCATGATGGGAACTTGCTTAATGAAAAAGATTCAGTGCTCTGCAGAAGCATTGAATTCTGCGCTTACGTCAAGCGAAATAGACTGCTTATAGCAGGGATTTCTTTTGTTTGTGTGCTTCCAAGTTCGCACATTATTTTCCAAGCTTGCACATCACAGTAAAGCGGAAAATGGTGATCGTAAGCGCAGACTTTGGTGGTCATGAGAACCATGTAATTTTGCCCTGTAAGTAGGTTTGGTAAGGCCTACACTTCAAACATGTAAAGTCAAAAAAGATTGTTAGTACATGAGGGGAAATCTTGTGAAACTGGTCCAATTTGACTCTGCTTCACTGCGTAAGCAAAGAATTGACACATGAGAAGCGCGGATATTATCGCTTACTTAAAGCATATTTCACAGCTTAGCAGGGATATTTTTGCTTGTGCGCGGGGAAACTTATCATATGTAATCTTTGCTTTGAACTAATTGTACAGATATTTCAGCGCCTGCACAGTAAGCGGAGAATGGTGGTTGTATAATAAATGGGCAGAGTTTGGTTGAAGCAGACAGAGCCATAAAACTGGGCCGTGTTCTATAGGGGAAATTATAGCTTGACATTTTGTGACAGTTTTGGTCTCTGCGACGTACACATACAAATACAGAGTCAGATACAGACATTACGGTGCAGAAATCGTGCAATTGAAATGTCTCATAAGAGCGCCCCCTATCGGCAGGAGTAGGAAAATAAAGGAGTATCCTACAAATTAATTATGTGTTTTTAAACACGTAAAATAATATCAAATGGAAGCTTTAGGATGTTTAGCTTAATTCCTATCATAAAACATATTAAAATTATTTATTAATTAACCACCAGTGACCCTCATATGCATATTAATTAGGAAATCTTTGCAGCATCATATCTCAAGAACTTCACGGCCGACTTTTCAACTGTTTGTTTTTAAAGACTCCTTGGGGGTTGGAGATTAATTTGAAAAAACTGTGACCTCAAGTTGACCTCTACTTCCGCGTCAACCGGAAGTGTCACCATATCTCAAGAACTATACAGCAGATTCTCAAAATATTTTCAGTTATAAACTCCTTAGGCATAAAATATTAACTTTAAAAAACCGTGACCTCAAGTTGACCCCTACTTCCTGGTCAACCGGAAGTGGGACCATATCTCAAGAACTATACAACAGATTATCAATTTTGGTTCAGTTATAGACTCCTTGGGCATTCAAGATTAGTTTGAAACAACTTTGATCCCATGTTGACCTTTACTTCCGGGTCAACCGGCAGTGAACCCATATCTAAAAAAGTACAAAGCTAATGTTCAAACTTCAGTTGCAGACTCTTAGGCAATAAATATTAGCTTTGGAAAACTGTGACCCCAAGTTGACCTCTACTTCTGGGTCAACCGGGAGTGGGACTATATATCAAGATCTACACAACCGATTTTATAGACTCCTTGGCATTGCAGATTAATCTTTGGTAGCTGTGGGCCCATGTTGACCTTTACTTACGGGTCAACCGGGAAGTAAAACCTTATAACAAGAGCTACACAACTTTTTTGAAACTTTTTTTCCAGTTATATATTCCTTGGGCAATGAAGCACATAACCCAAGCAAAACAACAAGGAACAGCTTCGTGTTTGTTCACAAACACTTAATGTCTAGTTATTAGCTGTTCCGACCGTCCGTCGGAACAGGTATTGTTTTCGTCTAGATTTTTATTATTTTTATTATTATTAGCTGTTCCGATCCAGTCGGAACAGCTATTGTTTTCGTCGAGATTTTTATTATTTTTAGCTGTTCCGATCCAGTCGGAACAGCTATTGTTTTCGTCGAGATTTTTATTAGCTGTTCCGACCGTCCGTCGGAACAGGTATTGTTTTCGTCTAGTTATTTTTATTATTATTATTAGCTGTTCCGATCCAGTCGGAACAGCTATTGTTTTCGTCGAGATTTTTATTATTTTTATTATTATTATTATTATTATTATTCTTTGTTTCTCCCTAAATCCCATAGTGTTTGTACACGTTTTTGCGGCAGCCTAATCTCCTAAACCATAATACGAAAGAGTAAGTTTATTATACCAAATTGAAGCTTAGAACATAAGCTTAATTCTTATCGTAAAAAATGTAAAAAATTTTAATTAATAAGCCTTAATTAAGCTTGTGAATATTTAATTAGCAAACCTAGTTAACACCATATCTCAAAAATTAGACCGCCGATCCTGAAACTTTTTTCAGCTATACACTAGTCAGGTCCTGTTGATGTGATTTCCGACATAAAATTCTGGACGACGTCACCATGACGTCATGTAATGCACGTTTTGTGTCTGTGCACAAACACAATGGCTCTTCAAATCTATACTTTAAACTGGTCAAAAACACAATAACTTCTAAATAATTTATTTGTTAGTTTCCTAAATATCATATTATGTGTAGAAAAATACACTGATTCTAATAAGATTTGTTTCAGTCCATAAAAGCAATCAATGTTCGTCTATTAATTAATTAATCAATTAGAATCTTGGCATCATGGGTACAACGTAGTACTTCATAAATTGGGTGCAGTCACTTTCATTGCAATGTTTAAACATCTCTATGATGGGTTGAGGACTCTTGGGGAGAGTCTGAGAAGACGATGTCGTGATGTTTGCATCTTTAATTTGTTTTTGAAAAATGGCAACTAGTAACTAATTAACCACATTACCCTCATTTGCATATTCAATCAGAAAATCTTTGCAGCACCATATCTCAAGAAGTATACAGCCGATTTTAAGACTGTTTG